>NW_017729011.1:14485856-14493146 GCF_001723915.1 Gavialis gangeticus | reverse complement strand
TCCAGCCTGGCTGGACCCAGGGCTTGGCAGCAATGGAGGTGGTGGTGTGATTTTTCTGCGGCAATGGTAGGGTGTGGAGCTGCAGCCAAGCTGGACCTGATATCCAGCAGCAGCAGGGGTATTGGTGGCGGCGACGCAGGGTTGTGCTCCCCAACTGTCAGCACTTCCGCATTGCCTATACCTGCCAGTAGTTTATAAGAGTCCGTAAGTGTATTTTAAAGTGCACGGGTCCTTGGGGTAGTATATGTATGTATGGATGCTCTTTGAATCTAAGAGTTAGTAGGTTCCCAGGAGCCTGAGTGTGCATCTGGGTTCTATGTATATGTAATGTGTGTGTCCGATTTAATATGCCAGTGACTCTGAATATGGATGTGCGTGCATGCATGGCAGTGTTCTTATAGGTGTTTGTCTTGGTGGGCACATGTGAGGGTCTGTATGCTCCTATGTAGGTGTGTGCCTCTATGTACATGTGTAGAAGTGACTATATGACTGCAGTCCGCTCCATATGGATAGGTATGTTTAGGTATCTGGTAGGCACAGACACAGTTGACTGTACATGGGTAGCACGTTTGTGCTTTTGTGTTGGCCTGGCTGTGAGGGTGGATGGATGCATTTCCAGGCAGCTGAGTGCATGTGTGGGAAAGCGAGCGTGGTTTTGTTCGTGCAGGAGCACGGTATGTCTGTGTTTGTGTTTCACCTTCCTGGAAGTCTGTGTGGCTTCTGCCTTGAATTGTCTGAACTGCCATGTTGATTTCGTGTTGTCTTTCAGAATCACTATCAGTGACCCCTGAGGACTGACAGCCACGGTACGTTTTGCACTTCCCTGAAATGCATGAGTTAGCGTGTCTTCTGTCTTCCACCCCTTCACTCTGCTGCTCACCTCTCCTTCCTGGTTCTTATGTAGTACCAGATTCCCTTGTCTAGTGAACCATCTTTGCTAGGTTTCCATGAAGGGAGGAGTCTTGAACAGAAAAGCTGGCCAAGCAGAGAATAAGCAGCTCTTTGGAGCTGTGGAGAACTGGGAGAAACCTCAGCAATTGACAGCTGTGTTTGTTTGTTTTTTCTAAAGATTATTAGAGAATAAAACCTCACCTTTGAGTGTCTGCTTTGGGGGTAAAGGAGAGAGAGAGAGAGAGAGAGAGAGAGTGAGAGCATGGAGGGACAAGGCAAAGAGCAGTTTCCTCTTATTTGGTTTAATCCCACACTGACAGAGCAATGAACTGAATGAACCTGTAGGTCTTTTCTATCTCTGCTCCTCAGAGAGAGATGGGGAGCCGTGGGTTGAGACTCCTCTTTCACATTTCGGTGACTGCCCGCAAAGGTGCCCTCTTGTGTCCCCAACTAGTGTCCATGGCAGAGAGGGCAGGGTTCTAAATCATTAACAGCACAGGGATGTCTGTTTCTAAATGCAGATACAGAGCAACCCTGCCTTTGCTTCCCATTCACCTGATTTACCTGACCCTAGTTAGAAACAAACATTTCTTCATACCTTTTCCTCTTGACCCCAAGCCTTAGATTTTCTCCTACTTTGTTTCCGGATGTCCCCCCTCTGTCCCCATCCTTCTGCCCAAGAAAGAGGGCATGTTCCTCCACCATTTTGCCTCAAAGCTCTTAGCTGTTTCTCTGTCTGTCTGTCTCTCTCTTTCTCTCTCCCTGCACTTTGTAGCAATGTAGTTAGTGAACACCAAATTAGCAAGGTGTCTAAGAACCAGGTGTATAGCATTGTGATGACCTTACACTCAAGTGCTGAACTTCTTGTCTAAGTAAATATTGACCAGGGTAGGACATGATGTGAAAAAAGAAATGGACTTGAACAGAAGCTGCCTGTACTTTCTGAGATTTGCTGGCACTTGTTGATGAGGCGGGGGGGAGAGTAGAGTGGGGTAGCTGTTGGACAGATGCATTTGAGGAGGACCACTCTTGTCTCTTTATGTGCATTATTTTTCAACCGCCCCTGAAAGGTGCCGATTATCTGTAGTTCCTGTTGAGTTCACAGGGCCTGATTATGCCAGTATCCTCAGTTCCTATGGAAATCAATGGGAATCACAGATGCTCTCACTCTCTGGGTCAGGCCTTAAGAATTCACAACCAGCTCATAGTGAATGGTGGCTGTGTTACTGTTGCATGTAGCTGTCCAGAAGGCTGAGAGGCACCACATCACAGAGAACCAATGCAGTGAATGTTCAGTGGTAAACACATTGCTTTGAGAAGTTCATCTCTCTCATTCAGCCCTCCTTACTGATGACTCAGCACAGATGTGCTAGAAGAGCTACCAGCTTTCTCCAGTCCTCTGCCTACGGCAGACCTCATTGGAAGCCCTAATAGAAATGCTTTTCTAGGAGAGTCTCAGAAAGGAGGTTTGATTGTTTGTGCCTTGTTCTGGGACACGCTGTTATGAGGCTTTTCTGTTTCTGAACTGGTTTACAAAGAGCACCAAAGAAATCAGAACTCGTCTAGAAAAACATTCATTTGATCCTAAATCCAAATAGCAATAGGTTTTTTTTGGTTTGGTTTGGTTTGGTTTTTTTGCAGTTAAGGTGAAAAAATCCAAGTGTTGGCCCTATCAGTTAGGCCCATCATTAGGAGCCTTCTTGTGATGTTCTTTCATTTCCTAGAAAGGACGGGTCAGTGTTCTAGGTTTCCATATGAATTGAAAGGCAAATTGCAAAGGAAACAAAATATTTATTTGGTTTATGCCCCTTCATTTTCCTTTTGGGGCTAAATTCCATTCTCTTTTCAATTGAAGAAAGTTTTGTTATTGGCTTCCAAGAGAGTTAAATTTAGTGATGTATGATGACAGCCTCAGTAAGACTTCTGCTATTCTCCACCTTATCCCCCCAGCACTTAACTTCCATCTTGGCCCTGAAAACTTTGGCAATATATGGAGAATCTGGATGACATCACCACAGGAAATTGACTTTTGAGCAAAGTCTCTATAGGCTAGCTATTTAGGGGGGAGAATTTGGACTCTGAGAGAAATAGTATCCCTTCCCTTTTTTGTTGATGGGCACTTTTTTCAAGCTCCTGTGGTGTCACCATCAGGTCCTCTAAAGGTCTCACCAAAGTTCTCCAGAAGAAAAGAGCGAAGTCAAGATGTGCAAGAAAACAAAGCAAGCAGAAAGTAGTAACCACCGCGCTTTCTGAGAGCTGTAGGCAAGCAGCAAAGGGCATCAGCCTATGCACTGCTGTATTTTCTTGCAAATAACCTGGCCCCAAATAAAACACACTTTGTTTTTTGGAACACAGAATGCAGAAAAGACGATTTTTCCAGAGTCATGGCCAACTGTGTGACCTAAAGTAAGTTCTCCTGGAAACACAGAGTCCAGGATGTGTGGCATCCTAGGGAACTGTCTGGGTGAGGCAGCAGGACCTTGTAGGAAGTTCCTGCTGCCTGTTGCCACACATGGACAGTAAAGTTAGGCACCTATGTTCCCAGGTTCCAGGAGGACTTGCTCTGTGTCGCACAAGGCTAGGCCCCAGACCCTTGCACAGGCAGGAGCAAGATGGTTAGTTTTTACTGGAAGTAGTAATCTATATAAGTTCCTGTAAATAAAGTATTGTGTCCATATCATAAGTCTCATCCAGATGCTACTAGCAGCTCCCTTGCTGCTTCAGGCACAAGCTACTGTGCTTAGCCAGTAACTACAGATGTGAGAGGGTAAACATAGGACTGTACCTTCAGCTTTCTGTAGAAGATGTAAACAGCAGCTATAGGGTCTCCAGGCATACTTCTTTTCCAGTGAAGAAAACAGCTTTGCTACTTAACACATGCACCACAGTTTTGGGGAGCTGATTTTTGTGGAAAGGTATGTGTTGTATGCAAGAAAATATGGTATTTCTTTCTGTATTTCACCTTTCAATCTTGCATGCACTGTTAGGGTCAAGAGGCTGAGACACTATTTTATTTTTGGCACTCATCCTGTGAGATGGGATGCATACTGTGCCTGAAATGCATATAGGCATCTAAGCCTTGGAAAGATACTTTGTAGCATGTAGGTGACACAGAGCAATAACACCTTGCTAAAGAGTTGATTCATGTCCCATTAAAGGTAATGGGAATCTTTCCACTGACTTTGGGCTTTGGGTAAGACGCTAAGGCAGCAGCTATAATAAATGATGTATAAGTTCTAAGGACATCATCAAAAACAAGGCCAATGCCATCACTTCCCTGAGTCATGTCATCTCCCTCTGTCTCTATTTCCCCCTCTGTTCAATAGTGTCACTTTTAAGTACCTTGTTCAGATGTTGAATAATTCTCAAGTTAGCTCAGTGCCATCATTTGTATTACTTTACTGGAAGAGTAACTTGTTGTATGGCATCCTGGAAAGTGATGGCTTCTTTTGCATTATAAATAGCTTTGTAGCGTCCAAGAAAAAACAGCATTCAGCAGTTACTTTAAAAAAGTTTCAAATGGTAAAATAGCACTGCCTCAGGTGGCAGATAAAGGGTCAAATCAGTATAGATGCTCCTGCTTAATCCAGAGTTGAATTGGGCATAAGTCCATTAGGTTTTGATTTAACTAATTAGTTATCTAGGCTAGGGAGCTTGTAACTATGTTGATGTAGCTACCTTGTGAGTATAGGCTAAGGGTGGTAAAAATACAGCCACAGAGGGATTTTGCCTGGTCAGTGGCAGGTCCCTTGGTCCCATCTGGCCCAGGCGCAAGGGGCGGCCTAGGCTGTGACATGTGCAGCCAGTCCCGCCATGCAGTGGGGGTGGGACAGTGCAGCAGCTGGACTCTTCCCTGGCAGCCCTGGATCCAGCCTCACTGCCCAGGCACCCCAGCCCATCTGCCCCACACCCACTGCCAGGGGTGGGACCTGTGTGGGCAGCATGCCTGGCTGGGTGTCAGGGGCTGTGGGCTGGCAGAGAGTTGTGTGGATACCTTTAAGATGGATATATATAAGTTGGAACATTTGCCTGGGATGGCAGGTGGGACTGGGGAGATCCCAGAATCTTGGGGTGGTGGATTATGACTCTCCCCTCAGCCCCATGCTGTCACTACCTTGTGACCCTGCCCCGTGATCCCAGCCTCACCTGCCTGTTCCACTCCTGAACGCCGCTTCCCACCCACCTGCAGCCCAGTCGCACGTAAGGAGTTTTGGTGAGTTGTTGTGGAGGGGGCTGCTGACCTGGCCCATGGCAGCTCAGCAGAATTCCCTATATGGCCCGCAGGACCAAATAATTGCTGACCCGTGGTATATGCCAGTGCAAAATAAGGTTTACAACGCTACAGCTTGTCAACTCCAAGACTGTAGCCATGCAAACAACCTCAGTAACAAGAGGACCTTGGTTTCATGTTAATATGACACTGTTAGGTCATGAATTCTTTAAGATTTCTTCTGTGTTGCAAACTCTGTACCAACGGGGACTTCTTATTTGCTTGGGCTGGCCTGGTGCTGACCAGTTTAATTTTCCAGTCTTCCTGCACTAAGAGGATGTTGATGTGTTTTGGTTGCATGTGCTGCAGGGGATGATGTTTAAAAGGAAATCTACACAGGTGTTTTTCATTGACTTAAAAGAAAAGGAATGTGTTTCTATGTTGAGAAGATATGCAGTGTGTTTTCCTTCTAAAAAGCCTATATTTTGAAGCTGATGTTGACCCTTTAATTTCCTTTTCATTTAGCTAGATGAGAGAAGGAGCCTATGCCCTTTTAGGAAGTAGATTCTGTAGCACCAAAGTACGTTCCTTTCCATTAAGATCAAATTGCTGCTCATTCAACTTATTATAATAGTCAAAGTGTAGAAGCTAATGAAGTCAAGTCTCAAACATTGCAACAGCTATCACAAATCCAAATTTGCCTCCTTAAGTCAGTGGAAGTCACATTTGCTAGGCTACATGACTATAGAAACAAAAGGATCAAGTTTGTTTTTGCAGACTAATCTCTCAAATGCTCCCAACTGTTGAGATATTAAATTCATAGATCACCTCTTGCCTTGGTGCAGAGGAAGGATGCTCTCCAAAGCAGTCTGTAACCTCCATGACAGCGTTTCCTAGGGGGCACCATCCATGCCACTTGCTTGATATGGTAGCTTCTTTTGTGTCCATGCTTCTCGACTCCCATTTCTGTGCCAGTAGAGTTACTGGCAATAAGTTCTTGTGCTTTGAGGATTTCTAGGCAGAAGGTGGTAATAGCTGCACAATGAATTCCTTCCTCCCTGTTGTTAATGGTGACCAGGGAATTCAATGTGTATCCACTTTCAAAATGGCAAGCCTTCTCCATGGATTCCCATTGTTGTTATGGATAACTCTGTCATAAAATAAGGTCCTCATTCAGTCCCTCTGCCTGGTTCAGATGAAGTGGAGAAGCATGCATGATTGTGACCGTGACTGCTATGCTAACCACAGTGTGTGTTCTCTTTTTGTTTTTGTTTTCTGCTTTTTCACAGCAGGAAGGGCCCTGCCTCACCTACTCGACCCACCATAATCCGACCAGCTGAACCGTCCCTCTTAGATTTATAACTTGAGGCCTGTAGACAGCTGGCGACGAGCGCTGTGCCCATGGCTTTCTCACCCCACCCTCCGCAGGCACATTCACTCCTCCCATCCATCCCACATCTTTAACTCTTACCACCCCTTCCCAGTGTGTCGTAAAATGCTAGCTAGTGATTGAGCTCTTCGTCTTCTCTCGTGCGTCCTGTATTGCTTTGTGAGCGTAGAATAGTCCTCATACAATGGTGTGGGACCTTGAAGTACATGGGCTCCTTGGAGCAATCAGCTGCAGGGGCATCGTGAAGCCCTAGTGGCAGCTGTCCATCCAATCACCGAGCCTGCCTGGTCTAGCCTGAACAAAGTGTCTTGCCTGCATTGGTTAGCTATAGTGTCTCAGCACCTAGAACTAATCTGTAGCTATGTAGCTATTTTCTTTTGTTGTAGTAAAGAAGACAAAGCACGATTCGGGAGAACAATAAATGATACTGTCAAAACGTGTGGCATTATTGGTAACAAAGGTGAAATGTCCAGTGTGTGGGTTTCATTTAAGGTGCAAAACTTATTATATTGTTGGGAACAGTGCAATCAACCTTGCATTAAAATGAGGCAGGGAGATCAAGAAGGGGGGAACTTTGCAGGTCGGTGTAGTCCTAGAGAGCAAAGTCTAAAGTAGCACACACCTCAGGGTGCAAGGAGCAGATGGACTTATTCCTTCCTCCTCAGCCCTCCTTTATAGCTGAGGAGATGATGCTGGTGGAGACCCACTGGCCTCTGCTAATAGTTGGCTCACATCACAGCCTCTGACAGACTTTCCAGAAACAGAGGGGAATAAATTGTTGATTTCCCCCCCCCCCCCC
>NW_017729011.1:14482148-14485665 GCF_001723915.1 Gavialis gangeticus | reverse complement strand
CCCCCCCCCCCCCATGCAAATGGACAAGCAGACATTTTCAGGGAGTTTGCTATGAAATGTTTTATTGCAATTTCTTTGTTTTTGGATAAGCACATTTCTTGTTCAATGTTTTTTGGGTAGCAGTGCAATTCCAGTAGCATGCAGATGGTATGTGTTTTGGGAAATTTGTAACCCTGACAAATCATAATTCATCTTCTTAATGGTTTGGGTTTTTTTAATGTCATATGTATAAAGAAAAAAAAATTAAGAGTATTAAAACTATTGATCCCATGTATCTTGAACATTGCATCTCTGCTGGAGCCAAAGAACCACCCTTCCTGCAGGTTTTGTGCCAGCCCTGATTCAGATTTAAGTTCTCTTATTCCAGCACTGTTCTTTTTTATTTCTGTTATGGATCCACTTTGCCTGACATTTGAATGACGGTTCCTGTCTGTATTTTAACTTTTTTTACTGCTTTGTTTCCCTCCCTTTTCTCTTCCCTTTTTTATTTTCTTTCTTCTGTGTCTCTTTCTTTAAATTCCAGCCGGCCGGGCAAGGCCAGTCCCTCCCGCCCAGAGAGTCCAAAACCACCATTTGACTTGTAGCCCTGCTCCCTCTGGGACTCTCTGCCTGCCTGCCTCTTAGCTGTTCTGTCCTGGAATGGTCTGACTTGCATCTCACACATGGCTTGTTCTGTTGTATTTTGTGACATACACATCAGCTGTGACTCTAGTGAAACCTGTTTTTTTTCCTTCCAGTTGCTTAAAGGAATAAAAACAAGTATATTGTAGTAATGAGAAACATATCCTTCCTGTTATATAAATATCTATAAATATATATATATATATATAAGATCAAAATCTATATATGTCCAGGTGTTTTAAGCCATTTGTGCTTCCATGTGGAATTTAGGAAATAAACTTAAGTAGGTTCAAATATCTCTCTCTCTCTATAAATATATATATATATACACACACACACCCAGCAAATTAACTGAATCCTGATATTGAGTTTTTGAGCTGATTTGTTAAATTCTCTGCTGTGTACAGTTGGGTTATTGTATTGCCCCAGACTTGTGGGTGAGCTGTCTCAGTGCTGGTAGTAACTGTGATGCACTTTGTGATCTACCTGTCACTCTTCTTTATTGGCTGAAATAAACTCTTATTTGTGTATAATGAAGGATTCCACAACTAGAATAAAAACAGTCTCTCTCTCTGGGCGTGTTCAGGATTTATGTGAATTATAACATTTTAACCCTTTGTCCCAAAGAGGTGGGTCTTTGTAGGGGGCAGAAAGTTAATAAGCAAGTCGCACACGAACGGCTGTTCTCACTTAAAAACAGCTTGTCTAACTCTACTACAGTTAGTCCAATAAAAGATGTGCTAAAAATCACTTGAGGGAGCAGAAAGGGGCTGACACTATGCTATACAGAGGAAATGGTGGTCAGAGAACACTTCTAAGTAAAGGGTTTCTCAACAAGGAAACTATTCATCAGGGATTCTGTACTCTCCAAGCATGATACTGCAGAGTTTCTGGTAAGAGCATCACACACTAAGTAACCTCATTCTTTTTCAAACAGCTGAGTATTCCTACTTACAGAATAAGAAAAGAGACCAGCCTCCTATTACACAGTACTGCATCTGACCACCAGAGGTGTAGCAAACATGACTCTCAGGCAGAATCCTAAGCACTTAGCTAAAAAAATGGCCTTGTTGCAGAATTAGACATTTAGACAAATAGGTCATTAAAACAGGGTTTGGGTTTTGTTTTTGTTTATTTCAGCTGAACAAGAGCATGGATATCATCTGGAGGGCCTGTAGGAATAAGAGCTGCCTCAACCATCTTTACTGACAAGGGTGTCACCAAGCAGCTGGCTGTCTAACAATGGGGTATCAAATTTTGGTGTCCATTATAGTGTGCTTATGCAACCTGTTGTCAGGCCTAGCTTGAGATAGCTTTAGTACCTACTCCTTTATTCAGTGCCCTATGCCTTAGTAAGAACACTTCTAATCCAAAAGCATCGCTCTGATTTTAGAGATGTCCAAAACTATCATTGCTTTATGACATCTAGGGTAAAGGACTGACATCAGTATTTGGGGAAAAAGGAGCTTCCCTAGATTCTGCTCTGCTTATCTTCTTTATATACAGACTGGATAGTGGGCTTTGCAGCCTAAACTGGCTGGAAGTTCTGTTATCTCAACCTTGAATAAACTAAATCTGCAGAGCAGTTAGCATTTTCAAAATCTGCACCAGTCAAAGCAGTAATAGGCAACAAATTATAGCAGTGCAGGCTTTTGTACTATTAGTATATCTGCCCAAGGAATAGTTATGATCCTACATGCAATTAATCAGACTCACTCATTTTAAAAAGAGTCAATTAAAAGAAATTATAGGTTCCTTTGGTTGGATAGAAGACTACTGAAAGCTAGACCCAAGGGACTGAGTGCTGAATAGTTAGTCCCTCCCAAGAAAGGTGCAATACTTGTGGTTTTCCCCCACCGAATATGGATCGCTCTCTATACTTTTCAGGAGGGCAGTAGTTTGTAGGGCAGCAACTCAACTACAGTTTCTTAAAACCAGAGTTTGGTTTATGCCAGAATCTACTGGTGGTCATGGACATTCTTCACTTGAACTGCAAGTCAAACTCCAGCTTGGAGGAGGCACAGACTACCAGAGCAGCAACGAACAATGCCTTATACAACATTAACCTAATAATGTAATGGAAAACTGTATTTTTCCATGTCTGTGGATGAAGGGATAGGCAGAGGAGGGAGTAAGTGTCAGAGCAGGGTGTTCCTGTGGTCAGATCAGATCCCTCTGGAAAGGAAGAATTCAACTACTTATTTTCTTGGCCTGGTTTCAAGGGGCTAGAATAAGAAATACCCATACAGTCAATGCTTGGCTGAATAAGTTTATTCAGAAAGAAAGAAAATTTGTAACAGGATTAAAGTCACCTCTGCAACAGAATGCAAAATTTTTTCCAATAGTGTTTTCCTTCACATTCCTGGAATAGAACACCCAATAAATATTTACTCCATTTATAATAATGCTCCATATTAAACCAGAGCCCTGCCCCATTGCAGTTAGATCATTTTTATAATACAGGTTATGGGCAACCCTGACAGGCAAAAACGCTGCAAGGAGCTATCCGCTTTCTTCAAGGAATATACAAAATGTTACACAGATATACTATGTACACAAACTCGTGCAAATGGGAACTCGCAGGCCCACCCTGCTAGTGCCCTGCGTGAGGCCTCTAACCATGTACTGTGCCAATAACACTGACAGTCAACACTAGGGCTATTCAAGTGAAAGGACTTAAAAAAACATTGCCATCCTCCCCTGATGGGCTAACATTCAGTTACTCCAAGTTCAAAGGAGTGCTTTGATTTTTTTATTTCACAAAACCCCTCTCCCTACTGTAAAATGATAAAAGTTAAAATGCATTAAAAATATTCTTCCAATGCGATGTGCTTTGGCTTTGGAATGACAATGCCCTGTACCAGATTTACCAAAAAAAAAAAAAAAAAAGAGTTGA
>NW_017729011.1:14453481-14477148 GCF_001723915.1 Gavialis gangeticus | reverse complement strand
AAAAAAAAAAAAGAGTTGACTACAATTAGCAAACTGATTATAGAAATGATCTGCAGAATAGTAAGTAAAGAGAACCCACAAGCCTCAGAGCCTTGTTTGCTGCTGCTTTTCACTTCCCGCCAGAGTTACTAAAAGTGGAGCAGGTACATGCTTCTAGGTCACCAACTTTGGATTTGTACTGCATCACTGAGGTTTAAATAAGTTAGGTCTCTTTAAAAAACCATACATATCTTGGGTAATTCCTAGTTACTCACTGTCGGGATTGCTAAGTCCACAAAGAGGAAGCAGCAAGTATTAGATTTAAACCCGTATGTATTTGTCAAACACTGGATGTTCTGGTATAATTCCTTTTTGCCAGCAGATGGAGACAGTAACTCAGTGTTTGGGCCCTGCATTCATTAACACAGTATTTTCAGCCTCAAAGTATTTATCACAGTGCACTTGCAACTTTAAGCATTTCCAGGTGACAGTCCTTTCTCCTGCATATATCCCAAGAACTTAAGGGTGGGGAACAGAGAAACAGACTTTAAATGTCAGCCCAGAGTACCGCTAATGCACTCTGGTAGTGTAAGCCTTGCCAACACAAGGAGTAAAGGAGATCTAAGAAAAGGGGAAATCCCCAGGGTCCAGAAATTTGTAACAAAGCACATATATTAAGTGGTTTCCATTTACTTATTTCTCCCATTTTTTAAATAAATAAAACCTTTCAACATGTATACAGTGAAACATCATCCTTCAAAGTGCAATTGCATTCCTACCCCACCTCCAATCATCCACAAGTTACCTGTTCATAGCAAATAACCGAGCAACCATCCCTCGAGGACTCAAAGCAATGCCAGGCCATTTCTATGTAATCAGAACAATTTTCTTTAAATGTAATGCTGCCTAGGCAGGGAGCCTGTATCTTTTGGCTGTACAATTGACAAGGCTGGTTTCAAATACAGGGTAGGATGCAGCTTATAGAGACAAATGGGAGGTTTAAGATCTGTGGTATGAACTATAGAAATAATTATTCTGAATCCAAAGAGTTTCTTACCAGAAGGAGGGAATTATTTTGGGAACCTTTTAGAAGGGGATGGACAGGTTGCAATCTTAACTAGTAAAATAGCGTCACTAGCCAATCATTGCTAAGAAGTTGGCCACCAACAGTAGAGGTTTCTTTCTGGAGATGGGGCTGCAGGAAGCAAGTGATCAAGTTCCTCTGTTCAAGATCATGAAGTCCCCCCACTTTCATATGACCCACCTGTGGTGGTGGTAGTGACTGCCTCATGATTAGTTCAAGTCAAAGTCTGCACTCAAGAGTGCACCAAGTAACAGGAGGAAAGGGAAAGAAGATGAAGTCTGGTGCTAGAGCTCCACCTGATGCAATCCCTCTTTCCCCATGTCTTTAAAGAGAACATCTACCCTGACCGGTAGCACTGGTTAGAGATACAGGGCAAGTACTATGCAGCTTGGGTCCTTACAGGCTCACAGAAAATTGTTGCAAGTCAGGTTCCTGGTGCCATTTAAACCACCATGATTTTGACCTCATCGTTCTCATCAGCACGATAGAAGAAGGGAATACATGGGTTTTCCAACAGGGAGCCCAGCCTTTCTTGAGGGTTTTGGATCTCTCTCAGAAGCTGCATAATCTGCTTTGCAGTGGGGTCCTCTGGGCTGGGCTGTGGGGCTTTGCTGTCGCTAGGGGATGAGTTGGCTTGAAGAACTGCAGCTTCCTGTTCTGGTTCATCTGTTAAATTCACCTCTCGCAATCCTGTGAAGAGACCAGGTGAACAGATTACTATTCCCATCCAAACACCTAGCCCTCAGGTTCACCCTGCTAGCAAGCAGAAGCCACTGATGAGTGTGCAGGCTATTGCTCACCTTCTCCATCAGTAGCATTAAGTTCAATGCGCCTCTCCAATGGAACGGCGCTTTCAATTTGATTTGCCAGCAGGTCTGGGTTCTGAGCAGCTGCCATGTACTTGCTGTACCATTCATTTCTCTCTCCAACCAGACGCATCACCAACTCCTGGAGCTCCAATAACTTATTCTGCAGCAAGTTATAAAGAAAGGAAAGGCCATGAACTTCACATGTCCTGTGCCACAGGTAACGCACAGCCCTCACTGACTCTAGAGGAAACTGCCAGTATCCAACTTAACTGACCTCAGTTGCAGACAAACTAGAACATACTCAGAATGGCAGGTTCCAGATCTCCAGAGACATCTCCAGAGTTCTAAAAAAAATGCTTATTAAAATTGGTAGGTTTGAACCTCACTAAGTGCAGGCACCTTAGCAGATGCAAAGACTTCTGGTTTCAAATGCTTTCCAAGTCAATTTACTGTACTTTCCTTTATCCCAAAGCTAGTAGTGAATCTGGCATAGTACAACAATCTCCTTTGGAGATGCTACTAGCTCGTGCTCCTGTAGGACAGAATTGTCTGCTAGGCAGAGTCCTGTGGAAATGTTTGTTGTGCGTATGTCCTTTCTGAGCCCTGCATTTCGTCAGCTACTATGTCATCTCCATCAGTGTGCGCCCCTGCACACTCCACACATGCTCCATGGCTTCTTACCCATGGCGCAAGTACTCTCACCCTGAGAGAATTTCCTTTACCTTCATCTCTTCCTTATCCTGAGCCAGTCGGCTGATGTACTCCTCCTTCTCCCGATGCCGCTGTTTGAGGATAGCCCTCTGACTCTGGTACAATGCAATATATTCCCCTGGAACACAGAAGGAACATAGGGCGACTAAGAAAGGGGTTACAACATATAACATTTCTCTCTGCTTGAGCTTTACATTGTGGGCGAATAAACAATAAGGCGTTACAGTGCAGCTGGCAGCAGCCTGGACACTGAACTGGAAACCTGACTCAGCTAGGTAACATTAGGATGCAGCTGGAGGCCTGGCAGTAGAAATCCTGCCTGGAGCTGAAATTCTCAGGGTCCATTAACAGTTAGAAAAACACCTGTAGTTTTACTGCATAACTGAGAACCAACATGTTAGTACACTGTGCAGACTTCACTGAGCTCATTCTTGTGCTGGCTGATCTTACCAATGGTGTCTGTTTCCCCAGAGAGCTGTATACAGCGATGCTCCAGCTCCTCCAACCGCTCTTTCAGGTCAGCCTTCTCATGCATCACATCTGTAAAACGGGACTGAATACACAACTAGTATCAGCCTTCTGAACTATAAGTGTACAAGGAATATGTATAGAAAATGATAATCCCCATCCCATCAGACTAAGTGCAGGGAACAATACTGTTCTTTCCTTCTTGCTCGTCTCTTGTAGGAAAACCTGACTGCTTGTGGATGAAAGGGAATATACAGGACAGAGCTGAAGAAAATGTGACAAAACACTTCTCCCTCCTTGCAGCCAAAAGGATAAAGAATCCTTTTGATTTCTCCCCACCATGCTGGACTTTCCCAATCACTTAAGAGGCTCAGCAATCTTGGAGCCTAGCGGCACCTTTCTTCCTCATTTCTGTGGGATGACTCATTTTTAAACCTGCCTGCCAGCTACTGCTTCAGGAAGAGATCAAGAAGCAAAGCTGGCCCCATGCCCTTTGCAGAATAACAACTGCAGCAGTTTTACCAGGACAAAAGAAGCATCCAAAAGCTAGAAAGCAGAAGCAAGCGACAGGTTTGTCACAGGAAACCTGGCAACGTAGGTCACAGAAACCAGAACCCTGTCATTTATTCCAGGGCAATCTCAACTGTGTCCTCTATACATGGACTGGACAGCAAGCACCAGAACTCAGCAGAGAGCAGGGGATGGTGTCAGATGCTCACCTGTAGTTTCTCCATGGCAGTTTTTAAGGCCTCATGAACCTCCACTGGGACAACATCTGTAGTGGAACCTGGAAAAGAAACAAACAGATTCAGGAGGAACTATACGAGGAAGCACAATGAAGTCCAGTTCACTCTGCAAAAGGCACCATCTAGCATGGCCATCAAGCGCTTTTTCCTTCCCACTCCCCTCAACACAGCACAAGTAGCTTTACCTCCACCCAATGTAGCAGTATGTTGCTGCTCCTGCCTAAGAACTACTATTTGCTGCAGGAGGCCTCGGCATTGTTGTTTCTGTGCACTCAGCTGCTGTCTCATTTCTTCTCGCTCTCTCTCCACTTGGGACATAGTGGACACCAAGAAAGTGACCTAAGAAGCAATACCAGACATTGCACTTGAGTGCTTTTCACTTATGCAGTGTTGCTAATCAATTACCTCAGAACCCTAAGAATGATCCCCATTTTGCATATGGAGAAAGTGCAAAGAAACTGACTGATCCACCCCTCCACAAGTGTTTTATTCAGAGTTAGGAATCAGGAGGGGCTTTACTGAGAGTCCTCTGCATTAGCTTTTGCCAAGAGTCCTGTGCATGCCACAGTTCTGTAACTGCAGAACTCTGTGAGGGACATTAAGGGTTTTTTGTTTTGTTTTGGTTTTTAATCTCAGTTTTCCTTTTCAGTTTTGGTCCTGGACCTCATAGCTAACAACAGGGCTGTCCAAACGGCAGCAGCTCTCTGCAGCTGCCAGAACCACTTCTTTGTAAACACAATTTTGATTACTGCTCTCCCAGAGATATCCAGCGACTAGTCATGGTAATCCCAACCCAGGCTGCCTCCCAAGATAAAGAATATCAAAATAAACACCACAAGAACCACAGTGCTGACAAGGCTCTTATTAAATATTTTATCCTTTTTAAACTAAGCAAAGCTTTCAAAGGATTTCCAATCTGCCATGCAACAGTGCTGCAGAGCCTAGAGAGTTTGCTGCCAAGGGGACACAGCTTTGATTATGTCCCTTGCTATATACACGGGCTGGTGCCTTGTTATCAGATCTGACATTTTATGTACTTGCTGGTCCCCCACTGAGGGTTACTTGACAGGCCCACCACACTGAGATTCATACACAGTTGGAAGAAAGCAGCTTTGCTGCACATTGTAAACTCACCATTTCTTCATGGCTTTCAAAATTCTCTGGGATCACAAGTGAAGGTTTCTGAGTTTCTTCCACAGTCTCTTCACTCTCCACCCCATCTCCTGTAAGACAAGGGACACAGACCAAGGAGTTACAATGCACCAGACTGTTCAGCCCACATCAGCTTTTTAGCTGGAGAAAAAGATCAACTGTATTTACTCACCTTCCACTCGAAGCAACATTTTGCCATCCAGCTCTGCAGCTAACTGACTGACTTGAGCCTGAAGCTCTTTGTTTTCTTTGGCTGCAGCTGCCAGACTATCCTGGAAGAAAGAAGTAGCTCACTGGAGAGGTGGGATGGACTCTATGCGCCTGAAACCTGCACCAGAAAGTTTCACTACAAATTCATGAGCAACAGGAAAGCTCCATGTGTTGGCCCCAAACACTTTCTATGCCTCTCTAGTATAGTACTATAGTGACAGAGTCCTGCTTCCTATCCAACTCCTCCTCTCTTACCTTGGTCTGCTGTAGCTCCTTAAGGTGCATCTCCACTGTCACTTTGCCCTGAACTTCCTCATGCTGCAACCGGTCCATGAGCTGTGTCTGAAGCAAAAACTGCTTGTGTAGCTCCTCCTTTTCAGCAGCCAGATGCTGGTATGCCACAGTGTATTGCTGCAAGTGATTGTAGTACTGATCCCGCTGCTCCTGCAGGCCTTGAGCCTCCTGGGTTTTCAGCTCCACCTGGCACACAGCAATATCCAACCCCATTATCAATAATTCTATGCACATATACTGAGCAGCAGCTATCTCAGGAAGTACCACTGTCTGATCAAAGCCTCTGAGTATGGACAGACCGACAACTAACCCTGAGGTAAGCAGGGGTGCTCTGACACGTCAGTACTTTGCAGTAACTGGTTGTGTATCTGCTCTTACAACACACTAAACAGTGTTGGTCCATACCCTCATTCCTACTGGGCACCACTCATATAACACCACCTTCCTTTTTATCACAGAGAATAAGAAGTTCCGATTTTCATGACAGAAGTAATGATTGACAATACACCCAACTCCTGCCATATATATAGCTGGATCCAAAAAGAACTGTCAGTATCAATCCTCAAATCAACAAGGGACATTTCACTCTACTAAACACCACCTGCCCGCAAAATGCCAGATCTCCACAGTAGGATTTAGACAAGGTAAACTGTGGGGACTATCTCTGCATTTGTTCCTTACTACATCAATCTTACAGTAGAGCTTGTAAGTTGTCAGCCCTTCTATATCACACACTGGTGTGGTAGCACCCCGTTGCCCAGACACCCTGCGCATACCGTCTCCTTGACCTCAGCCAGTTTTTCCTGCAGCTGCCCAATCTTCTTGGCCAGCTCCTTTTTTACATGCTGCTCAGACTGCAGGGCACTCGTCACCTCCATGTTCTCATTTGTCTGCAAAAATGCATAACCACTATATGAGACAGGCCCAAATTAACATCAAGAACTCTTACACTGTACTCTGCAAGCCAAGGCAATGGGTCACATTGTCCTGATAGAACATGAAATCAAGGAGTGTTTCAGTGGCTGCATTTCACCTGCAGACAAAAACTAACAGGTGATTAAAGTTTAGAAAAAACCTGTGTGGGAATGATGGACTGGGGATCAGTAAAGGAAAGGTGTCACAAAAGAATGAGGTCTTGGCAAATAGCATAGCCTTGCTCTCCTTCAATTATGCAGGTAGCCTAAGAACACACAAAATGATAAGGGTTAGGAAACAAAGCAATGAGCTTGTAGACAGCTAAAGTGAGCAGATAGCTGAAGGAGCAACAGGAGGAAATGAAAGCAGTTGTGCCCCCACCTACACCTCTATGTATAACCCTGAAAGACAGGCTGAGGAGTTCAGACAGCTGCAATGTAGGCAAAAAGCCAGAAAAAGGATTCAGGATTGAGAAGGGCAAAAAGGCAGTGGAAGAGATGAGAGCAGCTGGGAAGAACCCCTTCACAGGCAACATGCATGCAAATAGGGGGACAGAAAAACACAACAGAGATGGAGGAAAAGGAATAAAAGCAGCTTAAGGTTTGGGGAAAGGGAGGGAAGGAAACCCCTTGGCACAAGCAGGGATACTAGATAATCCACTGAAAGCTTACTAGAGAGTTTGAGAGATGGCAAGAAGTCTCCTAGCACAGTACGATCTAACACTGTAGGTTCAATAACCAAAGCACCAGATGGCAAGATAAGGCCAATGTTTCTGCCAGGCCCTTATCACTATGTGCTGCTGCATGATTGCATCATGGGAGAAGATGCACCAAGAGACATACCAGCTTGACAAATCCATTCTGTAGCTCAGCCAGCTGCTCCTTCAGCTCCCTGTTTTGGCTCAGAGCTCGACTGATGGTGGCCTTGTCGCTCTGCATGTTCTCCAGGATCTGCTGTCTGTCCACAGACTCCTCGCTGTAACGCTGCACTGTCTTCTCAAGCTCTAGCAGTTGCTCCTCCTGCTCCCGGTTGAGATGGCTCAGCTGCTCATTATCCCGAACTTGAGCCTGGTACTGTCCATGAAGCTCCTCCTTTTCTTTCTGCAATCTCTGGACCTCCTCCTGCAGACTCAGCTCAGCTTCTGTGGGTCCGGCCAGTGGGGCAGGCTCACTATCCTTGGATTTCGCTGCTGGGAAAGAGGAGTCACAACCAGCTGGTCAGAGCTGCTCCACTCATGCACACATAAGTTAGAAAGGTAAAACCCTTGTTATGTGAACATGCTTTCCCCACCTAATCTAATATGCTGGGCCCAGTACCAAAGGATGGGATGATGCCAGCATAATCCAACCCTTCCTCTGGCAGCAAGACAAAGGAGAAAGCCACAACAGTGCAGCCATCAGTTTGCTGCAGCATTCCTGTTAAAAGCCTTCTGAATTGGGGAGCAGAGGGAGCTAAGTGCTAAGCAGGCACTGATATATCAGAGTTATTTTTACTTCCCAGTCTGAGCGATTCACTGGGACCAGGAGCTGCAAGTTTGCCTCAGGTAGATACAAAAAGAGGTTAATGTATTCTTGAGTGCTGGTGTGAAGGGCCTTTTTAATGTTCACTAGGTCAGGTTTCCTCATGCACATTAGTCTTTCCAATTGTTCTGCTAGTTTTGGGGTAACAAATCTGGTTGCCCAAACTTTTACATAAGGAGAATGGGTAGAGCCCCCCTCTAGTCTTCTGGTACCCCACCTTAAGCTCAAAATAGTTGGTCCTACCTGCTTTGCTGAGCAGCTGAGCAATACTGTCTTCAAGCTCCTGAATCTGCATCACATTCTTCTCCTTTTCTTCTGTCAGTGTTCGGACCTATGTGGTAACAGAGGGAAGAGTTAAAACAAGTACTTGCCATGCATTTCCTCCTGTTGAATCAGCCCTGAGGTCCTCAATATTATTAATAATAATGCCTCTGCACACAGAGAATACAGCACTGCTGTTTTTACCTGCTCAGACAGCTGCTGTAACCGTTGCTGCCAGATACTCCCCTCCTCCTTCAACTTCTCCACATACTGATCTCTTTCTGCCTGAAGCTGGTGAAGCGACTCTGACAGCTGCTCAGGAAGAGGAAAAACTGCATCAGTTAAGTGAAATGAAAAGTTGTCAATTGAAGGAAGACAAAAATATACCGGTGCAAGTGCAGAGCCTCAGCCAGTATTGCCCTGCTGCACAAAGGTTGTAATACTGACCAGCACCATATTTCATTCAAATCTCTTACCTGAGTGACCTGTGTTTCCAGGTTTGCCCGTTCTTCCAGTGCCAGCTGCAGCTGCTGGTTTGCATCCAGATTCCCCGACTGATTGGTAAACTGCCAGAAGAGGCAAATAAGTTACAGCCAGCATTCCTTGTTTTCTCTTTATAACTCCTCCTTGATAGCAACCTCTGATGTGATCCTTTTGGCAATTTCTATGGTTCTGCAAACTGTTCTAGTTCAACACAAGTTAACATTAAAAAAATATATGGTCTGAGCTGAAAGATCACTGTTTAGAAATGGAAGGGTCTGGGGGTTTCTTAGCCCTCTGGAAAAGATCTGTGGGGTGTGTGAAGGGAATAGTAATGGCTAATGTATTCCGATAGGTTGGCAATATGCCTCTTTCTTTTCCAGAAGATATAATTTGGTCAAAAAATTACTGGGCTCAATATAGTGATAACTGGGTGTAATTCTAGAGTGTGACATAATATAGACTACATAATCTTACCCTAAGATCTATAAAATGCACCAGAGGAGCTAGTATCTAGAGAATCACCACTGCAACACCCTCTGAAAATAAGCTTCCTGCTCCTGACAATCAACAGTTAAGACCTTTTAACGTCAAAATTGTCCCTTAAGTTTTGTATGCATCTTGGAATATGGCAGTGGGTAAATGAGGATTGTATCAATTTTTTTGTAGCATACTACACTTACTTCCCAAGGTCACAGCAAGCCCTACCCCGCAATCAGGAATATCCACTCCTCAGTAACACTGCAGTCACCTGTTGAATCATCAGCTCAGCCATTTCCAGTTTCTTATGCAAATCTTCCACATCCAGTTTCATGGCTGAATTTTCAGAAACCAGGGAGCGCAGCTTCTCCAAAAGCTCAGAGTTCTGCTGCTTCAGTTCCTCACTGCCTTTGCTGAGAGACACACAGAAATAATAAACTAGCTATGATCCTTACTTTTACCAGTGGCTCTGTTGTTTATGTGACTAGTTTATAGACTCGTCCATTCTGGTGACTGGAATGAAGTCATGTTGTGCAGAGGAAGGGAAAGCCAGTGCGAGAAGACAGTCCTACCAAAGTTCAGCACTGCTGGCTCTGCAGTAACAGAAAACTGAACTCACCTGTGCTTGTACAGTTCCAATTTCAGGTTGTCTCGTTCCTTCACTAGCTCTTTATTATGCTGGAAAAAGATTAAAAAGAGGGACTCAACCCCAAACGTTAAAGAAAGAAAAAAAAATTTAAGCTGCCTATTAAACCTTCTGTTGATCAGCTAATGTGGAACTAAAAAACCCAAAGCTTCATATTCACAGGAATACTCCTGGCCACTAGGGCTGAAACCTCAGAATGGACTTGCTTGGAAGCTCATATTTAGCTATAGTTGGCTGGCACTGGAGCTAAGTCTGTCACCCCATCAAACTTCATACAAAGCCTGAACTAGCTAGGAACTCATCTGTTCAGAGTCTTTTCAGACATGACACCACCAACTAGCCAGAAGGTTTTGCAGCAAGCTTCTGGATCAGCATCAATGCTCAAATGTCTCTTTGATGGAGGACTCCTGGACAGAAGCTGTGGTTGGGTTTTCATTGTTTGAATCTGGCAAGACAAATGAAGCAAGGTGCCAGATCTGAAGCCAAGACCAAAAAATAGTAGCTGTATAAAAATTAAAGAAATCTGCCTTGGTGACAGAGGGTACAAAACTGTGGTCTGGTCTCCCCCTCTTCTCCGAGATTGCGATATATGCAGCAGTCTCATGAAAAATTAAATGGGAAAGAGGACAACTGCTGATGACAGTGTAAGAAGAGGGAACTCTTACTTTTTCTGACTGCTTCTGCTGTGTAGAGATGGAAGACAGGGTGCGTTCCAGCTCCGATACCCTCTGGCGAGATGACTGCAATCGAGTAGCAAGGTCTTCAGCTTCTCCTGAACAAGTCAAAACAGACTTACATGGAACAAAGTTCTAAACAGCTTCACAGAAGTAACTAAACAATGTTTTCTGCTGACCCAGCAAATTCTTACACTCTTTTAAGGAAAGCAGCACATTGTCTGGTAGTTCAGAGAGTTGTGTTCTGTTCCTCACTCTTCCACTGAGTCATTTCAGCTTTGGGAAAATTAACCTCCTTGTGCTTCATCTTATTTTTAAAATGGAGATAATAATACTCCCTTAAGAAAGCATTAGGTGCTTATTATTATTTTTCTAATGCAGAAAATTGCTGGAGTTCATTTGAGAATGAAACACTCAGGCAAATTTATTTTACCATGATTGCTGTGGTATTCAACTCAAAAGCAACCAACAGGATGGCAAGAAAGGAACAGCCTGGGGTAATCACCAGGTCCTAACAGTCACGACAGAGCTTTAACAACATACAAAAGAACTGTGCTTCCCATGGGATTAATGTGCTGTGATTCTGGGTACAGCCATGACAACAGATGCAATAACTGTGCCACGTATTGCTCATTAAGAAGTCACTGAGTGTTGTAGGCTGGCTGCCAATGAATTGGTGCCCATGACTTGAATCCTCAGCTTTTCCAACTGAATCAGGTTTGGAATAGACCTCAAAGTTCATCTAGTCCAATCTTTTGCTCAAATGTTGAATGGGCTAGTTCTAAATCATCCTAGGGAAAAAAAATACATATCCAGCCTCTTCTTGAATGTTCAAAGCTGATCTACCTGTTTTCTGCCGGGCAGCTTGTTGCGTATGTCCTAGTGCTGTCTGTAATTCTGATTTCTCAGAAACTAGGATGCCAATAGTCTGAATATGAACCTTTGGGGAAAAAAAGAACAGCTCAATGTAAGTCATTTTCACTTGGCACTATATCTCCCCAGCTGTCAGAGAAGGACAATTCAGTAAAGAAAGAAAGGATTAACATAAGATCCAAGACTAAGCATACAGCCTGGTTGACTGGCTGCCTTTTCCTGAAAGCATGAATGAAAACATGCAATGGCTTTCACAAGGAAAACTATTCAGCATTAGTAGCTCAGATGAAAGCTAAGTGAGAGGCTTGACCAAAACAGAAGTTCTGACTTACCTGTAGCTGTTCCCTTAGTGCTGCTTGCTCTTTGACAAACTTCTGTTCAAACTCTTTCTTCTCCTGGATAAACAAACCGTGGACATTAAGCCCAGAACTTTTATTTAAAAAATGTTCAATGGAAAATGTTAATTATATTACACAAACTAGGTTTATTATATTGCAGCATTATTAGCATCTAAATAATACAAAGAATTTTTAGAAATCTACTATTTTCTTCATTTAAGCCTCATTTATTTATCATACTTCATGTGGTCTGGACAGTGACAGATTCTCTTGCACTAGCACAAAGCTGCACTGTTTGGATGGCAAACTACTAAAAGAAAGCCATTTCCGCTGAAGAGCTTTGAAATTCATTAAACACTATTTTAATATTACATGCTGTTAAAAAGTAAGTTAAAAAAACTATTTTGGGGGCTTAAACCATTCAGTAGTTTTTATAAAGGACAAGAGACAGAACATTCAAACCTAAAATCATGTCTCATCCGTAACTCATGGCATCATAGGAAGACAAGGAGAGGGAGGGAAATGTACAAGTTATAAACAAATCAATAAGCTGTGAAGCTTGATATGGTTTTGTAATTTGAAATAAAATCCAAGATACACTCGTCAGGGAATGGGCTGCATCACTATCAAAAAAACCAAAGGAGAAACATAATTATAAATGCATAGTGTACTAAATGTTTTCTTTTCAGGGAGTTTTAACCAGACATACATTAAAGGTTTGTGAAAGAAGACTGAAATGGACAGTTTTTCTTTTACGCAAGTGAGTATTTTGGTTTGCTGTTCAAATACATTTGTCTATGGAAAGCAATATAAGCTTTATACTTATGAGTCTGTTTTTAACCAAACAAGAAAAATGCTTCTGCTTTCTATCAGGTACCCTTTTAATTTATGCAGTGCCACCTGCACATTCTTTACATCAATTTCCTCAACAAAAGGGTGTATCACGAATATTCTGCTCCCAAGGGGAACAGAAATCTATCCTAAGACTACGGCTACTGGGATGCCTTTTACCTTCTCCAACTGATTCACAGCCTCTTGATTTTGCTGTTTCTGCAGAAGGAGCAAAACAGATGCATCAGTACTAAGCAATTTTGTCATACTGCTCCAATCTGTAAATGCATTTGCCATCTTAACCAGATGCTTGCGATACATATGTGTAGCAAATGCAAACAGGAATTCTATTAAACCATTCTGACATTTTCTACAAAGACAGGTTGTTTTAACTATTAAAAATAATAGACTTTGGACTACTGGCATACAGATGTAGTGACACGTGCTATCCAGTTCTGGATATACTTTTCAGTCCTCAACAGAACTGCCACATTTCACAATAAAAATGTTAATAAGGTAACAGAACCATGAATTCTTATATTTGAGCTACACACCACCTTACATTAAACTTGCATCCTACATTCTAAGGTTTTTATCATTGTAATATTTGATATGCCCCAACAATATATTAGAATCCTATTAAAAAGAATGTATTCCCTCCTACTTTCCCTTAGGTGAAACTTTAAGCATACCATTGACAATATGTCAAAACCATGATCCAGCATAAAGATGAACCTTTATGCCATGCAGAGTCCTAGTTAAGTTG
Organism: Gavialis gangeticus; assembly: GCF_001723915.1. Classification (NCBI taxonomy): domain Eukaryota; kingdom Metazoa; phylum Chordata; order Crocodylia; family Gavialidae; genus Gavialis; species Gavialis gangeticus. The sequence goes on along the minus strand of NW_017729011.1, from coordinate 14,463,911 downwards.
ACAGGGTTCTGCAAAGGGCATGGGATTTTGGTCACATGGAACAGATTACAGGACTGAAGTCAAAATACACAGCAAGGGCCAGTGTATACAATCCTGTCGCAATATACTTTAATTTCCTGTGAGACATGGCTGAAGTGAGCAGAAAGCTGGGTGTGCTAACCCACGGGTGTGCACGTGATATGAAGAAAAAGAGGGGTAACAGAGACTCTGCACCAGGCTATGCTACCAGCCACAGGAACAACCACAAATCTGCTTTATTCAGCAATGTTCCTGTTTGCTGTTGGTGGCCACCTGTGTCTTTGCCACAGCAGTTTCAGAGTCCCCTCGTTGCCAGCAACATAGCTACTACTCCCCCACAAAGAATGAACACTGATCAAGTACTTCCCTGCAATCCTACTGAAAAACACAATTTAGGAAAGTGGCAGTATTGGAGATAAATTATAAGAGGCTTTGATCATAGCGCCACCACTAGACCAAAGCAAGTAGGATAGGCCCTGTGTAAAACTCCAGGCAACAGACCACTTCATACACCTGTCCAGAAGTAGGTAGCCACTGGTGATCAATGCTCCAATACAAGGTGCCTCTACAGGTCAGCCTCAATACTACAAGAGAAATGAGGATGCAGTGGAGGGAAGAAGGGGAGAAGAACAAAATAATGGAGCAAAACAAAAGGGGTGATAGGATACATAGGACAGTCCTGTACTTCAGAGGCAAAAGTGGTGGGAAACAAGCCAAGGGAAAACCATTTCAGATCAAGAGTATTTCTTTTCAGATTGTGCAGGCATTTCTTGAAGTATTCAAGCAAGAGCGTAAAAAAGCAGCAGCAATAATTCAAGCAGGCCGCGGAATGCAACAGTTCATTCATAGTGCCACAGATGCTGAGATAATGATCAGACACAAGCCCCTGGGCTATCTCCTAAACCCCCTTACTCCCATTCTGCAGACAAAGTAATAACAGAAAGATCAACCAGATAAATTACAGATTTTCAGGGTACTGCCTGTGGACAAGATTTTGCTTCTACTGAGTTTGGTGAGTGCAGATCAGATCCAGCATTAGTTGTTTTATCATGAAGCTAGCCACCCTGGCAAAATATGAAGAGATCAATATTGTATGGATCTTATTTCATGTTATTTCATTTCCATCATACAGGCCAATACATTTAGGAGTCTTCTTTTAATCTGACTTTTCATCATCTGACTGGGTGTTCCCATAAAATCCACTTTGTTCCCTGAAAAATGCTGTGCAAGTAGCTTCTTTTGTGGCACTGTAAAAGAACCCATAACCTTGCAGACACCCAGAGAGCATGGAGGAGCAAAGACAATGTCAAATTGGTTGGCTGGATTGTTTCTTACCAATTCCTCTATCTTTGTATTGAGCTGTTTGTTAGTTAGATTGCTGGAATCTAGGGCTACTGCCAGCTCCTGGTAACGTGTCTGATGGGCGCATGCAGACAGGTGGAGGAGAAGGTAGAGGGGCAGAGGAGGAGGGAAAAAAAGGAAATAATTAAAAAGGACAGAAAGTAAATCAATATCACAGTTTTGAATCTGATTTGGATTTCCCCCAAATATACTGAGCTTTCAACAAGTTTGAATCAGATATCAAGATGTTTTATATATTTGTTTAAGGCCTGAATCTCATTTAAAAAATACTGAGAGTACTAGCTGCGTTCAGAAGGTCTTATTAGTTCCAACCCTCCAGCTGGAAGTTTCCACAGATGCCTGTCTCCAACTGCCCTCCGATGTGGTAGTTATGCATGAACAGGGCAACAAATAGGTCTCAACATCATTACAGTGATGGTCCCACTGTGTAATTGGTAAAGGTGCTAACCCAGTGAATGAGAAAAAAAAATATCAGACTAAGCAGGACTTACTTCCATTTCCTTTATATTTGTGGAAGAAACACCACTTTCCCCATTCACATAGGATGTGGACTACAAGAAAAATTGACATACAAAATAACTGTTTTATTTATCAATACAAAATAGGAGATGACCTTCCATACCCCCAATAGTATACTATTATTTATACCGTGCCCTTCTCTTGAGGATTATCAAGGCACCAACCAAAAGCAAATAATATCTATTTATCTGGGTAAAGGTATGCAACCTGTACAGATCTCTATGTACAATCACATCCAGAAATGGTCCTACATGAAATGTGCAGACCACATACTTTAGATTTATTGCCATGAATTAAGAGAGTGTGTTTCATGGACATAAGCTGCTACCCCCTCCCACTCTGGTTCTCTTCCTACTGGTGGAGTTTCACATTCCTACGACAATAGTTTCTACTTTTCAGGGTTTAAAAGTCTTACTGTTTAGTGGGTTGGCTGCAAAGAACTCTGGGACTGATGAGAACATTCCTGAGCTGGCTACTTAAACCCCCACTTCTGAAATTTAGAAGAAATTGCATTCCATTTATCCTGTTAATGAGGCCAAACCTGAGAGACCAAGCCATTGAGCTGCTCAGACAGCTGGCGAAGACTCTCTGTTGAAGACAGGGACCTACAAACAGAAAAAAGATAGCATGTTGTTTTACAGGGTCTATTCGGGAACTGGTCAAACTAGCGCAAGAGGCATTTTGATAGCAAACACCTTTGTCATCCCCTTTTGAGCCCTATTATAGGTGCCTTTTATTAAACAAAAGGTAACACACACACACCTGTTTTCATCCAACGCATTTTTATGACCATCAGCATCATGTATCTGTGGAGTAAGACAGAAGAATCACAAGACTGTAACAGAAACATACCTGAGCACCCCAAAGTTTGCATTAGACAACCTCTGCCTTTACTGTAATCCATTCAAATATAACTTGAATATTTATAGCACATCCCAAGTCAGGTCCAGGTTGTAGATCATTTCTGCTTATTCTGAGACCTCCAGAAAAGATGTTGAGCATTTACAAGTGATATATTAAGCCAGGTCAGTTCAAAGTCTTTAGTGGCAAAAACATAGTGCCTTCCTAAAGAGCTGAAACTTAATTCTCAAATTCTTTAAAGAACAGAGACCTACTCCTTCTGAGGAATCACCTGTTTTCTTAGGGATGCTCCTTACTAACTGAGATGGGGGAAGGAAGGAGCACAGGATAAGTTTCCTTATGTGGTGAAAAGTTCATTTTGCTTTCAGAGTTGGACCAAGATTGAGTGGAGGAGAGAATTTGACACTTGTCTGGAAATCTCACGTGACCCTTGATGTATTAATACAAACACACTTCTGCTCAATGCAAACAGCATCACTAGCGTGTCAACGCAAAGGCTCACAAACCTGTGACAATGGCATGCTACTGGAAGCAGGTGTGACAGAGCCACAGCTAGGAAGACTGTTGCTGTTAGATAACACAGGGACATCGGCAGCCAGCTGTTCAGCATTATGAACGGTAACATCACTGTCAAAGTATGCCTGTCACAAAACATATCACAGGGATTACAGCTACATGCTGAACGAGTGGAGAGAGAAACACACCCTTACAAGATTTCTGTGCACAAAACAAGAACATTGTGGTTATCTACAAACATGTGCATTGGCAAACAAATCTGTGTTCTCCCCAGAGCAAACAGGTCAATTCAACCTATTTTTCTCCACTGAATGCTACACAGTCACCCGTTACCCCAGCTCAAATGGGACCTAGAGGGCTTTCATGTAGAATTAGTGTCTAGGACAGTAATTTTACCATATGCTTAAGTAACAGGACTGCTATATATGCTACAAGGGAACTAAAGCAGGCAGGGCAAGATCAATGCCAAATCTATTCTCTCTGCTTTGCAAAGCACCATCTTCATTCTGCCACTGGGGAAAACACTGATCAACAGATGCAAAATAAGATGAAAAGAATGGGTTAATAACTAATCAAGTACTCGGTTAGTTCAATTCAAGCACCCCTTTTCCCCTCACCCTCTTTACTGAAATTGAGAATTGCTGTGAACTGAAGAGGGTTTGACACCAAGATACAGAGCATTATAAATCAAAACACCAAATTCAGCTCTCGAGATAAGCAGGTGTGACCCCCTAATGGAATCAAAAGGAGCCGATACCACTCCTGCTGTGAATGAGTTTGGTCTACATGAGAGTTAAAAATGTTATCTTTGCATCACTGCAGACAAATAAATGTACCATTTTGGGGATGGGTATGATCAACCACTATCTACTATTGAGTCACAGAGCAACTAGACAGTCCCTCATCTGCCTGATCTTCAACCTTACTGGGACTTTGTGATTTTTTTTTTCCATTTTCTGTGCACTCTGGCAGCCTGGCAATCCCTGTCATAATATTACCCCAGCCAGAGCTATCAATACGTACTGACATTACAAAGCAAACATTAAAGCAGACCATCAATAAATAGTCTTAGCAAGATTCTGTGGCTCTCTACAAGTTAATTTAATACCATGTCTTCTCTTATTCTAGCCTAGATCCTGACTGTTCAGAGGGAATCCAAAGCATTTATGTCCTCTCTTCCTCCTTCCCAACTGTTTGGAGGGGCAGAGAGGGGGTCTGGGTGTCACCTGTTCACTTGCTCACCACTTCTTATGCGAGTCAGGCAGCCAACTCTGAAGACAGATTTCAAAACAACAATTAGAGAATGCCTGAACTAAACTGACAAGAAAAATTGGAATGTTTAGAAGTCTTTTTTAGCAAGGCAGGTTCTTGCTGGCAGGGATCAATATATATTGAATGTTCCTTGCTCAACCCCTTCCCACTGCATCCTCTCTCAGGTTTCCTCACTCTAATATTGGCTCAGAAAAATCAACACAATAGAGCAGAAAGTGGATAGAAGGGATCCCCCCCATCATATCAATAAAATATATTAAATTAAGTTGGTAATATCCTACCTTGAAACTCTCTCTACACGTATCTAATGCATCATGCTAAAATGTGTAATGGTTGTCCTGAAAAGATGGTCACACAAAAAAAGATTCCTTGTAAAAAAAAAAAAAAGACCTCTAAAGTGAAAGCAGCTTGAAGACCTAATTTGCAGGGAGGGGAAAAGGGAAGGGAAGGGGCACCAAGGAATTTGTCAGAAATTCTAACACAGCAATTCAACCAACTACAGTTGTGAAATGCTAATAACCCAAAGAAGCTAATGACTCAGTCCAGCCCAATATATACCAGCGGCCATTTGCTTTTTCTTAAAGTTTCCTCGTTTGTCAGGTGTTCTCCCCCTTTGACAACCAGAAAGCTACAGCAGATGAGATGGGAAGGATTTGCCTGCCTGTGTTAAGGCACCAATGAAGGCATTAGCTCAGATGCCAGCATTCAGCTTTTCTGCCTATTAGCATTGGGTGAGTGTTTAAAGCAGCATTCCCTGACTCAGGAGTTCTACCAGCAAGACAACTGAGAAGAGAAATTCTCTCTCATTACAGACTACACTTCGAGAACAACTTGAAAATCAGTCTGAGGCCCTGGGCATCATTATCTGCAGCCTCCAGGAGGAAAATCTGTAACAGCTACTCAGTCCAAAATGCACTGGTGCATGCAAAGAAAGCAGAGAAAGGCATTTGGGACATGAAGACTAATGGAAGAGTAACATTTCCATATTCACAATAGCACAAACACGGCAGGTATGGATTAGGCCCTCATTTTGAGATTAGCCACTGACAGAAAAATTATTAGTACATCTTACCTCAACCTGTCCTCGAACAAACATCAATTCTCTTTCTGATGTGTCCATCTGATAAACTTAATATAAATTATACTTCTAACATGCTGCATTCAACCTCACAGGAAAGCACCTGTCAAGTGCTCCTACCATGCTCTCCCATATAACATCCCACAGAAATACCCCACCTGCAAGAGCTTTGTGCCAGGCACTGTAAGTCTCTGATGGGAGAGCTGCTGCATTAATATGCAAGGAAAACTAGTGAAAGTCTTATTTTATCTATCACATCATGCAGGTTTCACAGCAGAGTAGCTCTACTCCACCTGGTGATTAACATAGTTATGTCTATGGGTGGAACAAAAAGAAAAGGATGCAAGGCAGGTATAATGACATGCTGGACTTGAAAGCTTAAGGTGAAGAGAGTTGTGGACACTATACAAGTTAATAGGTAATTGAGGTTTTAGGAAAGCAAGAACACTAAGTACTTCCTGAATCATCATGTTTTATTTTGCATTTTCTGTGTTTCTATCAACATTTTCGCCTTCTTTAATTTATGAGACTACTTTTATGAAACATGTTGAAAATAAAAGGCTGGTAGAAGCTTGCTCTCTCATACTTGTATTTTATTACAGATAAGAATCTTCCCAGTCCCTTTGCTGCCAGAACTACAGGCAATATGAAGACATTAGAGCTAGTTAACACTTGCTACAAAATATCTGACTTCCTGCCTAGACATATTTAAAACCATGCTACTTGCCAGATTGCATCAGGTGTGCAAATTTCATCACCTGTCACAAAAATCGGCTGTCTGGAATAACTACACAGTTTACTTAGGGCAACTGCACAATTAGAGATGAGCAAGAACATGTACTTCAGAGATGAGGCACTAATAAATAAAACAGCGACATGCAAACACGAAGATCACAGATCTAGAAAATAAACCCAGCCTGTGGCCCAGTTTGAACAATGCTTTTATATGCCCCATGACGCATCTTTGTGGGAACAAAGTGTATGGGGAAAAGGAGTGGCGAGGTGTTTACTACTCATACCATTACCCAGGATCCCCCATACAATTCTAAATTGCCTGATCTCACAAGTCTATCTTAAGGGAAGCTGGTACAGTTCACATCTTTAAACTTGACACAAATCAGAAGGAAACACACAAGTAGGAGCAACAAAGAGGCACATTAAAAGGAAAAAAAAAAGCTCAAGGTTAATGAAAACAAAACTCAAGCAACTGACAACAAATATGCCAGAATGAAGCTTCAACCAAAAAAAATCAAGAGGCAGTTTAAAGAGAACTTGAAGCATGCAGTAAGGACAGCAAACTAGTCAGAGGGATGCCGAACACTGCCTCACCTTCCTCTTGTCCAATGAGGGTATGGCTACCCCATTGGATCGATTAAGGTCTGACACCAGCACCTTCAGTATGTTCTGAATCTAAAGGAAGTGAAAGAAAGTGGAAAGAGAAATGGCTCAGAAAGACAGAGTGAGACACCAATCAAAGGGTGGCTGCAACCACAGGACCTTGCATTCACTCTCCCTTTACCGAAATGGATGTTGAAACATAGGATCAATTATAGAAAATGAGGACTGGAAGGGACCTCAGGAGGTCAGATGTAGTCGAACCCCCGGCTCAAAGCAGAACCAACCCCAACTACATCATCCCAGCCACGGCTTTGTCTACCTGGGTCTTCAAAATCTCTAAGGATGGAGATTAGACCACCTCTCTGGGTAGCCTGTTCCAGTGCTTCACCACTCTCCTAGTGACAAAGTGTTTCATCATCACTAACCTGAACATCCCTTGCTGCAATTTGAGACCCTCGCTCCTCATCCTGTCATCTGCCACCCCTGAGAACCGCCATCCTCTTTGTTACCCCCACTTCAGAGTGTCAAAGGCAGCTCTCACCCCTCAACTTCCTTCTCCAGGCCAAACAAGCCCAGTCCTTTCATTGCTCACATGCCCTGACCCCTCACATCCATGTCGATGTTTTTCTTGCTGGGGTCACTTGATCCCAGCTGACTTCCTGCCCATGGCAGGGTGGGGGGGGGCTGGACTCGATCTCACAAGGTCCCTTCCAGCCCCTAATGTCTATGAAATCCACAATGCCTGATCTGGGGTCAAGAACGGCTTCACCGCAGACCTAGCCCCAGCCCATGGTGCCAGGTCCCATTAGTAGCTGCGGGTTGTGGACCCCACCCGTCACCGGTGTGCGTCGCCCCACGACCAGGCGAGCGCAGGACACTCACGTTCTCGGGCGACGGCCTGTCCCTGTCGTCGGCGCTGGTCGGCGTGTCGGGCCGGCTGCCCTCCTTGTTCTTGCGCTTCTTCTTGGCCGCGGCCGCGGGCCCGGGGCTGTTCTTCTGCTGGTACTCCTTCAGCTGCGGGGGAGGCGCGTCACCCGGGGGCCAGGCCCGGGGGGGAGGCCGAGGTGGCCCGAGGCAGAGAGGTTTAAATGGGGGGAGGGGGAAGGAAGGGCCCGGTGACAGCCGCCGCGGGGGCAGGGGCTGGTGCGGCCCCGCCCGCTCGGCCAAGGTCACCGGCCCGGCTACCCGAGGAGGGGGCCGGGGTGGGGGGGGGCGTTACCTTCTTCTTGGCCGCGGCCAGCTTGCTCTGCCGGCTACCGCCGTCCGCCATGGCCGCCACGTCAGCGGGGGCAGGCTCCGCCCGGCACCAAGCACCAAGCAGGCGGTGCCCGCCCCCGCGCGCGTGCGCATGCGCGTCGCCTTCCCCCCTCGCGTGCGCATGCACGCCTTCCCTTCCCTTGCCCCGTGCGCATGTGCTACGTCCTTCCCTTCCCCTCACCCGTGCGTGCGCATGCGCGCCGCCTGCTCCCTTCTTCCCGTAGCCTGGAGTGGTTTCAGCCTCGGTCCACTCTTTGGGCCTCTCCTGGCGCGGGGACTCTGGCCGCCCCCTGCTCCCTGCCTCTTGTTTAGGAAAAGGCACCTGTCACTGAGCCTTTGCCAGCAAGGGGGTTGCTGGCAAAATGCCTCCAGGTCCTGAAGGAAATATGCCGTATTTGTTGTCAGGAGAAAGGCAGGGCTGAGTTCGGGGGACACCCAGGCCTGATCCTGCTTCACGGCAGTGGGCTCGTGAGGGGACACAGCCCTGCCTTTGCCTGGGATCTGTGTAGCGTATCTTGGCCCTGCCTGCCCAAGTCTCTCCCTTGGGCCTTCCTGGGCCTTCGGGATATGAAGCAGATTCAGGAGTTGCCTCATGTAGTGTTAGGGTTGTGGGGTTGAGATGGTGGATGGTATATATAGGTGGTTTGGGCAGGACTGAGCATGCGTCAGGTGGGGTTTGGACCAGATGAGCGTTTCCCAATCTGTGGTACAGGTGCCACCAGTGATATGCAGACCACCTGTCAGCGGTATGCGTTAACAGATTTATTATCATTACTTTACCTGACAAAAAATTCGCTAGTGGTATATAAGGTTGAACTGAAAAATGTGCCAGTGGTACTGAAGGTTGTATCATTTTAAATTAGCGGTGCGCAATCTGTCAGAATTTGAGAACGGCTGGACTAGATCTCTGGAGGTCCCACCCAGCTGACCCCTTTATGATTCTTAGCTGTATGTTGGGCTAGTTTCTCTTCTCCAGGAAACGGTTGTGCCTTACAAATTTAACCTGATGTTTATCCAGTCCTGTCAAATCTCTGTAAGTTTCTCTATCATGCTTGAACCCTGCCTCTGGGATTCATGGTGTGTGGAGGATGTTGCTTTTTTTTCTGGATTGAATCTTGAATTCTTGAACCTTTCTCCTTTAGCTTATTTCCTTTAAGTGGGTAGAGTAGTCTGGATCAGGTCAGTGATCCATTGAATCTGTTATCTCTGCCTCCAGCATTTGCTCAGGGTTAATGTTTCAGAGAAAGATGAGTGTCACCACTGTACATGCAATACACTCAGGCAGTTATACCAGGGTAAAAACAGGAAGGAACCTCTTCCTGACATGTGCCTAGTGCAGTGCAAACGGTTTTCTTCACTTACCCTGGGTTTCTACTGCAAGAAGAAATTGAGAAGCACTAGTGAGAACAGGAATGTAGGTGGAACAGCTCTATCATTGGGTGTGGTTCAGGTTTTCAAGCACTGTGAAATGTGACTCATTTTAAACTTGGTTCTACTTCAACCAGCTGCTGTTTTTCAGTATTTGTCTGTATTGGACATTTTGTCCAGTTGGGATGTTGAGATGCATGTTCCACCAGGGTTAAACTTGGGCATAAGGTTTCAGAGGAATGCTCAAGGGCTGCAAGTGGCGGTGGTGGTATTGCAGCAGGTGTTTCCCTTTCTAAGTCACTATTGAATCGAGTTAGACATGCATGTGCTGTACGAAGGGTGGTGATGATGACACTCTTTTCCTTTGCAACTCAGTTCTGTGTCAGTTTCCCAAGCCTATTATAGGATTTTTTGCTTAAAGAGATGCTGTCTTTTGGATGAAATGCAATATTTAGGTTTTGACCACTTTAAAAATCCAAGTTATGGTATGTTTGTAAGAACTGGAATTTTAACCCAGGTGTCCTGTCCTCATAATTATTTGGATAGTTATAATCTGCACAAACTAAAGTTTCAGATACTGTTTCCAATGGAAAAAAATATTTTTTACTATTAACCATTGTGGGGGTGTTACTTTGTGCTGTTAAATAGAACTTTGTATTTTACACCGGAGGTTGCTGCATTTCAGTGGTGGGTAAAATATTTCATTTGTATAGCAGCTGTTTATAAAGTATTCTTGTAGCCTTCCAGGTCAAAATCAATATATATAGAATCATAGAATCAATGAGTTGGAAGGGACTTAGACAGATCATCTAGTCCGACCACCTGCCATGGGCAGGAAGGA
>NW_017729011.1:14426132-14452650 GCF_001723915.1 Gavialis gangeticus | reverse complement strand
CAATGGCTCTGCAATGACACCAGCCAATTCCCTCAGCACCCACGGATGAAGGTCACCCGGGACCGCTGAGTTGAACACATCTAAGCCCTCCAGGTAATCCTTAACTAGGTCTGAACTAACAGTTGGGGGACTCGCATCCTTCCTGGGCCTCTCTACGCTGTCACCTGAGAGCACTCTATTCTCAGCAGACAGGAACACAGAGGCAAACAACTTCTTGAAGAGTTCTGCCTTCTGTTGCGCGTCCGTCACCAACTGCCCTGCCCTGCCTCGTAGGGGTCCAATGTTACCCTGAGACTTCTTGCTACCTATATACTTGAAAAAGGGCTTTTTGTTATCCTTAATGCCAGAAGCTAATCTAAGCTCCAGTGCTGCTTTCGCCTTCCTCACCAAATCCCTACAAGCTCGGGTCAGGGAGGTGTACTAGTATAGAAATACTTTGGTAGAATACAATAAGTTACAAAAAATGAATTTCCTTAAAAACAAAGTGCTTGGATACAGGTATATTTTCTAAACCTTGAGAAATTTAAAAATGAAATAGATACCACAGGACAGGTTGTCGTCTTGATTTTTGTTTAAAAATTTCTCAGGGAACCTAGCAAATAGTATGTTCATATCAATCGATTTATCCTGCTTCACTTGTGTGTTATGAAGACTAATTATTTGTGCAGGGAATGTTTGTCAAGCACTCAAAGATTAGTACTACCTAAATGATAAGTATTGTTATTTGTAACGGGTATAGGTTGTAGCTGTGTTGGTCTAAGGACATAGGGAGACAAGGTTCTTTGGGTAAATCTGGTATTTTTTATTAGAGCAACTCAAATTTTGAAGTGTACGAATAAACACTTGACACAAGTCTCAAGTGTCAAGAAAAATGCTTGAAGAGCTGTCAGACTACTATGATGTAATTTTCTAGCTTTATCTGTTTCTGCTGTGCTCATGCCAGCTCTGTAGACTTGAAGAGTTAGACAACAGATGCATAGGCCCCCAAAGTGTTTCTTCCTACAAGTTGCATGGTTTTGGAGGATTAATAAATTAATTGCTTCTGGGTCTCTCTCCCAGTTATACATCAATGGATGTTGTAAAGCTCTCTGAATTCACTGAGCAGCAAGTAACATGTACAGGTGGGTTTAAGAGCTCATCTTTTACATTCTTGATCCTGTTCTTCCTTAATATGTTAACTTTAAACTTGATTTGTAATAGCAGTCAGTAGGATTTTGCATACTTTGAAAAGTAACTCTTGTGTCTTGCACTTTAGAAATCTTAAATCTTCTACTTCATTGTGTGAGACTCACATAACATCTTAGCTCTGAACAAATAAGAGGTTAGACAGTGGACTCAAATAGATGGTTTGGATAGGGCTGAGCCTGCCTCAGGCAGGGGGCTGGACTAGATGACCTCTAGAGGTGCTTCCCAGCCCTACTGCTCTATGAAAAAGGATGTGGAGGTCAGGAAAACAGACCTTATGACAACAGGCTGAGAGTTATGGGGCTCTTTAGCCTGGAAAAGCGCAGGCTCAGGGGCGATCTGATGGCCACCTGTAAGTTTATCAGGGGTGTTCACCAGGTTCTGGGGGAAAGGTTGTTCACCAGAGTGCCCCAAGTGACGGCAAGGTCAAAAGGTTATAAACTACTGCAAGACTGTTTCAGGGTGGACATAAGGAAGAATTTCTTTTCTGTTTGAGCCCCCAAGGTCTGGAATAGTCTGCCATTGGAGGTGGTTCAGGAACCTACATTGAACACCTTCAAGAGAAATTTGGATGCTTATCTTGCTGGGATCCTATGACCCCAGCTGACTTCCTGCCCCTCGGGCAGGGGGCTGGACACGATAATCTTCCAAGGTCCCTTCCGGCCCTGATGTCAATGAAATCTATGATTCTGTGATAATAACTGTTGTGCAAACAGCCACAGTCACATGTCTAGTACCAGGCCTTATCTTATCTTTGGTGTATTTTGCTAACTGAAGGTGATTTAGAGATGGCAGAGTACAGGACCTTTTCAAAATTAAATCGGAGTGGGAGCTGTTTATAAAAGGAAGCTGAATGCAAGATAAAGATCATGCAAGATAAAGATGGAAAAAATCTGCATGACTGTGTGACCATCGCAGTCTGTGTAGTGTTTCTGCCTGCGCTCATGATGATTGGATGCTGGCTGGTTCTGTAGTACTCAGGCAATGTGGTTTTTGTCACAAGGCAAACAGTGAGGGTTTCTATCTAATACCCCCTGCTAGGAGAGATTGCATGCAGGCTGGTTACATCTCCAAACTCTCCTAGGAGGCTCTTTCAGTGCATGTTATGCATAGTGTAGTAGTGCTGGACACATCACAAGGACTGCACCATTACAACCGGGGTGGATCTAGGATTTAAAAAAGGGGGGTGTAGATGGTGCATTGCATCATCACCTATAACATCTATTTTTCTCCAGCTAAAGAGAAACCAGAAGTTTTACTAGTTTGCTAGGGGCCTTGTGCTCTATTTTTCAGTTTAAGATCAAAGTGAAAACAAACAAATCTGTATCGGAATGTGCATTAATCTGCTGTGTTATATATAACCCTTTAAAAAAAACACAAGAAATGAGGCAAAAAAGGTTAAAAGATGTTTTTTCATTAGTCCTGAAAGTTAAATGTCCATGTCTTATTTAGATTCACTGAACAAAACCTGGTTTTCTTGAGTGCCTTGACAGTGCCCCAGTACTTCACTGGGGGGTCATGTCTACACCTGAGATTATTTAACCACACCGAAGGGAAGGTTTTTAGCCAGAGCGAAAACCAATCTACAGCGCTGTGAAATAAAAGATATGCAGGACCAGGAATGGCAACCAGACTGCAGCATTGCAGAAGAAAGGATAGGGTGCACAGTGGAACATCAAGACCATTAAAAAGGTCGTTCACACCAATGTGATGAGGAGACATTAGCAGGAAACAGATAGATGATCATGAGCCCTGAAGTCAATTAACTCAGCGCTGCCTGAACCAAAATGCCACTGCCCCTCCCAGTTACAGTTTGGGTACAGCAAAAATCGAAGGGGGGTGCAACTGCTCCTCCACACCAGATCCGCCCCTGAATCCAGCCCATTGCTTCCATCCCGCGCTTATTCCAGGATCCCCAAACGCAAGTGACAGGGAAGGAGCAAGCTCGAGCCTCCCCCTTCTTCCAGAGGAGCATCCAGGCCCCGGCAGCGGTTCAACAGGCCAACATGCCTGCCAGCCCCTAGACAGGCTGCAAGAAACCCTCTGCGCCCCGTCCCTGCCAGCCCCAGGCAAGGTCAAGAAACTACAAGCCCGAGTGGCGCCAGGCCTCCACAGCCTGCAAGTCCCTGCACTCGGCTCCCCCGGCGACGGGCCACCAGCTCCCGGCATTCAAAGAGGCGTCAAGCGGCCATTAACTACAAGTCCCAGCAGCCCCTGCCGCTCCCAGCATGCAAAGCGGTGGGGAGACCGCGCGGGCCGCCCTGGATCCCCGCGGGCCCGGGGAGCGCAGCGCGGCGCTGCAGCCCCTCCCGCGGCGGTACGAGCTCCCTCCCTGGCCCGAGGGCTCCGCGCCGGCTGGGGCCCCTGCTCCCTCCCCTGGGCTCGGCGGGGGGCCGGCCCCCCGCCGAGCCCAGGGGAGGGAGCAGGGGCCCCAGCCGGCGCGGAGCCCTCGGGCCAGGGAGGGAGCTCGTACCGCCGCGGGAGGGGCTGCAGCGCCGCGCGGCGCTGCAGCCCCTCCCGCGGCGGTACGAGCTCCCTCCCTGGCCCGAGGGCTCCGCGCCGGCTGGGGCCCCTGCTCCCTCCCCTGGGCTCGGCGGGTGCCCGGCCCTCGGCGAGCCCCAGCTGCGCTGGGTGGTGCAGTGCAGTGCGCTCCGGGGAGCTGCTGCTTCTCGAGGTGGGGAGGGAGACGGGGGTCCGGCCTGGCTCCTTCAATCTTCTCCCGTTTGAAAACCGCCCTTTCCTTCTTCTTGTTCCCAGGGCCCCTCTCGGGCGCCAGGACCGCTGCCATGCGGGCTTCCGATCGCCGGTGAGTGCCGGGCCCTGCGCCCCGGGCAGAGCGCTGCATCGCTTGGGCCGTTGTGCTCTGGGAATAGGAGCGGGCACGGGGCGGACCTGCCTTTTCATCCACCCTGATGACCCAGTTTGGATGCCTCCTAGAGAATAACGGCAGCTGCGGTGGTCGGTTCTGCGGTCTGTCTCTTACGCTAGGCGCACAGCAAGCCTCGTACGGTGCAGACGTTTTGCCATCTGGCGTGCGGATGCAGGACAGCGGCATCCTTCATCCCCAGTGCCTCTTCCTCCTTGTACAGAAAGGAGTCTGCATTGAGTCTTGCTGCTACACAAATTCATTCTCAGTGTCATTCTCATTTTCAGCCAGCCCAGACTGAGTTTGGCATGGACAGCTGTTGCCCCTACATGGCAGCAGCTAAGCTGGTTGGTTACGCGGACCACTTCTTTCTCTTGCACACACGATGAAGCCCATAGTTGAATGCAGATGTTTTGCCATCTATAATGCAGGCATGTGGCAGCAACAAACTTCTCCAAAGTCTCTCTCCCTCCTTGTACAGAAATGAATCTGCATAGAATCCATTACTGCCAAATGAATTTAGTCTCAGTGTCAGTCTGTCATTTGTAGCCAGCCCTGTGGAAGTTGTCTGCAGAGTGAGTTTGGTATGAACAACTATTATGTCTAAAAGGCTTCACATCTCTCCTGGAAGAACCGTTTCTTGTGATAATTCAGTCATTATGGCATATGTAGTCATTGCTCTCAGCTGAAACTGCAGGTGATCCTAATACTTCTAATGGTTTGGATCTGATTCAGTAGAGATTTCCCTGGCGGGGAAGAGAATTTAACTCTGTGACAATACTAAGGCAACAAGCAGATCTGTCATCCAGACAAGAGGAGACCTGCTCTTGAGTAATTTATGCAGCCTAAACTTCTGTTAATTTACTGAAGCGCTACTAGATATCTGTATCCTGAGATGCTGGATACTGTAGTCCCGTGCATATGCTCTGAAAGCTGTTTTTCTAAATTGTTTGTTACAATTCTTCATGTAGTGTTGTAAATGTACAAAATACTGACTAGGATCCCCCCTCCGTTGGGAAGAGCTCACAAACTACACAGAATGGACTGGCATTTCATAGACTGATAAATGCTTTGTCAAGTTTTTCTGCAAGGTCTAGTATTTTTTTCACTTAAGTGATACTTCAGGAATGAACTAACAGGCACCTATTGTCTCTTCTGATCAGTTCCATCTGGGACAGTGGCTTCTTACATAGTGCTGAATTAATAAAATGTTAAATATACTCTTTGCCCTACAGATCCAGTCTCCAAGATCCTCTCCATCAGATGGAATCAACAAGGAAACCCTACAGGGTGAAATTAAAGAGCTGAAAGAGAAGGACCTCGCTCTGGACCAGGAAATTGCACAGTTATTGGCTGAGTATGTCCTTGACTAGCTTGATGCTCGGCACAAGGCCTGTGTTACCTTTTAAAACCAAACCAAGCCTCTGCCTCAGAGTTGCAAATGGTTCTTTCAGGCTGGTTGCTTTCTCATATTTCTTTATCAGCTCAGTCTGCTTAGCTCAGAGCGCTGTTAATTTCAGCATTCGAGTACAAAGTACAACTACGAATTTTGTCTATTGTTTGGCAAAGCAAGGCTGTGCTTCTTCAGTATTGGAGAGGGAGAGTGTTGGCGGTGTGTAAGGGGTGCATGTGCACCCCGAGCTTGGCGGTGTACCCCTTGCAAAAAGCGCCACTGATACTGCTGGCGGCACCTGTAGGCAGTCACCACTCATCCCTGCCCCCCCTTGCCGCTGATACTGCTGGCAGCGTCTGAGGTAGTCCTTGATCACTGCTGGCCACTGGCAACACTGCTGGCAGTGTCTGCAGGTGGTCGCCAACCTGTGGTCGGCACTTGCCACCCTCACCCTGCCTGCTGGCATTGCTGCAGCCACCTGCAGGAGCTTGCTGCTCACTGTTGCCATGCTCCCACCACCAACACCACTGCCGTCACCTGCAGGAGCTTGCTATGCCCCCCTAGCCTTTGGGGACATGCAGTGTTCATGAGGGAGAACTTTTAAGGAAGCCCTGTGTCTTGGGAAGGAATATTTGTGGCTTATGAAGAGGTGTTCTTACCTGTCATGCTGCTGATGGGCTTTGTGCTATTCAAAGCATCTTTTTGATGAGACTTAAAATGCAGGTCTCGTTTTATGTCTTGGCCAAACTTCAATTTTAAGTAAAATGTGTTCGTTTCCTAAATTTCCTTCTCATAGTCATCTTGTCTACTTGGTCTGATATGTGCTGTCTCGGCAACTCACAACTTTAAACCCCAGAAACAGCTGCATTTTCATGATGAGTAAATGGTGGGCAAAGCTTTGGAATGAAGGGTGTTGTATAAAGGAGACGAAGGTCCTAGAATCCTCAATGGTGAAGCAGAGTTGTGGTCATCTTGCCCTTGACTCCTGGCAGCTGTGCCTTTTGTGGGTTACAAATTGTGAAACCTAAGCAGTACCTTACACAGAAACTGTGTGACCTTTCTGGTTTTGTTGTTACAGAGGCTACAGCCTGGATGAATTGGAGAAACACATCTCTCTGCTCCATGAGTACAATGATATTAAAGATGCTGGACAGATGCTGCTGGGCAAGCTGGGTAAGGCAGGACACCGCTAACAAGCAGCTTGTTTTTCGGAAGTATTTTCATTTTGTTTAACAGAAGCTACACTACTAAGTTTTTATCATTAGTTCTAGCATGACCTTATATCCCTTTCTCGGAGAAAATATTTTTGTCACATCCCTTTTGGGATCTTTCCAGAGCAGGGGCAGAACTGCAGGAAGCTATTTGCGCTCTGTCTGATTCTAATGGGGGTATTATGTAATTGCCATTAAAGGCAGTTTGTTTTCTGTGGCTTCTCAAAGCAGATCCTTCTCTATTAGATAGAAACCCTCAGTGTTTCTCTTATGACTTATGTATTCACTGCATAAGACCTGTAAAAGACTTCCAGGTTAGGAATGGAATCAGGAGGGTGTGTAAGCATGATGCTTTTGCACCAACTGCATGGCTATTAAAGAAGCCAACAAAGGCAAGGGCTTAGGAGTTGCATCTTGTTGCAACTCTTTGTTCAAGTAATGAAAGACTAGCAACTCTTGCCTGTCCTGCATCTTCTGCAGTGGAAGCTGTGTTTATTCTCGCGCTCTCTCTCTCTCTCTCTCCCCTAGCTGTGATCCGAGGACTTACCACAAAGGACCTCTACCCTGAATTTGATCTAGAACTCAGTGACTAGCATTGATATAGAGGACAATTTCCTTCAGCCATTGGAGCTTTGTATGTGGGTGACTGACACATTCGGAACCTGTACACCAGGGCAATAAACATGTAGACTTTCAAGAGTGCTGTCTACTGCCTTAGATCTGTGAATAACTAAATTCTAGGACACAGAAGCTATTGAATTAATTACCTGTTTTCGGGGAAGGTGCATCCTCCTTTTCTGGAATGAGGGTGTTTGGATGTTTTGGGTGATGTCAGTTTTTTACTTCTCTTCTTGGTGAGAGTTTAAAAAAAAAAACACCTACGGAAGATTGTAATTCAGAGTTCATGTTTAACCCCTTTCCCAGCTGACCCTCACATCTGGACAATGTGACAAGGGTTACTGGGAGGATGGAATGAGACAGCAGTTAAGTGGGCAGATGAAAGGCCAGAAGGACTGGGGGAACATGCAGTGTGACAGGTTAAAAAACCACTAAGTAGGAAATGACCTGCTGAGAGTGATGTGCTTGTAGGCCTCACCCTCATGGTGTTGTGGGTGTTCAGCCTCTTAAGTGTCCCACTGGATTGGGTTCTAGAAGGCGGTTAAGGTTGTGCGTTATTCGTAATATTAAATAAATGGAAAAGCCTGAACTTGTGTTACGGTATCTAATCTGAATAAGTTGGCTCTTGTTTCTCAGCCACTCCCTTTACTAGCTTGTAGAGATGCTAAGGAGAATGCTATCATGTTCCCTGATAGTGAACTAACTTGTAGACAGACACTTCCTGAGAGGCAGCAAGGTGGTCAGTATTAGCACCAATGCAGCCAGGTACAGGCAACAGTGGACACAGGGAGACACCCTCTCCTGATTTCCAGGTGTTGCAGCTAACTTCAGCAGCATCTTGAGATGAGCAAAACTTATAGCAGAGAACATTAAGGCTACAAAGTAGGGTATTAGAGTTGATAACGTTACGTTTTGGCATTTTTTCCTGTTACCTTGATGCTTTCCGCTTCTGCCTATGCACTCTGCTAGGGACCTAAACTCCATGGATGGAGTCCTGCGGAAAAGTCATACGATCCAGGGATCTTAGTTTTCTCTGATAAAACCCCCAAAACTCTCTGATTAAAATCCAAGTTTTCCATGATTAAAATGAAATGCCACTCTATATAGGTATCAGTTGAATACAATGTTTTATTGATAAATTTAGTTTTAAAGTAATTTGGAAGCCTACTGATGCCTTAACGATTGTGAAAATTTTTACATACCTGTATATTTTGGTTTTTGATCATAGGAAATTGGAGCTCCCCCTGCCTTCTTTGCTTACCAGGCCATGGGGCCAGCTGTAGCCATCTCTCCTGCTGCTTTGTAGTGCTGAGTAGCTCTAATAAGCCAGTGCCCTGCCCATGCCATTGGCTCTCACTCCTAAGCCAGTCATCCTCCCCCCTTGCTTTGCCAATGCCCCTCACTCCTGACCTGTTGCCCTGCTGGGACTAGACCCCCTCCCCCTGGGGCAAGCTGGGGAGGGCCTGGCCCTGGAGTGCAGAGGATACTACCAGGTTTGGGCTGCAGTGGCACAAGCATGGTAGAAGGGACAGGGAGCCCGTTGCCCTGTCTGGGACTTGCCGTTGCAGGGGCGCCAAGGAGACCCATTGCATGGCTGAGATTCTTGGTGCTGTGGCAGGAAGGATCCACCGAACACTTCTGGGAGGCCTGTCCCCTCCCTTCTCATAGCAGTGGGATCTGGGCACAAGAGGATCCAAGCCCCTGCTGGTGGGGGTGAGGGGAAGCCACTGCTCTGCAGCTGGGCAGCATCCCCAAGTGGCTTGGCCACACTTGCCTGCTGCCCCCTGCCACCAGTTTC
The DNA here is from genome assembly GCF_001723915.1 of Gavialis gangeticus. NCBI lineage: Eukaryota > Metazoa > Chordata > Crocodylia > Gavialidae > Gavialis > Gavialis gangeticus. Next base: position 14,443,579 of record NW_017729011.1, on the reverse strand, counting down.
CTGTTTTTAAAGGGAAAAATACATATTTTTCTGCATGAAACAAAACCTGGATCCCTGGTGATTATGTAATACTTGAGGATCCTGATTTCCATGCTGGGCTCTGGAGGGAAGTGGTCTCTAGTGAGCAGATAAAGAGGCTCTGAGCAATGGGACTCTTCAGCCAGGAAAAGCACAGGCTCAGGGGTGACTTGGTAGCAGCCTATAAGTACATCAGGGGTGTGTATCAGGATCTGGGGGAATGACTGTTCACCAGAGCACCCCAAGGGATGATAAGGTCTAACTGTCACAAACTCCTGCAACTGCCTAATAACAAGGAATAAGAGCAAATACACTAGCAGTTTTAGTGAATTCACACCAGCTGTTCCAGAGAAGTGTTTATGCTCTTTCACCACAAGGTGGCAGGACAGCCCTAGTACTGCTTTGGCTGGGCTTCTGATTATTATCCAGAGAACCTTGGAGGTAGCTAAAAAAGGGCAAAAGATCTATGGATTTAGTTAAAATTCCTTTAAAAAAATAAACACAGAAACAAGATCAGCCATCACTGTTAAACACTTGCTTCACCGGGGATTATCCATTGTGAGACCACAGAGTAACATCTCACCTTTAACAGCTGTCTGGGTATATCTTCAAAGAAAGAATTGTATCTACAAGTGCCCCAGGCAGAGCTTAAAAGAGGTAAAGGCAGAATCTTTTCTAGTAGCAGAAATCCTGTATTGCTTGCATGCAAGTCTGCAGTCACTAGGTGCCTGTTAGGACATAATCTTGAAAAAACAGTGGCAAATCTAAAGTGGGATGTTGTTATTAATGCCCACCCCCTCACATCAGCCTTTCCTTACATCAAAAACATCCACACTTGTATACTACAGCAATTGGCATTCTGAGACTTCAGACTGCAGCTGCTTTAGTACGTCTGGCATTATGCTTGGATCTGCATGTTTTAGGAATGCATTACCAGTGATCAAATGTAACAGGCAATTTATGGTGCATTTTCAAAAGTAAGTTGTAGCCTTAAAGTGGTCACACCTCTGTCAGCTAATTTGTATAGCTGTGTTATACTGACCATTCTGTTAACTCAGTAGGGCAGGATAAATCCACAAGATGTTGGGAATCGCAGGGATTTTTGGTTCTGTTCATTTTAAAATGTTGGTGCCAAGGAGCAGCATCTTTCCCCATAAATATTTTGCACTGAATCTTAATTTCTTCCAGCCTATTTCTTGCTTTTACATCCTACTCCTTAATCCCTTAGCACAAGTTTACCTCGGCCTCTTGTTGAGATTAGCGAAGCCAAATGAAGCATTCCCCTTCCTAGGAAATAGTTTTGCCTCACTCAAATCTTACATCTTCCTTGCACAGGTTCATTTTTTGGTTTGATCAATAGCTCTTTACACCTTCAACATAGGGTATAGATCAGCCCTATTTTCATGTTATCATACAAAACCTTTTTATTTGGGGAAAGAATTCCTATGGCTAGGCTGCACTTCTCATTACAAAGAGCAAAATAAAATAAGCATGCAGTAGAAGCAACACAGCCTGCAACACACTGGTTGTATTTCCACTCTATCAGTCCTTACCAACAGAACCTTCCCAGCAACATCAGCAGGGGGGTTGGCTTTGGAAGTAAATGCAGAGCTATCTTAGATGTCAGTGATCTCACTCTACTGTTGTGCAACACTTTAGAAGAAAATATTTTGCCTCTCAAGGGAGACATGTTGGATGAAAACAAACAACTCCTGCTAAGCTAAGGGCCACCCAAAGAAAGGCTAGTTGTGGATTACTCTCTTTCCTATCTATTATTGTCCAACTTTCTGGTTAACACATGGCTATCCTGTTTATGAGAGGCTGCTGGCAGGTGTCCCCCAAACACTGCGCTATCTTGATGCTTCGCTCTCTTCAACCTGGTCCATCTCGATATGTTCATCATAAGCAGTCCTTTCCAGGTAGCCTAAACTTTTCTCAAGTTCTGTTTTCACTGTGAGCCTGGAGTCTTGAATTGCTTTCTGGATATTCTCCAGGTCCCAATGTGTTCTCAGGAGAGCCTTGTCCAGTGTGAAGAAGCCATCCCGGGTCCTTCGCACTTGTGTGCACACAGCAGCTGACTTCAGCTCCAAGCCAATTTCATGAACTATCTTTCGGAGGTACTGCTGAGTCTCGTGCAAGCACTGGATTTCTACAAGGGACACAGACACTTCATCAGAAGAGGCAGCAAATACATGCAACTACGCACTTCCATTTTTTTCAGCTGAGGGATAAATAAATGATAGTTTTGCAGATGTCTTGCAAAATATCCCAAGTCTCCAAGTATGAGGTAGAGGGGCATATAGTGCAGAACTGGATACCAGGGTGGGAGAAGCTTTTCAGAATAAGGTGGGCAGGATAAAGGTTTATAAGAATATAAGTTTACGGCATAAGCTAAGCACTACCTCAGCAGTGCCTGAGGTGGACTGCACTAAAGGAATAGTTAGACAATGTATAGATTAAGAATGGTGAAGGTCACCATTAATCACCCGGGGCAGGGAGGCAAAGGGGTGAAGGCAGGCTCAGTTTACAAAGGTTAACACAGTGGGGGTGCTGCACTAAGTGGTGGATGAAAGGGGATCTTTCTGCTTGGGCATGGTAGTCCATTATTCACCCACTTGCACTGTCTGCTGAAACTTCCAGCACTGGCTACCATCAGGGACAGAATACCAGACTAGGAGGCCTACTGGTCTGATCCAGTATAGCAGTTATTCCTATCAGGCAAATATTGGACAAACTTCCCCACTGTGCCCTGCCAAACTGCCTTGATCCTGGCCATTTACCAAGATGATGTTCATTCTTTCTGTTGAGTAACCAGCTGGTACAGAATAGGCTGCTCTAACAGACCCATCTCTGCTAGCAGCTTGATTACAAAATGCACTGGTGAGATCAGGCCACTTAAGAGTAGCTAAGTGTTGAGAGGAGCTGCTTCTTGTCAGATTCATGATATAATACTTTCATGGCACGTATAGACCCTGAAATCATCCCTACCTAGTTGGAATTCTGGAGGAGCAAACTCAAGGCAGCGAATCGCTGTAATTAATGGAGGGCTTTTCTGCATAGGGCGAAGTAACCCTTTAACTGCCAGCTCATAGGCCTCTTGGGTTTTCAGGTCAATGTTAGCGTGCCTGGGAAAAAAAAACAAAAAAACACAGCAATGCATTAGTGCAGAGAACTAACACCACAGGCCCAATGAATTCTATAAGACAAAAATGCTATATTCACACTTCAGACTAAAGATCTGTTCACTCACTACAATTTCAATTCTCATCCCCACCCTTTTCAATCCTGTAAACGTGCCTGATCATCTTATAATACCATTACTGTATCAGAGAAGATCTTTATTCTCCAAGATATTAAGCATAGGTCCAAAGGTAACATGAAACTTCAGAATCCAAAGTAAGTCTTTAGTCACAGCTTTACTTCCAAGGATGAAGAAGCCAAGATAACTCTCCTCTATTTTGATCTAAGATCCCAACCTTTACAATCACTGGCTACTGCAAGATAACTAATCTTACTGGTTCCAAAGATTAGCAAATGGCAGCACTGAAGTCAGGTCAGGTCAGCCAGGGTTTCTGATTGGATACGTACGTCACTAGAGCTTTACGATTGCTTCCCTGAATGACAGCAAGAATCTTTTCCAGCATTTCTCTGTTGATGTGATCTGTAAGTGTTAAGAGGGAAACAAATCCCTATTTATTCACCTAGCATCTGGAAAGGTTACATTGGTCTGAAATGCAGTAACAAAAATGCAGTCTCCTGATTGAGTGGTTACATCTAAATGAGCTGGTGGGAAGCCCAGGAGACATATAGCCATACTGTAGCCGAGTACAGAAGCACAGGAAACGGACCCCACTGACTTTATGCAGTTTTTTAAAGCAAAGAAGTCTCAGGTGGAAAAGAGACTGCATTAGTTTCAAGACAGTGACAGCAATTTCTCCAAGATGTTTCAGGAATTTGTTTAATGAAAGTCTTTATGAAGATGTATGACAGTTACTCCATAAGTCAGGATGCTATGCCTCCTTGAGCACAGGCAACATTGGCTGCAGCCAATACGATGGCAGTCTGCATGATCAGGATTGTAAATTGGTGTTATATAGTAATTGCATTGAGTATACTATAGGCTAATAGGTTTGTGGTAAGACAGAACAGGAGTTACAGCAAATCCTCATGAATATAGATTAGAGGGTACTTAAAGTGTTCTTTTAATGCTGCTCAATCTGGCCTGGTTTAATGCTTTGCGTTCTAATTATTGACTTTTTAAAACCACACCAACCAAGTCCCTTACCAAACGTTGTCTTCTCTATTAGCTTTCCTGTATCGGAGAAGTCACCTGTGGCTTTGCCAAACAGACCACGAACAGTGTAATCCTTGAAAGAAGAAAAAAAAAAAAAAAAGAGCAAGCAATTTACAGAGGGAACACTCTGAAAGGCACTGAGTAGCAACACCCTACTGTGCAGAAATTGTTCGGTAATGCAGGACACAAAGAACTCCTCTGAAGGAAACCAGCAGCCTCTGAACAGAGAGTATTGCCAGAACATTCACAGGGCAAGGGGCACCTCTCTACTCAGATGAGTCGCTAATGGCTTTAGAAAGCACCAGTGCTTTTTGTTTGAAACATAAGCGTGATGTCAGGCACGGCAGCTGACAGTTGCCTCAGCAAGTCACAGGTAGGCATTAAACCTTGTGCCAGTAGCACAACCTCCCGACTTTTCTCTGAGGATCTTGAGCTGTTTTCTGTCTGGCTTGGAACACATATAGCTTTTTTTTTTTTTTTAAAAGCTCCTGTGGTGTCCTTTGAGGCACAGACTTGTAAAACTCCTATTTGTTCTTGATCTCCAGCCTCAAGTCCCCAGAACCACTATCTCATTGCAGAGCTGACAAGGAGCATAATCATTACTATTGGTTATCCTGCAGTAACTGCCTGAAGGCCCCCAGTCATGCTTAGGGCCCCATTTGTGCTATGCTCTGTACAAACCTGTAAAACATCCCCTGCCCCACTGATCTGTCATGATGAATCAGACAGATATACAGACAAATGGGAATGGTGAGTGGTCTGCACACTCCAATTTGAAAACACAATACAGCTTGCATATTTCTTGTCTCTCTCACACCACAGTATTTCTAGGACACCTGCATACACAACCATGCCTGTCTCCTTACTGTGTTTATAAAGGCCACTACACAGTATCTTCCTATTTAGTCAACTTAGTTCTCATCCTGCTCCTAGGATAATGCTTTGTCCACATGGGCAGGAATATGCCACATCTTTGCATGGTTTGGACACAGTCACGTACAAACATGCATAGCTGTACTGAAGGCAGGGCCGGGGTTTCACACTCTGTGCACTTGCAAATTTATTTAGTGCTGGTGAAAGGAACCAGATGGTCAGACCTGGAGGTTGCCAAGAATGGCAACGGCATGTGCAACAAGACAGATTGTTTTCCCCTCTCCCCAGCCAACACATGCCTCTGGCCTTGTCTGCTCACACCTGCTAGCACTGGTATTTCAGTAGTAGTCCTGGTAGGAGCACAAGGGTTAAAAGCCAATGTCTCTTCTTCACTGTGGCATCCACACCTGCACTGCATAAGGCTGGAAGACATACTGAAACACCCTAATGCCTCACCTGTGGAAAAACACAGAGAGGAAAAGCTAATTGTTTGCGTGTCTCAGCTCTGAACTGGAGAAATTGCCTCTAGGAGTAAGAAATGAGTTAACTCTCCATAGTAAATTCCAAGCATGGCTTCTCTGCCATGACTACTGACAAAATAGGCCAGATTGGATGGTTTGAAAGACATGGATGTCTCCCTCCCCACTAGGAAAGAACAAGGCCCAGCTGGCCAATCTGGAAGCTTATGTAAAAAAAAGGGCATTTATTTTCACAATCCTGATCCAGGCAAGATTCACAGTATTGATTTAGAGGTAAAAAACCCCCTGTATCCTATTACCAGTTCTTCCAGGCATCCTTTGGGGGGCAGAAATGGATGCTGAATACCATTTAATCTGCTTAATGGATACTGAATACTGCTTAATCTCAGTGATTTGTGCTGTTCATAGCTGTGCATGCTATTGGCCCACTTGCAATATGATTTGTGACTCTTCTTTTTTGATGCAATTTCTAACTAGGCCTTGGATCACCACTCTGAATCATCACTCTCACATATCCCCACTTCAAGCCCAGTTTGCATTGCATTGCACTGCATACCTTAGTAAAATGGGCATTGTACATGTCTGTGAGCATCCTGCACCCCTGGCCCACTCCAAGCACTGAAAGAAAGACAAAATTGGAAACCACTTTTCATATTTAAAACTTATTTGGATTTAAACATTTGTCTACAGCCCCATACACTCATTTTCCAAATTAGACAGCAATATATCTGTGTCCCCAAAACTCATCATCAGTTTTTTTTAACCTCTCCTTTTATGGCTGAGAGTTGCCATCAAACAAACATCAGGTGTTCTGATTGCCACAAGCACCCAGTTGTATTTAGTGCTTCTCACTTGTAGCCTTCAAAGCACCTTACCAAGGAAGGGCACCATCATTGTACTCATTTCACAGACAGGGAAACAGACACAATGGGCTAGTGTATAGAGCCAAGACAGACTAGAGGCTTTTCATTGTAGTAGAACACAGTGTCCTCCAGGCACGTGGCTTCTCTGAGAATAACTAGTCGGTTCTCTCTCCCTTGTAATGTCTCATCCTTCCAAAACAATTGCATTTGATTTGTCTGTTTCTCTTGTAATCTAGGGCTTACATCCTTGCCCTGGCCCAACAGAATCCACACATGCTGCCAGCAGAGTGCTCTGCAATTCTTTCCTAGCTACGTATAGAACAAACAGAAACAAAACTCTTTCCTATACTTCCAGATTCCATACCGAAAATATGTTTCTCTCTCTTTCAAGACAAAACCTACCAAACACTCCAGAAGACTTTACATCCAGCCGGTGGCCTGCTCCAACTTTCAAGCGAGGGAACCTCGGTCCTTTCACTATAAAGACAACAAATGCATTGTATGTTTGATAACATGCCTAAAATTTAGTTTCCCCACCAGAAATATAGCTGGACTTTCTGATTAACCAGCATGATGGCAGAAGACAAAACCCAAGCTTTCAAAGCAATTTAATTTCCTTGGTCTAAATCTTACAGCTGTGCAGTACCCAAAGCAGAGCCTCTCTAGCAAATCATTAAAATGGAGTCGAAATCCTGAATCTTTCCAGCGCACTCTCGCTCTTCCTCCAGCTTCTCGGTGACACAAACACGCGCTGGTTTTATCCCCTTGGAGCACGTGACCAGTAGGCACCAGTTGCCGAGTCCCACTGGAGTTAGCTCGCCGCCACCACCACGGCAGCTGCCTGCCATCCCAAGGCCCTTCCCCCCGCCTTACCCAGCAGGTGGTCGGCCAGCACGGGCAGGTAGGTGGGTACCAGGGTCAGCTCCTTGTCCGCCTCTCCTTCCACGAAGCCCGGCAGGAAGCGCACGTGCTGCCGCGGGGGCCGCTGCTGCAGCGAGTTCAGGCCTGGAGGGACGGGAAGAAAAGGCCGGATGCTGCTGTCAGCCCCTCGGAGGCGCGGCTGGGCCCCGCCCCGGGACAGACAACCACGCTTCTCTTCGAGATCCCGCGGCCTCACCCGCCAGCAGCCGGGTTTCCACGGCGTCCCGCACGCGCGGCCAGGCCACGCCGGCGGGCTTGTACACGGCGAAGAGCCCGTGCAGCGCCATCACCCCCTCCAGATCCGTCGGGGAATGAGGTCCCACCACTCTTCCTGTGTGGTGGCCGATATGCGCTTCCGGCCGCAGTGTGCATCGTGGAATACGGTCCCCCGGCAACAAGGCGCGGAGCTGTGCCGGAAGGCGGCCCGGTGTTTTGACCCTTTCGCCCTCCCGTCCGGGGCGGACATGGCTGCCTGGTGCGCGGGGCTGCTGCGGGGCTCGGGGCTCGCAGGTAAGGCCTCCCCCCCGCCCCGGGTCTTAGCGTCGGGCAGGCGCCTCGCCCCCTGCCCCGGGCTGCTCCGCCGCCAACTGCCGTCTCCCTTCCTTTGCAGGCCCGCTGTACCCCGGCCACGTGCCCACCAGCCCCCTGCAGAAGGCGCTGCTGGCGGCCGGCTCCGCGTTCGCCGCCCTCCGCGACCCCTACCGGCATGGTAAGGCCGGGCTCCCCGGGGAGGGGCGGGGCTGGGCAGGGCAGGCAGGGGCGATCGGCCTGGAGGCGTGGGGTGCCGGAGGGGCCGGGGCAGGCCGGGCGAGGAGCAGGGAGCCCCGCCCCGGGGACGCTGCGAGCAGCAGCAGGTGCCCAGACGCGGCGCTGACCCGCGTATCGACCACGTCGGCCCTGCCGCCCCGAGGCCTCGGGCTCTTGTCCACCGCGCGAGTTGCCCCCGGCTCTTGCCTTGGTGTGTTCTTGTGGACGTCTCATCCCTCCTTTCCCAGATATGGTGGCAGTTCTTGGTGAGACAACGGGTTCCCTCGCCCTGCAGAGGCTGCGGGACAAGATGAGACATGATGCTGAGGGTTATCAGATCCTGCGGTGCGTTATCCTCTCTCTTGCGCAGTCTGTGGCAGGGAAGCAGGCGCGTTTGGGAGGTTGCTGGGCCAGTGTCTGGTGTGGCAGTGCTTGTCCTTGAAGAGGCAGGATGGGTAGTTTTGAATTCCCCCGGGTACTTCTGCTCCCTGACATCTGTAAGAGCCTTCTTGGCAAAGGCACAGACAGTAACAGTAAATTGGGCTCCTATTAATGCACAACCTTTGCTTCTTCCTGCCTCTCGTTCCAGCTTTGCTGCTCTTACTGGCAAACTTCCTCTTTCAAGGAGTGCTGGAGCACATGTCTGTGACCTCCCCACCAGAGCAGGGCACGAGAGCAGCAAATCTTATTGCACCACAGCCTCAATCACAGTCATCTGCTTCTCCCACGAGCACCGTACCTGAAAACACCCTCCCAAAGTGGTTTGAGCACCCTCCTCCAGAGTCATTTCTGCCCTGGTGCTTGCAGGAAACTGCTGGGAGTGAGGCTAAAAGCCAGGAGGCAGTCACCTTGCTTCAAGGGCCAAATACTTGTTATTCCTCCTGCGTGTTTGTCCCCCCTTCCCTGCCCCTCCTGAGTGTTTGTTATGCTTGTTCTTCCCATGGCATTTTCATTACGCTGGAAGCAAGGGCCACCTCTCGCTAGGTTTGTGACGCTCAGAGCAGCACAATCGTGATGCTGATTGAGGCCACTGGGTGTTCCCACCGCACATGTACCAACTAATAGGGCTGAAAAAGTGCAGCTGGGCATCAAGCCTGCTGTCAAGGCTCATCGCCTCAGGCAGAGTCTTAAGCTCTCTGCACCCAAGCTCCACAGAAGTGAGATGGAGCTGATGGTCAACCTCCCACCCCCGGGGGATAGATGGTTATTCGGGTAGTGAAAAGCAGCAACCAAATGCCAGGGTCTGGATGGTGCTTCCAGCAATGCTGCTGCACAGGCCCCAGTTACATCAGCTTCTCCCAGCAGTCTGTTCCTGCAAGGGGTGTCTCGGCCCATTTCCCTTGCAGAGAGCGGCCACGGATCCGGCTGTCCACCCTGGATGTGGCGGGGCTCCGGGGGCTGCCAGATGGGACATTTGGCCGGGAATACATGCGGTTTTTAGAAGACAATGTGAGTGTGGTGTGGAGCCGCCTGGAGCAGGCCCCAGGGGGAGGTGGGGAGCGGTGAATGGCTGTAGCCTATCTTAGGGCCTGGCCCTGGAGAAGGGCTCCAGAAGGAGGTGCTAAGTAGTGTAGTGAAGAAGACAGCGGGTTTGGAGAGTCCCAAGGGAATGGGCACCACGCTGATATTCAGGAGCTGGGATCTATTCCCAGCTCTGCCACTGGCCTTCTGTATGGCCTTGGGTAGACACCTCCCCTTTCTGTGCCTCAGTTTCCCCATGCATGAAATGAGGGCAGCTGTACTGAGCCTGTTGGTACTGTGCTTTGAAGTCTGCTAAAGAGAGCGTTCTCTAAGCTGGGGACTGTCATTATTATGGTGTTAGTAAGAGGCACTGACTCCCAGCCGGCTGTTCTGTTTGCAGAGGGTTTCTCCAGATACAAGGATGCCAGCCAAATTTGTTGATGACGAGGAGCTGGCATACGTGATCCAGCGGTACCGGGAAGTCCATGACCTGATGCATACTCTCCTGGGCATGCCCACCAACATGCTGGGTGAGTCCAGACTGGCTGAGACCGAGAGGTGATGCCACCTAAGAACCTAGTTGGGTGCAGTAAGGCAGCTGGATCTCAGGCCTAGTGTCCCCATAGCAAAGTCTGTTGCTGCAGTTTGACTGCTTTGTGGGCCAGTGACTGCCTGAGGCTGACAGTCAGGGCAGGGCTCACAGCCACTGGTACAGCAGCTTGTGGGACTGTGCCACTGCCCAGGCTCTGTCTGTGCCACGGATGAGGCAAAGACCCCAGCCCCTAGGGCCTGTCACCTTTACCCTGCTGAGCCCTGGCATGGGTGATGAGATGGTGGTGGCTGGGTGAGAAGGTGCTGCTGTTAAGGGCTGATGATGAAATGGATCCATAGGAGAAGGGTGTGAGTCAAAGGGAGCTCTGAGTAATTACAGGCTGGATCTGTGTCAAAGGAGAAGGTGGGGGGAGTTAGACTCCTGCTGGCAGTCGGCCAGATCTGTTCCTCCCAACAAGCATGTGGCTGAGTAGCAAGTGGCAGGCTGAAGTCAGAGCCCTGCAGTTAGCTGAATGAGGCTCTGGGGGCCTGCAGGCCCCAGGACCCTGGGTCTCGGGGAAGGCCAAGACACCCCCTATTTGACCCACACTTTTAATCCTCGTTGTTTTACACCAGATAAGATATTGTGAAGCTATGAGAGCCACAGGGCTTAGACTCGGGGGCTCCAGGTTCTGGTTGTAGCTCTGCTGCTTCCCTGCTGAGTGTCCTTTGGCAAGTCACTTCATTGCTCTGTGCCTAGGTTTCCCCCTTGGTAAAATGAGCATGACAATACTGATCTTCTTTGCAAAGCACCTTAAGCTCTGATGATGCAAGGTGCTGTGTAAGACCTGGGTGTTGCTGTAATGCAACACAGGGCCAGCAGCTTGGAGCTTACCACAGCCACTGCCTCAGGGCAGATTCACAGAGCCCAGGTCCTGGGCAGGGAGCAGAATGGTGGAATTCCACCACTGGAGACAAGTAACCCCTGAAGGGCAGTGCCTGTGGGGAGCGTCTAGACAGACTGTCCTGGAACAGAAGGGCAGCAAGTCCTGTGACAGCAATAGGCTGTGGCCTGTGTTATGCAGAAGGGTGACTTGGTCTGTTGGTGTCCCCTTAATGATTCTCAAACCCTCCTTCCAGAGCCCATCCCCACTGCCAGGCCTTGCCCAGACAGAGCAGCTTCAGCTGTTTGTAGCTGCCAGGGACCCCACTACCTCCCCTGGGCTGCTCTGTCACACATACAATATGGGGCTTGGCACCTGCTGACTTACTTTCCTGTGTCCTCTAGGTGAGGTCGTGGTGAAGTGGTTCGAAGCTGTTCAGACCGGCCTGCCCATGTGCGCTCTTGGAGCAGTGTTTGGCCCCATTCGTCTCAAAGCCTGGTAGGTTGAGCAGCCCGTAGGCTTCTGTACAGCCTGCAGTCTTTCTCTTCCATAGCCCACCTGGTTGTGGGTGGGCAGCACAGTTAAGTGGGTTAGAGCAGGCCTCATAAAATCAGGAGCCCTGGGTTCTATTTCTGCCTTTGCCACTGATCCGCTAAGAGTGTGAACAGACAAACAATGACACTGCTTGGAAGGAGGGAACAGTTCACTATTTGTGAGTCTGCATCAGCTGATCTCCTGTATTCTGTATAGCTGCTACTATCCCATGGAAGTGGACCTAAGCCAGGTGATTTGACCCTGAGCTATTAAGGCTTAGCTTCTGCTTGCTGTGGAGTTGAGTAGATGGATGAGCTGGTTCCAGCAGCATTGGCTACGCTGTGGTGGATGCTTTACTCCAGCCTTGCAAAGGAGTGTAAGTGTCCTGCCTGCCTGTGCCGGCTTGGCCTTTGTAAGGTTCCTTGTGAGGTAGCTGAGGGGATCTGGAGTGAAGCCCTCCCTGGTGAGAGACTGAACTGCTTGATGCGGCTACCATGCTGGGGCCTGTGGAGCAGGCAATGTCTTTGCCCTCTGGCACCTGAGCAATGTCCCCAGAGCAGGAAATGAAACCATTTCTGTCCTTCTTTTCCAGGAAGCTGCAGGTCTTGACCACGGAGCTCATCCCCTGGGCTGTGCAGAGTGGGCTCCGTGCCAACTGCATCCTGAACATTTACTATGAGCGCCGCTGGGAGCAGATGGTGGAGTCCCTGAGGGAAGAGATCGGGATCCTGCCTCCCCCTTCCATTCGCCTGTGAGAGCCCAAGCATGGAGGGCATTGGCCTCCATGAGGCTTTGGTGGGGCAAGGTGGGGATGTCCTCACAGGGCACCAGCCTGGAGAGTGATGACAACCCCCTCAGAGCTTCGTCTCCTCCAGGGAATTTTCCTGCAGCACTTGGGACGTTGCTTAGCCTGAGCCAGTGCCTGGCACATCACTGTCACAGGCACAGCTCTGGCGACTGCAACATTATGCCTCCTTATGGGAAGGGGAAACTTGACCCCTGCTGCTGTGTTGGCCCCATATAAAGCTGGTCCCATATAGAACTGCATCCAGCAGAGGTTTTGTTCACACTGTCAGATATGCCTGCCATGTCCAAGGGGTGAGGTGATGCATTGGCCCCATTCATCCCTGTGGGCTGCCCTCCCCACGAGGTCATGGGGAAGCTCCCTGGGTTGCATCTCATTAGCTTTAGTGCTGGGGTGGTGATGAGGGAAGCAGTTGTGGGTTAGATAGTGCTGGGACAATATGGCCTTTGCCTTCCAATTGACATGGGATCCCAGGGGAAGACCGCACTCTCTGGTGGGCCCTCATTCTCCAGGGACAGCTTTCTTCAAGGCCTCGCCTGCACTGCAGAGCAATGTTGGTAGAGTGCTAGCATCTCTCCTTGCCCTGCATCCCTCTAGCAGTTGGCCCCTCCTGTCTGCCTGCAGGGTAACTGTCCAAATGGGAAGGCTCCAGCAAGCATAGGGAGATGGTTCCACAGCCCCTCAGTCACCAGTGCTTACTCAGGGCGATCTCTGCACCCTGGGGGCAGAGCTGCAGAGCAGACCCCCCTGCCCTAGTGGTGCCAGCTGAACTGCCAGCAGAGTGAGGCAAGTCGAGACAAGGCCCTGCCAGAGCCAGTTGGGTAACCACACCAGGGTGATTCATGGCCCAAGATGGGAGTGACAGCAGGTCCTACTCTAGCCCCCCTTGCTGCCGCTGCTCTGCTGCCCTGCTTTAGGCTTTGTGTGAGGCCTCTCATGCTGCTCGGCTGGTGGATCTCAGAGTCATGCTGGCCCTGAGGAGATGCAGCAATTAAGTCATTGACACAAAGCCAAATTGCCCTGGAATGTGTGTACTATATGGCCATGGTTCAGAAGGAGCCGAGCACCCTGGCAGCCTGCCTCAGTGACTCCCCACGCTGAACAGGCTGTGGAACCAGAGCCCTCAGCTCCGTCACCTCTGGCTCACACCAGACACTGACAGGCTGGCAGAGGAAAGCAGCTACGAGCCCTGTCAATGCTCTGTGTGGGATGGTTCTTCCTTAGGGCCCTACTGCTGTCCCTGTCCCAAGCACTAAATTCCCACAATCCCTCTGGTTGTAAGTAACCAAGGACCTGGAAGGCTGCAGCCGGGAGAGGCAGCGGGGCTAAGACCTGAGTCCCAGAGGAGGGAGGATGCTGAAGCTGGGAGCCTCCAGCATGGGGTGTAGATGGTGCTTGGCGTAGCAAGGCAGGAGATGTTGGAGTGGGGAGTTTGGACGCTGAAGTTGCTCTGTTAATAAAATCCATTGCGAGATGTGCAGTTGGTTTGTCTGCCCCCTGCCCCCTCCTAGGCTCAGAAGATCTGACATGGAGCCTCAGCCTTCTGCCCCATGAGGGCCTATTGTTCTTTGTCCCTTGACTTTGGCCGGAAGGGAGCTGCCAACTTGCACATGCGGAACACATCCCAAGTGGGCTGTGGGCACAATGGCAGCTGTGTGCTCACATCTTGCTTGGCAGCTGTAGGAGCAGAGGTGCCCAGGGCCTGGTGCAGGCAGGAGCCAGGCAAGGCTTGGTGCTGATCAGTGTCCATCAGTCCTGACTGTGCTCCTAGGCCCCAGCCTGACCAAGCTTCAAGTACCTGGTGGCTTTGCAAAATCCAGTGCAGCCAAACACCACCCCCATGGGACAGGATAAGTGATTTGGCTGTGGCTGTGCAAGGTAGCAGTGGCAGAGCAAGGGAACAGGCCTTGAGGGTCAGTCTTCCAGACCCAGGCTGTACTTGTCAAGCAACATTACCTTGTCAGCTCCCTGCTGCAGGCAGCTTTTCCAGGCCACTGCAGCCTGTAGGGCTTCTTCTGGGACAACACGCACGTCCTTATAGCTCAGATATCCTCTGCCTCCTCTTCCCTCCTGCTCAGGCACCCTCTCCCTGGCAGGTCAGAGGCATCCTGCTCTGTGCCTAGTTCCCAGCTCTCCTGCTGCACCCAGCCAGTCCATGACAAGGGATGGAGAGGCTGCTGCCAGCACACTCCCTGTACCAGACAGCAGCCTGAGCAAGCCAGCCAACAGCTTCACCTGGTGTTCAGCTCCAGCTCTTGCTCCCCTCTTCCTCCTCCTCTCTGCCCTGCTGGTTCTGAAGCTTTCCTGTTTCCTGGGCTCCCGCAGGAACCTGACTTGTTTTTGCCAGCTGGCAGCTGTGCAGGTTTGTCTAGTACTGGGAGCTGGGAAGGCATAACAGCAGGAAGGGACAGGATCCTGGTCCTGTTTCCACCCACTGTTAGCTTCTTCCCCGTGCCCAGCTCCCTACCCTGTCCACATTTCCCCCGCTTTTGCAATGAGACAATGTTGTGGGGAGGGATTCCTGATGTAAGGATGGGGGTGAGGAGTTGTTGAGCCCGGGCAGAGTGGCTCAGCACTGACAGGCTGAGCAGGTCCTGCAGCTCCTGCCTGTGTGGGCAGATGCTGGTGGGAAAGGGAATGCGATCCACAGGTGCTGAGGGAGGGACAGGGCTGGAGGAGCCCCAGGCCAGCCCCAGCCCTGCTTCACTCACTTCAGCAGGTCTTCCCCTCCTTCGCTCACTTTCACAACTGGAGTTGCTGTCCATGGGCATGGTTTAGCCAAGCCCCACCCCTGCCTATTGGGAAACTTGTAACTCAGCCAAAGACAGCACCTCTACCAGTCTAGGTCTCCCTGGTGCTGCCTCTTCCAGACTGGAGCCCTATGGGCAGGGCCCTGTGAGCTGCAGTTGTGAAGCAGGAATTTGGTTTTCCAGCTGAACCCATGAGGCTTTGGGTTGGTTTAAACGGAGTCACAGAATCGTAAGAGAGCAGGGCTGGAAGGGACCTCACACGGTCGTCTAGTCCAGCCCCCTGCTCAAGGCAGGATCATCCCTGACTAAACCATCCCAGCCAAGTGTCTATCCAACCTGCTCTTGAAAACTTCCAAGGATGGTGGTTCCACAGCTCTCTAGGTAGCCTGTTCCAGTGCCTGACCACCCGTGTAGACAGAAAGTTCCTCCCAATCTCCAATTTCCACTGCTGCAGCTTGAGGCCATTGCTCCTAGTCCAGTCTCTATGGCCACAGAAGAAAAGTCCATTTCCATTCCCTCTATAATCACCTGCAGGTATTTGAATACTGTTATCAAATTCCCCCATAGTCTTCTCCAAGCTAAATAACCCTAGTTCTTTCAGCCTTTCTTCGTCAGTGTTGTCTCCCAGGCCTGTGATTATTTTTTGTTGCCCTGCACTGGACTCTTTCCAAACCATCCACATCTTTGAAGTGTGGGGTCCAAAACTAAACACAGTACTCCCGGTGAGGCCTCACCAGTGCCAACTAGAGTGGCAGACCTTGTCCAGTGCTGCTTTCCGCCTGGGGCGCAGTAGCATTTCCACAGTAGCAGAGTTTTATTCTAGGCTGTCCAGTGCCTAGCGTGATGGCTTCTAGACACTAAATAATAGTAAACAGTGAACGAGCTGGAGGAGGAAGTTGACACAGACCCTTGGAGACCCTGGTGCATGGGTAAAGGCAAAGAAAACTGCCCTGGAGGAGAAGGCGGCTGCCTCCCCCTGCTCCCACGTGCGCTCTGAGTGAGCGAACACTTGGTCAAAGCTGCTAGGCTGAGGCTGGTAGGAGGCACCGGTCTGGCAGAAGCATGTGCATGTGCTCAGCCTGAGCCATGGGGGAAGTCCCATCCCAGAACAACCCCGCTGAAGTCAGCAGAGCCACCTGCAGTCTTAAGGGAAAGCCTGTGCTTCAATGCTGGCAGGATGCTGGTGTCCAGTCCAGGTGACAGAGGGCCCTGACCTGGGCTGCTGTCAGTTTGGATTGGGGCTTAGCTGCGAAAGGCCCTGACCTCTTTTATGCAGCTTTGAAGCATGGAGCAGAGATTAGCTGGGTGAGTGACACTTCCCCGTGCCCCCGGGGGGAGCAGAGACATCGTCACAAAGGTTCCCAGGTTCGCACCGCCACGCGACAGGCAGATTCCTAGTCGGGGTAGGTTCAGTCTGGCTTCACGCGCTGTCTGAGTCTCCGCTCCCAGAACCGTGGCTGGGCTCGGGGTAAGGTCACGCACCCGGCTCTGTTGTGCCATGCTGGCTTGGACATGTGCTGGAAGCGGCCGCTTTCCTGGCACGCTCAGAAATAGACTGGAAAGAGCGTGTCTCTGCTAGGGGCTCGGCTGGGCGCTCCCGCTGGTTTTATCGCGCCGAACCCAAAATGGGTTTCTTGTCTCAGAGCTGGAGGCCAGAAACGTGCCCTTTAGTGCAGGCCAGCTGCAGCCTTGGCACCTTGTTGCCAGGCCAGGTCCGGTGACAACCAGAGCCAGCGAACCCAGCCCAGAAGAGCTTTGTCAGACCCCGGCCTCCTTCAGGAAAGGGGCATGGGGGGGGGTCCAAGCAGGCTGCCCCCCACCTGCTACCCACACCCATGTAGGCGGCGTATATCTCACGCAGGCCCTGACTGAGGGCCACTCGCAGGCGCTCAGGTGTAGGGTCAGGACCGGCAGCTCCCCCAGCGCCGGCGGGCTGACCCCTGCCGGGGTGTCCGCAGGGCCCGAGCTCGGAGGGGTCCTGCGAACAAACTGAAACGGAGGGAAGAGCTTGGCGGACATGAATGCGGATGCGTCCGCGCGCGCGTACATCCCACGTCCTCGGCCCCGAGCCCCGGCTCCCCGCAAAAGGGCAGCGCGGCGGGGCCCAAAACGCGACTCTGGTGGGACTCGAACCCACAACCTTTGAATGCCGCCCGCTGCCGCCGCGCTAGAAGTCCAATGCGCTATCCATTGCGCCACAGAGCCGCCGCGGAGACCACGCCGCGCCGCCGCCTCCTCTTGCTGCCGCGCTCCCGCACCCGGGCCCGGCGCGGCGCGGGAAGGCGGG
>NW_017729011.1:14412517-14425929 GCF_001723915.1 Gavialis gangeticus | reverse complement strand
CCGGGTCTCGCGCTGGTGCCAGCTGTGCCCGGGCAGCACCGCGGGGGAGGACAGCAGCCTGCAGCTGCCCCCCAGCCCTGCCCAGCCAGTGTGGCCCGGGCCCTGCTGAGCCTCCCCCCTCATGGTCAGGCAGCAGGAGGGGAGAGGGCCCTGGATAATCCTGCCCTGCTCTACCTGCCCGGCAGCGAGGGCGAGCAGGGCGCTTGGTGGAGGCAGGAGCGGGGCCTGCTGCGCTAGCTCCTGGCGGGTGCGTGCCGCCGGGCCTTGGGCGCCTGGGCTCTGGGGGCTGTTTTGGGGTGGGGAGGAGGTCGCTCATCGGCATCTGGCCTCAAGGGGCTGTTCAGCGAGGCAAATGGCACGCAGTGCCAGGACCCAGGCAGCTCCTGGCACCTCTGCAGTCAGCGCAGGCCTCAGGTGCACTAAAACCAGAGCCTGAGTCTCCACTGTAGCTCCTGCCTGCGGGGCAGCCTCCCAGCCGAGCAATGGGCCTTGCTTCCCTTGTGCTGATGCAGCTGGACAAGATCTGAATTCCTAATGCAGAGCAAGCAGGAGGGAGCCCTGCTGGGTGCAACGCCTCCGGCGGCTGGGCTCTGCCCTGTGGGGCGCAGGGCCGCGCTCTCCGCCTGTTGTGGCCCTCGTGCCTTTTGTGTGGGTAGGGCTGCCAGGAGGCCATGGTACTCCATTGACTCAGGCTCAGCGCTATAGCCCCCACCCTGCTGGTGATCCCCTGTCCCTTCCCCCCTCCTGGGTCCAGGCCAGGAGTGCTAGTACTCGGGGCAGGTGGGATGCTGAAGGCCTCAGCTGTCAGGGGCCTGGCTGGGGGGGCACATAGGCGTGCTGTAATTTCTGTCCGCTTCAAGTGAGTCTGTACAGCACCTGGCACAAAAGGACCCAGGTCCTGACTGCAGCCCCTTGGTGCTGTGGCAGTTCAAGTGCTGAACTCTGCTGCAGGTCGGGCTGTATCTGCAGTGTGGTGACAGGGAAACTGAGGCACGGAGTGGGTGTCTTGCAGCAAGTCAGTGGAAGAGCTGGATGTGAACCCAGCAGTCCTGGTCCTTCCCCTGCCAGGACCACTGCCTCGCCCTGCTGTTGGTCTGGCGCCCCAGAGGCGCGTGGCCGGGGGTGTCGGAGCCGTGGGCTGACCCAACAGCAGGACCAGACGGAGGGTGAGTGGGGCCTGGAGAGCGGGGGTGCCCTCAGCGGAGTGAGGAGGGAGCTTCAGCCAAGGCACAAGGCTGGCTGGCTCTGTACCAGGTTCCTGGCATCCGACGTGTCCATGAGGGAGCGTGCCATGGTTGGGCCCCAGCGTTCGAGCCTGTGTGCAGCAAGCGCTGTATCTCTGGGGCCTGCAGTTCTCGCTGCATGGGAACCAATGTGCTCTGGCCCCAAGGACCTCTGGCAAAGATGGGCATGTCCTGGAGCCTAGAAAGCCCTCTCAGGCTTCGCCCTGCAGCAGCAGCCTGGTGCTGTCCAGGGTCTCCTGATCCCCCGATTGCTAGGGGCCAAGGTGCCGGATGTTGCATTCATTCCTGAGAAGGGAAAGGAAACGCCTGCTGATTTCCTTCCTTTTGCTGGCTGCCTGTGTGGGGAGGGGGGCTGCCCTGGCCTCTGCACCTGAGGCTGCTATGTGGAAAGATCCTTTGCCAAGTGCCTGCCCAAGGGCCAGCCATCCCTAGGAGCTGCCTCCCTGTCCCACGCTGGGGCAGGGGGATGTGCATGCAGCTCGCCCCCTCGCCCCTGCATGGCTCAGCTGGGGAGAGTGGGGTGGGCTGTGACTGGACCTGTGCTTGAGACTGACCTGAGCTCTGTGCTGCATCTCTAGGGGATCATGCGGCTGATCCCTGCTCTGCTGGCCCCAGTGGGCAGTGCCTAGCACTCTCCCAGCAGCCCCCAGCCCCTTTCCCACTCTCAGGGGTGATGGGGATCTTGGGGACCCCACCCCTGCTCTGCTTCCTAGGACTGCACTGGCTGTGTCCCCTTGCCAGGCTGTGCTGGGAAGGTGCTGGGCTGCCTCAACCACACAAATATTTACACAGTTCAAAGGGTTTGTTTCCTGCCCTTGTTCCTGGTTTCCGCAAAACTTAAAGTTAAGGCAAGCACATGGGGCTGGGGTCAGAAGAGGCCAAGTCCCCCCCACCCAAATCCCCTCCATTGCCACAGTCATGGCACACGCAGTTCCCCTCCATGCTCACACACTCTCTGAGTTAAAGGGGTGTCAGGAACTGTGGTGTGAAGAGGAGCGCTGACCTGCATGGTGGGGTAAAGGTGATTGTTGAATTGATCTGGGACTCCCCAGGCATCGTCTGGTTAATCCATGCAGTGGTCCCCTACCTGTTCTCCCCATTTGCCCAGTGGGGAAACTGAGGCAGATGGGTAGAGTGACTTGTCCAAGGCTGCTGAGAACATCTTGTCAGGAGGCGCACCCTGTCCCTGTCTGGTGACAAACTCAGGGGAGTGAGGAGGTTGCGCAGACACAGTGGACAGCAGCCAGCCAGCAATTGCCAGGTCACTGGGGAGCCCCCTGGGTGCCATGCAGAGGCTGAATCCTGCTGGTCTTTACTGCTGTGCTGCTTGCCAGGGTGACTGAAGCAAAAGGTGGATTGTGTTGCTCTCCCCAGAGCCCGTCTCGAGCCTTGGCAAGGCGGGTTCACTGTCTGTGGGGCACCCACTAACACTCATCCTGTAGGATCTGTCAGGAGAAGGCCACTGATCCCTGGCTCTTCTGCTTTGTCCCCGCCAGGTCACCATGATGCGTTTGGCTGCCGTCACTGGGCTGTTCCTGCTCTTCAGCAGGTTCCTGGAGCTCTCCTGGGTGCTGGTGTTCACTGTCCTCTTCATTCTCCTGTTGAGCTCCCGGGGGTGGAAATTTCCCATCGTATTCACCAAGACGATAAGGAGAGATGTCACGTAAGTGTCCTGGGCACATTGGCAGGCAGCACAGACTTATGGAGGGGGAGCTGGGGGCAGCTCAGGTTGGGGTTGCAACCTGTGGGGCTAAGCTGTTGCAGAGCTGGCTGCACCCTCCTGCCAGGCTCTGGTTGAAGGCTCAGCCCCAGCTGAGGTTACCATCAGGCAGCTCAGCTGAGGACAAGGGTTGTCCCTGTAAAGCTGGGGGAAGAGTCACTCTTTTGGACTCTGCAATCCCTGGCAGAGGCTCCCAGAGGGAGAAAGCATTTCTGCTGAGGTCTAGCAGCTGGCTTTGACCTTGGACTCCAGCCCAGCCTGCAAAACACTATCATGGCATGCAGTTTGTCCCCTGGACCTGGTGCTATGACTGGTGCCGGGAGAGCTCAGGAAATGTGACAGACTTGGAGATGAGCCAGCTTGGGGGCGGGTGAGGGGCTTAGGGAGGAACAGGGGCCCCTGGGCTTATTGTGGAGTGTTAAGTGCCCTGAGATGGCAGAGCTGCTCATTTGGGCCAAGGAGCACTCCTTGTGGCAGCACTCCAGGCTGAGGCAGGGAGGGGAGCTGTGTCCTAACCTTGCCCCAGCTTCCAGGCCTCTTGGGCAGGTTGTCTCAGTGCCCTGTGCAAATCCTCCCACCCTCAGACATGGTGCGAGGGCACTGCTTTCTCCGTGCCATGCAGTGTCCCTCATGCCCAAAGGCCAAGGGAGGGCGATGCGTGAGATGGCCTTTGGGGCTGGTCACTGGAGAGAATCCCTGTGTGTGGTGTGTTGGCAGCACGGGGCTGGTCCTGCTGAGGGTGAAGTGGAAGGTGTGGTGGCACGTGAGGGAGAAGAGCACCATCCCCAAGATCTTCCAGGAGACGGTCCGCAGGCACCCGGAGAAGACTGCGCTGATCTACCAGGGGACAGGCGAGAGCTGGACCTTCCGGCAGCTGGACGAGTACTCCAACCGCGTGGCTAACTACCTGCACGAGCAGGGCTTCCGCTCTGGCGATGTGGTGGCCTTGTTTATGGAGTCCCGCAACCAGTACGTGGGTCTCTGGCTAGGGATGGCCAAGCTTGGGGTGGAGACAGCGCTCATCAACTCCCACCTGCGCCAGGAAGCCCTGCTGCACTGCATCACCATCTCCCACTCCAAGGCTGTGATGTTTGGAGCAGAGATGATGGAAGGTGAGGAGCGTCTTGTGGGGGGGATCCCAGGTGGGTAGGTCACAGGTTCTTCCAGCTCTCCATTATTTCCCCACACCCACCACAGACCCCCAGGGAAGAGCCGCCACAGCAGTCTCTCCTGCTGTGGGACACCGAGCTGCTGTAAAGTGGCAAGTAGGGAAACAGCAGAGATCATTTTCAAGGCTGCGTTCAAATCCAGCCCTGGACAGTTGTGCCCGAGGGTCTGATTCTGCACTGAAACGGGATGATGTCAGTGTAAAGCAGGGCCTGAGAGTTGGCTATTGCTTGGTGGCTGTCTGGCCACTTCTGGTGGGTCTCCAACCAGTCCCCAACCAGCAGGTGTCCGCATCCCCTAAGCTGTCACTGGTGCTGGTCTCCACTGGCTGCCCAACTCTGAGTGTGCAGTGGGGCATGATTCTCATCCTGCTACTTGGTCTGTGGGGAGGAGAGCTGGGCAGGGCTGGAAATGCTGTCTGGGGCTTGCTCTGCTGCTGCTTCAGTGCTAAGGATAACAAGCAGAGGCCCAGGTAAGCCTGAGTTCTCCCTGTGAACATCTCTCTGCCAGTGGTGCCGCTTCCCCACCCAGCCAGAGTGCATGGGCACAGAGGGGAGTCAGACAGGAGACCAACAGAAAGCAAGTTCCTGTCCATGTGACAGTGGCGGCTGGCTGCTGCCTTCCTGCTTCTGAGGGGGACTCCTTCGTAAGGAACAATTTCCACCTTCCTTGTCTGGTCTCCTGTTGCCAAGATCTCTGCTGTCCAGTTCCAGCTTTTGTGAGTTTGTCCCACAGCTCCCAGCTCAGTGTCAGCAAACATCTGTTTTTACACCTGAGAGGCAGCAGGGCAAGAGAGTAAGGAAGCAGGGAGTGGGGTCTTCTGATGTATATGTGGTGTCCAAAGGCTATGGAGTCTACAGAGCCCTGGGCTGGGGCCAGCAGAGCCCAGCCAGGCTTGCCCTGAGTGATACTCTTGTGCTGGGCTGAAACTGTTTCATGGCATGAGTGCTCTGTGGAGCATAGGGCAAGCATTGCTGCTCCAGACCCACCCTGTGTGCAGCCTTCTTGGGAACACTAACTAGTCTCTGAGCCAGGTGTTCTCTTCGGTGGGTGGAAAACAGGTTGAGCCTGGAGAGAAGAGTGTAACATGAGCTTGGGTGTGTATGTACACATTAGTGCTGCGAGCCCTTTCTGACCCTCTCCCCAGGAATGTCAGCATGACGGTTCTTTCCTTGACCTGCTCTCTGCTTCCTCTCTAGCCATGCGGGAAGTGCAGCCCTCCATGAAGAAATCTGTGCGTCTCTTCTGCTCTGGGGAGTGGCACCAAGAATCTGCTCCCCTAGGAACAGAACACCTGGACCCCCTCCTCCAGGCAGCGCCCCGGCACCAGCCAAACCCCTCGGAGAAGGGCTTCCTCGGTACGTGTTACACAGCAGGCAGTGGGTTATCGAGCCTTTGGGAAGCTGCTTGTTCTGTTTCTGTAGTCTGTCCTCTCCTGCAGAGGTAGCAGAAAATCCCAGGACACTGGTACATGTTGCTGGTTCATCTGAGGCGAATCAGATCCAGCTGACATAAGGAGGGAAGAGCTGCTGTGAATGTCATGTACCCGTCTGCTGCCGCAAGGCATGGCATAGTGCTTAGCACGAGCTTGCTGTGGTGCCAGCCTGGCCATGCTCTGGGACACACTAGCCAGCTGAACCGGCACCTGGGACTCTTTTCTTGGCACTCTCCTGCAAGGACAGTGCAGGCCTGAACCTGCTTAGCTTGAGTAAGAATGCCGCGGGCAACCGCCGCTGTGCAAATGTGGATGATGGTTTTAAATGTGGTGCTGTGATGCTAGTTGCCAGGAAGTGTAAAAGTACCAAGTGAAGAGCATGCAGGTGCTCATGGGCCTGGCTTGTCCCATCAGACTGGGATCCCAGCCCCTTGGTAAACAGAGTACCCAGCACCTGGGGATGTATCACTGACTCCTCTCTCTGCCCACCAGATAAACTCTTCTACATCTATACCTCTGGCACGACGGGCTTGCCCAAGGCTGCCATCGTGGTGCATTGCAGGTAAGGTGGGGAGTGAATGCAGGGCTCAGAGACAAGTAGGCTCGGTGGGGTGGGACATAGTACTAGTCGCCTGTGAGTGCAGAGCCTCTGGGCTGTCCCTCTGGCCTGGCTGCTGACATGGCCCTTCCTCCCCTGCCCAGGTACTTTCGCATGTCGAGCCTGGTTTACTATGGATTCCGCATGAGGCCAGACGATGTGATGTATGACTGCCTTCCACTTTACCACGCAGCAGGTAAAGACCTGGCTTCATGCCTGGAGCCTCTGCTCATGCCTCCGCCTGTTCCAGAGCCTGTCCCCTTGACCAAAGCATCATCCCCGTGCTTGAGACATCATTCCCTGCTGCAGCCATGGCTGTTGTAAGCTGCCCCTGCTTCCTCCAGTGTATGCTGAGGAGGATCAGGCCTGTCCATGTCCCTGTTGCCCATCAAATATACGTAAAAGATTTCACGAGGCCCCTGGGTATCATGCTGCAGGACTAGGAACTGACACCAAGGCTGTTTCTCTGTTCAGCTCTAGGAGCTAGGCCAGGACACTGCTAGCATGGACTCAGTTCTGCTCCTGACTCATCTGCTGGCTCCTTCTATGACTGTAGGAGAGGGCCAGTCTCTGTGGGGTACTCACAGGACAGCCTGCCTCTGTAGGGCACTCTGAGACCTCTGGATGGCTGCTGCTATCCCACACCAAAGCATTAACACGGGGGGGTGGGGCTGTGAGTACCACAGGTGATGGTGCCATAGGTGAAATGCTGTTTTGAACAAGGGGATTAAAGATGAGAAATTCCCCACCCCTTCCCCCTCCAGCTGGGTTGCAGTTGGCATCAGTTGCCATCTCCCATGAGATGGCAAATCTCTCTGGCTCCATCTCTACCAGGAAACATCGTTGGGATAGGCCAGTGCCTGCTGCATGGCATGACCGTGGTGATCCGCAAGAAGTTCTCAGCCTCGCACTTCTGGGATGACTGTGTGAAGTACAACTGTACGGTGAGGCGGTGGGGGGTCTGGAGGACTGGTCCAGGATCCTTGGGCTGGTGAAGGTTGGGGCCTTGGATGTCCTTGCAAGCAGGGTCTCTGTTTCTCCCAAGTGGGGAGTGGGAGCTTGGTGCAGCCAGTGCTCTCGGATCCACTGAGGAGGGAGAGCAGTTAGTCCAGGCTAAGCACTATCTGTAGTGAGTGACGTGGGGAACACCAAGGCCATTGGTTTTTGCATGGGAGCCAGAGGCAGGAACTAAACATGAGTTGGCCAACAGGACATCTAGGTCCCATTCTTGGCTCTACCACTGACTTGCAGAGTGACTTCAGTCAAGTCTTTTCCCTGGACTGTGCTTTCAACTACCCACTTGCAGAATGGGGCTGTAGGTGCCAGTCTGTGCCCTAGTGTATGGGAGGGTGGGCACTAGCCTGGGGCCCTGAGCAGACCGGAGAGTGGAAGGGTACAGCAGGTCACACTTCCCATCCCTCCCACAGGTTGTGCAGTACATCGGGGAAATCTGCCGCTATCTCTTGAACCAGCCATACCAGGAGGCAGAGCGGCAGCACCGTGTGCGCATGGCACTGGGGAATGGTCTCCGCGCATCCATCTGGAGGGAGTTCATGGCTCGGTTTGGGATCCCCCAGGTTGCTGAGTTTTACGGTGCCACCGAGTGCAACTGCAGTCTGGGCAACTTCGACAATAATGTGAGGCCCTGCTCCTGCCTGGCCCTGCTGGGCGCTCCCCCTCTCCTCTTGGTTGCCAAGGACAGTTAGGAGGTCTCATTCAGACACATGACCTTCATGTTACTGGTGGGAACTCCATGATCCCTGCTCCAGGAGCTGCTCTGGCAGGCCAAGCCAGGATGGGTGGCTGAGAGCAGACTTGAGAGCTGGTGTCAGAAGCATCCTCTGATCCCGGGGACAGGGATGGAACAAAGGCTGTGTCTTTAGCCCTGTGGGCCCTCCAGCCCAATGTTTGCAGGGAATCCAGAGAGACCTGGGGCAGGTTCTCTGGTTGGTGGAGCAGCACCCCTCCAGCATTTCTGGAGACCAAGGCAGGATCCATCTCTGGGGGAGGAGGTTGCTGCTACAAGTCTGGGCAGAGAGGTTTGCTGGCTGCAATTGAGCTGCATCTCAGAGGCGCTTTTCTTTCAGGTTGGTTCCTGTGGCTTCAACAGCATGATATTTCCCGGTATTTATCCCATCGGTTTGGTGAGGGTGGACGAGGACACCATGGAGCTGATCCGTGGCCCAGATGGACTCTGCATCCGCTGTAAAACAGGTGAGGGCATGGAGGGGTGCCTGGGGAGCCAATCCCTGCTTGTACATCCCTCTGCCCTGACCTGTGCACCCCTGCCCAGAGGACAGCAGCACAGGAGTCTCTGTTTAGATGGGTGACCGAGTTTGTCTCCTTTCAGCCGTCAGTTCAGCAGAGACCAGACTCTGGCACAAATCCACAGCTGCCCAGTGCCCTGCATGAAATGAGTTCAGTAGTTCTCAGCCCAGGCCCCAGTTATCCATGTTCCTACAGTCTTTACTGTGGGGGGGACTGCCTCATCACTCTGCCAGCTGTGTCAGCAAGGCCAGGTACTTCATGGACCAGGCAGATGGAGCTCCCTTCAACCTTTGCACATCCCTCCAGAACAAATATGAGCCCTGTTGGGAGGACGATGTGGGGGAAGCTTACTGAGCCCATTGTGACGGGGGAGCCAGTATCCAGGGCTGTCAGTTCAGCTCCTTAGCACTGAGAGACTTGCATGCTAGAGACCCCATCCTTGCAAAGGTATTTCTTCCCTCCCACCCATGCCCCAGCTTGTGTGGAGGCTGGCTCTGTGCCTAACAGGTGCTCTCAGCTCTGTGTGCTGCTGTGTTTAAGGCAGTGTCCTGGCCATGACTGACCACATTTTCCATCTCTCTCACCCCACCGGCAGGGGAACCAGGGCAGTTAGTGGGCTGCATTGTTAGGAGCAACCCACTGCAGCACTTTGATGGGTACCTGAACCAGGCAGCCACCAGCAAGAAGATCACCCAGAATGTATTCTCCAAGGGTGATTCTGCCTATCTCACAGGTGAGAGAAGCACCCAACCTGTCCTGCAGCCCCTCCTGGCGGCAAGAGCTGGTGAGGTAGCATATGGCCCCCACTGGCCGATTCCCTGACTGCCAGTGGTGATTGCTTTATTAGCTTTGCCCACCCAGCCTAGTGATGTTGAGCCTCCCCTTCAGGCTGATGTGAACAATGTGAGCCATGGAGCAGGCCAGGAGCCTTATCCCCACTGGAAATATCAGGCACCAAAAGGGGAGATGATGGGTTCCAGGCCACAAAGCAAACCTGGTGGGAGAGTCCTGCTACACAGTTAAACTCAGGATGTTGCATTACCTGCTGGATCCAGCTTTCTCTGGGTTGCACAGGGCAGCAGAGAGCCAGTTGGCTCTGGACTAGTTCTGGTTGCAGCTTTGCCACTATCAGAGTCCCCTCTCTGTGCCATAGCCCTTCCCTCATTGCTGGCATGGCGAGGATGGTGGTGACCTGCTGCCAACAAGGGGTGTTGCAGCTGATGCATGTGGTGTGTGTTGGGTTCCCTGGGGAGAGAATAATCTAGAAAAGCAGAGCATCACACCAGCTCTGTCCTGGCAGTGCTGGAGCTAGTGCCAGAGGCTCTTTAACTCCTGCTGCCCTTTGTTGCTCTGCTTCCCCAGGAGACGTGCTGGTGATGGACATGTATGGGTACATGTACTTCCGAGACCGCACTGGGGACACTTTCCGCTGGAAGGGTGAGAATGTCTCCACAACAGAGGTGGAGGGGGCACTGAGCCGCATCCTCAACCTGGCTGATGTCGTTGTCTACGGAGTAGAGGTGCCAGGTAACTGGGATGAGAGGGCAGCTCTGCTTTTGCCAGTCTGCCTCTGTCTTTCATGCTGTGGCAATAGCTCTTTCCCCTTTGGCAGGTCCCTGCTGCAGGCCACAGCCTACTGATCCTTTCACATGGTATAGGGGTGAACAGGACCCAGAGTAGCAGAGCTGCCCATGGGCCTGCACAGGACAGCTGTCTGTGATCCTGCATGTGGTGGTAAATTTGGTGGCTCCCCATCGCCCAAGCCCCTGTCCCAGCTGGCACTTCTTACTTTTCTCAGCAGAGAAGCCAAGAACCAAGTGGGCCGTGGAGCATTGCCTTCTTGCCACTAGTGGGTTCTTCCACTTCTGGTCTGAAGTACACTGGGCAGGACTTTGAGGGGGAAGCTGCTAACTATGTTTCTGTGGATAGATGTGGGGCATGGGTCTGAAGGGTGGGTTCGCAGCACCAGTGTTCACAGAGAGAAGTGGCTGTGGTGGGAGAGTCAGAAATCCCAGACAAGAGGTAGGTATGTGAAATAGCTTAGGTGAGAGAGAGTGTCGATGTCAGCCCATGTTCTGGACCTGGTTTCCTGCCAGTGGGTGGCTGTGATGCTGTCTCTTTCATCTGGTTAAACTCCACCTGACGTGGGTGTAAGTGGACAGGAGGGGCTTGAACTCAGTGAGAAGCATCTCTAGGGGCAGGAGGTGACCACTGGGTGTCGCTGGCACCCCTTGCCCTGTGGGGCTCTGGCATTCAGCCTCAGCAGAAGCATAGCCAGTGGTAGAGGAGTGAGAGACTGGGCCCTCCCTGCAGGTGTGCCCTATTCTGAAGATGGGCTAATGACAGGGTGGTGCCATGGAAGTACCTTTGGCAGACTGCAGTGGATGTGTTGGGGTGCGGGGAAAGCCCTAGTGGTATCTGTCATGGATATAGTTAAGGTGACTGGTGGAGCTGTGTGCATTGCCTGGACTTCTGAACCTGCTACAGAAGGCCTAGCACTCCTCCACCACCTTCTGGAATATGTGGGGGAGATGCCTTGTTTGTCATGTCCATCCTTAGGCTGCTGGCCTCACCTATTCAGGCAGTTGCATCCCCGGCCAGCTGAAGTTCTTAGCTGGCCCAAACGGATGGGGTGATATTGCACCAGACCCCTCCTGCCCCTTACATCACCTCCTCTGCTATGTTCCAGGCATGGAGGGGAAGGCGGGCATGGCGGCCATTGCTGACCCTGAGAATTCCTGCAACCTGGAGAGCTTCATCACTGAGCTCAAGAGGGCCCTGCCCTTGTACGCACAACCTGTTTTCCTGCGGTTCCTGCCAGAAGTCCACAAGACAAGTGAGCCCTCCCTGGCACGTGTGTCAGGGCAGCTTCATCTATCCTTTTCACAATGTGGAGGGAGATGGGGTGGGAGTGATGCCCTGGGTTCTCCAAGGGTGTCTGGGGAGTTTCCCCTTCCAGTAAGAGGAAGAGAACCATAGTGACCTCCTAGGTAAAGTGCCTGGAGATCTGCTGATAAAACCTCATCTCTTACTCAGCCTTATTCATCAGATGCTTATGTCAGACATTTAGACAGACACTTAGCGGGGGTGGTTTAGTCAGGGATGATCCTGCCTTGAGCAGGGGTCTGGTCTAGATGACCTTTTGAGGTCCTTTCCAGCCCTACTTTCCTATGATTAGAGAAGAAGCCCAGGAAGTCAGGACTTCTGGGATCTGCTCCTGGTACCGATTCACTGTGTGACTTAGCTGAGGTGTTTGCACTTCCCAGTCTATAGCTTCCCCATCTATGAACTTAGGATATTCTGACCCTCCCCACATGGACTTGTGAGATGTAATTCATTAATGCTTGGGGATTCGCCATTGAAAGTTGCAATGGAACTTTACTGATCTGCTTGGTTTTTCAGCCAAATATGGTTTTTGGATGCTTTTCTTCATTCCACGTGCCTGCACGCTAGCTGTGGTGGAGCTTGCAGGATGGCAGAGAATCAGTGTATCCTGTGCATGCTGGCTGAACAGCTATGTGCTCAAGATGGCTGTCAGCAGAATTAGGCTGGAGCTGTAGGGATGGGCTCTGCTGTCTTGAGAATCACGTTCTGAGCTTCCCAGCAAGTCTGATCTATGGCACAGTCCCACTAGCCCAACTCCCCAACATGTGATCCTGTTAGTGGTGGTCAGAAGAACTGTGCTAATACAGCTCAGTCCCACTCAGGATAGCACTGACCTTTGCTGGGGAGGCTTGCCCTCACATAAGAGGTTGAAGAGTCTTTCACAGCATTGGTTCATGGGAGAAGTCTTCTACGTCAGGCAATAGACTCATGCTTTACCGTACTAAGATCCCAGATTTGGTCCTAGCTCCTGACAGCCTTCCCCATGGTGTGGAGAAGGATCCCCCATAGCAGTAGTAGTGTCTGCAATCCCCACTTCAGTCTTGGTGAGGCAGGATCTTACAAAGGGTGGGAGTAGGAAGGCAGGGGCGGGTACCTGTGAACTGCAGCCATGGAGTGAATGGTTCCCTGCTACCTCTGACTTTCACCCTTGCTGCTTCCACCCAGGCACCTACAAGTTCCAGAAGACGACTCTGCGCAAGGAGGGTTTTGACCCCACGGTGGTGAAGGACACACTGTACTTCCTGGACTCTAGGCAGGGCCGGTACCTCCCTTTGGACCAGGAGGCCTTCACAAGAATCCAGTCAGCACAACAGAAGCTGTAACTAGTGAGAGTCTGTTGGCCACCTCCCCCTGTCCCTCTGCTGCAATGGGATGGAGTGGGCAATAGGAAAGAAAGGGTTAAAGGATTATAATGAAGGGCATGCTAGGGCTTTTGTTTTTATGAGTTTTAAAGGTAAAGGTTCAGGGGACTGGAGAGGGGGAAAGGTGACATACCAAAGCATAGCATCATTATGGCTTTATTTTCTATTCTGTACAACAGTAGCCCCCTGGGGATGTGCGCATGGGGTCTTCAGTTCACCTATGGCCAGCCAGTGCATGTGCCATGGGGGCTGTGGGAGCCACCATGGAGGAGGAGGGAGGTCACCTGCTGCCCATGGGACTCTGATTCCAGGTTTTTCTTGCTTGCTTGCTTTCTCTCCCTGTTCTGTGGATGCTGCTAAGTCCCAAAAGGGCTGGTGACAGCAATTCCTCATGAGGGTCTCCTGGGAGTGATGCTGTGCTTGCCCTTTCTCAAAGCATCCAGCCTATGGGAGCCTGGCCCCTGGCACTGAACCACTCAGCTGGGTGGGGACCAAAAACATTGACCCCCTTTGCAGGCTGCTGCTGCAGCTCCACAGTTGAGGAAGGGGAGAGGGAGCAGAGCAGTCTGGGGGTCCAGGGGAGGGACAGGTTTCCCTGCCATGCCTCACTCTTCCCAGGGGTCAAACTTTTCTTTCTTTCACACTCATGTGCATATCTATATATATCTATATATCTATATATATCTATATATATCTATATATATATATACACATCACCTATATCCATTGATAT
>NW_017729011.1:14402976-14407517 GCF_001723915.1 Gavialis gangeticus | reverse complement strand
ATTTTGATTTTATCTTAATTTATTGGATTTTTTTTTCCTAAAAAAAACAAAAATACATATTCCGGGGTCATGCACTGGTGTCAGGACCATCCTAGCTCTGCCCTAGTGCTCATATACCCCTCCCACCACATGGGAGGGATCTGCCCTTGCACTTGGGACCAGTCCTTTTCCAAAGGTTAGGGCAGAAGAGGAGGCTGTGGTCACTCCCTGAAGGGACCAGCTGAGGGCACAGCAGTCTTGTGAAACTGCACCCCTTTGGCTGCCCCTGGGGAAGTTTTCAGTGCTGTTGACTGGACATGATGGATTCTGTAAACCTGACTGTGTTCCTCGCTCACCTTGTTTCATAAAAGCCAGGGGATTAAGAGCCTGGCTTGTGTTCTCTCTGAGGTGCTGAGCATTTGCAAGCCACCCAGCAGCCACTGCTTAGCACCTAAGACCCTAGCGTCTGTCTCTCGAGGGAGTACCATTATCTGGGCCTGATTTTGTGAGATCTCTACAGGTGGGCGATAGGTGTTGTATGGGGGGAGGTCTCCAGAGGGGAAAATGTTTTTGGTGTTTTTTTTTTCAAATTTTACATGTTAGCCAGATAAGTGTGGGGGTTTTTTTGTTGTTTTTTTGGGTTTTTTTTACATTTCTGTCTGTCTGGGAGGGCAAGCTGCACATCTGTTGCCTTATGTGTGCTTCCACAGGTCCGTGCCTAACTTGTCTCCACAGCTGAGTCCAAGCGTGGCACCCTTGAGGTTTCTCTGGTGTTGCTCATTCTTGCTCAGTCAATCCTGCTGCTATATCGGGGTCAGGTGGGGGCCCGGCTTGAATCCTGGCTGAGGGAAGCAGAAGCAGTTGAGTCTGAGCAGATAATTTTTATCATTCCCCACCATCCCTCGTTAGAAACAGCCAGTGGGTGGAGGAGACTATTCTTCCACCAGGCTCCATGTGAAGGGCCAGGCTTTCCAGTGTGCCCCTCAACATGTGCCTGTTCACACACGGCGCCTGTATGTGAATGAGAGGAACTGGTTTCTCACTCACACACTAGGTCCCCAGGGATCCACTGGGGACAAAAACCTTCAGCCTGGAAGAGCTCCAGGATTTCATGGACCTCCCTTGGCCAAGCTCAGAACCAGGCATGTTCTGTTGCAAAGCAACAGGTCTGGGATGTGAGCTAAAAGAAATCCCTATCTCCATTAGATTTAGGACTTAGTCTTTTGCTACCAGAGGTGGGAGCCTCAGTGGCTGAGGAGGGGAGAGCAATGTGCCCAAAATAGGGCAAGGATATAATGGGTTCATGGATGTTGTAGCCATCCCTGTTGGGTGTGTCCACACTATGAGTTGCCTTTGGGTTTTTGGCATATGGTAACAAACTGGTAAAATTCCTGTGTAGTTTGATCACTTCTTCCTGTGATGGAGGTTGAGGTGGATGTTCAAGGGAAGTGGATGGTTACCTAACATCAGAGAAAGAGATGCACTTTTTCTTTTTAATCATGTAATGACCTGGCTATCCAGTCAGTCCTCGGTGCTTGCAGAACGTGGCTTTAAGGAAAATAAGCAGTTTACAGGATCCAGCTAGAATCATTATTTATTCTCCCATCAAGCTGCTTCCATGTTAGAGTAGATCTAGTTGTGGATGATGTAGTGTGAGGTCTCTGGGATCAGCCAAGGGGTACACGTGTGGACAAGGAAGAGATCCCAGTCTGAGGGTGTCGTTCTAGTGATATGCTCTGCAGAGCTGAGGGCTCTCTGAAGGTCCTGCAGGTCTGCCCACCAGAGGGAGAGCAAATGGTGGTTGCAGTCACTGGGGAGGGATGAGAGAGGCCTACATTCTGCATCCCATGGCCAGGGCCATTTTATCCTCAGTGGTCCAAACATCTCGTGGTCTGATGACATTGGCAGTTGAACTGGGGTGGAAGGAATTATTGAGGACGACAACTTCCCATCCATTGTCTCACTTATGCACATCCTTCTCCTCCAAGATGTGCTCCAGCACTGGGATGCCTGCATGCCAAGACACCACCCCTCAGAGCAAAAGTCTAGCTCAGCCCATCACAGTTGCTTTCAGGACAGCATTTTCCCTCATGCTGGCAGGAGCCTTTCTGTCCTCTGTGCTGGTCTCCCTTTCTCCCTCACTCTGCAATCCACCCCTCTCCCCTTGTCCTGACACAACTGAATGTTTCTCTGCAACCTTTCCCCTTCACCTCTCTTGCAAGTGTTGGAACAAACCCTTCCAGTGTCCAAGATGTTCGTTTTTGCCTCTGCTGATTGTCTTTATTTCAACATCTACTCAGGAACAGGGTGGGGTGGGCTGGGGTGGTGGCACTGAAGGGGTGTCAGGGCACAGGGATATTGTTATCAGCTCTTGGAAGGGTTGAGAAGGAGTGAGAACTTGCTTTGCATCCTCCTTGGACACTGTATCATTATCACATGACTTCTTCTCTTTTGACGTTTCAAACCTTATGGCCTGTAATTCCTGTCGTGAAATAAAAACGTGGGATCTTCATGTCCAATAAACGAGGATTTCAAATTCACTGGCTTCTGGATCTTATGATTGCGTGCCATGGCGTGACTGGTTTAACAGACCCTGGCTGGGGACTTGAAATCAGTGCCTGAGTCCCAGTTCACCATTGTTAAGACTTCATCCTATTCTTTTGCAAGAGAGAAAGAAGCTCCTGGCTGACTTCTGACTACCTTGGGAGCAGCTATGGTCAAGGATCTCTGACTACATCAGGTGAGGGGAGAAGCTTGCTCTGATGGTTAGATAAGGCCGTGATAATCTGGGATCTTCCTTTCTATTTGTAGCTTTGCTGACAATTCAGTGGTTGATCTTACAGCACTACAGCTCTCTGTCAGATGGGCTTGACAAAAACTCTCTAGTGTGATGAGGCCTTTTAAATGGTTGTAAAGCAATGTGCAATGTTTGTAAAGCAATTTGCAATCCCCCTTCTTAAAAGATGCTCATACATGTGAAAAGTATAAATGATATGTATCAGTAAATGCAATTAATAGATATAAAATGACCCAGACAGCCATATAAAAAGGAGAGGGGTAATCAGCAATCTTAATTTGAATGCTTGACTTTTCAACTTTGAAAATGTTCTTTGATGACGCAGGGACAAGCAGGGGTTAGGAAGACCAGGGTTGTTCACTTTCCCAGGTTTTCAAGAAAGCAAGCTAAAATAACCCCAGAAATTCCAGCCTGTGGTGTCAAACTGGTACCCGTTTGGGTTGCCAGCAGGGCTGGAGCCTTTAGATCTACCACATGCAGTTCAGTCTCATGAGATAAAAGAGTAACTGAGAGTAGCAGGTGGTGGTTGTCCTCTGTGTTGACCAGCACAAGGTAGGAAGGGGATGCTTTGTCAGTGGGTCTCACGGGTATCTTCTAACAAATGAACTGAGAGACTTGGAAATTGTGGGTTTCCTTCCAGGCTCTAGTGGGGAGTATGCTCTATTGAGTGCAGCCTGTTCTGCCCAGATATTACCCTGTCTGCCCTGGTACTTTCAACCTGTCCCCATCACTGGCTCTTAGTCCCAGTCCCATTCCTTTCCCGTGATCAGAAACTAGTCCGTAGTCACTGGGCTTCTGATCTTAGTTCTGGCTTTCTTGCTCAGCAAGTCCTAGTCATGCCCCTTTGAAACTCCCTTTTCCCACAGCAGTACAGTGTTACAGCTGAAAGGAAAGCTCTGCTCAGGCCCCATCCTGGATCCTGCCTATTGTGGATGAAATATTCAGGGTGTTTAGCTGCTAAAAATCTCTACTCTGCAGGTGCAAGCTACTAATTTGATAAAGGTTTAACTTGGTCAAATTTGGATGGATTTTCACAAGGATGTCATATCCCTGCAATAAAGGAGGCATTTCAAGTCCATGCTTCAGATGCATAGAGGGTCTAAAGCCTCTTTAAAAGGTCACCATTTTTATTTTGATGTGGGGAAATACAAAGCATTCTTCTCTGCCTTGCTCTTGGGAACAGCTGAACTATTTTGGCTAACATGAAAATAATAGCCTGAGGCAAATATGTAGTGTTGAACATTTCAGCAGGGATGGTCAAAGCTTAGCAGGTTTATAAGCAACCACAACAGCGTCTTGTAACAGGAAGTGTTGGGCAGCCTGAAAGTACGCAGTGCTACTAGTCCTGACTATCAGAATGGCTCTGGTGAAAATCTGTTTTCTATGAATAATCAAATCCTTCCAATCCTATTTTGCTTTTCCATCACTTTCCAGTCTCCCATGTTGTAGATATTTTGTTGTTTAGGAGTATTCACCAAACAGCCTGAAACTGAAATCTGGTGTTAGACATTTTCTTTCCATTCCCCTGGTTGCCAATTATAGGGCTGTGGATTGGTAGTGACATTTCTTCTTGGTACAGGACCACAGAGAGTCTTGCTGCACAGGTGACTTGGAGGCCCATGGAGCAGCTGTGAGGGTTCAGGATTTGGGAAGCTATTGCAGGGCATGAGCAGAAGTGTGGAGGGAGTGGAAGAAATGATTATATGTTGGTGGAAGGGAGGATGGGGGTGGGGCATGTAAACACTCCCTGAAATCCATCATTCTT
>NW_017729011.1:14391691-14397976 GCF_001723915.1 Gavialis gangeticus | reverse complement strand
ACAAAGCATTCTTCTCTGCCTTGCTCTTGGGAACAGCTGAACTATTTTGGCTAACATGAAAATAACAGCCTGAGGCAAATATGTAGTGTTGAACATTTCAGCAGGGATGGTCAAAGCTTAGCAGGTTTATAAGCAACCACAACAGCGTCTTGTAACAGGAAGTGTTGGGCAGCCTGAAAGTACGCAGTGCTACTAGTCCTGACTATCAGAATGGCTCTGGTGAAAATCTGTTTTCTATGAATAATCAAATCCTTCCAATCCTATTTTGCTTTTCCATCACTTTCCAGTCTCCCATGTTGTAGATATTTTGTTGTTTAGGAGTATTCACCAAACAGCCTGAAACTGAAATCTGGTGTTAGACATTTTCTTTCCATTCCCCTGGTTGCCAATTATAGGGCTGTGGATTGGTAGTGACATTTCTTCTTGGTACAGGACCACAGAGAGTCTTGCTGCACAGGTGACTTGGAGGCCTATGGACCAGCTGTGAGGGTTCAGGATTTGGGAAGCTATTGCAGGGCATGAGCAGAGGTGTGGAGGGAGTGGAAGAAATGATTATATGTTGGTGGATCTACTGGTAAGCTGGGCTAGCAACTGTTCCTTTGGGATGTATGCCATTTGGGCTGTCTTAAGCCATAAGACCCCGGGAGGCTGTGTGGAGAGTCCTTCCTCTGTTCACTAATGAGCAGCCCGGATTCAGCCAGCTCTGTGGCTGCAGTTGAGCCTGAAAACATTTTGTGGACTTTGCACACAGAAGTGGAGAGAGAAGAAGGTAGGTTTCAGGTGGGGCCTGCTGCTTCTCATGTTTGTCTTTGCCTTGCATTTGCTGCTGTGAGTACCAGAGAAGCCGGTGTCCTGCAGGAGGACAAGCGAGATGGAACCGCCTGCCGGCCTGCAACGGTGGCCTCTGCTAATGCTTGACTTGCTGTCAATACAGCTGCAACTCCTGCAGCTGCCAGTGGGGGGTGTACTGGGCACAGCTAACATCCCATCTGCTTGCCAAAGGAAGGAGATGCTGGCCTCTTATCTGGTGGGATTTCACCCAGCCTTGAGGACAGGTCAGAAGAAAGCTCCTAGCCACCCTCACACCTGCCTCAAGCAGGCATGTTGCGCTGCTGCGGATACAAGGTGACGGGGCAGATTCAATGGGTGTATAAAAGCAGCTGGCTTGGTGTTCGGATCCTGACCGTGTCAGGGGAAGGCAGTGCCTTCATGTCCCTTCAAGAGACTAGTGTTGCTCGGGCACTCTAGCTCCTTCACTAGTGCACGTGGTTTCTTGCAGAGCAGAGGGTCCTTAGTAGCCACATCCTTTCTCCAAGAGGAATGATGCTGCTGGCACGAGCAGTGGGATAGAAACAAGGCCACGACCCATGTTAACACTCCTGCATGTCTGTAACGACACTTGCAGCTGCTGGTGCCCTGGTGCAGAGATCAGAGGCTTGGGCCCACATTGGGAGGAATTCCAGCCTCCGGGCCGTATGTAAAGGGCTCCTTTGCAGATGGCTGCACACTCCCTCAGGGGCCTTTATGGCAGCATGGCTGGTTAGTGCATTCCCCAGAGCACAGGCGTGAGGACAGCATGCATGTCACTCGGTGGAGATGAGCTGCCTGCCCTTGTGCTCCATGCTTATCCCTCCTCACCACTCACATCAGCTTCTGCTCTGCTAACTCAAGGTCACCTGCTGCTCCCCCAATGGGAGCAGAAGTCAGCCTCTCTCTCTAAAGCATCTGTACCAGTTAGGGGCTGTCAGTACTGTTACAAATCCATGGAAGATTCCTCCATGGCTGGGGGTGACAGGAGATTGATGAGGATGTGGCTTGAAGTAAATTTAGCACCGACAAGAAATGAGGACAGGCTTGTGCTGTCAGTACAGACACAAGGCTGGAGATGCCTCTTATGCTCCAGCCAG
This sequence comes from Gavialis gangeticus, assembly GCF_001723915.1. NCBI lineage: Eukaryota > Metazoa > Chordata > Crocodylia > Gavialidae > Gavialis > Gavialis gangeticus. The sequence goes on along the minus strand of NW_017729011.1, from coordinate 14,396,069 downwards.
AACTCGCACCCTGATTATGCAGCACTCACCTGCACCTCACGCAGCTTCACGTGTCTGACGGGTTGGGATATGCAGGAAGACTGCGGCAGCTGGGAGCATAGGGACATTTGGATGGGAATGCTGGCAAAGCAGAGGACTCATGGATAGGGGAGGCCAGAAATATTTAATAAATGGGAAACAACCTGGCAAACTGCCTGCCAAGAGGAAAGCAGTCAGCAGGTCTCTGTTAAAAATAGGCCTGTCAGCCAAAGACGTGGCTCCTTCCCTTGCAGAAATTTTCAGAAGAGCTCTGTTCCTATAAATGGCCAGGGTTTCAGAACACCTTCACTCCCATTTTGGCACCTGGGCGAACACAATATCCAAAAAAGTTACCTGTGCTGGGTGCCCCTCTTTAACATGCCAATGCTTGAGATGAGCTAAGTTGTTTTTTTTTCAGAATCCAGTACACTGCCCCTCTCCTTTGTAGAGCAGATCATTTAAACACAGAGCCCAGAAGTCTTTAGAAAGTTTGGCCCCACCTATTTACTGAGGTCCTGTAATAGGATCACATGGTTACTCTAGCACCTGGCAGGAATAAGGCTTGGAAGTGTAAAGGAAGCACACAGAATGGTACTATTGGTGTGAATGTTTGCAATGTACCATGTATGTTTGTACAATGGGCAGTGCCCTCGGGTCTCAAAAGCACATAGGGAAGTGTTGAGAGCTACCTTAGGAATGTGAATACCCTAGTTCACTGAGTAGCTCCCATGTAAATAAGAGAATCTGGGCCAGAGAACACCTCCACAGCTTGTTGTGTTGTGCTACTGCTATTTTAACAACGGGCTTTCACAAAAATCCCATGCACCCTTAAGTCTGTGAAAGAGCATGCATCTCAGAGGTGTGTGAGGCTCTAAGAGGAATGGCATGGGGATAACGGCACTTCTGGAGAAGTGAAAATGATTCCTTTAACCAAAAGAGGAAATGCCACTGGGCAAACTAGCCTATTGCAGGCAGTTTGCTGGGTGTATGTAGCCTGTGCTCCACAGAACAATATTAAGCAGATTGATGATAAATTGCAGGATTTGGAGGTCAGTGTGAGGGAGTAGGAACTACAAAAGAGGCCTGGGGAGGTGGGAGATCTTTTTCTGTTGTTTTTAAATGCTGTAAAACTGGCACAATTCACTCTGGGAAATGGGCCAAAGATTTGCTCTTCCAATCTAATTTGGAGCATGACCTGTTCTCATTTAAGTCCGGGGAAAAAACTCCTTTGACTGGCATAGTGCACAATCAAGCCCCTGAAAAGCACAGGGATGATTCAATTCAATCAGAGCTGGTTTGGGGGCATCCAGGGATGGGAGGCTCCATCAAAATCGGGAAGAAACACTCAAGCTGCCTTGTGGTCCAGACACGGGCTTTTTGCATGCGTCTCCTAGGGGCCTCCTCCAGCTCATCCTTGTCCCCAAAGAGCTATGATGTGGGACCTGTGCTCCCGTTGTCACCTTCTCTGATCAGCATGATTCAGTCTTTCCCTGGGCTCATCCTGCAGGCTGCTGAACTCTTTCAGCCTCCATCAAACCTCTGAGGACCTGAAAATGTCAGGCAAACTCCACTGGGCCTTTGGCACGCATGTAGGGAAGGGATCTGCTCTTTACATAATACAGTGCACTAATTGCAGAGGGCTGTGCAATCCCAATCGGTGTGATAGAGACTATTACAAGCAATAACCAAAATGGATGAAGACAGTCAAGGCTAGAAGCGTGTCCCTCTGTGGAGGAGCTCCTAGCCATCCAAGTGGCCTCTGGCTCAGTAATAACAAGGGGCTAAGCAGCAGAGGGCTAGCCGTGTGCTCAGCTTTGAGTATCACTTTCAGCTATTCTGAAGGTTAAACGCCTGTTTAGAGCCCCCTATTGAAGGTAGAGACGGGGGTGCGTTATTGTTTAAATGCCCTCAAGCTTTGTTTAGCTGCTTTCAACGATCCCTTGAATTAAAAAGCACTGCACTCCCCCCAGCCCAACTCCCCAGCCGGAACATAAGTGCCTCCTGGGGGAGGCAGGCAGCTTCCTGTGAGCTGTAATGACATTCAGTGCTCCATCGGTTCAGCTCCCGCTTTCTTTTTGCTGCAGTTTAACCCGGGCACAGAGGCCGGGCTCCATCTTACTGATCTCTGCTTGACACCCAATTACCACATGAATGGGAGAGAAAGGCTGCAAAAGGCTTTAACTCCCACTGACCCTCCCTCCCCTCTGCCTGCTTCCCCCCTCTGAAGCCCCCTCTCTTTTCTCTGATGCAGAGAGAGTTCAAAACTGAGACTGGGAAATCAAACAAAGCCCAGAGTAAGGAAACCCATTGTTAGTGCTTCAGAGAGAGCTTCAGTTTTCCCATCTATTGTTCCCCTTGAAGTTTGACTTGATGTGTGGAGGGATGCAAACAGCTGTTTGTGGATTCCCCTGATGCTTTATTGAAAAATAATTGAATCCTCACTACAAGGCTCCCTGATAAAATGCTTCCTCGTAGCACTGGGCCTCATTGTAAATCCCTTATTTATAAACTTCATGTCCCTGTAAAATGCGATGGCTACCAGAATCGCTTCTTCTCGGATAAACTGTAGGCCAGTGGAGGAGGCATGTCTCTTCCATGCTCAGGGAAGAGAATGAGGAACTGAAACAACCACCACAAAAGAATGTTAACCTTTTTATTATGTAGGTAAATTCTCCAACTGAGAATGAATTTGTGACCTGAATGTTTCTTTAGTGTGGTTGCATCTGTGGGAGGGGAACCAGGATGAGCAGCGTATAGACTGCGGTAAGGCAAGTCTGGACTGTTTCCTGTTGCACACTGGGGCACATCGGCTTGGGGTATCCACTGTATCCACCACAATGACACTTACTAGCTTGTACTTCTTTCAGGCCAAATTCTGCTCCTGGTTACACCCATGCAACCCCAGTTAGATCAATGAAGAATCACCCTTGTAATCAAACAGAAGATTTTGACTGCAAAATTTTGAGTAAACCTGAGCTTTGAGTAAACAATTGATGGTAAACTAGTTCTGAGTTTACACCATAACTCAGTGGGTTACATCTGGCAGTTAGCTGTGAGTTCCTGAGAGCAGGAATCTTGTTTTAGGCATATGTTTATTGAATGTCGTCTATGCTTATGATGACAGTTTGGCAGTAGTTACATGAATATTCATTTTTATTAAGACAGGTTATTTCCTCCAACAAATTTAAGGGATTTTTTTTTTTATTGCTGCAGCTAGCTTTGATTCTAATGAAAAAGTTTCTTATATCCCAAGGCATCTGGTGCCCATTAACATGGTGCTGTAATGTCTCAGGTGTTCAAAGACTCTGGGCAATTCTGGAGCTACACATCTGGATACCAAGCTGAAATATCTTTGTGTGTATTATGCTTTTTCTTTCTTTGTTTTGCCATAGGGAAACAGCAACACAAGAATGTGTTCTTGTGGTATTTCTACAATCCAGGAGCAAAAAACCTCCCTCAGCTCTCCAGCCTCATGCATGGCTTCTGGAAGTGTAACGTAACAAAGAAAAACAAACACAACTAGACATTTCCAATACAAGGCACCAGACCCTGCAAGCAGCCTTTGTGACTTCTATTGAGTAACGCTACATGGTTTGCTTTAAGGATGCATATCTCAGTAGCAGCACTTGCTTCCCATAAAATTAAGTTCAAGGTCTCAGTCCTTATCTTAAGATACTTCATGGTGTGAGCCACAGGTATCTAAGGGATCATCTAAAATATCAACAAGCTATCTAAAACCTCTAGACGAAGATCATGGTCAAATATGTCACTCCCCTGGCACTATGAAACTTTACACTGAGAGCAAAGTTTGTCTGTGCAGGAAAAAGAGCTTTCTCAGGGCTGGGCTGAGACTGTGCATGATCCTGCCATCTCCTTCCAGGAACAAAGAGTATTACAGAAGTCTCCACCTACTGCTGGATGTGCAAGGCACATTTCTTTGACCTTTCTCTCCTAAGCATATAGTACTGTAAGCACGTGCATGTGCGTTACAAATCATGCAACCAGCCCCATGTACATGCTTCTCCGTCTTGAAAGGGGCTGGGGTAACAAACCCGTGACAAATTAGCCAGGTTGCTTTGTGCAGGACTGGCAGATGCTCCAATATTACGGCCCCAAGTGTAAGGTAAGAACAGACGAGAGCAGAACTGAATGTAGATTTGCCAGGACGGGTTTACGGTACGAAATCCCGTCTTCCAGCGCAGCATCCGACCACTGGTGACTAGATCCTGAGCCAGACGGGTCCCTAGCCTGAGGTATTTAGATTGCTCTTATTTTTATTTTATTTTTTGGTAAAATATGTTAAACAATCACTACAAAGGAAGGTGAACTTTTTTAATGAAGTAGGTAAATTCTCCAGCTG
>NW_017729011.1:14379690-14386691 GCF_001723915.1 Gavialis gangeticus | reverse complement strand
CCGATATTACGGCCCCAAGTGTAAGGTAAGAACAGACGAGAGCAGAACTGAATGTAGATTTGCCAGGACGGGTTTACGGTACGAAATCCCGTCTTCCAGCGCAGCATCCGACCACTGGTGACTAGATCCTGAGCCAGACGGGTCCCTAGCCTGAGGTATTTAGATTGCTCTTATTTTTATTTTATTTTTTGGTAAAATATGTTAAACAATCACTACAAAGGAAGGTGAACTTTTTTAATGAAGTAGGTAAATTCTCCAGCTGAGAACGGATTTGTCACCTGAGCTTTTCTTTACTGCGGTTGCACCTGTGGGAGGGGAGCAAGGAGGATGGTCAGGTCTCTCCTGGAGAGCACTCGACACAGCTCTGCTCTTCACCGCATTACCAAGCACTTGGTTAAATGTGGAAGTCATCCGGTGAGGTGTTCATTGCAGGCCAAAAACCAGACTCCCACCCTTGGCCCCCCAGCAGTTTCCCGCCAAGGCCCGGCCCATGACCCCGCCCAGCCCCTATTGCTAGGCAACGCGGCGTCCCGGGAAGCGGTCGTCCGCTTCCGAGGCGGGGCAGAGATGTACTTCCGGGGCGGGGAGCCCTTTCCCCCCTCCCCAAGATGGCGGCGCCCGTGTCCCTGCTGGTGGAGTTCGGGTGAGGAGGGTGGTCGGGAGGGCCTGGGCCGTGGCTGGTGCCCGGCTCTGAAGGGAGCAGGGGCCAAGGGGTGTGGGGGCTCCTCAGACACGGGCTCCTATGGGCTAGGGCCGGGGTGGGGGTGGCTGAGTGTTTCAGCGAGGAAGCCACGATGCCATTAGAAGGGGTGGCAGGGGAGGGGTGACTCGTGGTGCCTAATGAGGGCCCACCTGCGTTTTCGGGATGAGCGTGGCTGCATTTTAACCGGCACGCAGCCATGAGCGGTTCTGGGACACTGTGGGGGCATGGCAGAGCTACGTACTAGTCGTACCCATGTCAAGGACAGATTGTGGCTCCCCGTGATTGGAGGCCTGGTGAAGAACGTCTTGCGTTTGGAAGCACGTCAGTCTCCAACCCAACGATGTTGTTGGTCCGATAAAGGACATCCCCCTTAGACATTCCTGCCAGAGGCAAAAGGCACATTTGGGCAGCAGTTCTCCAGCTTGGCCACAATCTTGTGTTGTGTTATAATGCACCAAAGCCTTGGTGAGGAGGCAGGGCTGCTTGAGCTACGTACCACAAAAGAGGATAAAAAGTGAATAGTTTGTTCAGAGGAATGTGCAAGTTGGTTTTTTATAAGTCTCAGCAAGGGTTAACACTGGTATTTTGGGCTTTTGGGACTCTGGCTTTTCCTTCTGTATTAATGACAAGCCTGTGTTGCTTGCCACTGTCTACCTCCCACTGGATTTGATAGGCTCTTATGTGGAATAGAGTTTGTACTGTTCACGTTGTCCCTCTTGTGATTGGCTGTGGTCTGTTCCCAGTGAGAGTGGACACGGTTTAATGGGAAGTAGGCACTGGCTGGTACAACTGTGGTCTTAGTTCAGTAGACTGGTGCAGTTGATCCAGTAGCTTTTTGTTGAACATTGTTCTTGTAGATATTGTTCTGCAAGTGCCTAATGCATGTCTTTATATGCTGCCTCTATATGTGCTAACAGGTAGAACTGTCCATTCAATCTTCTCTTAGAGAAGAATACTTTTCTTAACTTATCAAACATTGCCCAAGAGGTTGGTTTTACTGATGGATTAACCCACTGCAACTGTGGAAAAAAGAAACTTTATAAACAATTTCTTGTCTCTGCACATCACTGTAGATTATTAAAACATTTTTAACCATTGAATTAATTTTCAGTGTATAAATGGTGTTTACTTCTTACAGTTATTTCAGCTCAGATGGTGTCAACTATAAAGTCCTTTTTGCTTTTCTTTTTGAATATTTTGTTTTCAGGTTCTTATTGCTGTGATGCCTGGGTTGCTAACCCTAAAGACATTGGAATTTTTTTTTTAATTTAAGCTAGAAATCCAAAAAACATTTGTGGAAACATTTGGATTGGTTTCATACTTTATTCAAGTTGTTTTTTCTCTTACAGAAGCTAAAAGGCTGCTTTTTCCTTGATATTTTTTTCCTCTCCAACCTCATATAAATACACGTCATAACCCTTTAAATGCCCTTTTCCTCAGTCTACCCTGCTTCCAGCTGCAGTAGCTCTCCTCGTTTTCCCAGAAGAGTAAGAAGCATTTTTGCTTGTCTTGGAAATGCATAAATGAGCTCTCTATGTGCAATCACAGCTGAGTTCTCTACAGTTAGCGCCTTACAGAAGGACCTTATCTAGTCATCTACATTCCTGCAGTAACAAAGCGTGACCTTGTTTTCATTATATAAAAAATGTTTTTTATATAATTACTGTGACTTTTTCTTTTGCATGAATCTCGGCTAAAGTTGATAATTGCTGCTTCAATTTTCAGATAACTATTTTTTGTGAGCTGGTGGAAGAACACCAACAGAGTGGCCTTTAGGAGAGATGCTGTATATAAGTAACTGCTGAGAACATAACAAAGGTTCCATTGTGCTTTTCTGTTGCAGAGCCAAGGAAATCCTAGTGTGACATTTTTAGATACTGGTTTTAAAGGGATTAAGTAACACGTAGGCTCATTATTTTCCATAACATGTAGATATTTGCTGCTTTTATTATGTCTTTTCATTGAGGCAGTTTTCAACTTTGTAAGAAATGGTACCAATAATATATAAGAACAGTAGAAGTAAATATTTATTTAACATTCTGTTTTTAAGTCAGTGGAACTTTGCAGTTATTGAATGTACTGTATTTGCACGGGGTTTGGTCACATCTTTGAACCAACAAAGTGTCCATCATCTAATATCTTCACGGCTTTAAATTGAAGGAGTGTAAGCTTCTGGCAGCAACTATAGTTCAGGCCCAACTAGATGTCTGAAGTTAGTAATCAAATAAAGATGTTAGGGGTCTATCTAGTTCAATTTCTTGGGAAAGATGAGCCACCAATAGCTCCTACCAGCCTTGAGGAAGCTGCTGATTGCTCTGCATTTCTGAACATTAAATGTATAGCCTCCTGAATAAATATTTGGGCATTGTTTTTAAAAATGATGGCCTTGCTGTGTAAATGTGTGTACTGTCCTGTATGGTAATTGCATAATCCAAATTGTTTAAAGCACTGTTAAATCAATAAAACCTCAAACACTTTTGTGAGTAAGTAAATTATCTGCTCCTTTTATGCAAGGGGAGCCTGAGTTACAGAGTGGTGAAGTGAGTTGTCCACAGCCATACAAAATATTAACAGAAGCTCTGGAAATAGTACTGGTCTATTTCTATAATCATTTGCTAAGATTTTATAACCTTTTCCATAAAAAAATGGGGGTAGCTTACAGATTTATAACATCAAGAAGAGAAATGATCTGTGTTTGTAAAGTGTAGGTCTGTAGGACTCATCCTTTAAGGATGAGGAGTGGATTTCATAGAAGGGACCTCAACAGATCATTTAGTCTGACACCCTGCCTTGGCAGGAAAGGGTGCTGGGATCAGATGCCAGCAGCCAGGTGCTTATCTGGCTGAGGGGAGGAGGGGTCTGTGTGTGTGGATGCATGTCTTATTGTGAGGAAATCTGAGTCACAGATGAGAAATTTCCAATTGGCCTGGGCTTTTCAAAAGAGCCTAAAGGAGTTAGGTACCCTCACCCCATAGAAATCCTCATGTTTCTAAAGCAATTATAATCTTAGACTAGCTTCTAAGAAAATTTTGTCTCCTGCATTTACAAGCCTCTGCTTATTGGTCAACATTGTTACTCTCCTGGAGGATGGTAGTTGTCATGAGCAGTTATTTGTACTTTCAGAGAGAACTGATTTGTGCCCTAGCTAAGGCCAGTCCTTTGGTAAGCATTGCGTGTCCAGATAGATACTCTGAACTGGTCTTTTCAGTAGGGAGCCAGTGCAGGGCATAAACATATGTTATATCCTGGTTAGCTCAACTTGTGTCCAGAACCCTTGATTCTGCCTGCTGCTTACACTGTGCTCGAGTCTGCTAAAATGAACGTGTGGGAGGAGTGCTGAGCAGTTAGGCCATGGAGGTTTTGTTCCAGTTCCAAGGTTCTGTTCTTGTCTCCATTTTTGACTTGCTGTTTGACTTAGCCTGGCTCATTTCCTCCCTCCCTTTCTGGTTGTTAACTGAGAATAATACCTATTCCATGGTTTCTTTTTCAGACTTAAAGTTGGTCTGGCATTTTGAGACCTTTTGCTGAAAGATGTTATATGGCAAGGTACCAGAGACAGCATTTGGGGCAAAAATGTTATTCTAATTGCACTAGTGTTGGGGGGAGGGGGGGGACTTTGCCTTGATGTTATCCTGGTTATGTAGGGGCCTGCACCAACAGTTTGTAAGCTCTCTGGGACAAAAATATCTTCTGTTGGTATAGTGCCTGGTTTAGGGGAATCCCAGCCCCCATCTTTTTAATACAGAAAAAGAAAAAATGAAGAATTGTAGTAACAGACCATTACTGCCCCAAGAAGATTATGGTTTAGGTAAACCAGATGTCCAATGGGTCATATTCCAAATATAATCACTACCATTTTTTATTTTTTCTGTATTTTAGTTGAATAAATCAGTTTTTTTGTTACTTGTTTCACTTGCAGATGAAACGGACTGAATTTTTTTCTTTTCTTTCAGAGGTGGTGCAGAACTCTTGTTTGATGGCATTAAGAAACATCAGGTGACTTTGCCTTGTCAGCAAGAGCCTTGTGAGTACTAGTGGTTTTCAAATAAGTTGAAAAAAGGACAGCAAATGAAATGCATGTGAAAAACAAAGCCAGTTTATATGGCCATTATTTAGTTTACAACTAAAATCAATGTGTTTTCAGACAATTTCAGCCATACTATTGATTAGTTAGCTTGGCAGACAGTAGTTAACCTGCAGAGTAAATACAAAGCATAAATAAGCTGAGCACCTTTCTCATCCTTTAAGCAACCACAGAGTAGCTTCACTGCTGCAGAGATTTTTTTGCTTTCCACCTGCAGAATGCTAATCATCCATGGCCTCCAAATATTTTCACGAAGTCCCTATTCACTTTCATTGGTCCACAAAGGTGCCCATTAGCTGTTTTTTCTCTGTGGATTCCCATATGGGGACTGGGATATATGCTCACATCACAGTGTATTTTTATTGTCTTTATATTAATTTAGAACACTTGATTAGACTTAAACCTCACAGTCCAGAATGTCAGAGCTAGAGCTTGAAAATTGAGTGGACCTTGGGGGTAAAATATACTCTCTTTAGTTCTGCATATATAATAATAAAAAAAAATATGCTTGTGCATGGAAGGTTTCTGATTGTTCCAGTGGTATTCAATATTAATTTCTGTCCTTATAAATGCATGGTAACAACAGTGAAAAATGCATCATTCTGATTACTATTTTGCTTGGCCCCACGCCTGAGGAAACCTTCATTGCAATATGTTGGCACAGATGTAGCTTGAATTTTTTGTTAGATTAATGCCTTTTACTGTTTGAAAGCTGGAATTATAAGCTTTGAAATGATGTAAGATATCAGTGAACTTGAGCCATTCATGAGAGACTGGTTGCTAATATCTAAATCTATATGCTGTCCATATTAAGACTGTAAATCCTCCTGCTGTTTTTGAGAGTGCTTAAAGGCAAGTATAAATGCTTCCCAGACAAATAAACTCTTGATCCCTGGATATAAACAACATATAAATAAAATGATAATGGGAGTTTTGAGAAGAGGCATGATCTTATGATTAAAGATATGGGACGGGCACACTGGAGAATAGATTCTGTTCTTTGTTTTGACACTGATTCACTTTGTGACCACAAGCATATCATGTAGCATTTCTTGTCTTGCTGCTAGAATGGGGCTAATGTTTCTGTACCTTGCAGGAGGGTTTAGTAGTTAAATTCTAAGGCTGATCAAGTTAAATCCTTACATGAAAAGTACTAAAAGGTAAAATTCCAATTTATTTTTAGCTGCAGTACTGTGTTCTTTGGGTGCTGTGGAAGCCTCAAATATCTGTTCACCATGTAGCACATTACCAGTATTTGTACAATAAGCAAGTGTTGGGATTAAAGGAATTAAAATTGCATAGTATGCATTATATCTGTGTATTATATATAACATGACGCATATACCCAGTGGGCACAAGAATGTAATGAATACTGAAACATTTTCTGTAGCCGATAGTGGTAGAATATAAAATGTATGAAGTGTCCAGTCCAGTTCCTGTTGAAGTTCTTGGGACAATTTCATTAATGTCAGTGGGATTTGGCCTGAAAAATAACTTTCCTGAAGATCTTCTGTTCTCAGGTGCTCATGATATAAGGTCCTGTAGCTCAGGTGTGCAGAAGTTTTGTTGGTAATATAGGCATGGAAATCCAAAGGAGAACCGCATAAAGAATACATTCTGTAAACTCATTTGATTTACAGTGTGACCAGTGCCAACTGCCTTCCTTATTGGTTATGAAAATACTAATGCAGCTGTCTGTGGACAGATAAAAATGTACCTGGCAGTCTGATATGCTAGTCTTCACACAGGAAACATTCTCATTAATGTCAGTGGAAGTTTTCATTGAGTAAGGACAGCAGGACTGGGCCTTTTGCGTTTAAAGAAACAAGCAGCTCACCCATGTTCAGTGTTTTTTGTCTTCTTGCTTCCTTTATACTGTATGTTCATCTCCTTATACATTGAAGGGAAACAGCAATATGAACTCTAGAACAAAATGCAAACAATTATAATCCTATTGAACTGCTTTCATCAGGTACCAAGATTATTTTTGACCATTCGGGTCTCCCTTATCCACTCTTCTTTTCCCCTTGGGTTATTTTTTCTCTTTGTCCGCTTTCTGCAGATCAGCTGCTTCTCTGGGATGTTGGGCCCAGCTATATTTTACTGATTTAGACTTTTGGTATATTACATAGGTGCAGTAGGATGGGAAGCTTGATAAACAAACACATAACCACATTTAAGGGAGGAAAATAGCCTGTGATCTGTATTTGTCTT
>NW_017729011.1:14369375-14374690 GCF_001723915.1 Gavialis gangeticus | reverse complement strand
ATTTTACTGGTTTAGACTTTTGGTATATTACATAGGTGCAGTAGGATGGGAAGCTTGATAAACAAACACATAACCACATTTAAGGGAGGAAAATAGCCTGTGATCTGTATTTGTCTTGAGTAGTGCTCTTTACGTAATACTGATGCTTTAAAAAAAATTATCGTATGATAATTTCAGTGATTTACTAATAGTAGACACAAGGTGATAATGGCCAGATTCTTCTTATCAGCCTGTGCATAAAAATTCTTCTCCCCCCTCTCTTTTTTTGCTGACTGGCTGGGGGGGAGGTGCGTTGCTGGGAGGCTAAAGAAGCACAGAGAAGTGGGAGCTGCAAATGGGACCACAGCATGCAGCCATGTGTTAGCAGCTCTTTCTGCTCTGGAATCCTTGAGTCTTCGCACTTGGTGTGTGACCTGCCATGCTGCCAGTAAGGACCATGCAAACAATAGTATGAGAGATGCAAGCTATAGTGTATCCAGGCCCATATAATATTTTCTCAGATGCTTCAGAAGGAAAAGCACAAGTTAAATGCACAAGAATACTTCTTCCAGAATTGTGCTAACAATTTTGATCTCAGTGATATGCTGATAGAGAGACTAAAGGCATTAATGTCTTGTTGACTTATTGTGCATAAAACTATAGTAGGTGGAAAAGGGCAGTGAAGAGGATAAAAATATTTGTTACATGGAGAGAGGATTAAATTGGCAGGGAAATCAACTTTATTTTCAAACATCTAAGAAGCTGTTAGAGACACGGGAGCATAAAGGAAAAAAGCCCTAAATTAAAAACTGAAAATGTTTTTGGCAGCATCCCCTTGAAATGAGCCACAGTTAATTTAACCAAGTGCTTAGGTAATCAAATAGATCATTGTGTGCCTGCTGCTGCAAGAGATGTCAGAGCACCTTCCCCTTCTCAGTTGGATTTACAGTTGGTGGGTTTGGCTTCCAGGGGGGAAAGTCACTGGCTGTTGGAAGGCTGGGAAATAACCAGCATCATTTAACTTTTGTAGCAGTTGCAGGGTTGAAGTCACATTGGCTAAGAACAGCTAGAAAGTACATCTAGCTCTGCATGTACCACTGGGCATTTGTATGGCAAGATAAGGGTGCTCATTAAAATGGCACTGGTTTATATGGTGGGAAGTTTTCTACTCTGTTTCAAGGGCCCGATACTGCTAACAGCAGTGGAGATGTTCCTGTAGATCAAGTGGAGGGGCTTGTGCTTTTGGAAGAGGGGGTCTAAGCACAAGCATTAATAAGTCTGAAACACTTTGGTAGTCTTGCATGACGATATTTGACATTTTAAGGTTGGAATTGCAACACTTGAATCCAAACGTTCTGGTAATCATACATTTTCCCCCCCCCTTTTTTTTTTTTATCTGAAGCCTCACATGGAGGGGAAGAAACATGGTTATTCCAATTTTCTAAGGGTGGGGTAAAGGTAAAATCCTTATTTGTTGAGTATTGACTGCATTCATGGCTCTGAACTAAATACAAGGGAGCACAGTGCGTTTCTCCCCCTGGAGGATTTACAGTCTAAGGTCCTGATCCTGGAAGGTGTGGAGCATCATCCACTTTCACTGTAATCGGTGAGAGTTCAGGGCAATCAGCACGTCGGAAGAAGGATTTGGTATCTCTCACACTTAGGCCTGCAAATACAGAAAGGATAGTTCACACAGATACAGTATATGCATAGGGGCCAGCTTTTTTGACATCTGCCACAGATTGATTCCATACTCTCCCCCAGGGGTACTCTGATTCCATTCTTTTGCCCAATCTGCTGCTCTTTCTGCTGCCTTCCTTATCTGACATTGTGCTGCTTCTCCCCTCCCTGATCTGCCATGTGCCACACACACAAGTTGCCTGTGCCACTTGTGGCACTCATGTCACAGGGTGGCCACCCATACCATACACCATAAGGGTGAGGCCTGACTGTGATTCCTAACTGCCAAAGAGATAATAAAACTCAGAGTAAGAGTCGGTTCCAGTGCAAAATGCTCCTTATGGTGATGTTTAGCTGTACATGAGAAATTACTATTTCAAAAGGTTTTTATTGCTACATTTATTAAATGTGACACTTCTACAAACAAATGTTTTGAAATTAATTTTTGAAATATTTTTAGTAATACAGAAACTTGTCAGAAAAATTAAAATTAAAAAATCATTGGCTTTATTTATGGAACTTCATGACAATAGTATCTAATCCTTTCAAACTGCTCTGTAGTGCTTTCCCTCCTCAGAGGAAGATAAGAGCATCCTCATGTTTCACATGCCTTTTTTTGTAGGGAACAATATACTAACTGATGAGGAGAATGAGGAGCGCAGAGGCAGTGCGACTTACCTGAGAGGATAGTCATGGAGACAGAGGTAGAGGGTGAGAGCCCTGGCTCCCAAGCTCCTCTCACCCCAGCCTGCACTGCTAAGTCTACACCAGTGGGGAGAGCCATGTTGGAGCCCATCTAGGCTCTGTCCCATGAATGAAGCACCTGCCATGGTAGATCCTGCCATGTGGATAGGCCTTTATCTTGTTCTGACTGCTTGTGTTACTTCTCCATCAAGTCTCTGGTGTTTCCTGGCTGTTGCCCCAAAGAAACAGGCATGCTGTTTATAAGGGTTGACTGAGCAGGCAGAGTTGCCTGTCTTATCAGAAGGAAAGATGGAAAAATTAAAACTCGGTTGTGGGACGGGACTAGTGCAATCCCAGTGTCCCCCGCAGCAGGCTCAGTGTAGCAGGAACAGCATTAACCCTCTGCTTTAGATCAAATCAGTCTAACACGTTGAAGAAGAAACTTCCCAGGCACAGAGAAACTTATCTCTCTTCTGTGTGACCAAATCCCTGTGATGGCAAAGCTGGGCTCTTGAATCCTTGTTTCCCAACCAAGCCTATTACCACACAGACACCTAGCAGGATAACCTTTCCACCCCATGCCCCCCCCCACCCCTCATGCTCTCTTCTTTTCTCTTGGTGGTATTTGCTGTCATGACACCACTGTTTAAAGGGTGGCAGCAGAGCATAGGCTGACAAGGAGGTTCCTGGCCCTTTAAACTGCTTAGCATGCATTTCACACGGTTCACGGTGCCAGCTGTTCCTTTCTCCTCCTGCCCTCACTCGCAGGAGCTGTTTGCTGAGCTCAGAGCTCCTGTGCAAAATTGCTTTTCAAAAGAGCCACTTTCTGCTTAATTAAACAATGAGACGCAGTCCCTCTGCACATCTGTAAAGCTCCTTCTGCAGCTCCTTTATCCCACAAACTGCTCCATTCTTACCTCCATTCACTTGTAAATCTTCCCCCCCTTATCCCCCCATCCCCATCCTCTCACTGGCTCTTTCTTTTCCCCTTTCAAGTGTGGCTGAGGGGCTTGATGGTGTATCTGTGGGGGTGGTGGGGGTGGGTTGACAGGAGTTGGCTTAATGGTCCTTGCTATATATGAAAGCATAATGTTAGAAAAGTAACTGCTGAAAATGAGAGTTGAGAGCTGGTGCCAGACTGGGGCTTGTGTATTTCAGCGGAATAAAATGTGGATAGCTGTTGAAGGGGATGTAGGATCAGTAGGGAAGAATGACTTATCCAAATGGTTGAAACAACACTAAAGGTGCCTGGGAGGCATGGGGGAGAGTCAGTGTAAGACGCTGTCTTGCCCAGCTGGCAGTGGCAGAGTGAGTCTGTACCAGGGAAATCCCTCTACAGGCTTTCTGTATGAATGGATGGTGCCAGGCTGCAGGGGATTCCCTCAGCAGGTTCCCTTTATGAATAGTTGCATTCCTCAGTGGACAGGGAGTCCCTGAAATAGGATGCCATGTATTCTGTGGTTGTTTTCCCCTCTCAGTCAGCTTGTTCCAACCCTTGAAAATGTTTGGTTTTTTTGCCAGAAAAAGATGAGTTTAAGGGAGGGTTTCATCTAAGCTTTGAAATTGCATGTTTATACTTAATAACTCTGCCAAATGTCGCAGGATTTGCTAGAGCTCCTTAAATTATACAGCATCAGCTCTTCCAGAGTGAGAAAGCAAGAGATGAGTAGAGGAATAGACATAGGAATTGGGGATGGAGGTCACCTACCTGTGTGTCAAGACAGAGAATTGACATTTAGTATGATGATACATCACACACTTAGGGTTGAGAGGGTAAAATTAACAACAGGAAAATTTAGGCTGGATGAGAAGATTCCAAATTGCAACAGCGTAGAATCTCTTGGGATTTAATGAAAGCACTATGTTGCTTGAGCCATTTAAAACCAGACTGGACAAAGCCTTGGAGAGTCTCCTGTAGCGAATAATTCTGTGCTAGTGAAGGGATTAACTAGAAGAGACCTATTAGCAGATCATCGTTTCGGATTTCTGTGATCCCTATTCAGCACTTTACTATCTGTAGAATACAACCCTCTTTTGACACTGTTAGATGCTTTTCTTCGACAGCTTTGAACAAGAAGAACACTTTCCAAGCATTAGTGATCCATATTCCTAATAAAAAGAAGTAATTGGAGGTGCCAACAGTAGTGACAATAGCTTTGGGTGTTACAGGATTAGACTCTCTGACTCTGGAAATACAGTATGTAAGGGTTTGGTTCATCTGGAGGATCATGTTGGGGCTGCCTTCTAATGACTGAAGTCAGTGGAAGATCTTTGGATTCCAGGAATTTTTTCGTGGCAGAGAGTGAGATGGAAGGCTCCTTGAACTTGCTTTCCCAATTGGCTAATCAGAGGGAATAGAAAATCATAGAAAGTTAGGGTTGGAAGGAACCTCAAGAGGTCATCTAGTCCAACCCCCTGCTCAGAGCAGGACCATCCCAACTAGATCATCCAAGCCAAAGCTTTGTCTAGCCAGGTTTTGAAAACCTCCAAGGATGGAGTTTCCACCATGTCTCTGGGTAACCTGTTCCAGTGTTTTACTACCATCCTACTGAAAAAAATATTCCTAATATCTAACTTAAACTTCCCTTGCTGCAACTTGAAACTGTTGCTCCTTGTTCTCTCATCTGCCACCACTGAGAACAGTTCAGCTCCATCCTCTTTCAAACCTCTCTTCAGCTAGTTGAAGGCTGCTATTAAATTCCCTCTCAGTCTCCTCTTCTCTAGACTAAACAATAAGCCCAGTTCCCTGAGGCATGCAGATCTGGGGGCCCTCACAAGGCATGCCCTCCAACCGCCTAACCACATTCGTTGCCCTCCACTGGACTCTCTCCACTTTGTCCACATCCTTTTTGTAATGGGGGGCCCAAAATTGAACACAATACAGATGTGGCCTCACCAGTGCTGAATAGAGGGGAAGAATACTTCCCTTGACCTTCTGGCAACATCCCTACCAATGCAGCCCAATATGCTGT
>NW_017729011.1:14351639-14364375 GCF_001723915.1 Gavialis gangeticus | reverse complement strand
CCATTCCCTCAGTCTTCCCTCGTATTCCTCAGCCCACTCACCATTTTTGTTGCCCTTTTCTGGACTTGTTCCAATTTGTCAGCAGCCTTTCTGTAGTGGGGGGCCCAACACTGAACACAGTACTCCAGATGTGGCCTCACCCGTGCTGAATAGAGGGGAATAATCATTTCACTTGACCTGCTGACAGCGCACCTACCAGTGCAGACCAGTATGCCATTAGCCTTCTTGGCAACAAGGGTGCACTGCTAGCTCATTTTCAGCTTATTGTACACTGTAACCTCCAGGTCCTTTTCTGCAGAGCTGCTGCCCAGCCAATCAGCCCCCAGCCTATACTGGTGCATGGGATTATTCCATCCTAAGTGCAGGACTTTGCATTTGTCCTTGTTGAACCTCATGAGATTTCTTGTGGCCCAATCCTCCAATTTGTCTATGTCACTCTGAATCCTAGCCCTACTTTCCAGTGTATCTACTACTTCCCCCAGCTTGGTGTCATCTGCAGACTGGCTGAGGGTGCACTCCATCCAATCTTCCAGGTTGTTGATGAAGGCCTTGAACAAAACTGGCCCCAGGACCAACCCTTGGGGCACTCGACTTAACAGCTGAGCTATAACTAGACATCAAGCCATTGATTACTAGTCTCTGAGCCCAGTGCTAGGTCTGAGTACTCCTTTCTATTTGTACAAGAGCTAGGAGAAGATGCCATGATCCAAATGATCTTTGACTGACAAGACTTAAGAACCATCTGAATGAAGATCTCAGGACCCAGGTCCTCCATCCTTGATAACAAAAGCATCATACAAGATCATAGGATTTGGTCTCTTTTTTTTTTTTTCCCTGTGGGCAAGAGGTAATGGGAGAAGTGCTATGAAGACCCTCTTTCTTCTGATTAAGAGGTGAAAGAGTTTCCAAATCTACCATTTCCAACCACATAAATATATCTAGAAGAAGCCAGATCCCAGGAAGGAGCTGGTGAGGCCCCAGGTTCTGGATTCTTTTTTTTTCTGACCATAATAGTCAAAAAATCCTTTTGTTTGTGCAGAATTTAACTTGAAGCCTTTTCCTATTAAACATTAGAAAAGGTTTACTAACACTAGTGGAAACTGATTCCAGCTTTTTGGCCCTGGTTTCTGCTCATTTGCCCAGGTTGAACCCTTTTACCTAGAAGCCATCCCAAGTCTTCTACTGCAGCTTGTGATACCCCAGCATCTGCCTGGAGGTGGGGTTCAATTTATATCTCAAATAAGGACTGGATCCCTTTGTTCCATTTTTCTAGAAGGTCCTTTCATAATGAATGCCCTTTGTTACAATTCTCGAGACCTATTTTCATTACAACTTGGTGATATGGACAAACCTTTCACCTTGCTGACTGGTGTGTTTTGGGAGTATTTTTAATATCCATTTGAAAAATAAGCCCCTTACCAAGGCAAAGGGGTTGTGAATTCTCTTCCCATCTAGGCAGAAGGAATAATGGAAGAGGCGTGGCGAGGAAGGGGCTTTGTCATGGTTACAGGCCTGTGGCTGAGAATGTGGGCGGGATGGAGCTTGTCCAGAGCTAGTGACCTCAGCAAATTGGAGCTCAGCCGTGGTCAGTATGATAAATGATCTTATTCTGGGTCAAAGAAAAGGTACCCCACAGGGAGGTGTCCGGGAGGCGGCCTGAGAAACCCGTCTGTGCTGTCACACCACTGACCCCTCAGTGACCAGCCCTGCATATATCTTATTTATTACAAACCAGAAGGGAATTTTCCAGTGACTAGGCCTTAATAAGGTTCCCCTGTTTTCCTGAAATAAACTTGTTGTTCCACAGGCAAGACCGGAATATTATTGGAAATACATCCTGTGGATATCTAGTAGGTCCGCACATCAGTTTGTGTGCATGGATTTTAATGTGGAGAGATACAGAGATGTGTGTGTGTATTCTGCCCGTGTGTGTCAATCTGCCAGTGACCGACACAGCTTCTCTCTTAGTAGAGAGCTGCCTTTTCACACTGGCTAATATTATGGTATTATAAAATCTGTGGGAGGGTGTTTGGGCTCCTGTGTGTTTACCAGCTTGATGAGATTTTTGCAATGAAAACCTGGCTTGGTGTTTTTTATTCCAGGCACCTGTCTGCCATGCCGGTTTTCTCTCTGCACACAGTGAGTGTGCTCTCTGCTGAGTTATCACTGATGATCTGTCAGGCCCAGGAGGTTTTATTGAGCTGCGAAAGATCTATGGGTTTTAGCTATGGTTTTGAGGGTGCAGATGAGCCCAGGCACTTGTACCAGGCAGCACTAAGATGGAGTCCTAGATTGGTTTCTCTTAAAGAGGAAGCTCTATAGATTCTTTGTTGAAGATGAGCGAGATATCGTGGAAGATCAGACCTCGGAGGGTTTGTAAAAAGACTGGAAACTGCAGATCTTTCAGCTGCAACTTACATATTCAGGAATATTAATAGGACAGCCAGCATGAGATAAAAATGAGCTACAGTTTTTGCATCTTGTTCATGTGCATGACAGGGCAGTGGCTTTGGGCCGCTGCTAACATGTTTGGTTTTCCTGAGCTGGCCGTTCAACTGTGTGTGTTGTTTTGCTTGTGCTCTTTGGCTTTGAGCTCCCATGTTATACACTCAAACCAAACCCTGGATTTGCAACCCTGGATGCAGAAATCGTCTCTGTCCACAGAACAGAGACTGAGTTACACCATCATTGTACTTCAACTCCAGATGCAGGGACCAGACCCCCCCCTCCACTTCAGTTAGAGGGTCATTCTGTTTTCATGGCCCATTTACTCTCTTACACTAGTGAAAGCCAGTTAGTACTGAATATGGGTTTGCAGTGTAGATTTTTGTCCGCTGCAGACTGAGACTGCTGAAGTGATTATATTGAGGCCATGTAACTTAGCTTATTACTGAAGTGACCAGGATTTGGACTTATGACTAAAAGGAGAAAAGCTGTGTCCTATTACCCATCTTCTGAGCACTGCAGTCCCCTGCCTTTTAAAACATTACTCATTCTGTAATTTTGAGAAAACAGCATAGAGAGGCTGACTGAGGGGATCTCGGTCTCAGAAAGGACAGCAAACATTGTGCAACTGTATTTTTGTGAATACTTTCCATAGAATCATAGAATAGTAGGACTGGAAGGGACCTGTAAGATCATCAAGTTGGGTCTTCTGCCATGGGCAGGAGGTAATAGGGCTCAAACAAGCTCAACAAGGTGCTTTTGCTGGGTGATATTTGATCACCTCTCCCAAGAAACATAGATAAAATATTAAATTAGTCTCCCAATGATAAGTGTACTTATCATGGCAATGGAGATGAGGCTGCAGCCCGCTTAAATGGTTTTCCTTCCCATTTAGCATTTCTGCAGAGCCATAAGTTTATGTGGTACTATGCAGACAAAAGAGATCACTAACCTAAGGAACCTGAAGTACAGGTTATGCTGCACAGATGTCTGTATAACAAAAAGAAGGTGCTAGGGAAAGAGGAGGGTCACAGCAGAGAGAGCAGCAGGTGTGCTTGAGTAGCTCGCATTGTTAATTATTATTTGGGTCATGATAGGACTCCATGTCCTGGATCAACACTTCTTTGTGCTAGAGAAGGGGTGTTGGACATATGGCCCGTGGGCCGGATTTGACCGTGGAGCCCTGCTATCCAGCACATGCTGCATGTGACTTACAGTGCTGGACTGGCCACGTGCAGTGCTGTGTACAGCTCCCTGCCGGCCCGGCTCTGTGCACTGGTTCTGAGGGAGTCTGGTTTGACCTGCAGCCCAGCCTGCTGAACCTTATCTGGCCCTATGGTGTTGGATTAGTTTGATGCTCCTGTGCTAGAGCACTGCACAGGCAGAACACAAAGATGGTTCCTACGCCCAAAACTGTACAATCTAAGTAGTCCTGTCCCACTCGCATTGTACTTGTGTGTATGCCAAATGGACCTGATTGCTTTGCCTGTTTCATAACTACTTACTGGCAGTTTTGCAGGAGACAAATGAATAACAGGACAGGTGCAAAATCCTGTGTTGGAAGACCAGCTAAAAGACATGAGGCTAAAGGTGGGATGCAGGGTAGGAGAAAGAGCTTGCATTATACCTTGGATTGGGGTGGCTATTCCAAGAATGGTGGTACATTGCATAGTTCTCTAATGTGTGCATGCCTCACTTCTGTGGCAGTGAATCAATGCTGATGTTGATACACATATTCCTCTAAGTATGGGTACAGTCATGTGGGCTGTCTAATACTAGACTGGTGTGAAGCTGGAAATAATACACTTACTGTGGAAGGGGGCTGGGGACGAAATCTTCCAGTACAGTCTCAAAGTAAGCTAGTGTCCTCCTCTCCAAGCTTCTGGGTGGCTGCCCTGTGTCCAGCTGGTGCTTGTGCCTAACTGATTGTAGTCCTGAAATGCCCCAGAGGCAAAGTCTGCTCTTGTGTCAAAGCAGACTTATGTACTGTGCACCTTGTGCTGTGCCTTGGTGCCAGTGTACAAATACAAAGCTGCCCTTGGCATGACTATGGTGGGGATGGTGTTCTCTCTTGCACTTTTCTCCCTCCTATAGCACTCCTGCATTTTTTACAACGTAGCTCTTATTTTGTAGTTAGAGAGGGCAAGAGCCATTTTGGCTGTCATTGGCTTTCTGCTGTAGCAGTGTTTTTCAGTGAAAAGCTGGCAAGCATGGTTCACTCTTGTCCTGGTGACCAGTTGACCGCTACTTTATGCCATCTGTATGGCACACTGTCCCTTTCCAGTGCATGATTCCAGGAAAGTGATCCCATTGGCAGAAAATCTCTCTCATGCTGCTCACTTAACTACACTATAGTTCAGTAAAAAGGAATTCCTGATCTGGGCCTGCCCAGTGACCTCATTGCAAAGCGAGCTGGTGCCAGGAAACAGATCTCCCTTTTGTGATCAACACTGCCCAGCTCCAGGAGGGTACTCTTTGACCAAGTAAAGCAGTGAGACTAGGATACTCTAGAAGAGGAAGTCTGCAACCTGGAGCCACTGAGGAACATGGGAAAGAGAGAAATGGAGAGAATCTCACAGGATTTTCATCTTCCAATAAAAGAACTAAACCCCTCTGTTGTAGGCAAGCAGATCTCCATTATTCATACCTGCTTATGTCAGGGTAGATTTTTGCCCTTCAGATAAGGAGAGATACCAATGTGACAGAAGCCAAAAAGAGGCAAGGCAGCAAGTAGTATGCATAGGCTTCCTCTAAAGAAATAAAGCCCTGTTTCAGGTTGTTCCCATAATATGCTGGCACAATGCACAGACTGAGTCATACCATTAAAATCACATTTTTTTTGTCAGTCACTGAACAGCGGTACAGAGAATAGGTTTTTAGCTCAGCCTGTAAAAGGGTTGTGAAAATATTTACAGTGACTTGGAATAGTTTACTGTACAGGGAGAGAAATGTGCAAATATGTCCCGCTATTCCTGTTGATTCAGCTAGAGGAGGTTCAGGCCCTGATATCTGATTGGTGGGGTTGTGCATTGGGAACTCTTCCTTGTGTCTTTTAAACAAATAATCTTTTGGGTCTTTCAAAGGGATGTTTAAAGGAGCCCTGGAAGAATAACTGATTGTGGATTCAGAATGATGAAGTGGTTTGTGGAACAGTGAAATATAGAGGCAAATGCAGGAGAACTCCACATTGTAATTTGTCAGCTTCTGCAAACCCTGTAACAGATTATTCTTTCCCTCTGTCGCTTCTCACCTCTCCAATAGGAAACTAACTGATGCTATCACTAAAGAAATTGTTTTTGCCTCACGAAGTAAAATTGATACTATAAAAACCCACCAGCAGTGTCTCCTCCTCCTTTCACATGAAGACAAATCCTTCCTGTCACCTACTGAAATAGAAAGATAAAGGCTAAGCTTTAATAAAGAAGCTATTCAAACAAAGCGTTGAGGGGGCGGGGTGGAGAGAACAGGGGGTCATTGCTGAAGGTGTGATGCTGAAAGATACTACAGATGTCCCAAGTGCAACCCCCATGGACAGTGTCTGCGTCCGTCTGTCCAGCCATTCAGGTATATAGTTGCCTGTGTCTTATGTACTATGTGGAGCTTAAATTTGTTCAAAAGCATATGTCAGTTCGGGTGCCTAATTTGAGACATCCTAGGTCTGGTTTGTCAGCAGTGCTGAGTGCTCACTCCTCCCACTGAACCCCCTTTGAGTAATGGGCATCTTGCTCTTCAGAAAGAAACCTTATGGATGTCTCAGTTTGAATGGCCCAAAAGCTAACACCCCAAATTCGTAGGCATATTTTAAAATATAGTCATATTTTTGACTGTCACATTGTTCTATATTGTCCATGTCTAATACAGTATAGGTTTCATTCTAACCTGTTTCTTAAATTATTTGAGAAAGGCATGAAAGAACTCCTATAGGGTAGGAAAATATCTGCCTGTCATATCAGAAGAGGAATATTTTGAAAAGGTTCAAGTGAAATCAGATCAGCCATTTATGTGATGGAGGGGGGGAAAAAACATGTTTCCCCATGAATTCCAGTCCATTTTCACACTTGCCTCGGATACTATCAATCAGCTTCCTTTGCACTATTGGTCTAGATGACTGCACTCATCTGCTGCGCAGTTACTTTGGTTTGGGTTCTAAACATTTAATATCAGCATCTAGAGGTTGACAGTTGTAACACTTTTATAATTTCACATTTGGGCACTTGATTGCTGATTTTTGTTTGTCCAGCTCTTGTTAAATGTGTACTTTAATGCATTAGCATTTGTCAGCATGGAACATAAAATATGCAAGATACATGATTTTGGAGAAAACATCTGGAATTTCCTGATGCGTGAATGCTTGAATTGACATGACTTTACATTGTGTTGCCTCTGGAGTTTTTGCATGTAATGAGGTCAGGTATGCATATGCATGCATATTTAACTGTCCATGGGCATGTGTAGACTTAAAAAAGAGGTGGCTGTTCATGGCAAATGCTGATCTACAGTAGATCTTGAGGATACCCTTTGCCATTCCCTGAAAGACCTTGCACCACAGCTACATCTTTTGAACAACAGGGCTGAAAGGATCTCCCTTGTCCCAAGGTGAACTCCCATGCCCTGTTTCTCTAATATCCTGCATCTAATGGCTAGAACTAGGCAGACCTTTGGTCTGAGCCAGTGCGGCAGTTCTCTTCCTGTGTTTTTAGCATGTTATCTCTGCTGACCTTGGGGAGGGCTAGAGCCCTGGGTTTGGACTCCTGTGAAATAGGAATGGATATTTGGTGCTAGCAAAGAATCGTCATCTTCTCGTTTGGCATCTCCATTACTGGATTTTTGCAACTGTGGATTCCCGTTCTGTGTAGTCTCAGCTAGTCTCTTTGCAGACAAATAGCTTCTTCATTCTGCCATCAGCTAGTCTATAAATTCTCCTCCTCTCTCCTTTTCAGGGGACATCAGAAACCTGCTAAAATGGATCAAACAAAATCTGTTGAAAGAGAGAACAGAATTATTTATTCAAGGGGACACTGTGTAAGTATGGATGCTAAGGACCGTCCTCATGAGTCTCTCTCTCTGCCAATTTCAACAGGAAGGTGCATGGTTCTTCTGCTAGTAGCATGAAGGAAGTTAGTATCTGTAGAATACAGGAGGTGCTAAAAAGGATGACAAAGAAGAGTGACTCCCAAATTTCAGCTCCTTCTAAACCTTAGCCTAACCCAGTTTCATAAAACAGTGCATCCTTCTTGCGTAACCCGCAGCACCAGTTGTCTAGATCTGGAGCATACACGTCCTCCTTCCCTTGTGTTGTTGCTTGGAGCCATGACGTTGTACATAGCTTCCCAAGGTAGACCCCTGCCGCTCCCCCATTTGCATCACTGGGCCTGAACCAGTTGCTCTCAGAAGCACCAACAAATAGATCTTCTGGGAAATGTATTTTATTTTTAAAATGGGGCCAATCTCATGGAAAAAGGCCAGGAGAATTGGAGCGCTGTGCAGGCAGCCCTTGGCTACAGGATGGAGGCTGGGGGTGTTTAGCATTCATCACAGATCTCTGTGAGCTGAAGCAGGTGCCAGGTCCCCTGGTAACAGGAGAGACAATGCAGGACACTGAAGATCAAAGAGGGGAAATCCCTCTGCCTGTAATCAGGGGCTCTGAGTTGATCCTGGGTGTTTACAGCCTTTAGCAGGGGCACTGCAATTGCTTTCCCTGGCTCTGCATCGACCTCTCTGTGCTCGATTGCAGTATGTGGATTTTAATTACCTGGCTTTCCTACATTGTCCTGAAATGTAGTCATCTCAGAGCCTTCTCAGGAATGGTGTATTTTGATTCAAATGAGCTCTGGGATCTCTCTTACCTCCCCTTTATTTGATCTAGAAAGGGCACTGCCTGTACCTATTTCCACCTCTGTGCTATGATTCCCTTTCCACATCAGCTTTACAGGCAGGTTGCCTGTGATCTGCTTTAGCAGCCAGTGTTGTTAACTCTTTGTGTAGCATTTTGCAATCCCATATCCTAACAACTTCTGTATGTTCTGCAGGCGACCAGGAATTTTGGTGCTCATCAATGATGCAGACTGGGAGCTAATGGTCTGTACTACTTCAGTTGTTTGTTCTTTATTGAGAATATTGCTCTGCCTGTTTTATGGTTGTTTTGGGGACCGCTATTGCAGATTCTTGCCCCGAGCTAAGCATGTTATATCCATGGGGGTTGGGGAGCCAGTTCTCTCTCCGTGTGCTGTACTGCTGTGGCTGTTTCAAAGCCCTGAGCTTTTGTTTAACCTGCTGAGACGCAACAACCAGTCAGTCCCCAAGAAGATCCCCCCACGTTCCCTGACCTCCAGCAATGAACTCTGCTGGGTTGGTCTCTCTATCCATGCTTGAGAGAACCCCTTAGCAGGCTACCAGATGGCTTTGCAGCCTTGGGCAGTTGTGTACCATATAATAAGATGGGTGCTTGAGAAATAAAGACTGCATCTCTTGCTTAAGATCAGGTTTGGATGTGCCAGAGTGGCTGAGGTAAAGCAAGCAGAGCGGGCCTGTGGAGGGGTTTGGCATGCTGGGCAAATTGGGTACCACCGTCACAGCTGCACAGTGTATCTAACTATTTGGCTGCCTCAGGCAACCAACCACCTGTTCTGCTGATACAATAGTCCTCCCTGAGCATGACCATTCTCCATGTTGGAGAACAGCAGCTCCTTGGTGTGCCTCCCCAGCTTTTCCTTATCTTAAGACGAAACCTCAGTCTTCCCCTTCTGTATACCAGTGCTCTGGCATCTTTTGTGAGGTTTTCTTTCCTTAGTTAGTCTTCATTTGGAAATGACCATTAAATCATTTCTTCTTTTTTCTTGGCCTGCAGGGTGAGCTGGATTACAAACTCCAGGACCAGGATAACGTGGTCTTCATCTCAACATTACATGGTGGTTAAATTCCTGGAAAATGTGAGGACATAAAACAAGAACCAGTGGGGCAAAACACCTGAGCTTCTTGAATTGTTCATGCCTAGTTTCCAAGTCATGTCAGCTCATTTACAGCGTGTTCTTAGTCATGTTAATAAAACCCATGCCAGTATGTGGCCCTGTGTGCACTTAAGTGGCAGCTTCCCTGTGGTTCTCCGGTAATCTGTCCTGATGCTGCAATCCTAAGGGATGAGAGAGCACCTACAGCCTTTGTTGACTTAATTTCTCATTCTCTGAAGGGGAAAATATAGTTTCTTGGAGTACGTGTGGGATGATGCCTCTATCCTGGAGGCAGAAGCTTGAGGGAATCATGGCTATACTTCAGGGCAAGGCTGTATAGACCTTGTTTTGACTGCAGTAGCTGCTGCTGTTTGTACTGTTCTCACTTGGTAGAGTGCCTTTTATACAAACTGTATCCCAAAATGCTTTTCAGAGTTAGTAGGCAAAGCTGAAAGGAAACGTGAAGTACAGAGAAGCAGGGAGATGATTTGGGGTGAAACTGCATGAGGTTGAGAGTTGATGGAAATGTACGCTGTGGGGGGTAGAAGGGGGCTGGCACTCATCTCCTTTGCCACTCTTCTTTGCAGAGTGTATGCGAGTCTGTTTCAATTCTGTAATGCACCTGAGCAAAAGGAGTGTAGAGCACTGCCAAATGAGAATGGAAGCCTTTTATACCTACTTTTCTTCATGTCTTCTGTGGCTGTTTGCATCAGTGCTTCAGAGCATAATAGGACTGCCTGGCAGGTCAGGTGCAGCAGAGTGCATTGCTGCTGAGATGGGAGGGAGAAGTGCAAGAACTAAAATGAATTGTTGGATAACAAATTCAGCTTTTAGTGTGTGTGTTTCTGTTCTGGGGATAGCTTCTGAAGAGCTGGAGACCCAGAGATTCTGCAGGGTGCCAGCCATCTGGGCTTTTTAATCTGAAAAGTAGCAGCTCTTTGCAGCAGGTCTTGATCAGTCTGTGCAAGTGAAGCAGAGTTGATACTCCCTGAAACGCAGCATCTTTCCCTTAACCATGTGTCTTTTGACCCTTCCCTCGAGAGGGACGCAGAGACGTCTCCAAGAGATCAGATGTTGGTGCAGCCAAAGTGCTATTGGTGCAGAAGCCTTAATGTTAGGACAAAGATGTCATTTGGTTTCTAGAACTATTGCTGAAAATGCAGACTGACCCAAATGGCCAGGAAGGCTGTTCTCCCAAAGGTCACGTTTAAAGCACTGGAGGAGTGTGAGAGGTGAAATTCCTGTATGTAAAACGAATGAGTGGCACCAACCAGAGTGTGGTAGTGAGAAGACTTCCCCCGTGCCTATCCCACTCATGATCTTTGCTAGCTGTTGCCTGCCAGTACAGCCTCTCTCTATTCTGGTACTGATTCTCCATATAATACAAGCGGTGGCCCCTACCGTGCTTGGAGCCCTCCTTAATTGTTTCAGGATAGTGGGTTTTCTTGAAGCAGAGGTGGCACTGATTTCAGCCAGCTACTGCATGTTTCCACCCCCCTGTGTCAACAGAGCTGACCATTGCTATTGTTCCTATCCTGGGTCTCCCTTGAACTGGTTGTGTAGCAGCTGTCATGCTGCAGTGGACTGCTGGCCTGTCAGGAAGGCTAGTCTGACACAGGCAATAAGTAGCCAATACATGAATCCTTCCCCGTGCTGCACCTAATGGATTAAGCATTTTGTATGGTAGGAAAGGAGTACAGAGACCAACTCCACTGCTGTGTGACCTGTAGTGCTCAGTTTGTCTGGTTTACCCTGAAGAACTAGAAATCCTATTGAATGGTGATGATTAGCTTGTTAATGTTCCTAAAGTGCTTTGAAGATGAAAAACATGAAGTGTTGCTGGTAATAAAATTAATATTGGGCCTCTTTGAAATCCAGGTGCAGTAGCTGAGCCTGGCTGCTGCAGCTGTGAATTACACAAGCCAAAGGCTCTTATTTGTTCTCAATTTACCTGCTATTAACTTTACTGAGTAACTCCCTTGCAGACAAAAAGTATAAAAAGGCTTGCAGATAAATCTGAGGACTAGCTGGAGAATAGCAAATTCCTGTTGTGCATGACTTAAAACAGACTTGAAATGAGGAAGGAAGATGTGCATTGATCTTCAGAGCCCCTTTCTGCCCTGATGTTCCTCATCTTAAACTGTATTCGTGCCTTTGGCTGGTCTTGTCTGTGTTTTGTTTTTATTTTTATTTTTCCCCCTGCTGTTTGCTCAGGGTAGGCTGAGTTTCTTTATTGGGAAGCCTTATTTCCCTTAAGGGTGCAGACAGGCCCAGACGGATTAGGTTCTGCTGTAGTAAAAGCTGCCAATCATGGTGAGCAAAGCTAGAAATATCAAGGTGAGGGAAACTGGGCATTGAGAGGGAAATGCAGCAAATTCCTGTATTAGCAGAAGTTTCTGAAATAAAAGGCTTTTTGAACATGCTTTGCCTCCAGCTTTGTCCTACATAGACTCTTGGTTCAATTTTGCTCCAGTCTGGTAATGTTTCCTTCCCCCTCCCCCTCCTGTGTTTCCTTGGTAGCTCCAGCACAGTTGCTTTTCTTTTGGAGTCCTTGTGCCTCTCTCATAAAACCTCCTGATTGTGGTTTAATGGGAGATGCTGACTTGTAATGGGAAGGATGGTTTCAGATCCAGGGAACTCTCTGCACTTGCTCCCTGATTTCTCCTCTCCCTCCACTTCAGTGGGAAGGAGAGAGACTAGGGCTGTAGAGCAGGGGTTAAGGACGCCTGGAGACTTGGCACAGCAGTAGAAGCAGGGTGCTGCCTGGGGGCCGAGGAATATTTCAGACCCACCTGCTGTCCTTGGGGCATCTTGGCCTGCTAGCAGCTGCCACTCTGTGCCTTCTAGAGGCCCTTGCTCCATTTCTGTTCTTTGCCTTTTTCCCTGGTCTGGGCATGCTCTAGTCCCACTTCCCTGGGAGGCTGCCCAGAAGCTCCCCGCATTCAGAGGGCTGGTAGATCAGGGCTGCTCTCTCCTTTGCCCAGGTAACAAAGGGCCTGGGGGAGCTCTAGCCCTGCTCACAGGCGTCAGTCCCCCAGGCGGTGGCAAGCATGGGCCTAGCCCCAGTCGCATCCTTCCCTGCACTTAGCTTAGGAGCCTGGTCCCCTCTCCAGGCCCCTGCCCTGCTCTCTTGTCCCTCACAGGCCGGCCCGGCCGCCTCGGGCTTGAGCCTGTCCCCGATGTCGGCTCCAGCCGGCCCTCGCAGCCTCTGGACACCGCAGCCTCGCGTGGGGCGGCCCCGCGATGGGGGGCGGGGGCTGCGGGAGCTTCCAGGAGGGCCCTATCCGGCCTCTGCTTTGCCGGACACCCCCGCCACGCGGGCCGCGGGGGGAGTAGCCGGAGCA
>NW_017729011.1:14350940-14351434 GCF_001723915.1 Gavialis gangeticus | reverse complement strand
CCCCCGCGGCCCCGCGCACGTGCGACCGCGGCTCCGGGCTGCGCCTCCCTCCTGCCGCCCTGTGCCCGGGCTGGGCTCCGGGGTCCCCCCTCCCCGCCCTCCTCCGCCGCTTGGACCCGAGGCCGGGCAAGAAGCAAAGCCGGGCACAGGGAAGCGCAAATCTTTATTCAAGCGGCCGGGCCGCTCCCTGCCGCGTGCCCCGGCGCAACAGCGGCCGCCTCCGGGGCGCCCCGAGCAGCCGGCCGGCAGCGGCGCCTCCAGAGCGGTGACAGCTGCGGTCCCTGGCCGTGCTCGGGTCGGTGCTTTGGCCTCCAATCAACTCCCCGGGCCCGGTGACGAGGTCGGACTCCCCGCCACAGATGTCCAGACACAATTCTTGGTTTGTACGTTTCCACGGCACAAGAATTGCGTTTGGACAATCAGGAGCGGAGACTCCCGCGGGCCGGGCTCGCAGGCAAAGCCGGGCTGGTTCCTAGAAGACAAACGCGCACGGC
>NW_017729011.1:14348439-14350706 GCF_001723915.1 Gavialis gangeticus | reverse complement strand
GCCCTCGGCTCCGCTCGAGCGCCTTTAGTTTTACACCAACCATCGTCCCCCAACGACTGAATCTTTTCGGAACTCGATTCCGTGTGGAGCACGGCCGGGGGCAGCTTGAAACACGTACATTTTTTAAAAAGGGGAAAAAAAGGTCGATGGGTGGAAATTTCGGCTGTTCCCGATGGTCTGAGTTTGATTTAAAAATCGTCTCCCGAGCCCCCGAAACCGAGCGAGCGGGAGAAATGCCAGTCGCAGGCTTTGATGGCAAGTTTGAACATGGTCGCTCTGTTGGCTCCACGCACAACCCGCAACCTGAGCGCTCCCGCAGTCCTTTCCTCCTCGCTCCGTCGTTGAAAAGCGTGAATCCAACCCCCCCCCCCCCCATTTTAGGGATAAAAATAATAATGATGATTTCCAACGAAACGCGCTCCGAACTGCTTGTGTTTTACAGTCTCTGAATCAAAATACGCACATACAAAAACGCACAAGTCTTCCTGCCAGCGCCGCTTCCCCACCGAATGCAGCTTCTCCACTAACTTGGGAACATCTTTCCTCCTGGAAAATAACGCATCGGATCGCCTCTGCTCACCCCCCATGGTTACAACCCCATCGAATAGACGTCTCCTTCCCCT
Organism: Gavialis gangeticus; assembly: GCF_001723915.1. Taxonomy (NCBI): domain Eukaryota; kingdom Metazoa; phylum Chordata; order Crocodylia; family Gavialidae; genus Gavialis; species Gavialis gangeticus. Next base: position 14,350,083 of record NW_017729011.1, on the reverse strand, counting down.
AAAAATAACCTAAGGTTTGCTTGTTGGGAAAGACCAGCCACGGCTCCTCTGCGGAGAGAGACCCGGCTTGGTTTTTCAGCGTGTAAATGCTCGGCGGTCAGTTTCCCGTTTGAAATTGCCGATGTAGCTACGTGATGGGTCAGGATCTTCCCCCCATATGGAAAGAGTTAGATGTTGTGTATGTGTAGGTGTCTAGCTATATAGAGATTTATATACAGAGACATCTGTATATCTCTCTATTTAAATCTCTCTATCTAGATAGACATAGATAGACACACACATATGCACACACGGTAGATATACACACGCAGAGACAGTATGCATATAACGTTTCACTGCTTGCTGCCCGTATCGATAGATTATATAATCGAATATGTAGCCGGCTGGCTATAGGGAGGAACTAGTGAAACATGACATATGTATACAGTTCAAGTCAACAATCCGCAGAGATTATAAAGATCCTTCTATGGGATGGAGACGGTCTCTATTTCGGTACTGCTGAAACGCTAGTATCTGTAACACCACATCAGTCTAGATTTAGACTAGGATCTATCCCGGCATCGAGAGAGACGGATTTCCAGAGTGCTTCAGTAATTTTCCATAGAGATATGGAATGTATATACAGTATATACGGTCGTTTTCCAGAAGGAAAGTGCTTATTACCGGTATGTCTGTGCGTGTGTAAAATACACACGTACACGCTTAAATCTACCTGCATTTATACGGGGAAAGGCTGAGCCGTCTCAACGATACACAATTCCATATGCCTTCAGCTACGCATACTTGTAGCTAGCTCTATAGAAAGTCTGTGCATGCACACACATGTGTTACACACACGTCCAGACGCGGCCATACAGTCACATATGCACAGATCCTACGCACTGGCTAAAATCCAGCCCAGCCCAAATGCCCCAGGAATTTCCCCCAAGAAAACAGCGCGTCCCGAGCATGTGCTGAACCCCGAGTCAGCGCTGCCTGTTCTGCACCTGTTACCCCGTTTGCCCGAGCCATGCAGGAGAGCCATGCACAATCACACCCCGTGCTTTCCGATACCTGCGCCTGCAGCAGCTCAAACATCCCCCAAGTGACTTTTTTGGTGGGGGAGAGAGAGAGATTTAAGCTTTTCCCATTTTTTTAAGTCTCCTTTCCTGCTGCTCCCGTCCAGCGGCTGCGTCTCTCTCTTTTCCCCCTTTCTCCACGTTGTATCCTTCCCACCCAAGGGCTTCCAAAATTCGCCAAGGCTCCTGGCTCCATCTCTGCTGGTGCCAGCGGTGAAGATTGTCCTCCTGGAAGGGGCTGGAAGAGATGAGCAAATTTCAGGAGGCTCTGGAGGCTGCGGTTGGGTCTTGAAGGGTTTTTAGTTGAACCCCACAACAATAAATGTGTTGCAGAGGAGGCTAGAAAAGAATGGGGATGGCCTTCAATTGGTACTGAATTTGAATAACACCACAGGGTGATAAATGCCCATTGTGTTTTAGGAGTAATGAATCTCCACTGTCTCCATAGCACAGAAACAGCAGCTGCAACCTGGAGCCAGCCATCTCTTAAAGACACAGCGCCCGCAATGTGGGAGCGGGGAAGGCCACGCTCTCCGCCCGCACCAGCCAGTGCATTGGGTGCCCGGGCTGCGGGCGGGCGGGCGGG
>NW_017729011.1:14339639-14342873 GCF_001723915.1 Gavialis gangeticus | reverse complement strand
TGTGTGTGTGTGTGTGCGCGCGGGGGGGGGGTCAAGGCACTGGATCTGAAGGACTTGGCGGCAGCCCCCCGCGCACACGCCTGGAGCATCCCTCTGCCTTCGGGCTCCGGGCTCGCCCCGCTCCCAGCTGCCCCTGGCCGCAGCGAAAGCGTTAAACCGGCCCCGCCGCCTCTCCCCGTCCTCCACCCGAAATGGATTGTTGTAATGAAAACAGATAAATAATGCTCATTGTTTCCAGCTAATGAATATTATTGACTTTTAAGCATAGCAGCTGCAATAGCTGCCTTTAAAGAGAACAGGGCACCGTTTGCGGCTCCGAGGAAGCTGCCAAAAGGGATTCAAGGGAGGGCGCGCGGAGATCCCGGCCAATAAATACGGAGCGGAGCGAGCAGGCGGCGGCGAAGGACTCCACTGACCCTGGAGGCCCGAAGCGGCCGGGCTGCCCCGCTCCCTGCCACCTCTGCAGCCCCCAAGTTGCGGGCAGAGCCGCCTCGCTGCTGCTCCCGCAACTTTCTGCAGCTGGGGATTGACCCCCCTGCCTTTCCAAACCTCCGCTCTCCTTCCTCTGAGCAAACGAAACGCACACGTCCATAACACAGGTGCTGGGCAAACTTCATGCAAGCACTAACTCGCCCACGGCTTAAAAATGGACAGACACATTGCAGTGACCAAATCACCCCTGCAGGTCTGGAGAGCAGTAGCACCACTGAAAGCTGGCTTTTCTTTTCAAGATCTACCTACACGTTTTCTAGTCTCCCCCCCACACCCCCTTGTGTTTTTGAGTGGATGCTGGCCTTTTCCTTCAAGGCTGAATTGCACGCTTAGGAGTCAGCTGCATTTTCGATTCACATCATGGGGATTTTGCTTGTCCGTCACATTGAACCTGGACTGGTGGCGGCAACAGCACTAACTCCTACAATAGCTCCCCTCCCTTGTATTTTGAGTCTGTAGAGGCTGGGAGAGTATAGCACATGTCCACTAATAAAGCCAGGAGTGAGGTAAGGGTTTTGGTGGTGGATTAAAAATAATATTTTTTTTATTTTATACTCCCTGTATAGGCTGATGAAACAGAAGGATCAAGCAGGAGACAGAAAGTCCAAGGCAGGAAGAGCTGACCTTAAAGGACTCTGCTGAACTGGTAAAGAGTTCACTATTTGTGTGCTTTTCTCCTATTTTTTTATTATGTTTTCCAACAGCTGTCCAATTTTAAGAATTGTCCCCAACAGGTATTGGCAGAACATCGAGGACTGTATGCCATTCATGTCCACAGGCAAAGTCTGGGAGCTGCACCTCTGCAGCTGAGAGCAGCAAACAGTTAATGAGCGGAGAAGCAAAAGCTGTTTGTGCAGAACCCCTCAGCAAGCGAACACAGTAGTGATGTTGTAGTACTCCAACCACAGGCTAGGCCAGCCAGAGGCTCCACACTGCCCCTCGAATAAAATCACTGCTAGGAAAGTCCACATAGCAGTGATGTGCACATGGCTGAGTGCAGGACATGGCCCAGGAGCCCAAGACTGGTAGGAGTTAGAGGTGGAAATAACCCACCAAGTAACTCTGTCCCATGGTCAAGTCAGAACTGCCTGTCGCAGAACCCAGCCCATTCTCCTGCCTGGCCTGCTTCTGAATGTCCCAGGCCACAAGGATTTCATCTGTATTATATGTGAATTCCCAATACTTCTTTCCAAGCCAGGAACCTGGCTATTGTTTATGGCGCTCAGCACAGCAGTACTGGGGGCCAGCCTCAAAAGAGCCCCGATCCTGCCTCTTGGAGATTAGTCTCCTGTGGCCACCAGTGGGAGTTTGGGTGTGCAGGGGGAGGGGGCTGCTTCGGTGACAGATACTATCACTGGTAGCTCTAGAGATCAGCAAAAATTAGAAGCTGTGATTTTTTTTAGAAGTGATCAGTGATTTTGAGGGTCACACTTAAATCACATTGAGGGGGTGATTTGCAGAGGATGGGCACCCAGCGTTTCCTGAAAAAGTGGTTTCTAAAAGGTTTCTCAAGGTGGGACATTGTTAGTCATTTCTGAATATCATAGTAAGGCAAAAGTGATGTCTAAGCCCTCCCAGTCTATGAGAGCTCCCATGCACTTTCAGCAGCATCATGGTTTTAAAAGTACCTGAGGCCAGCATTATAAAGAGGAAAACTTTGTTCTCTCCCTTTAAAAAGGAGTTTGATTTTTCAAAGATGGAAAACTCTCCCATTTTTTCCCTCCTAAATAATCTTCCAAGCTGCATTTCTTTTTATTTAATATAAATGAGAACAATTTTTCAGATTAGAAATCAGAAATAAAATGACCAGCACCACTCAACAACCTGCTAATGGCTTGTGGCAGGAACCCTATAATGGTTTTAAACCATCTTTAGGATCCTGAGGAGCCTTTTTAGGAATTAAAGTAATCTTTTTCTTGAAGGCTGCGAAGTAATGGGATGCACCCATTGTTGCAGCAAGGAGATTGTCTTACAGCCCAGATCCTGCAAGTCTCCTTTTAACTTCCTTTAATTCTTAATGCTCCACCCCCCCCCTTTTTTTTTGATTCTCTCTTTCCAAAATACAGGCTGAGTTAATGAAGTTATGTGATCCTATAAATGTTAATTGTCTAAACTTCTTCTCTTCTTCTCTTTTTTTTTCTCTCTCTCCTCCTTGCTGCTTTCTGCTCCACTTGTAATAAAGAAAATATCTTGGCTGGTCTTAGCTAGTTGCTTGGCAACCTCAATTGAAAAAAAGAGAACAAAATGTAACCAATCCAAAGACAAAGCAAAAGATTTTGGTGACATGTGACCCCTCTATGAAAAGGGCAGCCTTAAACTGTCCCTCATGTCCTTTGCTCCTGACCAGTGGGGCTATCCCCCCCCCCTTCAGTTTCTTACACCAATAAATATGGATTAGTGAAATACTTTTTCCCACAGTGCTGAAAAGATTGGATTGATCTTTCCACCTCTTTTATGTACCAACCTGACAAGTTTTTAAGCAAAATTAACAGGGACGAGTCAAAAGGAGCGAACCCAGGTTCTACAACCTCACAGGCTGTTGGGGGCTGGACGGTGGCGTGGGGGGTGGGGGAACTGAATGGATGAATTCAAAGTTCACAGATTTTCAAGGTGGAAAAATGTGCTCATCTTAAAGAGAACTTTTCACTTCAGCTGGTTTGTTCTAAAGCCTGTGATCTGCTCCTTCAAACTGCAAAATAGCAGATTCAGATATCTGATTTATAGCTACTCCTCCTTCCTCTC
>NW_017729011.1:14330159-14334639 GCF_001723915.1 Gavialis gangeticus | reverse complement strand
GCTCTAAAGCCTGTGATCTGCTCCTTCAAACTGCAAAATAGCAGATTCAGATATCTGATTTATAGCTACTCCTCCTTCCTCTCGGCTGCTTGGAGAAGGCGCTCTTTCCATGCTTGCATAACAGAAACGGTGCTTTGAGAAATACAATCCACGGTATATTTTAGCAAAAAAACCCTTCTCTTTTCCTGCTGGGTCAGAGTGCTTCTCCTTCAGAGGGATTTTGTCCCTCTGTTTTGGGAGCTGTGGTACTTCCAGTCTGTAGAGGAAGTCGTCTGCAAAAGAAATTTCATCCTGGAGAAAAACATGATGTCATTGGCTTTATTTCTGAGTACACGCAGGGCACAACGTGCCAAAACTCTCCTCTCCACCTGATCTTCGTCTCCTGGTTTCATATCAGAATAACGTCCCTGATCTGTTGAGGAAGCAGAGCATCATTTCACTTTCTTAGTCTGCCTTTTTTGCCTTCCCCTCTGAGCTCTGATCTGACTCTTTTGGAGATCAGATAAAATCCTACGTTTTCCCAGGCTCTTAGAGCAGTGAATGCTTCTTTCACAAGCAACTCCCCTTCCAAAAAAATCACCTTGCCAGCTGCTTTCCTCCCAGAGAGTGCCAGGAAAAAAAATAGGACAAGGGGAAAAAAAGTCAGTGAACTTGTTTCCAGCTTTTTCTCTCTGACGATCCATCCTGAGAAGGGAGAAAAATATGTCTCCTGTAAAAAATCCTTTAGTTCAATCCCAGAACCCCGCAGCACGCAAATGCAGTCCACGTGGCTGGAGACGCAGGTTCTGAGCTCTAAAGAAAAATCTCTGTAAGTTGGACATTTTTTTACGCTTTCTCCTAGATTTCTAAACATTACAGAAGCCTAAACTTATCCCTGGTGTAACTCAGAGGGCTTAAGACTAGGGGATACCCCGGGATGTCTTTGGAGGGAGTCAGGGGTAGAGGACAAGGGGGCACTGGGTTCTGGATTCAAGTGTTAAACCACTTCTCAGCTGTGTGAAATATTTAATGACATATCACCCCTAATGCTGCTTGGCTGAAATTATGTCTACTTTATTTATATGTCTCTCAGCTAAAACCTCTGTGTCTGTCTGTCCTTCTATCAATCTCTCTCTTTTATCTAGCTAATTATAATGGCCCATTTCCCGAATCCCAGTGCTGGTGTGTGGCTGGTGGTGCTGGGAGCTGATGCCTTCTCAGCATGCCAAAGGGTTAAGGATCACACAAAGCCCCTTTGATTGGAGCCCACGGATGAGTCACTCATTCTCCTCCAGTGTGTGGACTGTCTCTGGTCCCAGAAGGAAGCAAGTGGCGGTTTATCCGTTAAAAACCCAGCAACTGAGGAGCAGAATAGGGGGAAAGAGGGGTCAGTCCTTTATGACTGCAAGGGGTCCCACCAGGAAAGATCACCTGCTTTTAGCACCTGCCTCTTGCAAGGTTGGTTCTGTAAGTGAAGGAAGTGCACCAGAGGAAATCTATGGAGCTGTTTATTCTGTTAAAGGCAGATTTATGTCTGTGTGTTTTGAGGGGTATCCTTTTGAGGGCTCTGATTCTCCCTGAAGCTTGTTGTGGGCCCATTGACTAACTTGTCTGTCCTGCAGCACTACTGCTGCTGCCCCTTGATTCCTCTGCGAGTGAGTATTTGGTCCAGACACAGGTTTGGAAGCTTCCTTTGTCTGATTTTCTCCCCTGACCTTCAGGACATGCTATTGACTTCTAGCAAATGGAAAGTGTTGTTTTCCCGTAGGAGGGAGGTGAAATCGCCACTGCACCTTGTTGCCTCAAAGCAGACGGCAAATGCCATCTGCAACCAGCTCCTGCACCAAGGGGAAAGCTTCACTGGCAGGACAGGGGCTGCTTTGCAGACAGTGTTGGTCTGGCAAATGCCAAAGTCAGGCAGCGGGTTGGTTTTCTGGTGGCCTATAGGACTATGGGGGATCTCTTGCCAGGGGAGATTTGAAGAGTGCTGGGAAGGGTGCACATGCCCTTGTCGTGGGTCTAGACCATGGATTTTACTCGTATGGGGCCAATGGGGAGTGGGAGGCCAGGGTGTTAGCCCTGAGTTCATGAAATTTCAAGGAAATTGGTGATGGAAACAAAGTAGCTCTGCCTTTCCCCTCCATCCACCCCTAGCCCCCATGTTACAGTCTCGACTGAGCAATGGACACCATGTGATGCTGCCCATGGGGAGCTGGTGGACTAGCCAGATGGAAGTGTCCGTATGAGTTGCTGGGTCTAGTCTCTCCTTTTCAGGGTCAAGAGGGAATGGGAGCTCAATGGGGCTCCAGGCATCTCTTGTTGCCATGCAGCTCTTTCTCCGAGCAGCCCATTGGAGCACTGACTCCTGACAGATGAGGTTAAAAATTACATGGGAAGAAGGAGATGCTTTTAGTGTCTCATTAGAAACAGAGATATCTTGGCCCTAACTATAGGGCTGTTTCTCTCCCCACCCGCCCAAGCATCACATAGTCCTTACCACAGACTTCCTGCTGCACACTTTGTTTCCCTCTTGGTGTCGTCCTCTGTGCTTTTCCTCCTAAAGTCCTCCCAGATCAGTCCCCTCATCTGGCAGGGGCCACCATTTTTCTTCCCTCCCACCCCACAGCCAGTTCTGCAGAGATCAGGGAACTCCCTGTCCTTTTGGATCCTTTCCCTGTTTCCAGCAATGACTTAATCCATGTAAACACTCTGAGGAAGAGCATTTCTCTCCTTGTTTCCCCGTGCCCCACAGCCTGCCTGCTCAGAGCTCATCCCTTCTGCTCCAGCAGCCTTCTCCTCACTGCTGGATTTGGCACTTGGAGAACCTGGGACCCAAAGGACCCCTCATGGCTTAAAGTGGGGAGAGTCCTACAAGCAAAGGCCTCTCTCAGTGTCCTGGCCACAGTCCGGCCCTGTTTCTTGAGAGAAATGTAGAAGAAAAGAATATAGCTGGGGTTTAATTAAGCTCCCGATCCTTCCCCGGTGTCTAGCCTGAGTGCTTGGGCACCAGAGGCTTCTTAGGGGGTGGGAGCAGACATACGCTTCTCCTACCTGTAGACTACAAAGAAGCAGAGAAGCAGCTCCACCAACACTACTCTATCCTTAGCACTAGAGTCTTGCCTCCATCAGCCCCGCTTTGGGCTGAGGAGAAGGGTCTCAATGGATCTGTGCCCTCAATCCTTGCTGCGTGGCAGCGTGCAGGGAGCCCCCGTGCACTGGGGCTTTGCAGTGGGTGAAGGTATGCAAGTCTCACCCCACTCCTCACTGCCTTGCATTATCACTGTAGCAGTTGTGCGGTGCGCACGTCCTTCGTGCCCATGCAAAGTTGGGATACAGGGCGATGGGCTCATCCCTCAAATGTGTGTGGAAGCACCTTCACAGGGCCTTTCAGTCTCTACTCTGCTGCTGTTCTCTTCAGTTGTGTTGCTGGGGCTCCACGTTGTTTCTCCATTTTCCAAATCTACCCAAAATGAGAGTGACCCCAGGGGACGAGCCCTCCCAGGCTGTCCACTGGGAGAGATACAGTGACACCGAGAGGAGAAGCTGAACTTGGGCTGTAGTGAGCTGGTATTGGGCTACAGAAGCCCTGAGACCCCAACAGCCCCACAGAAAGTCTCTTACGTTGACTTCTGAGGCAAAATATTCACAATCAACTCCCTCAACAGCTTTATTGTGCACAACACTTCCCCCAGATTCCCCCCGGTGCTGGGAAACGTGCTGGGCAAGTAAGTGCCCATCAGAGCAGGGTGAGAAGGGGCCTCATCTCCGTCCTGCCTAGGGGAAGCAAGGTCCCATAAGTCCACTAGTGGCTGAGCTGTCGCTCTTGCATGGTTTGACCCCAAAGAAAACACAAAGGGGATTTGTAAATGCCATATTTTCCCATGCGGGAAAATCCTCCCTCCTAAGAGAATTTTCTACCAACTGTCTCCCAAAAAGGGGATCTTTGAAATGACCTGCTGTGTGCTGTCTACTGAGGCTGGCCTGGGGTGCAGGGATTCTGGTGCTCTCCAGAGCCTTGCTTCTCCAGGTCCCATGGCAGTAAAAATGAAGAGAGCCTGGACCAGGTCTCTGAAATCTCCCGCTGCTACAGCTGCCTGGCTTTTGCACAGCAGGCCTGGCTTACTCTTTTCCCTACCCTGCAGAATGAGCTGCACAAGACATGCCCACAGTGGAAAAGGGAAAAGAAACTGCCTTGATATCTCTTAAAGGTGAGTGAGTGTGGAGATTGGCATTACATTAAAATGTAGCCCATGCCGGCAGTGCCAGGGAGTGCGTGTGGGGTGGGGAGGCAGATAGGAGGTGCAACAGGTGGGATCTGCCCCCCTACCCGAGAAGATGGCTCCTGTAACACAATAATTCTGTTCCTTTCCTGAGCTGAGAGCCGAGAGCCGGAGCCCCTTTCCCAGCTCCAAGCCCTTTTGTCTCCCTTTGTGATGGAAAGAGTCCCTCCTAAATCAATTCCATGACACTGTTATTGTTTCCTCACTAAGAGTTTTTAAAC
>NW_017729011.1:14326032-14329935 GCF_001723915.1 Gavialis gangeticus | reverse complement strand
AGGTCAGGAATGTGGCCAGTTGCTATTGGGATGGTGGAGCATGGGTGGGTGGGGGTGGGGGTGAAGGGTCACACTGGCTCTGCGGGTCATCTGAAAACAAAACCTTTTGAAATACCTACTCTCCATCACTGCCAACATTGTCTCCTGCCAGCAGGGGCCTGGCACGGACCGTCAATGGCTCCAGCCCCAGCCGCTGTCCACCGCAGCGGTCAGCATCTGGGAATGGACAGAAGGTTATTGTGTGTGAAATAGCTTTGTTTTCAGTCACAGCTGCCCGGGTTTGGACTGGAACTGACCGAAAGTCCTGGTGGGTGGGAGAGAAGGGAGCGAGAGGAGGGGGGTGTGGAGGATTGTGAGAGTATGGGTCACTGAATCCGAGAGGGAGTTCCCACCTCACCAGGGCAAAGACCTCTGATGCTCAGGGTTTAGTTCCAGGCTAACAAAGTCCCTTGATTTTTATCCTTAGGAAAGTGGGAGATTTATTACAAGAAAAAGAAAAAAATCTCTCTCTCTTTCTCCCCAAAAAGACATAAGGATCCCTGCCTGCCCATATTGAGCCTCCATTGTCAGGAGTTGGTCTCTGAAGCCTGAGATGGAGAGTCCCTGGGAGCTCATCACCTTGGGTCGTGTTCTGTAGATCTGGGAGAATTACAGAATCAGAGGCATCAGAGCTCATCATCAGCCTCCCCCAGGCCACATCCCCTCAGGCAGCGCAGGATTGTCCCCTGTAGAGGATGTACAGAGGATTCGCCTGTCGTATGCGGTGGGGGCTCCCCCACATTCTGTGCTTGACAGTTTCATAGGTGAACAGACCTCATTTTCCAGGAAGCTTCTCCTGATTTGCAGCCTACATTCCCCCTTCTTTACGTTAGACTCATGACTCCCTTTGTATTGGGAACAATCCCTTTGTTTTGGGAACAATCCTTTTATGTCCCTGGGAAGGGTCACTTTTCAAAGAGGGGGCCATCTTTTTTGCCTTCTACTTTGTAACTCATTGGTTGACCAAAAGCAGCTCCATGCCGCTCCATGCCAAGGCCATGCTGAGCACAGACAGGGTTCATGGTCTTTCAGTGGGAGTTTTTTATGACCTCTGGCAAAAGAATAAAGCCCCTGTGGGCTCTGCGCTCAGGGTGCTTGACAGTCCAGCCATGGGACACAAACAGCTCCTGCTTGAAGTAAAGGGTAGTTGCTTATATCCCATGGAGGTAGAACTGGGCTTTTGGGTGTGTCAAGGCCATTTCTGTTTGCTTCTGGTTGGGGACCCTCTGCCTGTTTGTGATTTGGGCTAAAACTTCTGCTTCTCACATTTGTGACTGCTCTAGGGGATGGGGATGAGGGAAGGGAGGTGTCAGTGACATCTTTTGCCTTCTTGTTCCTCACTGTTATACAAGCCTCTTAATGCCATTGGCAGCCTTTAGACTGCAGTAAGATATGCCAGTGCACTACTGGCCCAGGATCAGGGGAGCTCAGAGGCACCCTTTGCAACACTTTCCTGATGTGTGTTGTCTGTGCATTGACCATTATCGATCTGGGATCTGGGCCGCACAGCTCAAGTAAGTGTCCAAATGGTTAGAGGCTGAACCAAAGCTGATCCAGATTGTGTGGGTCTAGGAATCCGTCTGGGGCACTCCATGTCCTCCCTTATCTTCTCCAAGCTGAGTCTGGTTTCTGGTTCAGCTGAATCCTTTTCTTCTCCAAGTGACTGCCCTTTTCCTAGTCCTGCCCTTTGTTTTCTCAGGACTTTCATTTGAGCCATGTCCTATGCCAGACCCTGCACCCACACCTCCAGTGCCTGGGCTGGATTTTCCTTCTTACAGAGAAAAGGGCCCCAGCTGTAGTCACTTCCACCACTAGTGTTTACACGGTGCCACAGGAACATGTGGTGCCTTACAGATGTAGAAGGAAAGCAGGCCCCTGCCTTGTAGCTCAGGGGCCCATGACTACAACAAAGCCTATTTTCTTTCTTCTTGTGGCCTTAGCTGAGGCATGACAGCTGAACCTTTCTACCCTGCAATGCTGCCCATATGCCTCCGGTGTGTCTGCTACCTCAACTGCTATGGGCAAAGAGCAAGTAACTTTCTCTCAAGCTGTCTAGGCAGCCCATTTATGCTCTGTGTTTATGGCTGCTTTTAAAGCTGCTCACTCACACTGCCTGTGCCAGGACATTTTGAGTTTGGTCTCCTGAACTGGGTGGCCAGCCAAGAGAGGCCGGTGAGGTAGCACATATGACTTGGCACATAGCTCTTACAGAGCTGCTCCTTCTGTAAGCAGGTGTCTTTTCATGTTGGCTTTAGTCTTCTCTGCTCCATCAGGCACCTTTGTAACATCCTTGTGTGTGTATTACAGGCCTGTCCTACCTGGCTACAGCACCTTCAGACAGAGGACCTCAGTGCACGTCAAACATGGACTAAGTCTCCAAATCCACCTGGGAGCCAGGGGTGAGATTACCACTATCTGATAGACAGGGAAACTGAGGAACAGAGTTATTAAACACCTTGTCTGAGGGCACACAGCAACTCGTAGCTGGACATAGAACCCAGGAATCCTGCACCTAAGCCACTGGCCCATCTTTTTTCCAGATGGCTTTCACCCTGAGCCCAGTGGTGGCCATATTCAACTTAAAGGGATGAACGTGGCATATCTGCTTGTATCTGAGGAGCAATGACGTGGGCGACTCTTTGTTGTTCCAGCATCACTAAGTAACTCTTCATCTAGGAGTTGTTGGTGGGCCAGGAAAGCCTCCAGCCAAACAGGAATTACCCTCCGCTTGCCTCTGGATTGGCTGATGCTCTGCTACAGCCTTCCGTGCATGTGCACATCTGCACTAGGACATCGGTGCAGTCTCTGCAGATAGGGCTTGCATCTGATGTGGCCAAGGATATCTGTCCAGACCAAACATGGATGTCCCAAAATGACTTTCAGTATGAACTCACACCAGCACCATCTGCCTAACTAATCACAGCAGCCAACAACATTACTCCTCCTCTCCCCTGCCAAACCGACTGCCATGTACTGTCCTGTAACACAGGGTAGGTGTATAGTTCCTGTTCATTAGTATCACGTATGCAGGTCTACCTTCAGAGGTAGACCTCTCCAGGTCTACCTCTCCAGAGTCGGTGGGAGGAAACCACCGGTTCTCAGAACTCTTAGGATTCAAATGCTTGTACTTGTAACTGGGGACCACTCCATCTTGCCAAGTCCTCCTTTGGGGTGGGGGGAATGCACTTAAAATATCCAGATTACACCATTATTCTTAAATGCCCGGGAGACTCGCTTATTGAAGAACAAAACAGATGCAAAAGGTAGCAACTCCCAGCAAAAAGGAATAGATTTAGCAGAAAATTGGAACAAAAACTCAGTTCTGAGGTGCACAGTTGGCTTTAGCCTTCTAATCTAGAAAACAGATGGATTTGGAAGAAAACAGCTGGGACGGGCACAAGTTTCTCAGGAACAGTCAGGAATATTCACTGAAGAGCATGCGGGCTACCTTCTCTGCACGGTTTCCCTGGAGAGAGAAGGCTTTGTGCAAGGAAAACAACAAGGTGTCTCCATGACCCTCCTTTCTGTCCATGCCACCAGCTTCCATCCTGGATGGTGAAGAAGGTGTGTGTGCCAGAGTGCGGCTTGGAATAGCATCCCACAGCGAAGAGCTTCTTTACCGGCTGATCCATCTCCACCTCTGAGGCTTCACGTTAGTGTCTGGTAAGGATCATCCAGTGTCTGGGATACTTTCGGAATCTCCACCCAGTGCCTTTTTTGCATTACAGATTACCACATGGATAGGTATAGTATGGGTGAGTTGAATTTCCCTTTCCAGTAGTCCAGCTTTGTGCCTCTCCCATATACTTGATTGAATTGTCTTCCTCACCAAGAGTATGTAACAAAGCCGTAGATACGTTCCAG
>NW_017729011.1:14323778-14326021 GCF_001723915.1 Gavialis gangeticus | reverse complement strand
GAACAAAAACTCAGTTCTGAGGTGCACAGTTGGCTTTAGCCTTCTAATCTAGAAAACAGATGGATTTGGAAGAAAACAGCTGGGACGGGCACAAGTTTCTCAGGAACAGTCAGGAATATTCACTGAAGAGCATGCGGGCTACCTTCTCTGCACGGTTTCCCTGGAGAGAGAAGGCTTTGTGCAAGGAAAACAACAAGGTGTCTCCATGACCCTCCTTTCTGTCCATGCCACCAGCTTCCATCCTGGATGGTGAAGAAGGTGTGTGTGCCAGAGTGCGGCTTGGAATAGCATCCCACAGCGAAGAGCTTCTTTACCGGCTGATCCATCTCCACCTCTGAGGCTTCACGTTAGTGTCTGGTAAGGATCATCCAGTGTCTGGGATACTTTCGGAATCTCCACCCAGTGCCTTTTTTGCATTACAGATTACCACATGGATAGGTATAGTATGGGTGAGTTGAATTTCCCTTTCCAGTAGTCCAGCTTTGTGCCTCTCCCATATACTTGATTGAATTGTCTTCCTCACCAAGAGTATGTAACAAAGCCGTAGATACGTTCCAGTGAGGATGAGCAGATGCAGAGTGCTGTACATCAAAGATTCGGGTCCGCCCAAGGTTATTTGTAACTGACTGCTAGAATTTGAAGGCATGGGTTTGGTAGATCTCAGCCTATTTCCTAGTTTCTTTCCTCCTCGCACAACACTTCCCCATTCTCAGCAACATTCTGCTGTCAGCTCTTCTTGCCAGCCGGCTTATCTGATTCCATGTTTGTAAGGAGCAGTATGGACCTCCAGGCCTGTGTAAAAGTTGAATGATATTGACTTTGTTGGCAGAGTGGCTAAGGACTGGATGCAAGACTGAGAGACTTTGGGAGGGCAGTGGGTGGGTGGGCAGCCTGCATGGATGATCATGTTGCAACTGTGTGTGGAAGACCATCAGCAAGCTCCAGGGGCGGCCACTGCAAGCCCTTTCCTGCCTTACATTCACGATAAAGAGTAATGGTATTAAACACATGAGAGTGCGCCTTAGCTGTGGCCACTTCTGATCTCACAGTGCTCCATTGCTCTGTAACAAATGCTAGGGTACTCTGGGGTGAAAGAAGCTGAATTCTGTCAAACTCTGTTCCCTTCTAATTGGGCAGCTGAACTCAGTTCTCGTCAGCTAACTCTGAGAATGGATGGATTTGCTGTAGAGGGTGTGGGTTGGACCAAATTAAATGAAGGGTCGTCAAGAGGAACAGACAGGGAGCGATGCAGAACGCTTACGTGTCCTGTCTGGATTGAAATGAACCGAGCGCTCCAATGGCAACGTCCATTGTGGACAGTGCATTACATGCCCAAGGCAGGAAGGTGTGGGTGGTACATATAAAGTTTGCTGAGCCCTGGGATCTGTTTATGAGCAAGGCATGTACATGGCTGGTCTGGATATGCCTAAGTGTGAGATATTTCTGGGTGAAATGGGTGTACATATTACATTCATGAGTGTATTTGCCGGTAGGTTTGGGGGTGCTGGGCAGGATGAATAAGTGTGTATGTGTGTGTGTACAGGAGAGGTTTGTGACACACCTAGTTGTGATATGCCTGTCCATGGAAGAGGTATGTTATATAGCTGTCTACACTGGGCATATGAGTGGTGTGGGAAACAGGCATGGCTGTGTTATAGGAGTCTGTGTTCAAACACACAGCCGCTACTACCAGTTTATGTATGTGATGGAACCAATGCACAATTTGGCATGATCAGCAGCATCTGTGGGGGAGAGTTCAGGGCTGGAACAGCAGGATTATTGCAGGTCAGGAGTGAGGGGTGAGAGCAGAGCTCTGGGGGATCATAGGGATAGAATTACAGGGGCAATTTTGGCTAGGATTAAGGTGTATTATAATGCAGCATCTGGAAAGGCAAGGGTGGAATATTAACAAGTGTGCTGCCTGCCCTGATGGGGTGCCTCTAGTAGTTCTACATAGGGAAGATACTATGGTACCTCTTGCAGTCTAGCTCCTGCTACCAGTGCTTTATCTGCAGCACTTTTGTGCATGCACAGCTCATTCATCCGGTGAGGAATGTACTGGCTGGCCTGCTCAGTGGTGGCGACTGAGAACAGGTGGCAGAGAGTATGGCCAGCTCCAGCTACACCCATTCTCGGTAACAGGGAGATATAAGGTGTGTGGAAGGGGGGAGTTTTCAAACTACTTTGAAACATGACAATTTTTTTTCTATTATGTGTATAGCTTCATTTGCAGGTCAGCTCTC
>NW_017729011.1:14313158-14323729 GCF_001723915.1 Gavialis gangeticus | reverse complement strand
CTGAGTACTGCTCCCTTGGTACCTGCTGATACTGTTGCTGTATCAACCAGCTAAGTTGCTTGTGAGCCTGGATAGGAAGGTGGCATTCTTGTTAGCCTAGGAGAGGACACTCAGCTCAAGTACTGGATTCTGGTTCCTTAGCCTGGGTGGGAGCTGGCTGATAGGGCTGCAGACTAGCACTGCTTGGGAAGGACTACATTCTCTTGTGAAAAATGTTGGCAAAAATGTAAAAGAAATAAATTGTGCAGCCCTTTCCTACCCCCGTCCCCACCCCAAAACATGAACTCTGCATGCCTCATGTTTTTAGCAAAGGGAGAATTTTAAAAGAGAGAAAATGTGAATGTTCGAAAGAAAACTAGTAGTTGCTGTTTGGTCCAAAAGCCGTTTTGTTTGAAAAAAGTGTTGCTGGCAAATGTTCAGCCAGCCGCATGAGAGAACAGGAGATGGTACAGCCTTTCTCTTTGGTTTTTAGGAGTTATTCCTGAATCCAGGGCTCTGCCCCACTGCTCTGTGTGATGCTCACATTTTGAATGACTCTGATCTCTCCGCTCTCCTGTGGTTCGAGTGCAGTGGGCTCAGTGCTCCCTGCTACTAGCCCTGTGATGCCAGCACAAGTGACAGCCAAAGAGGATTCAGTATTAAGGCCTGGCTTTCCGATCCGTCTAAGCTACTAGAGCGGATCACAGGTGCCCATTTCTGCCAGTGTCATGCTGCTGAATGCAAGTGACAGGTTTTCTGGGCCTGGGCTGGTGTGTGGAGGAGGTCTGTGGTGAGATGAAGGCCAGATCAACCTTGTCAGCCATCTTCGGACCCACAGATAAGGCAATTGTGGAAGCCGATCATCCTCGACTGTGAGGGATTGCCAAAGAAGAAACTCTGTCCTTCCTGAGGGAGGAAGGAGATGGGAAATTGGTTTCAGGATGTAGAGTGAGAAGAACAGTGAAGGGAAAGGAGGGAAGCCAGGGCAGGGAGGGGGCAGTAGGGCTCTGGGTATCAGTGTGAGAGCAAGGAACTGGACTCTCCAGGTGTAAGCGGGAAAGCTCGCCTGCCTTTCAGCACAACCTTTCTGCTTTGCTTCAGTGTGCAGCTGGGAAGCATAGAAAGACTCCCACTTGCGGTGGAAACCTGGGCTGGGTCATCTGACTGGCTGTTCTACCTGAAGATGTCCCTGATGTGATAACTCTGGCTTGCATCCAGTCTGGCTCCAGAGCCAAGTCTGGGGCACTGGCACCATCTATGGGTTCTGGTTGAAAGTACATGTAGGTGACTTACGCTTGGAGGGAACGGCCATGGGGATTCCTAGCCAGGGCTGGTAGCACTGCCTGGCATTAGGGCTGCCTTATACTTCTCCATGTAACACCTGACTTTCAGTAGCTTATCGCTAAATTTTACCTGTTTGTGTGGAAATTTTCCAGGCCAGGTGTCTGCTTCTAGTTGAAACGTGTCAGGAAATTTTCAGGGAAAACCATTATTATTGCCTGACAAATTCAGGGAATAATACATTGTTTTATCCATGTAAACACCCCTGGCAACTTTTAATCGAGCAATTTCGCGACCTAATATTTTGAAGGGGGGAGTTGAAATTTTACTGTCTCCAGGAAAATCTGCCAAGATTTGACCAATTTTTAAGCTGTAACAGTGGGGACATGCACAGTAGATGTGTGCGTGTGTGTGGGTGTGCATGCACACGCGCGTGCACACATGGGCAAGTTCCACCCTCTGGATATTTAGTTACAACAAATCCTGAATGTTTATGCTGTGGACGTTGACATTATGACACTGCGGATGCTGGGCTCTGCTGGATGGGATGCAGCCGAGGGATTTCCAGGTTGTTTTCCCCAGCTCTGCCCATTGCTGTGTGACCCTTGATGAACCACTTCACTTATTTGTGTCCCAGTTTCCATCTGCCAAACTGGGATCATGCCCCACCCGTCTTTGTAAAGCTATTGGGGTTCTAGGTTGCAAGGTGGGGTTGGGTTACCAGTTATTAGCAACCCGGCGGTAGGCAGAGAGAGGGCTGGGATTTCTGAAGAGATACCTCGGAGGGTTAGTTACAGCTCGTAGCAGGCAGGAAGGGACATGCAGGCCTAGGGGCTTCCTTCTAGCTGTGTCTGCTGAAGCTGTTGCCAGTGGCATTTACACTAATGTCAGGCAAGGCGACAGCTGTCACCCTTCCCAGTCCATCATGAATGTCTGTTCTCAGATCTGGAATGGGAGTGTGGCCCTGGGGTGCCACAGTGTCTTTCTTCTTCCCTGCTTCTGCCCTTTCCCTTCTTCCTGCAATCTTTTTTAGATAATTGTGCAGACGGTAGTGACACCTGCTGGTAGACCATAGCAAAGGGCAATCTTTTTGCTAAAGATTTGGCTAATGCTATATAAATTATTAGCCTATGACCTCTGTAACCTTAACTGTGCTCCATGTCCAGGCAGATGGATTCACTTTAAGGTGAAGGAATGATGGGCATTCCTCCTATAACTTTGCAAACTGTAAAGCCAATACTCTTTTTGTAGCTGAAAGTGTAGCATTTGCAAAGCATCATACTCTTCTACTGTACCACCTTCTCAGATGCTAAACTGGTTGGCACTGGAAAGCTGCCAGCTGGGCTGCTGTATAAAGACCGAGGCAGGTTTTGTGTTACAGGCTGTAAACAAGATGTCAGTGGATTGGAGCCTTCAGCTTTCTTGTGTGATTTTGAGAGAGTCTTTCATTTCTTAAAGGTTTGATTCCCCCTCTTAACAACAGGACAGCAGCACTTACCCATCTGAAGCATGTCAGGAGGTACTTTGATGTTCTGGGGATGAAGGTGTGGTAAGTGTGTATTTCAGGGTGAGGAGAAATGAAACAATCTGCTTTAAACCTTGGTTTACTCAAATCCATTGTAACTGGCTCATTTGTCTGCTTTATCTAAATGTAATCTGAGGCCAAACTGTGATAAGTTTACTACCAATTTTATTAAGGGGAAGTGATTACCCATTTTATTCAGGGAAAGTGATTGCAGTTTAGCTTCACTTATTGCAGGGTGGGAGTGGACTCATTAAATGGTTATAACATATCGGCTAATATGTTCTCCCGAGTGATAAATCCCCCACCTCAAAGCGATAAAATGATTTAATCTGTCCAGAGCCCCTCATGTATAGTGAGTTAGGAGACAGAGTCAGTATTTAGGCATGGTCTGTCGTGATAGGGATGGTTGTTGGCAGGTACATGACTCCCACCCACCAGCTGCCTGGCTGTTTTCTCTATCCAGGTACTTCTATTTCTGGGATTCACCAGGGTAGCATGACTTTCTCAACAGGAGAGGGGAGAGCGTGTGTTTGTGCCGTGCTTCCACATCCCACGTGCCCAGCAGGTGAACGGGCCAGTGGAGGAGGGTTGGTGTCCAGTGGTCCGGACAAGGCCGGAGGAGCCAGGACCCAGATTCTGTTCCTGATGCTACCAAAGATTCATTGTGTGATTTGAGCAAGTCGTTCCCCTCTCTGTGCCTCAGCGTCCCCATCTGTAAAGCAGAGTTAGTAACTCGCTATTTCTCTGCTTTGTAGCAATGCGTGGGTGGGTGCAGGGGCAGGTCCCAGCTTCATTTTGAGCTGCCTGAGGGCTGTGGAAGTATGAAGCATTAATACAGGGGTGGGCAAAATGCGGCCCGCAGGCTGGATGCGGCCTGCCAGGCCATTCTATCCGGGCCATGGGGCCCCTAAAAAAATTTAGAAAATTAATGTTTATCTGCCCCTGGCTGCCTGTCATGCGGCCCTCGATGGCTTGCCAAAACTCAGTAAGTGGCCCTCACTCGAAATAATTGCCTGTCTCTGGATTAATAAGTAGCTATAACCATTAATTATGGGTCCTTCAGCTCAGGCCTGCTTTGGGCTATGGGGTATTAGAATCATAGATAATTAGGGCTGGAAGGGACCTCAGGAGGTCACATCTAGTCCAACCCCCTGCTCAAGGCAGGACCAGTCCCACCTAGATCATCTCAGCCAAGGCTTTATCTACCCAGGTCTTAAAAACCTCTAAGGATGGAGACTCCACAGCCTCTCCGGGTAACCTGTTCCAGTATTTTACTACCCTCCTCATGGGAGAGATTTTCCTATATCTAACCTCAGCTTCCCTTGCTGCAATGTGAGACCGTTTCTCCTTGTTCTATTATCTGCCACCACTGGGAACAGTCCAGCTCCATCCCCTTTTGAGCCCCACTTCAGGGAGCTGAAGTCTGCTATTCAATCCCCCCCTCAGTCTTCTTTTCTCCAGGCTAACTAAGCCCAGTTCCCTCTGAAGCTGCTCAAATTTAAAGCTGATTTAATTGCTCCTATGTCGAGGGCTCTTGGCTGTGTCTTTGGGCTGCTTTGTGATGAGATGATGACACACTGAGATCCCCCTAGCTCCATGCAGCCTTGGAAAGGCTGCAGGCTAGAAGAGCTTCCTGACGCAGCATGGCTGAGCTCATCCATTCCCCCCAAACCACCTCAGCAGGTGCCTCTGTCCTCAGGAATGACCTGTAGACAAGTAATCCAGTCCGCGGACTTGGCTAGGGCAAAACCTCTGTGCCTCTTGAGTGTGAGCAGCTGTGCTCTGCTAACACTAGATGGCAACAGATTGCTGCAGTAGAGAGAAAGACTCCCTGGAAAAAGGGGATCCAGAGCTGCTGCTGGAGGGTCAGTCGCACAACCAAGCCTTCAGGAACTGGGCACTTGAGGGGCTCCTCACAGGGCCCTCAAGGAGCAGGTTTAATACATGACCCCTTAAAGGGCTGAGAAACCCAATTATCTGGCCTCACCCTTGGCTAAATGGGTGCCAGTCATTCAGGGGGTGGGTGGGACAAGGGAGGAGTCCATGCCTTCACCTCTGCCAGGGGCCACGAGCTCGGTTTGGACCCAGTCTTCTTTGCACTACAAGACATGTCTGATGAGCTCGTGGCTGTGAGATGGGAGATGAAGGACAGGGTTTTTGTGCTGACACTTGGCACCGTTCCTAAGGCCAGCGGGCATGCAGCGCTACAGTCATTCTGGAAGCTGCTCTGAGCACAGCTCAGACATGGCTAAATCCCCATCGTCAGCCTTCTCAGTCCCATGCAGGCCACTTTTATAAGCTATAAAACAGCGCAAGAAAAGGAGTCAACTCCCACACTTCATTGACATGCACCGAAACAGGGAGTTGCTAACAACATGCTGATTAACAGCACATAATTCTTTCTTTCCTGTTCCTTCTTCCACCCATCTCTCCCAAGGTGTTTAGCAGACCATTATAATCTCACACTCACAACTTATCTTGGAGACAACAGTTTCTACCCCCTAGTTAAAGATGGGAAAACTGAGGCACGATAAGGTGAAATCCAAGGATATAAGCCAGTGAGCAGAGAGCCCATTCCTACTGACCCAGAGACCTTACATTTAGCCAGGAAAGGGAGCAACTTCAGCTTGTTAATTCCTTGCACCAAATTTTGGGAGGACCTATTAGCAGGGAAGGAGTGAACCTCTTATGAAGAATAGATCTCTGGCAAACTCTGCTGTTGTATTTGCCTCCATGACTCCCTGCTGCAGCGAGGCTTGAGGGTCGCGGGCTGACCATGTGCTGTGTTGAACTGTGTTCCCTCCTCTTAGTTCTTCATTCATTATGTTTTCATTTCATGTTTCTAGGTTATAGAACTTGCTCTGGTCCTTTAGATAAGTGTATGGGTTTCGGGACATTCAGAAAGCTCCATTCTCATAAGAGAAGTTGGATATTAATATATCTGTGGTGATAGATAAACTCATTGAGTTCCTGAACCCACAGTCCCTGGAGGTACCCAGGACGTGTTTTAGGTGGACCTGGGATCTGGTGCTCTCTGAACAACCCATATAACCCTTTCCTAAATTCTTTCTAGCCCTACACATTTAGGTCAGGAGAAGGGAGTGGAGTATATAATGACATTCACTTTGTTGAGAAGAGACGTACTTTTCCCACATTTGACACTATGGGTGCCCATACACATGCTTGGGGGAGGGGGGTTGTTTTAATTGGAGCAGTTCCCAGAAAGCTGCTTTAATTAAAATACCACAGTGTCACATATACTAAGCCCCCGCGCATTTAAAAATGCCCTCAGGATGCTTTAACTAAAGCTCATTCGACCAGTTTTAGTTAAAGCGCCCCGGCAGCCATTTTTAAACCCACAGGGGCTTAGACACATGGGATGCTTGTACACATGATGGGGTTTTAGTCCTTAGGGTTGCATTCTATGCCCCCTACATTGAAATGGTGAGTTTTTAATTTAAACAGTGTGTTTTATTTTTCTGTCACAGTATATATGTTATTGTCCTGGCGGCCCAGTTGCCTGCTGAAGGCAGACAGGGTGAGGGGCCTGATCCCTTTTTTCTGTGGAGCCTGCCTGCCTCTCCCACAGCTGGGGGGCAGGCTGACTAATGGCTGCAGTGTTCCAAGTTGCAGCATTGCAAACTAAAGGACATTGGGATGTAGTTTAGTTTACAACAAATCAAACTTATTGAAAACCCACAAAACTCATGTATGTGTAGTGTGTGACGCCATTAAGCCACACACAGGGAAATTTTCGTCATGTGTACATGTGATGATGCCACAATGTACAGGCACCCATGATGCTGCAGCAATGCTAGAGTGTTCTAATTAGAACACGTTGGAGCATGTGTATAGGCACCCTATGAAGCACTGTGGCACAGAACCCTATCACTTGAGCAAAAGAAATAATTCTGCTAACCGATAGCAGTAGAAAGCTGCTCTACTGTAGTGGTCTTCAGTAGTAGCTGGGCCACTAGAGTATAGCAGCCTTCTACTGCTATCCATTAGCAGCATTATTTCTTCAGCTCAAGTGATGGGGGTCTGTGCCACAATGCTAAAGTTTCCAAGTTCCTGCTGTACTTACAAACCTGAGGTGTGGGATAGATGTTGCTTGTCTAACACATGCTTAGCATCGTGCTTTATTTTGCCTTGAGATCCTGAGATAAATGTGGTTTTCTTGTTGCTACAAAAAGAGCAGGGTTTCACTGAAAGACACAAACGCTGCTCCCTTGCCAGCTCTGCTCTATTTCCTCTTCCAGGTTCTGCGCATTCTCTGCTTGATGTTGTTATGAAGGTTTTCCCTCCCCTGGTTTCTGCTTCTGCCCTGTAAGATGTCACAGGGGCAAAACAAAGATGGCATCTGGGCAGGTTTCACAGCAGCTGTCCTGAGCAAGGATGGAAGGCATCTGCCTGGTTTATCAGAGTAGCTGGTGCTCCTGAACCAGTCAGTAATCAGCAGGCAGGTATGCTACGCTAATCTAGGCTATACTCTAAAGTAATGGAGTTCACCATATTCTTCGCAGGTCCCAGCCAAACCCTGGCAATGGGTTCTAGGTAGACTTAGCTGAATTGCTTGTTATGAAAAGCTCTCTCTCTGACAGATTTGGCCCTTTTTTCCCCACTTGAAAATTGTCTGAGAGCAGAGCATGGCATTTACAAAACTGTTGTTTGCCAAACACACTAAAGCCGGGGAATCTTTTGGAAACGGTGTGCCACAAGCATCCCTTCCAGTTGCACGATTGGTTAACGGAGTCAGCTGGGGTTGGTCCTGTTTCCTGATTGGATGAGTTGCTTTGGCCCAAGAGGAATTTTGTTTGTGTTAAGAAGCAAATATGATTTTGTGGTGAAATGGCTTGGGGACAGGCATGGCGTGGTTGCCGCACAGTTTTGCATGCACGGCTGGTGACAGAGAAAGGGACACGCATGCAAAGGTGGCAAAATCAGAGTATGTTCTCAGAATTTATTTTTTTTTAAATTTGTATCCACGGCTAAATTAGCCAAAACTAATGCCAAATCCAAGTGTCCAGAACCATAAGTGGCCCTACTACCAGCAAACATCCTCCACCCACATCCGAGGTTTCAGATGTCTCCAAAATCTTTGGCAGGCATCCTACTTGCAGGCCCAAGCCTGGAGGCTTGGGGTTCGGATGCCCCCGAGTTTTGCTTGTCCTCAGCCATACGGCCCTCGGAGCAAGCCTCCCATTTCCACAAACCAGGTGTAAAGCTGCTGCACCTCAGTGGGTCCTAAACTAAGCCAGAAGAGCAGTTCTCCTGTGATGTGCTTTAGGAAAACTGCCTTCTTGGACACAGATATATGGTATTTCCCCTACCAGTAAGAAGCCACTACACTTGTCTTGAGCCTTCAAGAAGCTGAGAAGTACACCTGGATTGCTGCCCTTGCTACTCACCCAGCTCTGAGGGGCAGGGAGGCCAGGGGGCTGTCTGTGTCACCTGCTTGCACTAGACAAGGGTGAAATTCTGCCACACTTGCAAGTGGAATAAAATGCTGATGGTTATCCCTTAGCTTGCTCCTGTGGCCATATGGCTGAGGGCAAGCAAAAACTCAGGGGCATCCAAACCCCAAGGGCTTGGGCCTGCACATAGGATGCCTGCTGAAAGATTTGGAAGTATCTGAAGCCCCCGGCTGAAAACTTTGGGGTGGAGGATACTTGCCGGTGGTAGAACCACATAAGGTTCTTGAATGATTCAAAGGATTTAGAACTGATCTGGCTGACCTGGCTAATTGGACCTGGGACATAACAATTTTTCCTTAAAAATAATAATAAAAAAAAAAATTAAAAAATGATGATGGTTATCAAGCAGGGGAGGTACTTTGAGGTGGGTTTGGGCCCAGGTAGTTTTACTTGCGTGGAAAGGGAGATACCTTTCTCGGCCTTGAATGTCTTGGTGTAGTTAGAGGGTGGAGGCCTGTCCCTTGCAGCATGGGCAGATTGACTCTTGCAAAAGTCTACAAATACCTCCAAATGCAAGCATCTTGGCTACACAGTTTATGATGATGGAGGATTGCTCTTGGGCTTTCCCTCTAGCTTGCTCTTTTGGCTTTTTTGGCTAGAAGCAAGCAAGATTAGTGGGCATATGCAGAGCTGTCCCTTGGGTATGGTGAAACAGGGTGACCACCTCGGGCCCTATGCTTTGGAGGGTCCCCACAGAGCTGGACAGAGTGACCAAAGCCCTTCCCGTGGGGCCCGCCTGGAGCTGGCAGCTCAGCCCCGGGCTGTGGAAGAAGCATGGAGATGCCTGCTTCTCTTTGCGGGGGTACCACCGCCCCATGCAGTGGTAAGGGGGCCCCGCACCTCTCTAGAGTCAGCTCTGGGCATATGAACTCTAAGGCCTCCAGGTTTGGGCCTTGCAGATAGGATTCCTGCCATGGATTTGGGAATATGTGAAGTCCCAGACTGAAGAGCCTGGGAAACAGGATACTTGTCGGTGGTAGCACTCACAAACTTGAACGATTGAGCTCTGCTCAGCTGATAGAATTAGGAACGGATTTGGCCTGAGACACAAATTAAAAAACAAAAATTATGATAGCTAAATTGTATGTGTTTTATGGACTGCAATGCGAACTGGAACAGGGTGTGTGTGTGTGTAAGATTTAGGTGTGCGTATGTATGTGTGTATACATTTGTCATATATATTTATTAAGATATATATAGGGGGTGTGTGTGTGTATTTATATTTAGGTATATATATTTGCAAAAAAGGAGGGAAATGCACATTCCACTCCTCTTGCTTTCCAGGCGCTCTGGCCTCTGCTGCAGGCAGTGCCTCTGGATTCCAGCTCACAGATGGTACAGACAGGGCCAGACACAGGCATGGGTGAACCAGGCAGCCACCCAGCGCTTGAACAGAATGTGGGCCCAAAAATGGTGATTTTTATTGTTACTATTATTATTATCTCTGGCAAAAGGGGGCCAATACTAAAAGTTCACCCAGGGCCACCAGAATCTAGGTACAGTGCTGGGTACAGATGGAAAGTTTGGTCCTGTCCCTCTCCCAGGCAATGAAGAGCTGTTTCAGGGGAGGTGGGGATGCATTTCCAGAGGGCTTTGTCTGATCCACTTTTAAATGTTCCAGTGCTAGGATTTACTGGCTGAAGCTGCTGCTGTATCATATGGGCTCAAAGCCCAGGGTACTGTGGCCCCTTAATAGTGACTTTGCTGGAGTAAAGCAGCCATAACATAAAGGCACTGTGAAAGCCCCATGTTGGACATACACTAGACATGGAGAAAGGGTCAGGAGACCAGCCCTGTGGCACCTCCTGGTCCTGGGGGCACTGCCAAGTGTTTTGGGAGGTGAGTGGATCATTTGGGACAGAAGTGACTACAAGGGCCATGGCAGATCTCAGTGTGCAGGCTGTGCTGGATGCCTGGCTTGCTCTGCAGTCCCAACACTGGAAGAAAGCACAGAGATAGCACAAAGCTGTCCGCCCTCTGTGCCATGGTAGTCCCAGCACAGGGACTTGCCAAGCCCAGAGAGGCTGCAGGCTGTGATTTCAGGTGCCCTCAAGGTGAGATAAGATAGCTGGGTCTCAGCTCCTCTCCTCCTGGACCCTGTGCAGCTTGCAGAACCCACCTGCCTGGCTGGCCCTCCTTGGTCTGCCGGGGAGAGAAACTGATCCCCTGCCCCACTGGGCCAGAGGGGCTCAGGGGTTGGGCTGCAAAGCCCAGCCCCAAAGGCACCAGCTTCTCTTTCCCCCTCACAAGGCATCCCCCCTCCTTCTCTGTCCAGCTTCCCAGGCCAGCCCCCCTCTCCTCCGCCCCCTCCT
>NW_017729011.1:14271850-14312990 GCF_001723915.1 Gavialis gangeticus | reverse complement strand
CCCCCTCCTCCGCCCCCTTCCCCGCCCCACTCCCAGCTCCCATCCCTGATCCCTGGCTGCTGCCCTCTCCTGGAGCCGCGCCCTCCCGACATGAGCCTTGCAGCAGCTGCTCTGCTCCGCTGCGCCCTGCCCCTGCTGCTGGGGGGCTTGGCCCTCGGGCTGGGGGGATCCCCCAGGGAGGAAGGGGTCAGCGGGAGCCCAGCTGGACAGCAGCAGGAGCTGCCCACCGTGGTGATCGCCATCCTGGCCCGCAACTCGGAGCACTCGTTGCCCCATTATCTGGGGGCTCTGGAGCGCTTGGACTACCCCAAGGAGCGCATCTCCATCTGGTAAGGACAGCTCCCACTCCTGGCCCTTGCGGAGGGGCATTAGCGCAGAGGGACCTGGGGGGATGCCAGGGTGAGGCAGGGCAGCAAACACACAGGGGGTGGAGCTGGGCATAGGCATAGGGGACAGGGAACATGCTCTTGCAGGATGGGTGCAACAAAGCGGAGAGGGCTGTTTTCCCACTCCCTAACAGCAGCTCTTTCTCTCCCCTGTCCCCTCTCTGTAGGGAGGTGGGGTAGGTGGCTGCCAGGGTGGGAAAAGACCCCTGAGCCCCCCACTAAGTTCCAGGCACTGTGGACAGGAGGCACAGCAGAGCAGAGGGCAGCCCTAAGTCTTCGAAAGGACATTTTTCCCCTCATCTGAAGGGGTTTCTCCCACCCAGCACATGGCCGTTCTCCTCCCGGCCCCTACCTCCCAAGGGCTCAGCGCCTTGGCAGAGCCCCTCTGGGGTTCAGTGAGATGCTGGTGCCTGGAGCCGGGATTCCTGTTCCATCTGCTCCTCACAGCCACTGCAGACACATTTTACAGCCTCTTGCCTGAGCTTGTAGGAAACATTACCCCCATGGCATAATGCTTTTAAAGAGCATCTGATTTGTTTGCCATCTGTGCGTCTGTTTGCAGCTGACATGCCTGGCTGGAGATCTCGAGCCTAGGTGGGAGCCAGCAGTCCAGGCTGCTGTGTGCGCTGCACTGGCTGCCTGCTCACCTCTTACAGTTTTCTGGTTCAGATACTCAACATTTCTCATGGAATTTGTGTCTCCGTTTCCGGGATCCCCCGCATCGTGGCACAGAGCAACGGAGGGAAGGAGGGAGGGAGCCTCTCGCAGCAGTGGGTGCTGTCGGGAGTGGGGTAGAAGCATGGGCTGGGGAGAGCTCTCAGTTACCTTCGATCCAGCCTGACCAAGCAGGAGTTGCTCCAGACGTTGCCCCTTGGGGAGCTGCTTCAGCCCCTGTCCCATCAGGGGCCACAGCAGAGAATGGGGTCATATGCAGCCCAGCTTTGCTGATTCAGCCAAACTACTCTTTCCATCTGATGTGGCATTCTTTAATGGCAGCACTGCTGGGGGTCTCTGTGATATGTTGCCACTGAAAGCATTATCAATGTGAGGTCCCCATTCATCTCCCGGGGCCAGGCATGTGTGTGGCAGTTCTGTGAGCTCCCATGGCTGCGCTGGTGGATTGGGGGCTGGGATCTTGGGGTGCTGGATGCTGGATCACTCCTGGAACTGGGAGAGACAGATACTTTTATCTGGATCCCAGAAGCTACATGCACCATTTTCAGCTGAAACAGGATGCCCTGCTGAGCTCTTTCCAGCCAACACGGTCGTGGGCCTGGCACCAGGGGGAGGCACAGAGCAAAATGAGGGAAAGGAGACTGGAGGTAGTCTGTGCATCAGCCAGTTCTGTCTGGGACTTGAACAGCAATCTGCAGCCCACTGGGTGTAGGATCCCTTCTTCTAGCTCAGTGTTGCAGTGTTTGCTGTCACCCAGGGCTGCATGGTTCAGAGGGTCCGTGCTTCTCCCTCTGCGTGTGTTGGGATCTGGTGACGCCCTGCAGGCCGGAAGGTCCAGTGTGCATTTGCAGAGACCGTACACACATGTGCTTACGTGTCTCTCCAGACCACATGCAAGCGGATGGAAGTGGGCGGGTTCTGGTGGGGAGAAAGCAGACAGATAGGGACAGAAAAGTGAAAGTGTGCGATCGGCTAATGCCATGTTAGGAAGAATCGGGCCTGAAGACAAATGAGCCTGTGGCTGTCCTGGCACAGTGAGGTCAGCTCGTGACCTCCGTAACCCAGCCAGCAGGGCTGCAATTGGGCAGAAGCAATCCCTGTGCAATCCCCCTCCTGGCAGCAGAATCTCGATTGTTTAAAATTACATGTTCGATTTCCAGCTAGTTCCCACTGCCTCTGCCTGCTGCTGTCAGCCTCTCGGCTTGGCACGTATGTGTATAGCCCAGGGCCAGAGCCATGTGAGAGGTTTGTGCTTGTCTTCTGAAGTGGCAGCATCCTGCCTTAGCTGTGGGCAAAGTCTGGAAGGTTGTTTAGCTCTTCTGTGCCTGGGTATAAACATTTTGTTCTAAATTTATCCTTGACATCAGTAGTTACATTGGCGGTACACTTGGCCTGGTATGACGGTGTTTGACAGCACGCAAACAAGTGTGTTACTTTTGACTTGTAAAGGTCTCGGTGCCTTTTACAGAGAGGGTATCATCCTCATTGTACAGGCCGGGGGAGTAAAGGCACTCAGAGGTTAAATGCCGTGTCCCTGGGGCGGGCATGAGAACCCAGCTGTGTTGACTGCTTCCCCCCTGCCCCCACTGAGTAGTTTTGGACGAGTGCCCCGATGTGCTTATAATAAAGCAGAGCTGAGAACCAGTTCCTCAGCCAGGGCAGCATTTCTCAGCAGGGCATTGTCCACAGACTGCAGGACAGGCAGACAGGTTTGGCAGTGCCCTGAAGGCATCTCCTCCTAGGAACATGGGAGCAGAGGGGGCCTTCTGGGCCACAGAGTCTTCTTCCCGTACCTTGTCTTTACTGTCCAATGATTTCCAGGCTACTGCTGCACATGCATGCTGGGTGGGGGTCTCAGTCAGTCCCAGGATGATGTCCCC
Organism: Gavialis gangeticus; assembly: GCF_001723915.1. Lineage (NCBI taxonomy): Eukaryota > Metazoa > Chordata > Crocodylia > Gavialidae > Gavialis > Gavialis gangeticus. The sequence continues at coordinate 14,310,049 of NW_017729011.1, read as the reverse complement.
CTCTGAGCACGAACACTTTATCTGCCTCTTCATGAGAATATGCACAGTTACATTAGATGGCTTAAGACAGCACGTGATTTAAACCTGCCTTGTGCAGGGCAGAAACCAACCACACTTGGATGGGGGGCAGGAGGAAGCTTCCCCCGTGGACTGGTGGTTAATTACCTCTTCCATAAAGCATGTGGCACTGCCTGCCTTCAGGAACTGGACATGGACTTGCCTGCCCTTTGGTCTGATCTCGGCTGGTACTACATACTGTCAAGGGCTCCATCCTCATCCCACACCCCATCACACTTGCGTGAGACACCCACGTTCAGTTTTGTTCATTTGGCCCTGCACCCTACTTGGCATCCTTGATCATACAGTACCTCTCCACTGCTGTCCGGAGATGCAGGCTTTAGGTGGGAGGGAGTTATACAGTTGTGCTTGGGGAGGGAGCACTCCTTGGTGACTACTACTGCAGCTTCATTCCAGTTTCATAGGACTGGGAGCCCCATTGCTGAGTTTGGACAAGGGACTGAGAGACTTGAGCTGCAGGGGGGTGATGGGGAAAAGGAAAGGAGCCAACATCTCCTCTGCACTCTGGTTTCTCAGGTGTGTGACAGATCACAACATAGACAACACGACAGAGATCCTGAGGGAGTGGCTGGTGGCCACGGAGAAGCACTACCGCCATGTCAAGTGGAGGGCAGTGGAGGAGCCCAGGTGAGGCACAAGGCTGCCAGAGGCCTTGCATCAGCGATGGTTTCTAGCAGAGCATCTTTTGTGGTCTGTCTCAAGGACAGGGAAACTGAGGCATGGAGTTGGCAAGTGATTCATCCAAGGCTGTGAGGGAGTCGGTCAGAGTTGGAACAAAACCCAAGAATCCCTGGCCCCCTCCTGGTGCTCTGCTCCAGACCTCCCCACTGCAATTTCCTTCCATGTACCTTTGTGCTTTGAGCTGTGGATTTGGGGCATGGCACTCCTTGTGCAGAAATGCGTATGTCAGCCCCTTCCACCCCGCAGTGCTTCTGACCCAGGGCGCACAGATATTTTATACCAGGTGAGCTGGGCATGGTTCTCTTCTAGGACCTTGCCAGGATCACAAGCTGTTTGGTGGCACAAGGAAGCAGGCGTGTGCAGATGCCTAAGCTGACTGCACAGAGAGCTCCCCCAGGGCGAGAGACATGCATGCACAGATGGAGCGAGGGGCCCTGCACACAGATGCAGACAGGGAGGGTCTGTTTCTCTCCAGCGTCCTGGCTTGGAATGTGCTGGGGTAGCGGCCTGCTCCCGATCCAGTCCCAAGCCAACATCACTAAGGCAGTGTCATGTTTCTCCCATCCCCACAAGAGACTGTTCAGGCAGCACTGATCCACCCTGCACACAGGGGCAGCGAGCAGAATGTGCCAGCGCAGGTTGGGCTGACCGTGGGGAGTGTGACCTGGATGGGCCCACCCCCGGCTTCCTCAAAGCTAAGCAAGCCCAGCTTTAATGTGGGCTTTGGGTCCAGGCCAAACTACCCTGCCCCAGGCTAAGCTGACACAGCTCTCAGGCAGGCTTCTTCATCTAGTGTGTATGTTTGTAGCCTGAGGCAGGCTAGTATCTCTTTGTTTGCCTGCTGCAGCTCATACCCCAATGAACTGGGCCCCAAGCACTGGACAAATGAGCGCTACGAAAACCTCATGAAGCTGAAACAGGAGGCTCTGAGCTTTGCGCGGGAGCAGTGGGCTGACTACATTCTGGTAAGAGCTTGGAAACTGAGCCAAGCGGGACCCTCCCTGGCAGCCAAGCCTGGGGAGCCAGACCAGTTTGGGAAGCTGGAAATGGGGAAGTCCTCCTGGTTTGTCCTGCTGGGCCAGGGCAACATGCCTGTCAGCGGCTGAGTCTCAGGCTGCACTCTCCACCATTTAAAGGACTTAATAATAGAGCTTGTCTTCTTCCTCCTAGCTCAAGCTTTATGGTTTGGGCTGGGGTCTCCAGAGATCACCTCATTCCCCTTGTGCTCTGCTAGCCCATGTCAGCATGTCTGCGAGTGCAGCCTGGATAACTCCATGTGTTTCACTCCCTGGGTGAAGGGTAGTTGTGAAGGATGCAGAAAAACACTGAAGATGCCTGGGGTGGCCTGGAGCTCTGACTGCCATAGCAGGGCATCACAGTGTGGGAGCACTTCCTGCTGGAGGCTGTAGGGAACCAGCCCCTGCCGAGGTGTTTTCTATCTGTGGGGCATTGTCGTGGGTCTGGTGGACACAGGGCCAGCTTTCAGTGCACCGCTCCTTCTAAGCCAGCTGTATTTCCACCCCTAGTTTGCAGATACTGACAGTGTCCTGACAAACAACCAGACCCTGAAGTTCTTGATCGCCCAGAACAAATCGGTGATTGCACCGATGCTGGACTCCCAGACCTACTACTCCAACTTCTGGTGTGGGATAACCCCTCAGGTGAGCTGCTGGAGCAGGCCGGGGCACCCCCTGTGCCGGGGCGGGGGGTGTCCTGTCACTCAGCCCAGCTGCTGCTGTGGCTCATGCCCAAGAGGCTTATGTCCCCCAAGGGGTGCCACAGTCCTGTGGTTCTAGGTGCAGCTGGGATGGGCAGGGGGGAAGGTTTCCTCTCCCTTCACCACAGCCAAGAGATGTCTCTGACCCAAGGGCCAAATCCTGAGGTGCTGGCTCAATCTGTGCTCTGTCTTTCCTCACACCAAGCTTCCTCTGAGGTCACAGATTACTTGCCTGAAGAGGAAAGGCAGGGTTGGGCCACAGCTGTGGATCCATCACACCTGTCAAGGTGGTGCTTAGGTGCTTGGTCTGAGGCTGGTGGCTGCTTCGAGAGGGTGATGTGTGGAGCCCCTCTGCAAGCACTTCCTCGGCCCTGTTGGGAGCCCCTTTTGCCCCAGGGGGCTACCAAGCCCAGGGGCTCATAGCCAAGTCAGTAAGTCAGCTCCAGGCTGCTTCTCAACCTAGAATTTCCAGAGTGTATTATCAGGCAGCTGCCGATTCACCGCTGGCTCTCCTATCTCCTAAAATTGCTCAGTGGAATCGAACACAGCCTGTCTCTGCTGTATGGCTCCCGGTCTGCTACAGGCCCTGGAGCCCAGTCAGGGACAGGGAAGACACCTTTCCTTCCTTCTTGGGCCCAGCTGGTGCTTACCTGTATGGTAGACCATGTGCTGGGCTCAACCAGGCAGGAGAGTCTCCTCTGAGTGCTTCACATCTTGGGTGACAGAGGGGGCAAGGTAGGGCCAGGAAAACTTAGAAAGGCACAGAGCCCTGGGGGAACTGCTCTCTCTGCTAGACCTCAATGCCATGGGCTGTGCACCGCTGCTAAGTGGGTCTCTGCACTAGTTGCTTTCTGCCTGGGGGGGCATTGCAGAGGGCAGCCTCAGTGCTGGGTGTGCAGGGGATAGCAGGCTACTGTGGAGGATGGCAGGTCCTGCTTGCTCTGTCCTGGCACCCCTCGTAGTCTGGTCAGTGGGAGTTACGGGATGGCATGTGCTCCACAGGGTTACTACCGCAGGACAGCGGACTACTTCCCCACCAAGAACCGCCAGCGCCTGGGCTGCTTTGCCGTGCCCATGGTGTACGCCACCTTCCTGATCGACCTGCGGAAAGACGGCACCGCCAAGCTTGCCTTCCACCCACCCCATCCCAACTACACCTGGGCCTTTGATGACATCATCGTCTTTGCCTACTCCTGCCAAGCAGCGGGTGAGTGCTGGAGAACAGGGCAGACAGCTCGAGAGGGAAAGGGCTAGGGCTCAGCAGCCACCTGTGTTCGCTCTGGGTGTATCTTGCACCCAGGGGCTGCTTCACAGTTTGCTACACAACTCAAGTTGGCCCCTTTGTTATGCTGGATGAACGCGAGATAGAAGGTTCCTCAAGGAACCTCCGCCTGCCTCACTTTCTCAAATGGCCCCTCTGCCCAAGGTGGGGTCATGGGTAGAGGACAGGAAGGGGAGCTTGGAGAAGTAGTGAGATCCTGGGCACTAGGGAGGGAGGGAAGGTGGGTGTAGGGAGCTTTTGGGTAGGAATCAGGTGCAGGTGCTGGAGCTGCGCAGCCCTAAGGTTACCTCCTGTCTCCTGCTGCCTTGCAGACATTGAGGTGTATGTGTGCAACCAGGAGCGGTTTGGCTACATCAATGTCCCAGTGAAGTCTCATCAGACGCTGGAGGATGAACGCATCAACTTTGTGCACCTCATCCAGGAAGCCATGGGTAAGAGCACCAGGAATGAGCCCTGCTGCATGGAGAATGCAGGGGGTTGTGCAGGTCTTCCACCTGGGATTCCTCACCTGGCATCTGGATGTGAACAGGTGCAGCTCACCCAGACAAATGGCTCCCCAGCTCTGGTCTCTGAGGAAGCAGTAGGTGAGGGTGCTCATTGTATGTAGGCCAACTGGGCATGATGTTCATGGCAGTTCAGCCCTGTGCTCTGTCTCTTGCAGTGGATGGTCCCCCAATGTCCCGCTCCGATCATATTTACACGAGACCCAAGCTCCTCAGTAAAATGGGCTTTGATGAGGTATGTTTCTGGGATGCAGGGAGAGAACGTATGTTTTTCTTTATGATTCTCTTCTCCATGCAGCTGCTGGTGTCCCTCCACCTCCCTGTGGCTTCTGGAGTCTCTCAGTACTGGGCTGACTGGAGGAGACACTAAGGGGTGATGCGAGGTGCCCCCACCCCTGGTGAATTGTTCTGTCCCTGTGGCCTCTGTTGAGAGGAGGACACCCTCTGCATGGCAGCCCATGGCCACAGCAACAGCATGCTTTAACCAGTACAGAATTGGCTAGACTGTAGACATGGAGTAGTGATCAGCAGAGATGCTGACCTATCCCATGAGATGGGACCACCGCCCTTTGGGCTGCTCTCTTGGAGGATGCATCCAATCATCCTCCCAGTGGAGGACTCAGGCCGTTTTTGCAGTATGTGCATAGCCATGGGGCTAGGGCTGCCTTCCTGCTCTGCACCCAGCTGGGTGGAGCTGAGTGTGCCCACTGCATCCCAGCTGAACCCATTCCCTTCAGTCACAATGGTTTGCCCCCTTGCTGTCTGGTAGATTCCCATAGGGCAGGACCTCTTGTGGTGCCATGCTGCCCCTGCTAGTGAGTTGAGGATGCACGTTCTCCCTGCCCCTGGGCCCCAGGTTCTGCAACATCTGGTTCTTTTGTAGATTTTCCTGATCAACTTGGCACGACGGCCGGATCGGCGCCAGCGGATGCTGAGTGCCCTGCTGGAGCTGGAAGTGGAGCCATTGGTGGTGGAGGCCGTGGATGGGAGGTGACTGCTCTATTGTTTGCCCCACGTGAACACTGCAGGTCTTTCCCTAGCTTGGGTGGGAGTAGAGCCATCCCTGAGCTGAGGGGGTGGGCAGCTAGTCTGGGCCCCTGACTGCACATTGGTTTCTTGTTCCTGGATCTCAGCCCTCTTGATGAAGTAGTGAGGTGGAGGCTCATTAATAGATTCAGCAGGGAAATGAGAGGCACAGCAGAAAGGTGGCACAGCATCATCTATTCTCATTAGCAAGGGTCTGGTGACTGACAAGGAGCAGTGGCAGTAAGAACAGTCAGCAGCTGATGCTATACCTAGGGCCTGGTGTAGTGCCCAGCCTCACACCCCCACACAGCCCCCAACCCTCTGCCTGTTGCTGTGGACTGTGCTATGCACAGTGTGGGTGGAGAGCTCCACATCCACCAGACCTGGCTCATCCTGTGGCAGGCTTTCAGGGCATCTGGGGGATGTTCCAGGTTCAAAAGAACCCATATGGGTCCTAGAGGTTACTGCACAGGGCTGTGCTGGAGGCAGAAGTACTGGGACTTGACTAGGGCAAGGGCAGGTGGAAGATATAGGCTCCGTGTTGGGGAGGAGGGATTCCCAGGCTGCGGTGATATTGTCCCCTCCAGCCTGCTCCCTGCTTTGTCTCTTTCCTCCAGTGCCCTGAACAGCAGTGACATTAAGAAGCTGGGTGTGGACCTGCTCCCAGGATACTACGATCCATTCTCTGGCAGGACGCTCACCAAGGGGGAGGTTGGCTGCTTCCTCAGCCATTACTACATCTGGAAGGAGGTATGACCCCAGGGCTGGGTAAAGTGGTAAATGGGGCAGGGAGGAGCTGGGTTGGATTAGATTAGTGCTAGATGCTGCTCACCACTGGGGACAGGCCTTGCCTTGGCAGCTCTACAATCTACATGGGCAAGAGAAGGCAGGAGGGGAAACTGAGGCACAGAGAAAGGAGGCAACTGGTCTGGGGTCCCCTAGCAGCTCAGTGGCAGAGCTGGAGCTGGCACTCAGATGCTGAGTCCTTGTCTGCTGCCTGAGCCACTTGATAACCTGGGAACCTGCTCCTGGCCAGAGCAGTCTGCTGTCAGGGCCAGCCCTAGGGGAGAGCACAGTTTTCTCATTGTGTCACTTCTGGGAGGCCTCTTGCACCGTGAGCTTCTTGTTGGAAGAGGCTCCCCCATCTGCTCCCAGCCTGGGTGCATGCTGGGGTCAACTGTGGCCTGGCTGGGCAGTAAGGAACCAAGACGGCAGGACCGTATCAATAGCTACTCCTGCTCTCCACAGATCGTGGCACGGGGGCTGGGGACGGCGGTCGTGTTTGAAGACGACGTGCGCTTTGAGGGCTACTTCAAGCAGCGGCTGCAGAGGCTTATGGGAGAGCTGGAGTGGGCAAAGCTGGACTGGGACCTGATGTATGTTGACCTGGTCTTGCAGCAAGGGGCAGGAGTAGAGCTGCACACAGGGCCCAGCCCAAGCCACCACCCTACTGGGGCTCCCTCCCTGATTCCCTGGCCCCCTTCCCCTGTGGGCTCCTTCTGATGCCTGCTGCTGTTGCATTTCCAGCAGTGAGTGTCCCAGTGCAGTGTCCCAGTCCCTGGGTGGAGGGACTCCCATCTGTAACACATGCACCGCAGATTCGAGGGCTGCATAAGCACTGCTGCTTGGGGCAGTGATGGTCTCCCTGCAGCCACAGAAAGGGGGCAGCCTGCCTAGCGAAACAGTATGCTACTCCCAGCTGCCAGACACAGGGCTGGCAGGACCAGTAGCTTAACTGGGGGGAGATGGGGTACAGAGAAGCAGCTCTGGGCACTGTCTTTGTGGTGGCAGCAGCTGATCACTCCATGGTAATCAGCACAGTGGGAGCCAGTGCTGCCCTGGGCATGGAGCTGTGCTGCTTCACCTTTGGGCAGGACCCCTGAGAGGGCATGGGTGGTGCTTGCTGGTCCTTGGCCAGGTCTACACAGGGGCCTATAGTGCTGCTTTCAGTGGGGTGTTGGGTGATGTGAGAGCACAAAACATTTATGTCACATACACTATTCAATGGCCATCAGGTGGGAGCAACTTCTAGTCACTGGGTGGGAGCTGGCAGCTTGCAGGGAGTCTGAGTCCCACTCCCAGCCCCTGAAGCCACCTGCACACATGTCTCCTGGGGTTGCTGAGGGCCTGGCTCCTTCCCTCTTGCTGAAGGGGGGGTCTGTCTGCCTTTGTAGCTACCTGGGCAGGAAGCAGGTGCAGTCTGAGGATGAGGAGCCGGTGGAGGACGTGAGAAACCTGGTGGTGCCGTCATATTCCTATTGGACCCTGGCCTACATCATCTCCCAGCAGGGAGCCCAGAAGCTGATCAACGCCAAGCCCCTGGGCAAAATGCTGCCCGTGGATGAGTTCCTGCCCATCATGTACGACAAGCACCCAAAGTAAGAGGGGCTCCATGGCCCTGGGGGGAATGGACTGCAAGAGTCCAGAGCTGGGGCCTTGCTTCATGCAGCCCCCTCTGGAAGGTGGTGGGATTGGGTTTCTAGCCCAGGGCCTGCAATCCTCCTCCCTTGCCTGCTTTGCTGCACTGGGCCCCTCAGACCTTGGTTCCTTGGAAGTGAAGGAACATGCATTTCCCCCCACCCCCCCCAGCTTCCACATGCTGAAGGAAAACATCTGTTACCATTAGCTCATCCCCCACAGACACGGCTGGGCTTTGGCCTCTGGAAAATAGTCATCAGCAGGCTCCGGGGGGAGAGGAGGAATAGAGATTTGTTGCCAGCTGAGCATGGTGCTGGTGTGGAATGAGTGTGGGGGGGTGGTCTTTAGTGGGAGGAGCATCTATATACATTTATATACCCAACAGCACCACTGGCCTCCCCTGCGCTCCTTATGGACCCAGCTGGGTCTTCTCTCCCCCAGATCAGGTTGCTAGTGTCTGGGTTGTTCTCATGGTGCAGTTGATAAGTCGCTCTGTGGCTGTGATCAGATGGGGAGAACAGGGATTCCTGAGCAGAGGCTGGGTCTGTGTGCATTATGCCCAGCCAGGACAGTCCTGATCCCCTTTGCACACACATGGTGTGAGGATGAGGCTGCTAACTTGCCTGTTGCAGGGAGATGAGCTGCGGGTGCCCTGCAGTATCCAACCACAGAGATTAGCCACTGTTTCTCTGCCCAGGCAGCTGAGCTTTCCCAGCCACCCCAGACTGTGCATGTGATTTGCATCTTCTGCAGCCCCACATGCTTTCCAGCCCCAGGCCTGCAGCTGTGTGGCTGGCAGGGCCTTTTCCCCAGTGTAGACGTCCCAGAGCCCGATCAGGTGGCAGGAGGCAGGTGTGGGAGGGAATGGGAAAGGCTGAGGGTGAGGTGGGATGCAGAGAGTAAAGGGAGGGGTGGAAGAAGAAGATGGATAGACAGACTGATGGGAGGGTGTGAGCCAGGAGCCCCTCCAGGTGCCGTGTTAGCTTCAGTAGCCTCAGCACAACCCCCTTGGCCCTGGGCCAGTGGTCTGGGTCACAGGAGACAGATGCGATAGGGGTGACCTGGGTGTGGAGAACAGTCTCCAGAGTCACTCCCTGCTCTGGGCAGTCAGGGATGCTGAGAGCTGGAGTGCTGAGACACAGGGCAGGGTCCTGGGTGCTCCCAGCAGAGGAGCCCATGGAGGAGGAGGCTGGATGCTGCCTGCACAGTGTCACCTCCTGCTCTGCGCTGAGTGCCAGCAGTCTGCCGGGTGAGCTCATCGTGGGAATCCTTGTTTGCTGCACTCTAACAAGGAGCCTGAGAAACGCCTGGTTCTCCTCTTGCCTGGACTTGGAAAAACAAGTTGCCTGAGCCAAGCAAAGTGCATTGGCTGTGGTCTGAGACGTTTCATCAGAGCTGCGGGCACGTTCCTCTCACCTCCATGCTCCCCTGGAGCCGCCTTCTCTCCTGGAGCTCTTGGCTTCAGGCCTCCAGCGGAAAACAAACTGGCTCCATCCCTGCACTGGGTCCGGGGCACCCCGTGTCTGAGCATCCCCCTAGGTGGTGGGTGGCATTGGTGGGTCCTGCTGCCCCCCATGCTGCACACCCCCAGCCCCCTGGCGTTCCACTGAAAATGGTATTTTTTCCACTCTGCCTTGTACAGCCAGGATTACAAGAAGCATTTTGCCAGGCGAGACCTGGCGGTGTACTCAGTGCATCCCCTGCTGGTGCAGCCCACTCACTACACTGGGGACGCCCAGTGGCTCAGCGACACGGAGACCTCCACCATCTGGGATGACGACTCCCGGAAGACGGACTGGAGCGGCTCGCAGAAGACGCTGAAGCACTCCCGAGGCCATGCCGGCCACTCGTTCCGCTCAGCCGCCAGAGATGAGCTCTGACATTGCCTGGTAAGCGTGGTCCAGGAGCAGCTGTGGAGCACAGGTTTGAACATGTGGACACACGTGCTGTGGGTCCATGTAGCATGGGCTCGGCTGCCTTTGATGCTGGTTTCAGTGTTGTCCTGAAATCCGGTGTTGTGACATGTCTGAATCTCCCTTTAAAACCTTTTCCCTCCTGTCCCTGCCTCCCCGTGGATCTTAGGGCACCTTGTGTAGCCTCACACCCCAACCCCTTCCATTGGGTTAGGGCCACCCCTGTTTGTTCAGATGGAAATCCCACAAGCAGGCAGGAAGTCGGTGGGAGATGAGTAACTTGGGCCCCCCAGTCCCTGACTACATGGCCTTTGCAGTCTGTTTGGGACAGTAGCTGTGTCAGGCTGTCAGCAGGAAGAGAAAGGTGTAGGAGCACCCAGAGGGTGAGCCTGGGCCCTGTCTCCTTGCTTCTGATGTCTTGTCACCCCCAGCAATGGGACGGGTAAAGCAGCAAGAAGCTGCCTTTGGCTGCAGCTGTGGGAAGAGGTGTGTGCAGGCTCAGGGGCAAACCCTGGGAGGGGTCACATTATCAAGAGTTTTATACACCCCTGTGTGTAGGGGCAGAGGGGCCTGAGCATCCTGGTGGCTGTTGTTATGCTGCGTGAACTCGGGCAAGTTACACTAACACTATGTGCCTCGATTTTCCCGTCTGCACTACAGGGATGATATACGCTATTTCCTCTGGCGCACAGGGGGTTCACTAGCAGTTGCCTGCAAAGCCCCTCCATCTCAAAGGACCCTTCTGCCTCAGGCTGCTCTTCCCACTGCTAAGATGGCAGGGGGCTGCGCCACGTGGCCTGTGCTGTGTTATGAGTGTGAGATCAGCACTTGATGCTGGGAGGAGGAGCCGCCCTGGGAACAGCCTCTGCTCTCTCTGCTTCAGCCCAGCATTGCTAGAGTTAATCCTCTCTCAGAGGCTCCAAAACAGTCCTGCTGTCTGGGATTTTTTGCGCTGGCAAGAAAACAAGTCTCTAGGCAGGAGCTTAGCACCGAGGGCCTGGACTGGGAGCAAAGCAACAGGGCAGGAGTTGAAAACAAGAAAAAAATAGCCTGGCTTTATTTTGGCAGGGCACATTTGGCAGGTCCGGCAGGCGGGGTGGGGGTTTAACAAGCCAGCAGGTCCCCTCTTTTCTCCTGGGCCTGCTGTGAGCTGGCCAGCACACTCCTCCCCAGAGGTGGCTGCAAGTTCCTGGGTCTGGTGTGAGAGCCTTGGGGTTGAAGGGCACCAGAGAAACAGAAGGGATAATGTTTCACACCCACATGTGTTAAGTGACCCGGTCTGCATCTCCAGTGAGCCAAATGACATGCAGGACGGTGGAGCCTCTGGCCTGGATGTGCTGCCTCTGGGGGGAAGAGCTCAGAGAGAAGGCAGCTTGTTTCCTTCACTCCCACCGTCTTCTTAGCAATGCTTGGCTTAAAGCAGCTGCAGGTGGTGACCATGTATTTAGGATTACAGAGCCCCTCTCCACTATCACAGCCAGTCTTCTCCATGCCAGTCCCAGCACCAGGCCTCAGCCTGCACTGGATGGACCTTTTTGGGAGGAGAAGATAGCTCAGTCCCCAGGGCCATTCACAACACCCTCTTCATTTAGTCAGCAGCCTCTGCAGAGGTAGCAGGAGGGAGAGCCACTGCCCAACCATCTGGCAGAGGCACAAGGGGAATCGGCTTCCGGTGGGACACGGGCCAGTGAGTGTTGAGTGTCACTGCACTAGCAAACAGGAGCTGGGCTGTCTGTCCCTTGCAGGCAGTGATTACCCCTGCCTGCATCAATAACACAGGGCTCTCGCTTCCTTTCCCAGGGAGGCTTCCTGTTCCTTGAGCCTGACAAAGGGAGCGTTGTGGGCCACTCTGCCCAGCAGCAGACTCCACTGGTTCCCAGCTGAGAGGTGCAGCTGCAGCCACCGACCGAAAGCGGGTATGGGCCTTGGTGCATCGCCTCCATTCACAGGGACATGCTCCAGCAAGACTTTGCACCAAGGACCATGCTGGGCTCTCCAGATGCCTGCGAGATCTCTCTGCTGAGCAGTGATACTTTTGGACTAGTCCTTTGCAGGCTACTACTTCTCACTCCCTACCTCCTTGTGGAGTCTGCCTGGATGAGCAGGACGGGTCTGAATTGTGCAGGGCCCAACCATTCCCAGGAGGCTGCCTGGCTGCGGGGATCCATCAGAGCTGCTGTGTAGTATTATTCTTGTAGTGCTTGTTTGGACATCGGTGTATGTGGTCAGGTCCTTCTCCTGTTCCAGCAGAATCACCTCCTTCTCTTCACCCTGGACAGATACAGCTGTCACCATAGGTGCTTTGGTGGAAAGGAGATGAGATGCTAAGGAGACGGGTGCCAAGGAAATGCCTATGAGGGCACAGATTTCCAAAGAGGATGGAGCACAGGCCAGAAGGGCAGAAGCTGTCTCAGCTGACTGTAGCTCAGGGTTATGCTTTCCTTGGGTGATGCTCTGCCAGGCTCATCTGTCACCTGCACTGGTTCTTGATGGACGTGAGTGAACCAGGAGGAGGATTAAAGCCGACTCTATTTAAGCTTGTTCGCCAGAGTCTTGTTGCCATTGTCTTGGTCCCTGGTGTTCTCTAGTGTGTTATGCATCTACTCACTCCAGCTCTGGCCAGAAATAGCAGCACTTCCCCACACCTCCAGGCTTAGAGCAGCACAAACAAGACTGGCAGGGGAGGCTGGGCTGTGCTCTTAACTGTAGTGATGTTAACACAGTAAAACCACCCTAATGTGGGTGCAGTGTATCCTGGCATAAAGTGCTTTATTCTGGGATAACTATTCCACTAGGGAAAGAGCTGCCTGGTTTCCTCTCTTCATTTACCCAGGAGACTGGGATTTCCAGCACTGAGCGGTGTTAGAAAATGAAGTGTGGCCTGGTTGATCAAATAGGGTTGAAAGGTAGGTGGGTCCCAGCTCTGCCACTGGCTGGCTGGGTGACAACAGCAAGACACTTCACCCTGTGTACTTCAGCCACCCCATCTGTGTAGCAGGGTGATACCCCCCGAGAGGTGGGAAAGTAGGAGGGTTATTTAGTGTCATGTCTGTCGAGGGCTTTGGAGAGGTTAAGCACAAGCAGCCGTCTAACTGAGCAACGTTTCACTGCCACTTTGCCCAGGTGTAAATGGAGACCCAGGACTCAAAGAGCAGGCAGCTGGAACAGCGTTGGGACAGCTGGCCAAGGAGGCTGTGGGATCCCCAGCCTTGGAGGTTTTTAAGAGCAGGCTAGACAGACACTTGGCGGGGAGGTTTTAGACAGGGATGATCTTGGCTTGAGCAGGGGCTGGACTAGGACATGACCGCCCCTTCCAGCCCTGTTTTTTCTCATGCTATGACCCCTGACTTCAGAAAAGCTTTTCAGAAATTATCTCTTGACATCACTTGCTACCATAGGAAAGGGGGGAGATTGACTTTTTGCCATCCCAAATAATCCCAAGCTCACCTCTGCCGGCAGAGCCTAGAATCCTGCCCTCTGGGCAGACTGTCAGGGCAGGCTTCTTCACTGCCCCCGTGATATATTAGCAGCACCTGTCCCAGTGCCCAGAAGACAGCTCAGGATCTGAAGTCTGAATGGTGCTGCCCTCATCTCTTATCCGAGGCATGTGCCCTTGGCCCATGCACCCACAGAGTTGCCCTAAGCCCACAGGCTGCTCTAGGTCCTTACACAGTGTCTGCGCACTCTGTCTTTGCCATGTATTTATCCTTGCGACACCCCTGCCAGCTCCCGTGGTCGGAAGCAGATGCTTTAACTAGCCCACCTTCCCCTGTCCCAACTGTTCACCGAGGTGGCTTGGAGGGGGCAACGCCTCTGCAGTGACCCCAGGCCCGCGGAGCATGGGGCTCTGCACGGCCGTGCTTCATTCCCTTCTTAGAGGAGGCTTCTGGCGCGCAGGTATGGCTCTGCTCTCCCCACCATGAGACTGGGAGCAGGTGACGGCTGGCTCGGGCTGTGCCAGGGACAGGGCTGGGCAGTGTGTGCCCCCACCCCTTAGACCAGGTGCCTGGTGCTTTCAGGGGCCTAGGAGGTGCCCCAGGCTCTGCCGTGCAGCTGGGCGATGGGGGCGGCAAAGTCCAGGGCACCCCTCTAGGGGCGTTCGTAGCGGCGCCTGGCCCTTTAAGGCGCTCCGCCGCCCGTTGCTATGTACAGAACGCGCTCCCTGGCAACGCGGCTCTTAAAGCGCGCGCGGGCTCCTGCCGCGCCGCGACGCGCCGCGATGGCCCCCAAGAAGAAGGGCCGGGGCGGCGGCGCCAGGGCGGACGCGGAGGCGGCTCAGCCCGAGCCCGGCCGCGACTTCTACCTGCTGCAGATCCGGGACCTGGAGCAGCGCCTGGCCCGGTGCGGGCGGGGCGGGGCGGGGCGGGGGGTTGCACCCGGGCCTTCCCCTGCGGTTCCGGGCTGGGGCTGGGGCTGGGGCGAGCCGGTGGGTGTCCCGCTGGCCTGGGCTGGGGGTGGCAGGCGATGGGCCCCGGGCAGCAGGAGGGATGGGGTGACCCAGCACGGGCGATGTCTGACATCAGGGTGGCGCTGCCTGCCCGGGCAGGTACCAGCAGCGATGGGACGAGCTGCAGGCCGGCGAGGACCTGCTGCGGATGGAGAACGAGCAGATGGCCAGCGACAACAAGGAGATCGTGGCCTTCCTCAAGAGGACCCTGAACCAGCGGGCGGATGAGATTGCCGAGCTCCACAACCAGCTGCTGGGCCTCCAGCAGGCCAAGGATGCGGAGAAAGATGCTTTCGAGGCCCAGCTGGCCCAGGTGCGGCACGAGTTCCAGGAGACCAAGGACCAGCTCACGTCCGAGAACATGCTGCTCAGTAAGGTCATAGCCCTGGTCGCCCCTCCCCTGCACAGCTCGCCCCCGCGGTCTGACCGGACCAGACTCCACCACCACCGGTCCTCAAACCCAGGGCCCTTGGCTGCCTCCCAGGGTCTATGGAGGAGCGTTGAGTTCCTATTGCAATTAAAACCCCACGGAGGAGCGACATGAGGTGCTCCCTCTCCTGTAGCCCAGGAGACAGCTTGGGCGACCCAGGGCTGGAGCCAGATTTCAGTTGCAGGTATTGAGGGATGGACATTTTGGGGGTTGCGCAGTTCAGGCTGTTTGGGCTGCTGAGGGACCAGCTGTTTAAAATGTGGTACGGCTGCAGTGGGTGGGGATCTCTTTTTCCTCCCTTGGAAAACGTGGATGAACCCGATTCCTTTATTGCTGCCTTGATGTTGTCAGCTGAAAGCATCAGGTTTTATTATCTTTTTTTTTTCAGTCGAAAGCTTGGAAACATTTTGTAACCTTTCAGCCAAAGTCTGCTGTGAAGCGATGTTGGTTTGGCCTGGGCCTGAGAGATTTTGTTTTCTCCTGTGAAGTCTCAGTGTTTCTGGAAGAGCTGGTGCCTTCCAGGCAAATGCTCGTTAGCAGAGAACCCAGCTCTCCCTTGACGAAGGAAACTGTTGTGACCAGCTCTAGTTACTGGCGGGGTTGCGGGGCAGAGGGAGAAGCTCTCTGTGCTGTGGACAGGTGGAGCCTCGCTGCTGCTGCTGCAGGGGTGGGTGGGTGTCTGTGCTCCAACTCTGGTGAAAGATGCTGGGCTGACAGTGCTGGAGTCTGTCTGTGCTGAACCCACAGCAGGTGCTGCTGGGGCAGTATGAGGGCAAGTGTCCCTGTATTGCTGCAGCACCAGGCCAGGGCATGCAAACATCCTTAAGTCCTGGCTTGAAAGGCAGCTGGCTCCATAATCCACTGGACCTCCAAGCAGCACTGCTCTGGTGCTGGGGAGAACCCTGGGAGGGGACTCCTGTGCTTGGTGAAACTCCTGGCTTGCTCTCTCCTCTCTCTAGGGGCAGAAAGCCCAGGCAAGCCTGGTGGGGCCCTAAGTGATTTCTTTGGCAGGTGGGAAGCTGGCTGCATTGGAGGAGTTCAGGGTCCAGAAAGATGAGCTCATGGCCAAGTTTGCGACCCTGGAGGAGCAGCTGCAGAAGCAGGAGGAAGGTCACAAGGAGTACACTTACAACCTGGAGAGGAAGATGGTGCTGGACAGGGACAGGTCAGCCCAGCAGAGCCTGACTCACAGTTCCCCACTGCAGGCAGCCATGAAAGTGAAAGCAGGAGTGTGAGCCAGTGGTTACAGCTTAGACTGGTGACCTGAGGCTTCTACTCCTGGCCTCACCACTGGCAGGCAGCTCACTTGCCCTGCCCGAGCCTCGGTCCCCAATCTGTAATCACAGAGGGAGATTAATACCAGTGTGGATGGAGAGAGGCAGGGGGCTGGCAGGTGGTGAGTTTCCAGCTGTGTGGTGATGGACATCTAGTAGAGCTGTCCCTGTACACAGGTGGTTGAACTTGTTTGAGTGGGTGGGTAGGACATGGGCAGTTCTCCCCCGGAGCACCTGGGATGGAGTGCATGCTCCCCCATCCAGGGTCTCTCATGGGTGCTCTGCATGCTTTCCCAGGCAGTGAAAGGAAGCATGTGGGAGCTGCCATGTAGGTTGTTTTTTTGGGGCTGAGGTGCTGGTGGGGGCAGTGGGCCCCTGCTAGGGGTGATGCCCTTCCCTGCACATATATGTATGTGGCTCTTACCCTGTAGGCTGAAGAAGGAGATGGTGCAGCGCGTCAATGTGGTGGCATCCGAGTTTCGCAAGGTGTCCCACAGTCAGATGGCTGAGACCACCAAACGCGCCATCCGGGAGAATGTGGCCATCAGTGTCCAGCTGACCAAGCTGTCTGACCGCAGCTATGACCTCCTCCAGGAGAATGAGCAGCTGAAGGAGGCTCAGGTTGAGATGCAGAAGCAGCTGGAGATGCTGGAGCACAATGAGAAAGAGATGGCCAAGAACAGCCTCAGCCACCAGAAGGTCAGAGCCCCCCTCTGCTGTCTGGGGGTGGTCAGCACAGGGGGACACTGACCCAGACAGCTGAAGCCAGGTCTGGGTGCTGCACCTAGTGGCCATATGCGGGTTTTCCAGGGCGCTATCAGGGTACTGGGGCCTGGGGAGACCATGGTGCGAACCTGGTTGGTGGGTGCAGAGGCTCATTGCTTGGCTGTAGGCTGCTGAGCATTAGGGCTGTGCAAAATTTCGCCGGTTCTTTCAATTCAACATTGTTTTGACTAATTTCGAGCTTTGAATCAAAATGAAGGGCTTCGAAACAGCCTCAAAACAAAACGAGGCTAGTCGAAATGTTTTGAAACGTTTCGATACCAGCAGTGAGAGACAGGGGAGCACCAGCGGGGAGCGCAGCCCTGGCTCTCCCTGTCTCCCGTGCTGGAAGCTGATAACAGTGCAGAGGAAGGGAACTGAGCCTCAGCTCAGCTCCCCTCCCCAGCACTGCGATCTGATGGGGTGAACAGGCATCGGGGTGGAGTGGAGAGTCAGCCCAACTGGGCTCACTCCCCCACACCACACACGCTGTGATCGGGCGTGGGGGTGGAGAGTCAGCCTAGCTGTTTCGAATTGAAGTGAAATTCAAAACAGAACGCTGTTCCTTTGAACCGTCGAAACTGAAGGCAAAATGGAACCATGCCGTCTTGCACAGCCCTACTGCGCATGGGCCAGGAAAGCTTGGGGAGGGGCTGAGGTGTGTGGGCTAAAGCTGATTGCATCTTTTCTGTCCTCTGATACTCCCCCTTGTCCCCTTTGCTCTTTCCAGATGATTTGGATGCTCATCCGGAGATGCAAAGAGCAGAAGCTGCTGCTGAATGAGTACACAAAGCAGAGGGAGGCCATGTGCCACCTGGAGGTGGCCCACAAGGAGCTGCAGGGGGAAACCCAGGCACTGAGGTACTGGCATCACCAACAGTGATGATGACAAGGCATTAGGGCCCAGAGACGGGTCTCATTCCAGCACTGCTCCTGGGCCATGCAGGAGAGGTGGAAGAGCCCTTGTTTCATAACCCACCAGGTCTGGCAGGCTGAGCAAGGTCAGGCCATGCTCATGGGAGATCCTCACAAAGCCCCAGGTGCAACAGGACTTGGTGCTGGGGCTTCAGAAAGTGCTGCTATTCCTTTAGACCTGGCTGCAGGGGCACTGTGTTGCTGCCTCTTACTTCCTGGCCTGGGGCTGGCTGGGAGTTGGAAATTCCAGCACTTTGAAGGGAAAGAATGGGGTCTTTCTGTTCTGAATGAATACAGCCAGCCAGGACCTTGATATCCCCCACAACTGCCCTAGCCCAGTCTCAGACTTGGCAAGCCCTTGCCACTGTGTGTGCTAGGCAGGCCAGACGGCTAGAGCCAGGGTGGCGCTGACTAGTGCTCTGGCTGACCAGATGCTGAGAGCACCAGACCACCTAGCAGAGGCTCTGCCCACCACACAGCTGGGCCCTGCAACCCATTGCTGCATTTACAGGACACTGGGGAACCCCTCCCAGTAATTACCTGGCTGCTGCTTCCTCCCTGTGTCCCAGCACTGCAAGTTAGCATGGAAAGGGGAAGCTGGCAGCCACCATATGGGTCACCAGCTGGCAAACCTGGCCTAGGCAGAACCTGCCTCCCCAAGGCTTCACCTGTAGCATCTTGTCTGTGAACCAGCTTAGACATATGGGTACCAGGGCACCTACACTCCAGGCCAAGCAGGCATCAGCATCCTGAGACCTTGGCATTCTCTTCTTGTCTCCGCCCCAGAGAGAGGTTGCAGAAGCTGGAGGAGGAGGCAAGGAGGAGGGTGGCAGAAGGGCAGAGTCAGGCCAGGCTCCTGGAAGAGGAGCAGAAGCAGAGGAAGAAGGCAAAAAGGGTCCTGGCTCGGGTGGTGCATGTCCTGAAAGAGCTGCTGCTGGTGAGGCTCCCACTGCCCCCAGGCTTATGAGGATGCCAGGCATGAAGGGAGGGAGAGCCCAGTGTTCCCTGTACCAGGCGCATCAAGGTCAGAGATGTGGGAACAAGCAGGGGGCAGTGGTGTCTGCAAGGGCTGGGCACAGGCACTCCTGGCTTTGTCCCAGCTTTCCCAATGCCTCCCGGTGTGGCCCCAGGCAAGCTGCTGCTCCACTCTGTGCCTCCACTTCTTCACCTGTAGGGCTAGATGATATTGCTCTATCCTCCCAGGGTCTGGGGCTTGGTTGGGGTGCTCAGAGGGGCTTAGAGCATGTTCCAAACTAAGGCTCTGAAGGGCAAAACCCTCCTGTGGTGAAGAACAGCACAGGGCCAGGAAGTGTCTGAGCCCAGCCTAGACCCCCTGGGGCCAGCTCGCTGTCCCACAAATTCTGTAGAGAACTGGGGAGCCGCGGAGCATCCAAGGTCTTGGTGTCCCACAGAGGCCACTGGGGAGCTCTGGGGTGCTCACAGGTGCTGCAATGGTAGGACTGAGCCAGGTGCTTCCTTGGCCTCTGGGGAGGTGAGCAGCCCTAGCCCACAGGTGAGGTGCTTCTGTGCAGGTTCCCCCCCAACTCCATCAATCTCCTCCATCTGTGTGGCCTACAGGAGAAGCCAGTTGACGAGGAGGAAGGCGAGTTCGATGTCGTATTCCAGCTGCGGCGCAAGGAGAAGCTGCAGAGTCTGCTGGCCCTGGTGCAGCAGGTGGCTCGGGGGGAGCAGAGGCTTCCAGAGCAGGAGTTCCCACCACTGCGAATGGCCAGCAGGGAGCACCACTTGGAGCGGTATTTGGGGTTGGGGGGGCCTGTGCCAAGAGGGCTGGGCTGCAGGGGCAATGCAGAAAGAAGCTCTGTTCCTTGTCCAGGCCAACTCCATGTTGCTCCCAGGTCCAGTGCCCTGGAGGGGGAGGTCCATGGACCAGGAGCTGTCATGGCCTTGCAAGGTGGAGCAGAGAGGCAGAGCATCTGCTCTTTTTGTCGTCTTTCTGCCCTGCATGTGAAGACAACTCCCAGCCAGCAGCTCCCCACCCCAGTCACACATTCTTACCGGGGACGCAGGGCAGCCAGGAGAATCTTCCTGGCTTGCGTTGGCTCTGGCTCACTTTGCTTCCTGATTCCTGATCCTGTGCTTCCCGTCTGCCCTTAGGTTATTTCCTGGCTCCTGCCAGGGCCTGCCATCCTCCTCTGCTCCCTCCAAAGCAGGTCCTTGGCTATCATGTCTTTGCAGGCCTTGCCCCGCCATTCCCTTCCCCCCCTATCACGTGGTGTAATCCAGCCCCTCTCCCTCCTCAGGTCCAGCCAGCTGCCCTCAGCCCTGCATGTGAAGGCTTCCCGTGTGCTGTCTCACCACTCGATTATGTGGCAGGGGCATGTGCCGCAGCTGTGCCACAGCATGCCCAACATGAGCCAGCTAGGCCTGCTGCCTGAGACCACCTGCTTCGGGACCCTCCGTGCCTACAGCAGCAGCCCAGAGGTGAGGCCAGCTTCAGGGCAGCAGGGTATGGGCCTGGGCAGGGCTGAGGCCAGGCAAGCTTCTGCTCAGAGGTTAGAAGTGGAGCCTTGCGGGAGGGCTGGGCAGGCTCTACGCAGCCCCTAGACCAGGGGTTCTCAAACTTTGTGATACCGCGACCCTGTAAAATAATATATACGTTTACACGCCCCCCCATAATTAAAGCTATTGATTCAAACCAGGGGTTTTCAACCTTTTTTGGTTGGTGTACCCCTGGCAGCCAATCGCGAAGCAGGCAGCCAGTCAAGGAGCAGGAGTGGGGGGTCCCCCAGTGGCTGATTAAGTGGGTGGGATCCCTGTTGGCCAGTCGATGAGCAGGAGGGCAGTGGGGTCCCCAGTGGCCGATTGACAGGGATGGGGGGGAACTGACAAGCAGGCAGCGGTGAAAGTGGAAGCACCGGTGGAAGGATCCACAGCATGTGGAAGCAGCATGAAGTGCTGGAGAAGTTTGCGACCCCCTTTTAAGTTGTACAGTTTGAGAACCCCTGCCCTAGACTGACCCATCCCCTCTCCTGATCCAAACAGATCCCTTCAGCTTGGAGCTAAGGAGCCTGGGGGTGGGAGGGAAGTACATTACAGGCCCAAAGAGCCCTGTCCTGCCCCTGCTGGGAGGCAGCAGAGGGGGCTGTGTCTGAACTGCTCTCACTTTTCCCACAGCAACTCGTGACTTCCTGGCCAGAGGAGACACAGGGGAAGCAGCCAACCACCCTGCCCAAGGTAGTGGTTAAACCCTCCTGACGGCAGAGGCTGGGCTGTACAGGAAGCCTGCGGGGACAGACGCCTTTCCTGCCAGCCAACTGCTGTTCTGCTGGGTGGCCTGAGCAAAGGAGCAGGATTGAGGACAAACATGGGGGGGGTAGAGGACACATGGATTTATTTTCCAGTTAGTGCAAAACTGTTCTATGAAAATGCTGTCAAGACAGTTGAATGAGAGTGAAGGATAAATCTGAGCAGCTGGGGCCTACCTGGCTCAACAGGGGGCCTGTAATGTGCTCTGTACAGAGGGAAAGGGGCAGCTAGGCCATGCCAGCCCTAAGCAGGGTGAGGAGGCAGGCGCCCCATGAACCGTCAGCTGGGGTCATGCACAGAGCCTGTCTGGGGTCAAGGGATCTTGCTCCCTGCAGAGAGGGAAAGTCTGGCTCCCTGTAAGAGCTGCCTGTGCAGGTAGAAGAGCCCAGTGCTGACTCAGGTGTGCAAGGAGAGCTCCTGCCTGATGGTCCTCCCCCCACATCCTATTACTGGAGCAGTGCTATACACAGCCCTGCTTGTAGGGTCAGTGCTCTATGCTTAGCTCCAGGATACTGCCCAAGCCCGTGCAAGCCATGGTGCCTAGTAACCCCTTAAAGAGCCCAGAACCACTGCTTTCTGTTGTCACCACATTCATGAAAATGCCCTAGCGATCGAAGGCTCAACCCTGGTCGCCCTTGTCACTGGGAGTGGCAGAGCCCTGGCCCCTGTCCAGTGCTAGGGCTGCCTTGGTGCCCCTGCTGCCCTGCAGGATGTGCTCCAACAGCAGGCTGACTGCCTGCTCCAGGACCTGTGGCAGGACCTCTTGCTCAGCACTGGTGAACCTGCCCAGAACGAAGTGATCCACCATAGCTTCTCCCACGGGGCGGCCGATGCCCACCCGGAGCCGGACCATGCGCTGTGGGGGAGATGAGATCTGTGAGCAGGGTGATGGGGTGCTCCTCGCTCCTCCATGCTGGGACCGGGGTCTTTGGCTGAGCTGTTCCCACTGTACAGCGTGGCAGCTAGTGGAACACTGTGCGCCCAGCAGAGCCTGGAGCACGTGCTCCTGACCCAAAGCAGAAACAGATGCTGGAGGCTTGTGTGATGTTAGGCCAAAACTTCAGTGTCAGGGACCTTATGAGCCAGGGCCCAGCAAAAGAAGGGGACTCTGGGAGTGGTGAGCAGCTCTGTGGATTGGAAGGGGATCTTGGGGGCTTCACTAGAGGAGGGCTCCCACAGATCAGCAAGAGAGGGAGAGTGGGGACTCTGTCTCACTCCATTACCCTGTGATGTGGCTGGATCCAGGCTGTGCTCCAACAAACATACGCTTGGAAGGAGCCTGGTTCTACAGTACAGCTGAGCCAGTGCCCCAGGCTCCTGGCCAGGCCAGCCGGTTCCACTTAGCTAATTGCCTCCATGTTTTCCCAGCTCGTGGGTGAGGCAGAAACAAGAAGGAGGGGAGACAGCTGCTAGCCTGGGGCAGGGCAGGGATGGAGAGGAGAGGGAAGCCGTGAAGTGAGGTGTGGCTGAGGCCTGTCTCCAGGGGCCATGGTGAAATGGGCCATGGCTGGGAGGTGTAAGTGAGGTCTTGCAGGGAGAGGCGTACTTACATCTGAGTGCAGGGCACTGATGCAGGAGCGGACTCCGTTGTGCCCCCTAAGGACAGTAGGAGATTAAGCAGGGTCAGCGGAAGGTGAGAACCCACATGGGGCTGCAAGCGAGGCCTGAGGCACCAAGGGAACAACTGAACCCTGCTCCTAGACCTGGGCTGGTCTGCACAAAGTACCCTGGTTTAACTAAGTGGTGACTCTAAGCCAGGTTAGTGAACCTGGTGCTGCACCCTCCCCTCTAGGCACATACCTGGTGCCAAATGTTTTGCACACCATTCTGACTCAGTGGGTGTGTGTGGGGCACAGGGACAGCTGGCTGTCTTGCCTAGCAGTCACTCTCCATTTGAGCAAGATGCTGGCTGCCAGAGAGCAGCTATTTCCAGTCCACCCAGAGACACAGTCCCCAGCACACAAGGAGTTGCTGACGGAGCTACTCCTAGAGCAAGGAATTGGGAGGGAACTAACGGATCTTTTGGTTTGATCCACTGCACAGGTGCAGGACATAATGTCACTCTCTTGTGCCAGGCCGTCATGATGTCTCCAATTAACCAGCAGTTTGGCTGGAGGCGGTAGGCAAGCCTGTGTCTGATGGGGCTGTAAGCTCTGCTTAAGCAGTGGCAGCTCAAAAGTTCTGTCCCTGTCCCTTTCCCACCTGCCCAGCCAGGGGGAAGGGGCTTTCCTAGCCCCCAATGCCCATCTCCAATCACTGTACTGTGCCAGGGCTTTCCCTTTGTACCTTGCGCTGCCTCCCAGCTTCATTGCTATCTTCCCCAGCGGCTTGTCCACGTCATCGTGAACTAGGTAGATGTCTTTGATGCCCACGTTGTATGTCTCAGCTTGAAACAGAAACAAAGAGTGAGGGGAAATGCCTCTCCCTGAGGATGCCACAAGCGTTGGCAGAGATGCAGCAAGGGGCAGACAGCAGGAAGGGTTTATCAGGGGTTTGAGACCTGTTGGCCTCAGGAATGCACTGGCAGAAATGCTGGCAGCTGGAGTGCACAGGCTCATGCTAGGGCTGCCTGGCGTTTGGACCACAGGATACAGCTGCACAGTGAGCCTAGTTCAGGCCCCGAGTAGCTGACAGCCAGTGCCACTGAAGCCCGACTGGGTGCAGCAGGGGAAGATGGGAGCTGCTTGGGACACCAGGGAAACCTGCTTACTTCCAAGAATCATGCTGAGATCTTTGGTGTCTGTGCAGAGCCTTTGCATCCTCCTTCCCAAAAGCCTGTCACAAGAACCCACATGGGGCATACTCAGCTGACCTCACCTACCTCCCAAGGTGGTATGAGAACGCTATGATCTGCAATGGCTTTTGGAGATGAGAAGGGCTGGCTGATGTGTGCACTGCCTCTGATTGGGCTGAATCCACTCTGTGTCACAGACCCTATATTGTACTAATAGCAAGGATTCTCCTTTAGCTCACAAACCATTGAGCTTTTGCATCAGGAAGACCTAGGCTCTGTTTCTACTGTCACTGTGCCCCAGGGGCCAGGGCAGCAAGGAAGTCCTGAGTAGCCGCCTTGTCCATGTAAGAGGAAGTGTTTGAACTGCCCCGGGCTGGGCTTGCTCTGTCAAACACAGGGCAGGTACTTAGGATTTGCTGTTTGGGGCAGTAAGTGGGTCCCTGTTGCCAAGCAGGTGAGAGGGGAAGCCTGAAGTTCTCCTGAAGACCACGGCTGTGGGCCCCTCCTGCCACCCACCCAGAGAAATCATCAAGCCACTCACCAGCAGTGGCTATACTGAATCCATTAACATTCATGAGTCTCCGTGGTTTCAACAGCACCAAGTCCAGCTCCTCCAGGTTGGCAACGGCTACGTCTGCACGGCACCGTCTGTCTGCTTGCCACTGGTCAGTGACGTTGAGCTTCTGTGCCAGCTGAGTGAGGACAGCCATCCCCACATTGTGGCGGGTCCCTTGCAGCCCATGATTTCCCAGACCAGCCACCTGCAAACAAGATAAATGGCAGCTGTTCCTGGGACTCCTGGCATTGCCTACCAACCTTACAACCTTATCAGGGGCCACCAGCAGGGACTCGGGGAAAGTCTGTTCACCAGGGCCCCCCTTGGAGTCACCAGGAACAATGGCCACAAGCTGAGGGAGGATAGGTTTAGGTTGGATATTAGGAAGAAC
Source organism: Gavialis gangeticus (assembly GCF_001723915.1). Lineage (NCBI taxonomy): Eukaryota > Metazoa > Chordata > Crocodylia > Gavialidae > Gavialis > Gavialis gangeticus. The sequence continues at coordinate 14,285,655 of NW_017729011.1, read as the reverse complement.
TACTTCACTGTAAGGGTGGCCAGAGCCTGGAATAGGCTTCCCAGAGAGGTGGTGCTCTCACCTTCCCTGGAAATCTTCAAGAGGAGACTGGATAAGCACCTGGCTGGGGCCTTATGAACCCCTCCCACCCCCAGTCCTCCTTCCTGCCCATGGCAGGGGGTTGGAATCGATGATCTGTCTAGGTCCCTCCCGACTCATTGATTCTATGATTCTATGAACCTATCCAAGCCACTGGATCACACTGAAGCTGGGGGCCCAGCCCTGCTGGGCTGTGATGAGCAAACTTGCCTTCCTCTCATCTCCGCTCATAGAATCATAGACTCAATGAGTGGGAAGGGACCTAGACAGATCATCTAGTCCAACCACCTGCCATGGGCAGGAAGGAGCGCTAGGGGTGGCAGGGGTCACAAGACCCCAGCCAGGTGCCCATCCAGTCTCCTCTTGAAGATTTCCAGGGAAGGTGAGAGCACCACCTCTCTGGGAAGCCTATTCCAGGCTCTGGCCACCCTTACAGTGAAGTAGTTCTTCCTAATATCTAACCTAAACCTATCCTCCCTCAGCTTCTGGCCACTGTTCCTGGTGACTACAAGGGGAGCCCTGGTGAAGAGACTTTCCCCGAGTCCCTGCTGGTGGCCCCTGATAAGGTTGTAGGCAGCCACAAGATCCCCCCTCAGTCTCCTCTTACAGAGACTGAAGAGATTCAGGTCCCTCAGCCTCTCCTCATAGGGCTGGCCACAGAGGCCCTCAACCATATGAGTGGCCTCCTCTAGACCCTCTCCAGGTTCCCCACGTCCTTGAAGTGCGGCGCCCAGAACTGGACACAGTACTCCAGCTGCGGCCTGACCAGCGCCGCATAGAGGGGGAGCAAGACCTCTCTGGACCTGTTAGTGATGCCCCTGTTGATGCAGGACAGGGTGCGGTTGGCTCTGCCCATTGCTTTGTTGCATTGGTGACTCATATTCATCCTGGAGTCAATCCTGACTCCAAGATCCCTCTCTGGCTCTGTGCTACAGAGAGGGTCAGCCCCTAACCTATAACCATAATGCTGGTTCCCTCTCCCCAGGTACAGCACCCTGCACTTGTCCTTGTTGAACCGCATCCTGTTCAGATCCGCCCACTTCTCCAACCTATCCAGGTCTGCCTGGATGCGGTCCCTGCCTGCCGGTGTATTCACTTTACCCCACAGCTTGGTGTCATCAGCTAACTTGAACAGGGTGCTCTCCACCCCCTCGTCCAGGTCGCTGATGAAGATGTTGAACAGCACCGGCCCAAGGACTGAGCCCTGGGGGACTCTGCTGCCCACACCCTCCCAGGTCGACATCGACCCGTCCACCACCACCCTCTGGGTTCGCCCCTGGAGCCAGTTTGCCACCCATGTGACCGTGCATTCGTCAATACTGCAGTCCCTCAGCTCCTTTTACTGCCCAGGATAGGAAACCCATGGGGCCTGGCAATGTGACCTACACGTCCAGTTTGCTTATGCTAGGGGGCCATGTGTTAGGGACAGGGGTTGTTTCTCTGTGTCTGGGCTTTTTTCACTGCCCTGCCTCCCATTTGTTCTGGCTGCACCTCTTGTCTCCATGACTCAGAAGCCACAGGATGACTCAGAACCACGTCTGTCCCAGGATTCCTCAGCCACACATGAGGGCTACAATATCCATTAGAAAGAGCCTGTCTGCAAGTGGCTCCCCCCTTGCAGATAAGAAATAATGCCATCAGCATAGAAGAGGGGGCATGTTCCTGCTGTGATTCACAATATGTGGATTCAGCAGAGCTTTTACAGGGCAGCATGGTAGAGTATTACAACATCACCTCAGGAGTCCTAGATGGGATCAGGACCTAGCTGTGCTCAGCGCTGTACCAATAAGGTATAAAAGGGCTGTGCCTCAGCCACCTTACAACCTGAAAGTAGGACAAGAGACAACAGGATCCAAGACAGACAGGGGAGGCAAGGAAACAATGAGATAATAATGGTCAGCTCAGCCCATCACTAGCTTTATTACTGTCAGGTTTGTTTTGGAGACATCCCAGCAAAGGAGACCCTCCATTCCCATTAGGTGTATCAGAGACAAAGGCAGATCTGCAAGTTGTCTACACCAAATGTATGTCTGTAGCTGAAATAACCAGGGAGATGAAGAGGCAGAAGAGAACAAGGGCAAGATTTCAAGGAAGATGAGGACTTGTCCTGAGCCCCGTCTGGGAAGAGGTCATCAGTGGAGCTCAGCTTTGCGGCTGGTGTTGAATGGGGCGGATGGACGTTCCTGTCTATCCCACAGACTTGGACTCTCTTACACAGCCGCCTGCAGGGGCAGGGCACTGGACTCAATGACCATATAGCCCCTTACAATCCTGTCTAAGCTGGAAATGGGAGAGGGACTCAACAAGATGGTTGCAACTGGTGCATTCGATGAGCTTAGAGACAAAGGTTGCAGAGCACAGTCGGAAGGCCAAGTGTGGTGTCATCCTAGGTGCAGCAGAAGGAACATGATGTATCCCACGGTTAAGGAAAGGCGCAGGCAGTGCAGAGGTACAAGGGGTAACTCGGATGCAGCGGGCCTGAGCCCCGTGTTTGCGGCCCGTGCTTCACAGCGTGTATTAACAACCATTTGTAGCAGCAGGACGCTGGCTGCCCTGCCCCGCTCGTCTTCCCTGGGGCAGGTTTGGGGGCGATGTCTTGTTGCCTCAGCGCTGATGGTTGTTTTATGAGGAGTTTGAACTGCAAATGTGCTGGAGGTGGGTAATCCCTCCTCGAAGCCCCCTCCCCGTCCTTGCGGGCCCCGCCGTACGCCCAGCCTCTTCCTCGCGGCCGGCAGCAGCTCCCGCGCCACGTGCTGCCTCTCTTGGCCCGACCCGGAAGGGATTCCCTCCCCCACCATGGTCCCGGCAGCGGCCCTACCAGAACCCTGCTGGCGGCGGCGCGCAGCACGGCGCGGGGCTGGCTCATGGCGCGGCTCCGCATCTACCCCGCCCCGGCGCGTCCGAGTCAGGGCACAAACCCCCGGCTGGGGCGGCTCGTGCGTCACAGCCCCGCAGCCAATGGTAGAAGAGGCCCCCGACGGTGCCGCCGCCATCTTGGTTGCGGGCGTGAAGGGGCGGTGGTGAGGCCGGGCGGCCGCCATTTTTCATGTGGGCAGAAGTGTTCCCTCATTGAAGCTGGCAGTTTTAGGGTCCCCGTCTCCGTCTTGGTCGCGCCCCTCACACACCCGTGGCTGGTCGTTACCTGTTTGTTCGCCGGCCGTACCCACATCAAAGATGGCGGGGAAACCCGATCCCTGCGGCCTCTTATCGCCTAGCAACGCGATGCAGTCAGGCGGGAGCCGCCTCCGGCGCGGAGACACGGGGAGGCCTTGGCACCGGGGTGGGGGGTGCAGAGGAAACAGGGGCTGAGGCCCCGGGGTCAGAGGATAGCGAGTGAGGTCACGGGTCAGAGGGCACTGGTGGCTTTAGGAGGGGGTCCGGGGTACTAGCAGTGACCACCCCTCGTGGTCGGCCCCATGGAGGAGGCGCTGGCGGGCGCCCCCGAGAGCTTCCCGCTCCACATCCTGGGGCTCGGCCAGGCACTGCCGGACGTGGAGCCCCCCTGTGAGACACAGCCGGGCGCGGCCGTTCTGCGGGACAGGGCACGGGAGCAGTGAGTGTCCCCTGGCTCCTCCTGCCTCGCCAGGCACAGGGCGATGGCTTCCCTGCCTCCTGCCGGATGCCTGAGGCTCTTTTCTTCAAGGCTCTTCTCCCCTCCCCATGCGTCTGGATGTTGGGGGCAACCAGGCTGCGTCATCATGGCCCTGCCTGTTCCCCTCCCTGGCGTGTGAGAGCCCTGAGCTGGCACATGCTGCGGGGTGATTGCAGCACCCTCCTCCTCCACCACCCCTTGGGGGAGGGCAGCAAGCTACCGAGTTAATTATTGGAGTGACCTGGGCAGGGGAAGTAGGTGTCATCTCCCAGGCCCGCGTGGGGAAAGCCAGTCCAAGCTCTTGGGAGGAATATGCTTTGGTGCCAGGTGACACATCTTCTCTTTGCAGCTCTTACCAAGGCATGCTGTTCTTCTCCCGGGGCGAGTGGGAGAAAGCTGTCATCTCCTACTCCAAAGCCATTAACCTGGACCCCCAGCAGGTAAGGCCTGCAGGGCCTTGCCAGGGGGAATGCAGAACGGGAGTATTCATGTGAAGGTGCGAGCTCCTGATGAGGCAGGGGCCACGGGGCACTTTGGGCCAAAGCCTGCAGTGCTCTTGTGTGTCTGAGGTGGTCTAATGGAGGGCAGAGCAGGGGGGTGAACGTCAGCCCTCATTCAGATCTGCTGGGGTGCAGGGCTGACCTCACCTGCCCAGGTAAAGGGTCAGTGGATCAAGGAGGAGGCCTGTCCCTCGGTGAAATGGAGGGCTCCTGCGCTGTACAGGAGGCTCAGGGTGGCTGTCTGGCCATGCTCATAGGTAGAGTTCTACGTGCAGAGAGCAGAAGCTTTTCTCCAGCTCTGTGACTTCCAGTCCACGGTGCTGAACCTCCGGAAGGCTCATTCCTTGTCCTCGCTGAAGGAAGAGTACCTCGACCGCATGGCCTTCATCCTCTGCCTGCAGGTGAGAGACCCAGGAGCCTTCTCTTGGCAGGCCTGATGCTTTCCGTGCTTCCATGGGGACAGGGGCTCTCGTGGCCCTGGGGGACAGCTGGGGATGCCTCTTGAAGTGCAAGACAAGGCAATCCTGTTTTTTAAGGAGAGCCAGTTGCTCATATCCCTTCAGCCACAGACCTTGCCTGGATATCTGCTGCGACCTGTTGAAACCTAGTCATCTGCAGCACAGGAAACGCCAGTGGAGCCTGTGCCTCTGCCAGGGAGGAGCTGTGTCTCTCCTCTAGCCTGGAGAGGTGCAGGCAGCCATGATCCTGCCCTCATGAACTGGGAGCAATGTACAGGTGCCTAGGGTCAGACCGATTCTGAGCTGTTTGTTTTGCACCTGTAGGGTCAGTGTTTGTTTGACCAGCAGGTCTACTGGGATGCTTTGGAGTCCTTCACTCAAGCCTCAGAGCTGCAGCCCAACAATGTGATATATCACAGGAAATGGTAAGGCCAGGATGGGAGTGGGGAGCAGAGGCGATCTTCTGCTGTGCTAGTGACTGCCTTCTTCTATGGGTTCCTAGTCCTATCCTCTCTTTCTCGCTGTAGTATTGCTTGCCTTGCTGCCCTGAACAGATTCTCTGATTGTCTGCACCTGGTTAACAGAGACCTGGATCGAGACCCCGAGAACCCAGACCTGTACACCCTGAGAGCCAGGCTGTATGACCACTTCAACAAGGTGGGGGAGGTATCTCGGCTGCCTAGGTCGTGCTGTGTGCAGGAGCTTCTTGTGGAAGAAAGGCTCTGAGCATGTGGCCCAGCCATGGCTGTACTGACTGGGGATGGAGCCATGCTTTGAAATTAACCCTTTGCTGGGTGAATTGATGGCTGCCTGAGTGGTGGGGGCATTGGTGTCCACACAAGGCTGTTTGAAGGACTGGCTCCTAAGGATATGCAAGAGCTCTGCTGCTCCATGTTTAATTGGACAACTTGGAGCTTTGGGCAAGGGCATAGAGGTGGTTAGCGGTATGAGACTGAAGGATACATGAGTCCTCAGTGCAGCTTGGTCCCCTGTGTTCCAGGTTCCTCTGTGCTACCAGGACATCCAGAAGGCCATGGCTCTGGAGCCACAGCATGAGGGAGCTCAGGCACTAATGCAGAAGCTATTGAAGCGAGGCCAGAAAGCCAAGGCTGAAGCTGTGAATAAGGCCCTAATGGGGGATCTGGGGGAAGCCATCCTCAAAATCAACTTTGCCTTGGAGAACAGCCCCCTGGAGGCTGAGTACTACACATTCAGGTAGAGCCCCCATTACTGCCTGCTGCTGCTAGATAGCCAGGGCAGTTTGACACAGCTGAGTTGGGTCCCCTGTGGCATTGGGGATGTGGGACCCATGGAAGGCAGAGGGAGCCTGACTGTTGGCCCCCTGCTGTTTGGCTCTAATGCCCCTCCATGCCCTTGTCTGTCTGTCTGTCTCTCTCTCCCTCCTTCCACGCCGTGGGACTCTCATGCCAGAGGGACTCTCTATAGAAGGCTCAAGGATTTCACTGCGGCCATTGATGATTACATAAGGGCTGTGGAACTAGTTGAGGTGGGGGGAGCAGCCAGCCTGGAGGTGCAGCACCAGCTCCTGCTCACCTACAATGACTTTGCAGTTCACTGCTACACCAGGGGCTGCTTTGAAGAGGCACTACTGCTTCTGAACAAGGCTCTGAAGGCAGATAAGAATGAAAAGGGGCTCTATGTCAACAGAGGAGGTAACAGGGCTGCTCCTGGGCTGGGTTGGGCGGGCCTGGGCTGTGGGAGGGCCTCAGAGGCAGCTTGGCTCATTTCTAAATGTCGCAACCTGGAAACATCCCCCTGGGGTGGGAGAGTGTGGTCAGGCCTGGGCAGAGTGGTGCAATAATACAGTCTGGCCATGGCACGCACACAGGAGGTGGTGTGGAGGCGGCCTGGAGCAGAATAGTCTAGGGAAACCATCTTGGAGGCCCTTGTTAGCTGGATGTTCATGTGGGTGGCAGACAGCTTTTCCCTCTAGGTTCTCTGTAAGGGAGGGGCGGTGCAGGCTTCTTCGGGGACTGGGAGTCAGGACTTCTGGGTTCCTTCCCTGCCCTTGTCACCGCTTCCCCAAGGGTGATGTAGTCAGTCCGTTGCTTTGCTCCCCCGTGCCTGTGTCTTTGGCTTTAAACGTGATGGCCCTGGTAGAGGGGCCAGGAAGACAAGGCAGTGTTTGTGAGGTGCTTTGGAAGCAGGAAGGGCTCCATAACTGCGAAGTAGTGGCAGCTGTGAATGACCCATTGCTGATGGACTCGGGTTAACACCATGTGGCTGGGGATAACCCCAAGCCTGTTCAGCCCTGTTGTGGGGTCACCCAGGCTCATTCCAGGGTGGAAGCTGTGTTTTGCCTCCCTGAACCCTCTGTGGCTGGTTGTGTTGATTCATCCCATCCTGTTAGCCTGCTCAGCCATGCTGGGTGCTGCTGGCCAGCTGCCAGAGCTGGCTGAAGCACACATGGTTTGTCCAGTGGGTTGGGCTGGGAGGCGTGATCCACTATGGCCTTAATGTGTTTCCTATTGGTTTGGAGCTCCCCAGACTGAGCAGTTGGGCAGCAGCAGTCCCCAGCCTCTCAGCCTGTGCAGGAACTAGATGGAGCCAAGATGCTTGGACACTGCCCTGTCCTTTGCTCAGAAGCTGTCCTGCTCCTCTGCAGACTGCCTCTTCCAGCTGGGGGAGCTCTCCTATGCCTTGGCCGACTACCAGCAGGCACTGGAGCTGAGCCCATGGGACACGAGCCTGCAGCGCCGCGTTTCCATGCTGTTGGACAAGCTGGGGATGCGGGAACTCAGGAGGAGGTGTGTAGCTGTGGCTTCACCTTCCCTTCCCTTCCCCGCAGCATAGTGGCTCTGCAAAGCCAACTCTGCCCCACAGGCGGTACCAGCAGGCCGAGTCGTACTTCTCCAATGCCATTGACTGCGACCCTCGTCTGCCGCAGTACTTTCTGCACCGGGCCAAGAGCCGCTTGGGCCTGCAGGAGGTGATGGGTGCCAAGGAGGATGTTGCTATGGCGCTGTTGTTGGACCCTGCAGATGAGGAGGTACCACCCTAAGCCTGCTGGCTGGGGCAGTCATGGCCAGGCAGGGGAGATATGTTTGCACCTGGCTTGCCCCTTCTCTGAACTCTTCCATTTAGGTGCTAAGTGGGGCTGGGCTGTCTTTCTCTTCCATGTTTGTACAGCATGTAGAGTGGTGGGGGGTTCTTTGATGTGCTCAGGGTCCCTCAGGCACTACCACAATACTTGTAACTAGGACTGGAGCCTTGCAGCAGTTTGTTGAAATAATAAACACTGGTGAAAGAGGTTTTCTGCTACTGAATGTAAAGCTGCAAAGCCCTGTCCTGCCATGGGCAGCTTTGTCTGCTGGGGCCCCTGTGGCAAGGGGTGGCTGTTGGGAAAATGAACCCAGCCCAGAGTGGAAGGGTGAGACCCCTCACCCACCCCCTCAGTCCCCATCAGTGTCACTCCAACCCAACTGACTCTGCTCTGCAGGGAGGGCAGGTTCCTTTTCCCTGATGGATCTTGATGGAGTAAATGAGAAACAGACTCTGCACTTGAGTGGGATTTCACTGGGCCTGAGCAGTTCCTTCCAGGCCACCCTTGCTGTGGGGTCACGCTGTTGAGCAGGGCTGGCTGGGAGCAGCCTGGCTGTATCCTGAGATCTGCCCCGAGCATGGGAGAGGCAGAGCTGTGCCTGTCAGTGCCTGCTGTTGTGCCATTCACTTCTGCCCTTTCCCTGCTGCAGGCTGTGCTTCTTATCACCAGCCTCTTCCCAGGAAAGTCTGTCCAGAGCATCTTGAGCAGTAAGGTCGGGGACCTTGCGAGAGCCCTGTTGGAGGCAAAGCTTCAGGCCTGCCCAGTGGACCAGAACCCTGCCAAGGCCCCCTGGTATGAAGCAGGCAGTAGGTGGGCACTGGGGGACTGGGCATGGTGTGGGGGCTGCTGGAATTGCTGCTGATGGCTGTTGACAGTATTGGGGCTGGAGAACCTGGGAGTTGAGGGCAGAAACCCCTCAATCCCACTACAAGCAGATGTCTAGCCTTGGAGGGAAGGTGCTAGGGTCCCAGAGACACACTGGGGCAGTTGCCTTCCCCTCACTGCGTGGAGATATCCATGCATTTCCTTTGCCAGGGCTCTGCAGCGAGTCATTGGCTTTGTGTCCCCCCTCCCAGTTCCCTGGTAGACCTGGAGGATGAGCTGAAAGAACCAGGCACTGGGAGTGAAGTGGCAGAGCAGCCTGGTAGCATCCTGTGGCATGCAGAGAACAGCCTCAGCTCCTGTACAACTGAGCATAAGTTGTACAGGAAAAGGTTTGCTTCTGGAAGCAGCACGAGCAGAGTAAGTGCCCCCACTTTGTAAGGGAAGGGGGAGAAGCAGGAAGTGAGTGCCAAGGCCTCATGGCATATAGCAACCCAGGGGCCACAGCCAGCAGAGGGGTACTCAGTTTACCCCTGCCCAGAATAGACTGTGTGACTAAGAGGTGGGTCCTGTCTCTTTATGTGTCTCAGGGAAATGGAAAGGACTCTACCCTGTGCTGGGTGCAGGTCCAGTCTGCTCAGGAGGCTGGGACTCGCCTCAGCCAAGCCCCTTCTCTAGGCATCACTGTCTGCAAAGCACCACCCTGGGAAACGGGCCCTGCTCCCCTGCCAGAGGTGAGCATGGACAAAGTGCCCTGCCCATGGGGGGGCAGAATCCAGTTCACGGACCTGGAAGGGGCCGAAGCGCACCCTGGGCCATGCCCCACTTGAGGGGCCTGCCTTCAATAGGCAACTTGCTTTTAGTCCTGTGCTTGCACTGGGAGCGAGTCTGAGGGCACCAGCATCAGCTCCTCCATGTGCAGCTGCACCTGCCTGTCCACCCCAGCTCAGCACCTTGCCTGGCTTTATGGGTTGACAGGGGTGGGGGAAGATGCTGCTAAAGCCTACACCAAGAAAAGTAAGGGGCAACCTGCTTAACAAGGAGCCTGTTAGTTTCACCTCAAACTGCAAGGCTGAGCTGGAGAGAAGTGACAGCCGCAAAGTCCTCCCTCCTTGCAGGAGGAAGTTCTGCTGGGGCCTTCTGATTGCAGGGGGAAGGGAGGGCCATGCTGCTGCAACCTGCCTGCCCTGCTGTCCCCTATCCCCTGAGCATTGTCCAGGCAGTTTCATGGATTTTAAACAAAAGGATGCAAGTGGCAGAGGGGGCAGCTGTGGCTTCACTAGGTCCTACCCTGGATGGCTGTGGTCAAGTAGAACAGCGATGCCCCTCTCACTGGAATCTGTTGGCCTCTCAAACCCCTTTCCTGTTATCCAAGCAGACACTGGGCATCTCTCCCTGCTCCTGTCCAACCTCATTCTGCCGTGGCAGGCAGCTGTTCCAGCCTGTTACATGGCTGCTTAATATGTCCTGTCTGCCCTGCCAGCTCCAGTCTAAAGGAGTGACAGTGAAGCCAGGCCAGTTTCTTGATGAGATTTATTTTAAATGAAGACCAGCGAACATTTCTGGAAGAGGCAGAATGTGTAACTGTAAACCAGGATCTTGGTCCAACTGCAGCTTGGGTGGGATCCCATTAGAGGCTCACAGTGCTGGCTCCTGCCTCTGCTCGAGGGAGCCGAATACCAGTGAGACTGGAGTGCTGCTGCACTACAGTGTTGAAGACACCTGGGGTCTATGGGTGCAGGCCTGGCACTCAACTCCCACCTTGCACATGCACCCACCCACAGACCTGTCAGCCCCAGCTCCCAGCCTGAGCAGTTTCCCCTTTCTCTGAAGTCCAGTTTACCACTTCCCAGTGGGGAGCAAAGGCCAGTGGGCATCAGGTAAGGGTCAGTGGCACTGTCCTGGGCAGTGCTGAGAAGGGAGCTACTGTTTGCTCTCCCTTCCATGCCTGACAGCACTGGCACTGCTACGCTGAGTGGCAGCAGCTCTGCCAGGGCCAGCAGGCAGCCAGCAGGGGCCTGGATACCAGAGACCCTGCTTGCCTGGATGTGCAGTAAGTTCATCAGCTCTGCGCAGCATGGACGAGGCGGGGTAAAGACTCGCCCTAGTCATGGACGGAAGCACAGTAACGTTCCTGGGGGGACTTTATAACCAGGAGTGGATGCTCGCTCCGTCTGGGAGGTAGGAACTGCTGCTCTGCGAGGGGGAGACACTTGCCTGTACAGCCCTTGATGCTTCCCAGGGTGGCCACCGGCCCAGTGCCTGCACAGGGAGATTCTATGTCCTGGGAGGGGACGCTCCCCAAGTTGCATGTTCTTCCCTCTGTGCCCCCTACCTGGTACAGCTGAGGAGACTGTGACTGAGACCCAGCAGTGTGTTCACAGTGAGAACCCGAGAACACCCAGCTCAAACGTGTGCTCCAGAGACCGAAGATATGACGGAGCCCTGACGCGAACAAGAGCAGCGCTACAGGGTTCTGACATCAGCACTCACTGTCCAGGGAATCACGACTGAGGCTCAGCTTAAAATAAGGGTTAAAAATCCCATTAAAAACCACAGAAGGGCAGGACTCCTTTCCCTGCAGCCCAGCACAGCTGGGCTAGGATTGACCAGGAGGGCAGGCTGCCTGGTCCTAGCTCTGGAAGAAAGGTGGCAGCCATGAAAGCGCCTTCCTAGTTCTTGCAGCGCACCCCTTCGAGCACATCATGAGCATACCTGGCCAGTCTGTCATTGCCTTCCAGGGCAAAGAATCAGCTGATAAAGTGCTGTAGGTCAAGTCATTTGCCTTTTGCTCCCCCCATCTGGCTCCGCGGGGCTGGTGGAAGAGGGATGCGCACAGCTGGTAGTGCTTGCATCAGTTGTGCTGTCTGCGCTCTGGGCCCATCCTTATGTTACTGGGCCCAGCAGCTGCTCCAGGTTACCTCCGGGGAGTTGGAGCCAAGGGGCAAGCAGACTTCCTACCAGCCAATGACCTGGAGCCACTGCACACTCCCTTGGCAGGACAGTCCTTGCGTTAGAGGAAGAAGTTGATGCGCGAGGCCACAGTTTTGCAGCCAGTGGATGAGAAGACCTGCTCTTCCTCGGGGAAGTAGGACATGCTGTCGGACACTTCCTGCACCACTGCCGGTGATTCCTCCAAGCCCAGCTGGGCCAGCTCGTTCACCACGCACTGCTTCACGTGGTGCCGCCTCAGTGGGAAGAAAGGCACGAAGACATCAATGAGCTGCTCCTGGATGATTTCAGACTTCCAGAACCCATCTGCAGGGGAAGAGGGAGAGGCCAAGGGGCTCTGACCCAAGAGCATCTCTGCCCATGGAGTGCTGCCCTATGGGCAAGGAGAGGCCCCCACCAACCAGGAGGAATTTCTATATGCCTGTGGTGCCCTGACTACAGACAGATGCATCTGTTCTGGATTCAGCTTAAGAGGAGGCAGAGCCACATCCTTCCCCAGAACAACTCCATGCTCTCCAAGTCCTGCAGTTCCCATCCCAAGCGCTGACACTTCAGGCTCCCCCTCTTCCTCCCCACCTCTCTGAGGCCCAATCCTGAGGGACGAGCACCAAGCAGTGCAGCCACAGTGAGCTTCAGGTGCTCAGTGCCTCTCAGGATCAGCCTCTCAATTAAATTTCTCCTGAGCACTGCCTGCCTCCTACTGAACTCCTTCCAAGGGAGCTGCTGGCTCTCATGTGCCAGATTGGCCTACTCAGCTCTCATTTCCATCTCCCTGATAATTTCTACCAGGCCCACACATCTCAGAAGCCAAAGATCTGATGACTCAAGGTGTGGTCTAGCGCCCCCCGCTGGTGCCAACATGCACGGAAAAGCCAACTCACTGTCCGGATTTTCAAACACAGCTTTGGAAATGGCAAATTCCAGCTCCGGCAGGTTGATCTCCTCTGGGTCCTTGCGGGCACGCCACAGTTCCAGCGCCATCTGATTGATCTGCTCCTCTCCCGCATTGCTGAGTGACAGCAGCCAGAAGTGCAAGGCAAGAAGTTAAGAGAGATATTCCCATAATCCCAGAAGTGGTGCTGCACTGCAGAGGCCGTGCTGTGAGTGACAGCATCTGGGAGCAGCCTCTGTCCTGCCTGCCTAGCCTGTGAGAAGTTACCAGACAGTGGCAAAAGCAAAGCCCCATTAGACCTTGCACCTTGGGTTACTAAGGTGAGCTCAGGCCTGACAGGAGGTAAAACCCTGGGCTGCTTCATTCAAACAGGGAGGAAGGTGCCCTTATGTCACCAGAGCAATGGCACAGCATTCAAATGCTCCCCCGCCCAGTCAGACTGGGCTCTCCTACCTGATGAAAATGAAGATGGCTTTGCGGTAGTTGGTTCCAAACACAACCCATGAGGGCCCCAGGAACGGCTTGATGACGTCGATGAGCCCCGGGTACATCTTATCCATCTCGTCAAAGAGGAACACCGAGCGGCCGCAGCTTGTCAAGTTCCCCTGGATCCAATTCTTTAGATTTTCCTGCAGAAGATTTTTTTTCCAAGAGCTTGTGGTGGAGCCTGAGTTACCACGGAGCAAAGTATATGTGGATTCCTCAGCTTGGGTCTACAATGTCAGGAGCTTTAATCATCTCATTACAAACCATTTAGGGAGGAGACACCAAGGGTGCACTGAACTGAAAATCAGGAGAGGTTTAATACTCCAACTCCAGCAGCAAACCTATCCCGCTGCCCTCTTGTCCCTCGCGGAGTGGCAGAGAGCTGCCCTTTCAGCTCTGGAAGGGCTGGGGGGTGACAAGACTGCCAAAGCCAGGGCTGGGAGCCGAGCCACGGTTTACACCGTTCTCCAGTTTAACGTGTGTGTCCTCTCCTCCTTCCTCTCTGAAGCGCTTCTCCAGGAGGGAGCTGTGCAGAGACAACGGGGCTGCCAAAGTCTCCTCCAACTCCAGAGGGGACAGGCCAGCAGCTCGATGCGGGGCTGTGCCCAGTGCGGAGGGGAGCGCCCTAGGAGGCGGCTGGCTGGGGACCCGGGGTCGGTAGGCGAGCGCTCCTCACCCAGGAGCGGGAGGCGAGACTAGATGCAGGGGTCCCGCGCACACGCGAGGCGGGCTGTGCTTTAAGGGCGACAAGCGGAGGTACCTGGTGTCGCGGCAGGCGCTCGGGGCCGTGCGGGAAGTGCAGCGCGGGCGCGAAGCGGTGCACGTGGGCGTTGCGGGCGCCGTCGGCGAAGAGGGCGCGGAGCAGCGCGGCGCTCAGCAGGGTCTTGCCGGTGCCGCTGCCCCCGTGCAGCGACAGCACGAGCGGCTTGGCGGGCGCCGGGTCCCACGCGAAGCGGCGCAG
>NW_017729011.1:14260503-14271619 GCF_001723915.1 Gavialis gangeticus | reverse complement strand
GCGCCGGACTCATGGCCGCCCGCCACTCGGGACTACAGCTCCCGGCGTGCACCGCGCCGTTGGCGGGCGCTACAGCTCCCGGCGTGCCCCGCGCTTACGTCTCCGCCACCCGCTGGCCTACGACTCCCGGCGTGCCCCGCTTCGAACGACAAGGCTATGGCTGGAGCTGTTGCCACCACAGCTCAGGGGGCGGGGCCTGCAAGTGAGGGGCGGGGCCTCTCGGCCTGGCTTGGGAGCAGGTTTGTGATCCTGGGTCCTGCCGGTGCCCCCGGCGCGCACTAGGCCGGAGGGTGGCCGTCGTGGAGGACATTTCCGTTTTCTCCTACTCTGTTCTCTACTGATACAAAACCAAACGGGCCTTGGCCAGGGAAGCGCCTGAATGGGGCCAAGTGACAGTGGTGCCTCGTTGCGGGGCCTGTTGCTGTCTGTGGCCCGCAGATGCCACCCCCTGGCTTTGCTTCTCCCTGGCATGGGGCATAGGAGAGATGCTTCGTGTGAAGAGCTCTGCAGCTGCCAAGGATGATCTCAGCAGCAGCTGGCCTTCCATCTCCATGACCTGAGCGGCCTTGGTGCCGCCCCTGGGAGACGGTCGCAGGAGTGCCCTGTTGGCAGGCTTGAAACAAGCCCTGGATTCCTTGGGTCCGGGGAAGTCGGGCCCCTTGCCAGTAGCTTCTGGCGCTACTGTTCTCCTGGCACTGAGCCGCACAGGAGGGACGAGGGGGCAAATGTATGCAGGGCTGGCGCTGTGGAAAGCGTTAGGGTCTCAGCTGTTCCAGGGGCTCATCGCCCAAGTCAGAAGCAGGGCAGATGGGCATGGCCCTTGGAGGAGAGGACAGAGGTTGTAGGTTGAAGTGCTCAGCGGGAGGATCCCCAGGAGCAGCCAGGTCTGGTGACATGGCTTGAACTGATTGCTACGGGGCTTGAACTGCATTCGCCACATTAACTCATCCCAGGATACGTTTTTGAGTCTTCATTGTCCGCAGACTGTCGAGGCTGTGGGCTGATGGTTTATGATCAGGCAATTGGTTCATCATTGCTTCCCCCTCTACAACTGGCCTCTATTATAAATAAAGTTGCATTAGCCAAATTAACTCGGCATGAACTGGATTTGCCCTGGGGCTGAACAGCAGGCATGGGTTCAGCCTTGCCCATTCCCCGCCCCCAGGATTACTTGATACCTCGGGCTATCCCTGCCATTACTGCTCTGTTTGCATATCCCCTCTCTGCTAAAATGCCAAAATGAACACAAGGAACCCCAGAGATGCTGGAAGTGCCCGCAGCATCAAAGCAGACACAGAAGGAAGCTGCAGAGGGGGAGATGCTGCTGAGGAAGATCATAGAAGTTTATTGTATGTAAGAATCAAACTCCTATGATCTATATACACTTATTTACATGACAAAATGATGTGAACATTATTTACAATGAGAATGTCGCTTGCAAATCTGTACATCAGAAACTGAACGTGAAACCTATTTACAAGCAGAATTTGGAGGCCTTGGACACAACAGGCAGAAAAATCCAAGGAGAACTGGCTGTTTAAGAAGGTGGGGATGTGCTGTGATAATGGGACACAAGCGGGCTGGAGAGCTGGCAGGGCTGGACAAAGAGCATGTGAGTGAAACACTTTGCAGTTGGGGCGGCAGGGGTAGGAGTAAGTAGAGTGCTGGCTTCATCAGTGTTGTGCTGAGGCGGATGTGCCTCAGCCTGGACTGCAGTAGAGAAACAGCAGGGTGGGTCTTAGTTGGGAGAGGCACTGGAAAGCTCCCCCCATCCAGGCATGCACAGTTCAAACGTTTGCACCAGGATGGAGGCAGGTATGCAGGGCCTGGTGGAGCTGGGGCAGCTGAGGATGGTGGGGCCACAAGTGATGTTTTGCTCCTGCTCCATGTCAAGATCATGGAGGAAAGGTGGGTAGTAGCACGTATCCTCTGGTCATGTGGGGCAAGCACAGGCCAATTTTGCCCCAGCTCCACCCCTTTCTGTGCCCCGAGTTCTGGGGCTTTTCAGGAAACTTCTCACCCAGGCCACTTCCCAGTCCCTGGGCTGCAGCCTGAGCCCGACCCACTCTTTCTGCTGCAGAAGGTGGATGCTATCTTGGCTCTTTCTCACATCCACCACCTGTGCCAGGCTGGGTCTCCCCCTGGGTCTGTGGTCCACACAGGGCCATGGCTCCTTGCCCCTCTGGCTGCATGAGAATGAGTTGATGGGTTTACAGACCTGGTACCTGCTTGCTGGGTGTCCCACAGGACTGATGCAATGATCATGCCACCCTCCCCCAGAAGCTTGGCTCTAAGTCAGGTCACAGCTCACTGAAGCGCACAGAGGGCTCCAGTTTGTGGGACAGGGCCGTGAGGACCTTGTCAAACTTCTCATAGCGCTCCATCTGGCTGCTCTCCGCACCCCGGCTGCCCCACAGCAGGCGCAGCTGGAACTCAGTGCTGAAGATCTCCAGGAGCTCGGCCTTGCTCTGGAAGCCTGTGAAGGAAACAAGAGCCCAAAGTGTCAGAAAAGTGGAGCTACCTGGGCAGGAGCACTTTGTACGTAGGAGCTAGAAGCTAGGTCAGTTACGAGGGAATGGAGGAGTAGGGAGCAGTGGGATTCCTCTGCTCCTTCAGCTTGATCCCAGGGAGAAGTGAGTCTGTCCAGACAACAAGATGGGGGTGTGGGTGGTAGGACCTGGGACTCATGGGCACTCAGCTGGGGATGACTGGTTCCGGGGGAAGGGAGTGGTTGCAGACCCCAAACTTACAGTTGTGGACCTAGCACCCTGCTGTGCCCCTTCTGCCCCCTGGAAGGCTCCAGTTCTGGCAGTGAAACCCAGTTCTGTGGGGAAGGGGGGGCAGGAGGATTCCCTGCTGTGTGTCTCCGTGGGTCCTACCCCTGCCAGCACAGGGTATAGGATGCTCCAAGGAGCCCCAGAGACATGTTTGGCATTACCTGGAGGAGCTCTCTGAGGCTGCCTGACCACCCCTAGCTGAAAGGAGAGCATGCCACAGCCCACAGGCTGGTGCTCCTTGGTGACTGCAGTGTGGCTGAGGTCCTGCATTAGATCTGCCGGCTCCTTACCTTGCAGCTTCACCTCCGCATTGGTGTGGTACAGTCCCCCATGATGTGCCACCATCCGGGCAGCCTCTAGGTGGGCCAACACAATTTCCACACCGTTGTCCAGATTCTCCCAGGGCTCAGAGCTGTCCAGAACTGCAGCGTCCCGCTCCAGGAGTGTAATGAGGGGCACAATGTGTGGGAAGGTAGTGTTGGTCAGTGGGGGGCCTTCTGCAAGAGAATGAGGACATGTGTACCCTGAGTGCTCCAGGCACTACCCAGTGCTGCACTGGTAGCAAGAGGAGCCATTTCTTCTTGCTGGTGGGAAATCATGTGGAGACCTGGTATCCTCTGCAGTCCTGGCGCTGCAGGGAAAGGGCAAGATCTCTACCTGTCATGGCTTCCTTAGACAGCATGTCTTGCCCTGACATAAAAGAGATCCATGGAGCCCAGTCTCCATGGGACATTCAGCCACCAGGGGCCAGACAGCCCCAATGATGGCAGGGGCATGTGTGGGCATCGTTCTGGAGACCTGCCCCTTCCAGGTGGGGCTGGTGTGGGGGTCATACGCAGCCACATGCACAATCACTACCAGCCCTGAACTAGACTGAAATCAGACTTGGAGACGGATGCTTGGCTTCAGCCCTGGCAGGTTTCTGGAGGCGTGTGGAGTCTGTGCTCCCCACCTCGGCCCCCGTAGCCAGGACTACACTTTCAGTGAGCCCTGTGCCCAGCATGCCCAGCCCTCCTGGCTGCATGGCTGCTTGTCTTTCCAAAAGCTTCCTGTCTGCTTGGCACAAGCACCTACTTCCCAGTAGCAGATGGGGCTGGATTCAATGCCTGGTGCACAGATACTGTGTTTGTGCCCAGCTGGTATTTTTATTTCCTTCTGAAATGGGTGTTTTGGGAAGAGAAGGAGCAGGCCAGGGGCATGGAGATGCTAGGCTGGGACAAGAGTGTGACCCATGGACCAGGGAGCAGTTGGACTCTCCTTGGGGTTGGAGCTGCAGCATCTACAGGGCCTTGTGCCTTTGGGACCTTGCAGCCTGCTGAGACTGGTTAGTGCCTTGGCATCCCCAAGTAGGCTCATGAAGGGGTGAATAGCACCAGGGGTTTGGTGGCCTGTGACTCCAGGGGCAAGGCAGCAGCTATGGCTGCCATGGGAGGACTGTAGGCTCCAAGGAAAGCAGAGGGGTCAAGCCTCCAGTGCTGAGAAGGCAGCGGGGAAGGGCAGGGTTGATGCAAGTGGCTCCCCTGTCCCCAGTACCTTTGCCTTCATTCAGGCTCTTCAAAAAGGGCTTCAGCTTCTTCTCATAGAGGATGGCACCCTCCGTGTGCCTCTGGCGCAGCGCCATCCAGGTCTGTTCCAGCCGTGAGATCTGCGTGTGGAAGCAGAGTGGGGAGCTGATCTTTGTGCTCTCAGCTCCACGAGGCCCCTGGGTTCACAACTGGCAGTTGCATGGGACTAGGCAGGGCAGGGAATGGGCTAGCGCAGTGGGGCTTTGGGGAGTCACTGCACACAGCTTGGCCGCAGCCTTTCACTGCTGGCCGTGCTCTTCCAGGCCATTCCAGTGGTATCTAGCTCACACCCCTCACTCCTAAACCTGCAAGGCTGAGCTGCTCAGATCCAGCCCTGGCCCCAGGGCCCTGAGAGCACCCCTCCCTGACATCTGGCTGCCTGCAGGCCGGAGTGGATCATACACAGAATTGTAATCCCCCTTCATTTACTGCAGGGAGCAGCTCAGCCCAGGAGGCGCTGGTGGGCAACCATGAAACTGGATGCACCGCGCTGGATACTGGGTTCACTTCCTCCGAATGACAGAGCTAGCAACAAGCAGCAGCTGTGGCCATATGGGAGCCAGTCAACTTGCGGGGGGGCCCACCTACATAAGTCGCAGCAGGGAAAATGGACCCTGAATGTTCCCTGCATCTCATGCCACTCTGTCCACCCCTGACCCCTGTGTGCTCATGTTCAGGCTTTCTAGCCCCAAGGGGTGCAGGGAAAGAGGAGGACAGGGGCACAGCTGAGCCTGGAGTGTACTGAAGAGGGGGTCTGGTACCTGTGGCATTTCCAAGGCGTTCATCACCGCAGCAAAGCTGAACATGTTTCCCATGGTGCTCTTCAGCTCGGCAGCCAGCTGGATGGTCTTGTGCAGCAGGGTGGCCCTCTCCTCCGTGCTGCCTGTGCAGCCCAGGATATCCACGGCAATCATGATGGACATAGTGTGGAACCTGAGAGGGGGATGTGATAGCACCATGAGGAGACACAGTGGCCTGGAGTGCAGGACCAGTGCCGGGAAGGGAGTGTGGTTGCATCCTCGGGAGAGGAAGCCCCTCACTCTCGGGTTCAGCTGTGACCCCAGAAGCAGTGTGTTCCTAACTTGGCCTCTCTACGGTGCCCACCAGGTGCCAGGTAGCAGCAGTCCCCATCCAGCAGGCACAGCTGAAAGCTTTGGCCATGCCAACAGAGGGCCCAGGAGTAACAGTGTCATGGAGAATGGGCTTCCTTTGGGGTGCGGAGCTTGTAGGGATGCTGCCTGGGTTGTGTGGCTAAATTAGGGCCTTCGGGTTCCAGAGCTGTTAGGCTAGGACCAGTCACTGCCATTTAAATAACCAGCTTGTCAGCAAATAAGGGCCTGGAGCACTGCTGAGGGGAGGAAGGGAGCCCAGCCTGACTCAGGCCAGGCTTTCCTAGCTTGACACCTACAGCGAGTACCCAGGGGTTGCAGTCAGATGCCGCATTTCCCCAGCTCCCGCAGGAGCCAGGTGGCCGCAGGGAACAGGGAGTGCTACACTTGCTGCCTGTTGCTTCCTCTCCATGCCGTACCGTTCCAGGAGGTCCAGCCGAAGTTGATGTCCGTGGGGCAATGTGAGAAGCTCCATGCCTGAGCTCACCCCCATGAGCCTCTGCATCTCCTTGGTAACACCCAATATCCTAGCAACCTGGCAACAAAGACAGCAAGCAGATTAAGCTCCTCTAATTGAGGAGAGGGGCTTGGCCATTTGTATGGAAAGTTTGGCCACACTGCGGGAATCGCTCTGGATGGGTTCTGCCTTGAGCTCAGGTCTCAGCCTGTCCCCCACCCCCAGCCCAGCATCAGCATGGTCAGGGCGGATATAGGCTGGCAGGGCCCAGTCAAGGAAACATCAATGCCTGGGCTGGAGCCCCTCGAGTCCCCTCTTGGAGCTGAGTCAAGAACTGCTGCCGGCTCTGGGTTTACACACAACTTGAGTGTGTGTGCGCAAGTAATACCGTGAGAGGATGGGAATGCAGGCACTGAACAGAGGTGCCAGGGATATGGGAACCAGGAGACAGAGCTCTGGTGAAACAGAGGAAATAAAGACTCCAGCAGAGGAGGAGAAGCCAGGGGAGGGCAGCAGAGGTTGCAGGGGCCCAGGGACACAGCCTTGAGGGGGGTGCTGGCACAGACTGCAGCAGGGGCTGTTGAGGCTGTGGGCAGCAGTTGGGAGTCTGAAGTTCTAGTCCTGGTTCTGCCACTGACTGCATTGCTCATGGCAAGGCCTGTCCTATCCTGCCCTTCAAGGTAATCCCACACATCTTCCTCCCAGGGTGCTGAGGACTGCAGTACTGTGGATGGGGGAGGTGGTACCCAGCAGTGGTGGTCCCAGCTGCAGCTGGCAAGGTGACCTGGCTGGGGCAAGCTGGACTGGTTCAGTCCAATTCCTGGGGGGGTGAGGGCTTGCCTCACAGCCATCTCTTGCATAACTGGCACCATTTATCCTCTTGTCAGGGACCCCAGCCAGGCTAAGCACAGACTGAGCTCACTTTAAATGGCTCCAGCACCAGAGCACTGGTGCCTGGTACTTCATGCCCACAGCACAGTGTTACCTCCCTTTACCTCATTTTACACACTGGGAAACTGAGTGCAGAGAGCTGAGGCCACTTGCCCACAAATGCAGTCAGCAGCAGAGCTGGGATTCGACGTCAGGGCTTGCTAGTCCCTACTCTGCACTTAGTGCTCTAGTCTGTACCACGTGCAGCCTGTGGGCTGACAGGCAGGGTCCATGGCATGGGAGGCTACGAAGGGCCCTCAGAAGTGCTTGATTCTCTGCTTAGCTGCCAGCTCTTCCAGTGAGCTCAGCAGCAGAGGATCAAATTAAGGGCAGTGGGGTGTAGTAAAGCCACGCCCCCATGCTGCTCGTACCAGGCAGTCCACTTTGGTGATGTGTTTGGCGAGGGTCTTGGCATCGACTTCTGCCAGGAGCTCCTTGACCTTCTTCAGCACGGCCATTTCCAGGGGCTTGTTTTCTAGAGGGATAAGTAGGGACCGGAAGGCTGCAGGGTTGAAGGAGGAACTTGTCTCCACTGTGGGCGGCACGAAGCCCCTGAGGTCCATCTCTCCTTTCAGCCTCTGCCCGGCCTCCACCTCACTGGAGCCATTCTCCACAGTCACTCTGGGCCCCTCCTCCACCTTTAGCCTCTCCACGTAGCTCTTTGTGGGAAGCTGCTTGGTGTCATGTGTGGGTCTCTCCCTGCTGACGGGGGAGGTGGGGTGGAGCTGACAGTAATGCCCCGTGTCCGGGTCGCTGTAGCTGTTCACAGAGGGGGAAGGAGAGGCCCTGGAGTATCTGTGGCAGGGAGTGGAGTGAGTGCTGTCGCCTGGGTCTGGAGCCGGCTTGTTGTTATTTCCTGGGCACAGCTGGGGTTCGCTGGATCGTCTTATGACTGGTGAGGCAGGGGTTAGGCTGCCTTGGGGCTTTAGTCGTGTCACTGCAGAGAGCAGGAGAGACCCTGTTATAGTAACTCAGAGACATGAGTATAATGCACAGAGATGTACACATGCTCATGCACACAGAGCAGGTCAGACCTTGGGTGGTCCCCTCTCAGACAACCAGTAACCTAGCGTAGGACCCACCAAACTACATCTATACCTATTACTGCTCAGAGCATTTGGCCAAATGAGGGGCAGGACCTTGAGCCCATGTTGTAATTGAGATGGCTGATGACAGGCTGAAATTACAAAGCACTGCCAAGCCAATTTGACAAGCCTGGGTTTAAATCTCCCCTCCCTGCTGGCCATTTCAGCAGCGGTTTATCTCATGGGATCTGTAGTAGATGGCCAGGACTTTGTTTTCTGCATCTGACACTTCTCAGTATCTAGGGGATCTGCCTTTGTGCAAAGGCAGCAGTCAGTCTTCTCGCGTGCTGCAGACTGGTGAATGTAGTATGCAGGTCTCTTCTCCCATGTAGTTACTGACTGTTACTTTCTGTGGGTTTCTCCTTGATGTGAGTAGGGGCCAATTTCAACAGAGACTGAGCGCTCCAGCACTCAATAGCATGGAAAGCAGGCAGAGTTTCAGGGAAGCTCTGCACTGAGCTAGCAGTGAGACCAGTGCTGTGTGCCTAGATCTGCATTATTGAGTAGCAGCTGGGCTCAGAGCCTTTGGTGTCACTGGATACCTGACCCCTTTCCTCCTTTCCTCCAGGTCCACCCCTAACTGTACAGCCAGTGCACATCTTAATCCTTACTGGTGCCTGAAAGATTCCTACCAGTACTGTAGGCTGGGGATACTGGACTTTCAGAGATGGGAGACATCGGGGAGTGGAGGTCTTGGATCTGGTCCACACTCACAGCACAGTTCCGGATGACGTCTCGATGGTGTGGTAAGGACACGCTGGGGATAGAGGAAAGCATGTCAGTCAGACAGTTCCTCTAGCACACATGGCTCATGCAGAGAGCACAGAGTAGACACCAAGGGACAATTCACAGCATAAACTGTATGGAGTGGGCAATACGCTCCTGTCTGTATGCTGAATTTGACCCTGGCATTTATGAGCTTGCTGTGGGAGGTCTCCTCAGATCCCAAGGGAAGGCACACAGGGCTGGGTTTTCAGGAGAGCTCTGATTTCACTGAAGCACTAAAGTAAGTGGTCAGGTTTTCAGAACAGCCTGGCCTGAGCAATAACCCACACAGGTGGCTCCAGTTAGGGACTGCTGGGAGTGGGAGGAGTCTGAGGTCTATATAAACAAGGCCTAGCCGAGAGTAGAGCTTTTTACATGGAGACTGGAGTTATGATAGAGGAATAAGAGGAAACCTGGTCTAGAGAGGCTAGGTGGGAAAGATGAGTGCTGTGAGACAGGTATGGCATTTGGGGAGAGCTGGATACACCATGGGGCTGCTTATTTAAGGTACCACGCATGTGCTGGGGCTGTGCGAGAGCTTCTGGAGAAGGGGATCTGAAACCATCTTAGTGGGTGTGCAAGTGGTTGAAAGCCTGTGTTTAAAAAGCTGCTGCCAATAACTTGCTGTCAAATTGGGAGGCTCCAGCAAGCAGGGTACTGTGAAGCTCTTCCCTGTGCCTGTTCCTAATCAATGTTTCCTTTAATTATTTGGCTGATGGACTGCAGAGTGCACTTGTGGACAACACTAAACTGGGAGGGGCTGAAAGCACTTTAGAGGACAGGCTTGGGATTCAAAGTGATCTTGATGAAACTGGAGAGATGGTCTGGAATCAATACACTGAAATTCAATGAAGGGGCAAAGTGCTACACTTAAGGCAAATCGGTTGTGCAAACCTAACTGGGTAGCTGGAGGGCAGCAGCACGCAGGGAAGTGAGCCAGGGCCATGGGGAGCTGCACATGGGGTCAGTCAGCCATGGGATGTTTGTGCACAAGGCATAGTGCCCTTCTGGGGGAGTAATGTGAGCGCTGTGAGCAAGGCACAGGGGGCAACTGTTCTGTGCTACTTGGTCTGTGGGGGGGTGGGTCTTGGCACGAGCAGTCTGTCCTGTCTTGAACCCTGCACCCCAGGTTTAGGCAAATGGGAGGGAACCCTGAAGCATAATAAGGGGGACCTATGTAGAAAGATTGTCCGCTGGAGAAAGTGGGGCTGGGGCAGGGTGGTGAGACATTATTTGCTCATCTTGTCACAAGTTAAAGTGAGAGAGCTCTTCAGTGTTACAAGGCACTGTGACACCACCGAGGGCAGTGAGGGACTCTGTCCCCTGTGGGTTAAGGTGAGGTGAGATCAGTCAGGGATGCAGCAGGTGCACTGAGTCATGCCTCTGAGCAGGCCTGGACTAGATGCCCTCCTCAGATCCAGCTGTGCCCTACATGTCTATGATAACCTAATGGCACACACCTCTTAAAGAGCTACTACTTTTTTCCCTTCCGTCCCCTTCTGGGGCAATCGGGCCATCCCTGTGTGCTACTCAGTAGCCTTACCCACAGCCTATGGGCAGGTGTGAGAGAACCAGGAAATCAAAACTGAGTGGTGGTTGTTAAGCCACCTAGACTGAGCAAGAGTGTTTGGCTGCTATGGGTTCCTGGTACTGTCTAGGGACAGGGGAGCAGGAAGCTGTGGGCAACAACAGGCTATCTGCAGTGAACTGCTTCCCTATAGCAATGAACCTTTTCTTTCCCTGACATGACAACCCTCCAGTGTCCAGAGGTGGCCTCTCACCTGGTGGGGCACCCCTCACCCCTGGTGATCTTGTCTGCAGTCAAGCCATCTGTCATGGTGATGCTCCGCCTCTTGATGTGTCCTCCTTTCTGGCTGGCAGGGCTGTGGGGGCTGCTGTGTTTGCCATTAGCTAGTCCATAGCTGGCTTCCAGGTAGCGCAGCGGGAAGGTGCGGTTGATAGGGCAGTAGACAATGGCACCGCTCTGCTCGGAGATGGCCTTGCGGTTGCCCACATAGAAGCGCACCAGGGCAGGCACGTTGTCAAAGCTCTCCTGCTCAAACAGGTACTGGATGTGGGTGCGACCTTCACTGGACTTCACCATCACCTTGTTGATCTTGAAGTGGAGTGGCTCGTTCCGCCAGCGGCACGTCAGTACATAGTCCCCCAGGCTGGTGAGCGAGTCGCGGATCAGGAAGTCCCCATTCCTCTGTACCAGGCTCTCGGATACCTGGGGATGCAAGGGCGAGACTCTCAGTGGGGCAAACCCTGGGACAGGGAGGCTTTGGGCTGGGGGGAGGGATTGAGGGGCTTAGTGAGAGGGCCCTGTCATTCTTCCAGGGAGGGCTGGGGAGGCCTTGGCTACCAGGGACTTGGTACCAGCTGGCACGTGACTTCTTTTCTTCCCCAACCCCCCCCCCCCCCCCCC
>NW_017729011.1:14250890-14260250 GCF_001723915.1 Gavialis gangeticus | reverse complement strand
CCCCCCCACCTGCCCCATTTGACATTAGTTCCATAGTAAGGGGGTATCTGGATACTGTGTCTAGCTGCTCCTCAGAGGGACCCCTGACTGCATGGCAAGCAGACTTTCTCCAGCTGCTGCCAGGCCAGGCTACCACTGGGCTATGACCCCTCTCTCCTTGGAAGCTGCTTTTCCTCTGCCCTTCCTGGTGCTTGGCTTTGCTCAGTCTCCTCATGGGAAGATCCCTGCAGTGTAGGATGGAGGAACCAAGCTGTGAGGGGGCCTCTCTCTGACCCTGCAGCTGTGGCTGAGGGGCTGGTGGTGAGTCCTTGTGCCTCTTCCCAGTCTGGCAGACTGATGCCCTTTCAACACTGGGTATCACTTGCTCTGGTGCTAAAGCCAGCCTGAAGTATCTGGTCTTCAGCACCTTGGCAGGGGAAGAGCTGCTCTACAGCCTGCAGCCCCCTCCCCACACTTCACCTCTCGGGGGATGCGCCCATGGTACCACGCATGGCTGCGCAGGTCGGTGCTGCTCAGTTTCAGCTCCTCCTCCAGCTCCTTGTGTAGCTTCTCGGGAGAAGAGTCAAGGATGTATTTCTCCTTGGAGAACTAGAGAGAGCACAAGAGTGCATCAGCCTGGCTCACAGTAGCAGAACGGCACCCAATGAGATGCCCTTCTTCCCCACCCCAGGAGAAGCCCCTTGCCATGCAGGGATCCACTAGCTGGTGGGTGGTCTTTCATGTATAAGAACCTCCACCCCTGAATGCTGGCTGGAGTGGGGGTTGCTTAGATGGGCTCTGCCTGTAGAGGATTGGGGCTCAGGTAGGGGTGATGGTACATGGTGTCAGTAACCAGAGCTGTGCAGTGTTCCCCTCCATGGCTGAGGCAGCTGCATGACTGAGCTGTCAGTACAGGAACCCAAGATAACAGCTCTGTTTCACCAGAAGCCTGTGGCAAAGAGTCCTTTGCTCTCTGTATCCCTACAGGCAGATGGTGCTGCTCCACTGATCCGGGCATTGCCGTGGGAGCATGCTTATTCATCTGTGCCTGTGCCGGCTGTGGGAGCAGGGGTGTGTTCCTGCCCCCCTTTCCTCCCACTCCGGCATATGCTTCAAGCCTGAGCACCTGGGACTCCTCCGCACCACATTGGATGTGCTGCCTGCTCTGCCACCTTGCTGAGTGGGACATCATCAGACTATTTTTGCCTGTGGGTCCCAGCAGGCTGGGAGATGATGACGTCAGTGCAAGGGAAGGCAGAGCCATTGGAGGGAAGAGCCTGAGCCAGAGACCTGGTCAGCAGTATGATGCATGGCCCTTGATCCTGCTCTGATCAGGCTGGGCACAGAGTGCCCATCTTGCACTTGCAGGGTTTGGGGCTGCATTACAAGTGTGCCCTGTAGCAGCAGCTTGAGGGACTGCCCACTGCAATACCCTCAGCCACGACCCAGACAACAAGGGCTAAGGCAGCATCAGGTGGGGCTGGGACCCTTGTCCTCAAGAAGGCTTGGGAGTGGTTCAAAACCTTTTTGGGTTGTGGTGGGGCTGCCTAGCTCTCTGAGCTCATGCTTTCCTATGGACACTATAGAGAAGATCCATATGTTGCCTGTCAAGACAAGGGAGGGGCCTAGCCCTAGCAGTGGGGTAACAAACCAAGGCCAGAGGGAATCCCATTGCCACCAGCTTCTAGTTGGGTGATTCCCCTTGGTTCATGAATGGGATTAGCAAGCCATAGCGAGGCTTATAATACCCGCCAGTCTTTACACAGCACCACTGATTGCTCTGATTCTACAGAGGGCTTGTTTTGGGAGCTGTACTATATAGTTAGTTGGCCCTCTCCATGCATCAGGGAGCTTTATACACTGCCTTCCTGTGTGTAAGTTGGTATATCTTCTTCTCTTCAGAACTGAAGTAACCTGCCCAGGGTGACACAAGAAGTCTAGTGTGAACCAGAACTCTAAACTTCACCCCCTGCCTCTCAGCCCAGGACACTTCATGTTTCTGTCCCTGGCCAGAGCAGCTCAGACAAGAGAGCAGGTTGACTGCCCTGATGTGACATGCCACGTGCTGTCCTGCCACAGGCCATCTGCTGGGTAAGTTGGGACCACTGGCAGGGAGCACTCCTAGTCCCCTGGAGTCCCCACAGCTCAGCGTGTGGGATCTCAATGGATCCTCTCGCTAGCTCTAATGCAATGCTTTCTTCCTTGCAAAGCTGGTCAGTGCATCAGCTCCCTGCTCTGGTTTGACAAGATCAGTACCAGCACTCCTTACTGTCCTGGGCTCGCAATGCTTACAGCTGCATACAGGAAGGGACTTCTATAGGCAAAGCAACAGCCAGCCCATCTGAACCTTCCCCCTGCCCCCCACTGTCAGGGGAAGCCCAGTCTGAAGTTCGAAAGGGATCATGTATAAACAACAGATGTCCCATCCCCCAAAGGGTTAACTCTGCTGTGTCCGCCCGCTGATATCATGAATAGTAATGATGGCTTTGAAGGAAAGCTTCTGCATAGAAATGAGCTTTTACTTGCACTCCTGCACCTGAGCCTAAAGCACCCAGTCTCTCCCCCTCCCCACCCCTGGGGAGACAACAGCTGACGTAATGTCTCTGATCAGCTGGAGCTGGGGCTGTGCCTTAGCTCTGCAGTGCCTAGGGCCAGCGCTGCAGAGGTGATGGGATTCCTGGAGGGCTGTCAGATGCCAAGTCAAGCTCGGGCTGCCCCTGCTGGAGAAGAGGCAGGGGAATAATTACAGCCAGGCATGTGCTTGCACATAGGAGGGGTGGGCCTGGGAGACCCCTTCCTGTAAGGGGTTGGCAGTGCTGGTGCTCTCAGGCAATATCTACACAGAGTGTCTCCTGCCTCGGGGGGTGCGTACCAGAGCAGTGCACGGCCATCCGGCTGTATCGCTCCCCACGCATGCCCATGCATGATAAGAGGATCTGTAGTGCCAGCCAAGAGGCCTGGAGCACAGCTCTGCACGCTGCACCCTTTCTCTGGGCCAGTGTTGCAAGGCTTGTGCCAAGGTCTCGGTGCAGTGATGGCTTGGAGATGGCTCCCTCAGTAGCCTGCAGTGGTGGCTCTGATGCTGACTCTGGCAGCCCTGAGACTAACAGAATCCAGCTAGGGCCAGGCTGTGGAGGCTGGACAGGATTGGGTAGTCGGTCGCCTACTCCTAGCTCTTTCCCTGCCCCCCACTGCTGACATTTCTACCTTTGCATCACTTTTCCTAGAGACAGTAGCCATCTCCTCTCCCTTCTTCCTGTCCGGCATCTTGGGCTTGGCTCATTCTGGTCAGAGCAAGAGCATGGAAGCCATTCTCCCTTGCTGGAGTGTAATGATGTCTTCTGCTGATGGAGCTTTTCCCCCCTTTTATCCTTCAGCTCGGGGGAAGTTGGTTCCCTGACTAGCTGTGAGGCTCATCAAGCTTCCTTCTATTGCACTCTAGGGGTTGCATCTCCCTATAGAGGCCTGTTCCATTCTCTGCCATCTCCATCACCATCCCTCTCCATTTTAAACCTTAATTAGGTTCACAGCAGTGATGCCCAATGTTCCTTTCTGGACTCCTTTCAACCTCCGCTGGTCCTTATGAACAGAAGCGAGTGTATGACTTCTTGTTTTCTTCAGCTGCCTGTCCCAGACAGTAGTCTCCCTTGGGCAAGAAAAGCCACTTCTAATAGTGCCACACCTCCCTCCACCCTCTCGGAGCAGACCTTGCACCTGCCATCAACCTCACCATTGCCCTGAATTCCTGCCTCCATGCACATCTGGAGCTTTTACATGTAGACCTGGGGCCAAGCCTGCAAGGGTCAGAGAGCCCTGAGCTCCCGCTGCTCCGTGGGACCTGTGGGTGCTTGGTGGGATCTCTGGTCCCTGCTTGCTCCTGACTGGTAGGCAAGCCCCTGTCTTCAGGCCCTTCTAAGGGCAAACTCATCTGCTCCAGCTGGGCTCTATTAAAAATAAGTGGTAGCCAGAGGATACAGCCAAGGTCCAGCTCCCCCCTGGGGGCCCAGGCCTAAGCAGATGCGGTTGCCATGACAACCCCATCCTCTGACATGGAGCAGCCTGCGAGTTGATTCCCTGCAGTAGGCGCTTCAAATCAAACTCCCCACAAAGCTCCCCAGCTGGAGAGAGGGTAAGGATCTCTGCCAGTGAGCAGCCTGCAGAGCCCTCCCGGGGAAGCAAGCATATAGCAGGCTATCCCCATGCAGGGTGGAGCTGCGTGTGATCTAAGCAAGTTGCTGCTGCCCGAGGTGGGTACCAACAATGATGCCCTCAGAGTGATATGGGATGTCCAAGTAGCAGGAAAAGTTTCAAAGCTGTTTGCTGCCTAAAATGAGTGATGGCATTGTTTCACTGGAAAAACAGCCCCTGGTGCTTCCCATCCACTTCCCCCACCCTGGCACTTGCCTCTTCTCAGGAGGGACTTTCCCCTCCACCTTCATCAACCTTGCACTCTCTAACCTTTTGCCACAAGCCTAAGTGGGCAGCTAATGGAGTGTGAGGGCTGCTCAAGCACCTATGCAAAGCCCCACCACAACCCAGTCCTGCAGCAAAAGCTGCCACTTGCCAGCCTTCCACCACCCTCTCCTGCAGGGCTGACCCAAGCTTGCAGAACGATCTTGCCTCATCAGGGTCCCCCTGATGCCATGGGGGCACATACCTGCCTGAGTTCACCTCAGTCTCCATTCTAGGGCTGTCTCCCCAAGTGCCTTCATCTTCCTGCCCTTTAAGATCCAGGTTTATGCCTTCCCACTAGGCAGAAAATAAAACCCCAGGGAAACAGCACCTGGTATAATGGGATGCCAGCTGGGTGGGCATCCAGGGGCTACTGCACTGCAGCTAGGACATGAAAACTGTTCAAGTGGTCCTTCAGGAAACAATCTCCAGCCTCCTGTCACAGACTGAGACAGGGCTGGCGTTAGCCCTCAGGCTCCCTGTTCTACTTGCTCAATAGATTAGTCAGTTTTGCACTTTGTTTTTCCCACCAGCTCCACATGGGCAGAGGATTAGCTACTCTTCAGCAGTGCCATCCAGCTGGGTTTTCCCCAAATCCACCCCAGGCACATGCAGGAGAACAACAAAACAAATTGAGCAGCACCCAGCACTCCCAGGCCTGGATTTGGCTAGCAGCCAGGATGGCATTAGCTCCAATAGGCAGGTGCTACACTAGCAGAAAAGAGGGGAAGTGGGAGCATTGTTGTCATGAGATCTGGGGGCTGTTTGCCATCAGAGAACACCCACCAGCAGCTATGCTGAGGAGTGGGGTCAGAATCTAGTCACTGCTGGGCTATGCAACAAAACACCCATTTAGTTCAGGGTGGCCTGGCCAAGGCATTTGTTGTGCTTGCTGCCCCTTGGTCTTGCATCACACTGTTCACAATGCTTGTATTATTGATACTTGGGGTAAGGGTAATCACTGTGAGCCTCTGGCAGGCCATGCCCACGTGGCTGGAGATGGCTGTGCTAATGGCATCAGTGGTGTCCGTAGCACTCCTGCCCTAGGGCACCAGTCCCTGCTCAAGCTGCTCATTTGGGGCTGCATTCTGCATAGAGTCAAGTTTGCTGGAAGCCTCTTGGCTGAACAGCCCATGCACCACAGAGCCATTAGCCACTATCCCAACAATTGACTGCTCTGCCTCAGTTGCCAGCATGTCTCAGAGGAGGCCTTCCCCTGTGTGGATGCTGCCAGCTGGCTGGGAGCCAAGAAGCGGGTACTAGGAAGATGAGGCAATCCAAGGCCAAGCAAATGCTGTCATGGGGAATGCTCCTGTGTGAAACTGGATGAAGTAAGTGCCCAGCTAGAAAAGGCCGTGCCCAGTGCAGTCACTGAGTTTGCACTGGACCTTAAGTCTTTCAAAGCCCAGGCAAATAGCAGGTCTGGGGCAGGACCGGAATTGTCATTCTCATCACAGTTAGATCACAGGCTGGGCCCTGGCCTTTCCTTGCAGCCCAGCCTGCTCTACACCTGCCAAGCTTGGAGGCACCGTGAAGTCGGGAGGAAATATAATGGAAGTATATTAGGAAAACCAGATCAGGAGCTGCCAAGGCCAATGCTAAGCACTGCTTGGGGAACACAGCCACTAGGCTGGCTCAGCAACAGTGATAGAGGCCATCTGCCCCAGACAGTGTACTGGGTGCTGTTTCCCAGGCAGGGGGGTTGAGGATGCTTTCCAGGTCCTTAAGAACAAACAATAATGGTAGCTTTTGCAAGAGGGAAAGGGGAATCCATCTCCATCCGCCTCCCTTCCCTGGTCCCTGCACAGCACAAAACACCAGCTGCCCAGTGCCCCTGCCTTGCTGCTTCACTTCCTTTGCAGTTTGGTGGATTGGCTTTCTCCCAGGTAGGGGTGCATTCACCCCACACAGCCTGGCCCTAGCTCAGTGTACTCAGCTGTTGGGAACGCTGTTTTATGCAGTAGAACGGAAGTGGTAGCCAAGGGCTACCAACCAGAATCTCATTCAAAGAGACTTCATATGGAGCCCTTATTCCATTCTAGCCTCTGTTTTCATCTCTGATGGACAAAGGACTATCTTTAGCAGACTTTGATACATGCAAGTAGCACAGGCCTTTAGAGTGGGCAATGCTGTCTGAATGCCAGATGCAAGATGCCCTCTCAAATCCAAGATCACCATAGGCTTTACTCATTCAACCCTCTTCAAGCTTTGGTCAGTCTGGAATTTTGTCTTGCCCTGTGAACCCCACAAACTCTTTCATTCCCCATAGAGGTGATCACCCCCAGATCATCCATGAGGCTAGCCCTCACTGCAAAAAGCTCCTGATTTTTTCTTTTTCCTTTTTTATCCCAAAACCTGCCCACCTGTCCCTGCTGGGACCCTCCTCTGGAGACATGCCAACTTCACATTTTATTGTTCCACTGTAACAGCAATACAGATGTCCCCAAGCAGGTGCAGGGACCAGCACAGAGAATCCAGAGTGGAAGAGCAAAGCAGCCAGGTTCTCAGAGCAGCATCTGGACATTAAATGGCCCATGGAAGACATCTACTGAGGAGAGGAGGCAAAAGGAATCTACCCTGTTCAGGTAGATGTGGAATGAGAGAGAAGCAAGACTTGATTCCATCAAGAACTTCCCATGAAGCAAGTGAGCCTCAAGACCATTAGTATCTCCTGGGGTCCAACAACTTCCCCTCCACCTTGCTTCACTGATCCCAGACAGGTCAACAGGGCTTACTGCTGTATACTGCTATTGGCTAATAGATGGCTCTCCAGCTCTGCCATATGCCTATGGTGAGGAAGACCAGAATCCCCAGTAAGATGCACCATGGGCCCCTTGTGAAATGGTCTCTGTTTAGGGTTCTTGTAAGTGTGACATCCTGGTTTGTCAGGACTGTTTGCCTGACCTTGGTCACGTACAATATAGATTAGGGATAGTCTGTGATGAGCCCAACCAATTATGCTTGTCTTTGATTATCAATAAAAATAAAAACCAGTCCCCTCCTCTGTTCCACCTAGAAATGATGTCCTGCATCTTCAAAAGATGCTGACTGGTACAGAACACAATGACCCATCTATTGAGCAACATGGATCACTCAAGGATGCCACTATACACTGGCTCCACTGAGGACAGATATGGGTTCAAAGTCTTTGCCCAATCTCTCCTCAGGATGGGTTCTGGCTATCAGAGAAGTTCCCTTTTGACATGGTCTGGACCATGGCCTCGCCTGGCCCGTTGTCTTTCATGTTCTGGAAATGTAGGCAAAAGTTCTGTGGTCCAGGCAGCTGGTGGGCAATGCAACTGCAATGCCATAGTTCAGTGCTATGTGGCTGTAGGACAAAGTGAGGCCATGGCAGCATGCAGGTAGGTTGGAGCAGTGGTACCTACACTGATGCCATCCCACTGGTCCAGGCCACTAGCGTAGGCACAGCTGGGGGGGGGGGGGGTGTGTACATACACCATCCATTCATCCATCCATCTCTCTATGTATTAGTTATCTCACTTCAAGGCGGCTGCTGCTGCTGCATCCCTTTTCGGAGCTGCCATTGGCCTGAAATTATGTCATTGCATTCAGTGCTGGGTGCATTGCTATTGGTCGAGGGGCAGAGATGCTGTTGTCAGCTGGAAAGGCTCCAGTCATTCATCTGGAGTTCAGTGTGTGTTTGCTGTGCGGACTCCGGCACAAATAAATGGAGATAAAGATCTGGCAGAGCCAGGTGAGCATTCGGGGCTCACTTTTAACCCCTATATTGCTGGGACATAGTCCCCCCCACTCCCCCTCAACAGAAGTCAGCGTTTCCCTATTAACCCTGGGAAGCACTGGCTTGGAGCATCTGAAACCCCGTGCTGGTTAAAAGGTGTGCTAAGCCGGGGAGCTGTAGCGCCTTGGGGATGCTTTCTCCAGATTCCTCAGTCTGGTCTCAGGCAGTTTCTTTTCCCATAGTACTAAGAAAGAAAACTAAGCCCAGGGTTTAGCCTGAGACAAGCAATTGCAGTGGGAGGTCAGGCGGGGCTCTGACAATACCCATATGGAGCAGGCATTCATGCTCTCTAAGCTGGAGAGTCTTGATTTTTTTAAGCTGCTTCGAGTTACAGGGGACACGAACAATACGCTCCTGTTGCTTATTTAACTTGCACAGTGCTGGCTGGTAGCCTCTTAGTTTCCAGCCAAAGGTAGTTTGACTCTTATCTTTGGAAGCATCAATGCCTTTTGCATAAATGCTCTGTTTGTTTCCTACTTAGCGGATAAGAACGGACCCACGTTTCTCATCACTTGCACCTCTGACCTTTGCAACGGTGGGTGCCAAGCGAGATGACTGGCGTTTCCCACCCACACATGACACAAAACGCAAGGCAGCTGAGGATCACGGCAGGGGCCTTGACACCGAGCATCCTTTAACCAAAGTCAGATGCAGTCAAAGCTGTGCAAGTGTCCTGAGACAAAGACCAAGGACCCCATCTTTACATGAGGTGTGATGGACAGCGGGGTTGAACGGTCCCTATTCTGTGCTTGGAGAGGCTCCCAAGGAAGCAGCATGTCCTGAGAAGGGTTTGGGTGAGCGAGCTGCAGGCGAGAGGGCTCCCGCATGAGACACTACCGCTCCGCTACCAGCATCGCCACCTGTCAGAGGTACCAGATGTGCCGTGCCCGGTTCGGGCGCCTCGCCTTTCGGCTTGCGTGCTCCACCTCAGCAGAGCAGCCGGCTCAGCCTGGCCTGCTACCAGCGTTGCCACACACATGCCAGCGCGCCCCTCGCTGTCGCACGCCGCCGGGCCACGCTAATGGCAGGGCCGGCATGCGGAGCCCTCCCAGGAGACGGACACGGAGAGACTCGGTGCTGCCGGGCTCGGCTGCGTCCCTCGGACCCGGGCTCCCGTCACCCGCGGCTGCGAGCCCCAGGGCGCGCACGGGGTTTCCCCCCCGCCGGGG
>NW_017729011.1:14247220-14250607 GCF_001723915.1 Gavialis gangeticus | reverse complement strand
GGCCAGGGGCGCTCCGCCTCCCACGGCTCGGGATATTTGGGGGGGGGGAGAGGTGGCCATCCGTGCTGCCCCCGCCTCCTCTGCCAAGTGCCCGTGCCCCTTCCCCGCTCGCTGCCCCCCTCCCGCACAGCTGAAGGGGGCAGGCCGTGCCCCCTCCTCCACCTGCCCCAGGTGCCAGGCCGGGGCCACTGACGGATCTGGCCCGCAGGCAGACCAGGCACTGCCCATCCAACCGGCCGGGGGCAGAAGGTTGAGCCCCGCTGCACTAGGCACATCAAAACGCCTGAGTGCAAAAGCACATCAAAAAGCACCAGGGGCAAAACAAAAGCCTGAGTTTGCCCCCAAGGCCTGGAACAGACTCCCCCCCCCGCCCCAGAGGTGGTGCAAGCACCTACTCTGGCCTCCTTCAAGAGACATTTGGACGTTTATCTTGCTGGGATCCTGTGACCTCGGCTGACTTCCTGCCCCCCGGGGCGGGGGGCTGGACTCCATCTTCCAAGGTCCCTTCCAGCCCGAATGTCTATGAAATCCATGAGTGACACAGTGGCACAGAGCAGACGCTGACAGGGAGGGAAACTGAGTCTGACCAGGGTGTTTCCCCACTGTTCCTCTCCCACTTGCGGCCTCCAGCATTAAAGGTCCAGGAAGCTCTAATTCAGAGACTGTGTCATAGATTTCGTAGGCTCCAAGCTGCAGGTCCTGATCTTTCTCCCAAGCGAGAAAGCCTGGTCCATGTCAGCTGGCAAACCCCACCCCTGGGCGTGCATGAAGGAGGATACATGAGCATCACTCCAAGGCAGCTACGTTGGTTTCAAAGCTCGTTTCGTGGCAGGGACCCGACCCCGTTGTGTGGACACACTTAATTCAGCTCCCAAATGCTCTGTTTTGGCTTTGCTGAAAATGCTGCATCCGAGCCAGTTGGTCTGGCCAAATCTAAAACAGTCAGGTCTCCTCCACGTAGGTGTCCTGTTTCCCAAAGGACGTGCAAACACTTGCTAGCCAACCATCACGAGCAGCTGCTTGTGACATTAGGTCTTTAATCTGTGCCTGACCTCTCACTCGCAAGGCCTTGATCTTGGGTCTCTCTCTGAGCCAGGCTTTGATTCTGTCATTGGGCTTCTCTGCCTCATAGGTTTGTGGGATGCCCCAGCATGCAGGACACTTATGTGAGGGCAGCAAGGGAAGATAGACCTTGGGCTGTCTGTGGTGTGGAGGAACCCTGGAAGCCCTCCTGCTTTCCTTGCTGGCCTCATCTACACAGGGCTTTTTGCACCGGTGCTCACGCACATTGTACTTGTACCAGCCTAACATACCACAGCAACCTGCTCCAGTATAGCTTAGAACTGGTGCAATCCTTATGCATCAGTTTATACTTATATACGTATACTGGTGCACTGGCTTCTACTGGTGCACCACATCTACACTAGCGCTTTGAACTGGCACTGCCCTTGCCACAGCAGTACATTGGAGGCGCCTTTGTCTCCCCTGCTCTTTCCTGGTAGTGTGTTGTAGAGTATTTTCTCCTTCCAATGTGCTCTACAGCTATGCCATGTGATGGGGACCGGAGTGGACAATCTTGGGGACTGTCTGGATAAAGGTTTGCCTGTGAATATCTGACCTGGACTTACAAGCCCAGGAGGTGCTGTGCAGTCCCATGTTCCTGCCACAATACTGGCTAAGGCTCCATTGTAGAAAAAAGCCTCCTGTGAAGGGTTTGATGTCTGCACTTAGCAGCAGAGTGTCAAGGCCGTCCAACCAGTGGGAAGCTGAGCTGCCCACTCACACAGTGCCTGTGCTAATGAGAAGGGGTGGGCACAGGGGATGGCCTCTGAAAAGGGCTCCAGCCCTTAATTGGCACCAGTTCTGTTTACTCACGCTGACACCCTGTTTAGAGCTTGCTAATAAAATGGGCAATTAAACCCGAGAGAGAAAGGAATGAACACCCACACCTTGAGTAACCCTCCCCCACTTCCTTCTGAGCCTGAAGACCCCTTCACATGTCCCCATTAATGACTGCCCCGCCATACTCCAAGTACAGTTGTCTTGCCCAACACAATCCCATTCAATCCCATACCAAACTTCACTGGAGCATCTGGGGAGATGAATGCTGCCAAAGTTAAATTCAGTTCAGTCAAATCCCTGCCCACAGTAGGATGCTCAGTGAGAACAGATTCTGTGCCAAGGGCCAAGTTCCTTCCTCGTGTAAGCACACAATGGAGTAACCTTAGGGATGGTTTTGGCCCCAGGTGTCCATTTGGTTATTATTATTATTTGTTCTCCCTGGTGGCACATTGCCACGCAGAGCAAAGCTATTTCTGGCCTCCCCTTCTCTTCCCTCCAAACTATGTTCATTTTTCATTCTCAGCCTTTAGCAGGAAGCTTATTATCTCTGTCAGGTCTTCTAAAGAAGTATTTTTCCTGTCAGTTGCTAGAAGATAGGGGATCTAGTGGTGGGAGAGTTGCAGGTCTTCACCCAGCTGCTCTCAGTGGCAGGTCCCCTGTACTGCAGGCAAAATGCCGAGCTCCTTCTCAGTGATCCATAGGCAAGCAAATCTCAGATCATGGGGAGGGACAGGATCTCTCTACCCTTCTCATGGCTCACATCCAGATGGCTGTGAGCCGCATGGATTTCTGTGTCTCTTTCTGAGCAATTATGTGTTGGACACTGTCTATATCAGGCTATATAGCCTGGAGAAGGATTAGCTCAGAATTACTAAAACAAGAGGCCGGGCGGGGGGAAGGTGGAGATATATAAACTGTAGAATTATTAATACCAACAGCTCAAGAGAGTGCTGGTAAAAATGGGCCTCCCTATCCTCAAGCAAGGACCCCATGCATTTGCCAGCTACAGCCTCGTTCCAGAAGTCCAAGGGATCCTAGGCACTTGGGCGCGTCTACATGTTCATTAATGTGCTGTAATTACAGCGCATTAAATGTAGTGCCTGTAATAACTGGTAGTTCCAGTTATTGGCGCTACTGCACATTAGCATAAACTAACACTTTCTTGTGACATGTAATACTTATTGGACTAATCTACTGTGCAGTAGCACATTAATACTGTTTTTGCCAGTTGTGCTAATGCGCAGTAGAATTAGTCCAATGGGCACTAATTATTTCATGTAGACGTGCCCTGGGATGCGGAAATGCCTAGTATATGGCAAATCTCAACTGCTGCTTCCAAAGAAAGTACAGGGCTGCTAACACACAGAGATTTTCTACCACAGTTAATATTTGAGCAGTACATTTTCCCATGTAATTAATTCAAATGAATGCCTTACAGCCCCTGGAAAGGGCGAAGCAAACACAGCTTGAAAAAAAGAGAGCCCTCCAGAGCAGCTCCTCCACACACAACCATGGGTGGAAAAAACAAAGGAAACACAACTACAT
>NW_017729011.1:14245748-14247209 GCF_001723915.1 Gavialis gangeticus | reverse complement strand
GCGTCTACATGTTCATTAATGTGCTGTAATTACAGCGCATTAAATGTAGTGCCTGTAATAACTGGTAGTTCCAGTTATTGGCGCTACTGCACATTAGCATAAACTAACACTTTCTTGTGACATGTAATACTTATTGGACTAATCTACTGTGCAGTAGCACATTAATACTGTTTTTGCCAGTTGTGCTAATGCGCAGTAGAATTAGTCCAATGGGCACTAATTATTTCATGTAGACGTGCCCTGGGATGCGGAAATGCCTAGTATATGGCAAATCTCAACTGCTGCTTCCAAAGAAAGTACAGGGCTGCTAACACACAGAGATTTTCTACCACAGTTAATATTTGAGCAGTACATTTTCCCATGTAATTAATTCAAATGAATGCCTTACAGCCCCTGGAAAGGGCGAAGCAAACACAGCTTGAAAAAAAGAGAGCCCTCCAGAGCAGCTCCTCCACACACAACCATGGGTGGAAAAAACAAAGGAAACACAACTACATGCATTGTGTACCTTGTATGCAAGGAAAATGGGGCAGGAAGGTCAGCACACACCAGGGGCCTGGAATTTGAAGGGCTTTGAGCGAAGTTTGTACCCAGGGTGATGTGAACAATGTAGCGCCTCTCCATTGACCAAAGTATGTCATACAGTTGTGAAAACGCTATTTATGGTGAAATGCGCTGTGAAGGAATTGTGAAATTCTCCACGTGAGGGTAGCATTGGATTCCCTCCTAGCCTGTATTTGACTCTGGCTGGACATACAACTGGTATCATTAATAGAGACAGAGGGAGAGAGAGATGAGCACAGAGCCACAGACGCTCACACATTCCCACAGGCATCTCCAGCCCTTCACTGCTGGAAGTGGAGTACATAGGCTCTTTCATCTTGAATAGGGCCGAGGGACAGAGCAGATGGTGGTTTACAGGGAGATGCTGCACTGAAAGAATCTGATTGTGAGCTGTCTTCCTGAAAAGCCTTTTTCTTCTTGAAGGTTTTCATTGCTTCCCTTCAACAGCACTGGGGCTTTGGCGGGGGCTTAACTTCTGGCTGAAGAAGTGGCACTGATTGGCACAGTAGCATTGAGATCCTACACTAAGAGATATATAAGAGATCTGAGACAGATGTCACCTTTATATCTGCCTGCCTTTTTCAGGCAAAGCTGGGCTTCATGTGCTCTAGCCAGCTGGTTCTCAAGAAAATCTTTATGTCACCCAAGCAGAGACTGAGGTGTTTTGCTTGAATGTGCAGACAGCCTAAATTTGTAGCTCTTAGGGGGGTTACCCTGACTTCTTGAATTACCACCCCATTCATGGCAGTCTCTCTTTTAGCACCCAAGCCCTGGGAAAAAAAGTGTGCTTTTAAAATATAGCACATTTTCAAATATGCTTTAAAATCCTAGTGCAGACCATCAAGTTCTACCTTTAACCTGGTGGAGGTTAACGCTAGAGCCACACAGACTGTTTTG
>NW_017729011.1:14239718-14245737 GCF_001723915.1 Gavialis gangeticus | reverse complement strand
GGGGAGAAAGAGGCTGTGTTTTTTTCAGTTGTATTTGACTTAGCTTAACCTGGAAGAGAAGCTGTCTTTACACATCTTAAGATGTAGGTGGTGGTATATTTGAAGCTGACCAAATTTTAGCCCAAGAGAGCCTACTAATACCACTTCAAACATGTTCGACCTGAGTTCACCTTAACAGGTTTGAGGAGGGCTTTTCTGTTATGGTAAAGTAGCTCAGCTGAATGAACACAGTTAACGAGCAACCCTGTTTTGCTGTTCAAGACAGCACCACAGGGTTTGCTTGGTTCAGGAAGAACCATGGTTTACTTGCGGGCAAGACATTTTTAAACATGACTGCCTTTGTCTATGCAGGGGCAAAAACTGAACTGCTTAGAGCTTCCTAAGAAACTCAGATGCCCAGTTCTCATGGAAACAAATGAGAATGGGGTGTCCCACCCCCGCAGGCAGACTGGGAAACCTCATTACCAAGCCCCCGATCTAGATGGACCCTCTGGGAGCTAGTGTTCATTGCAGGGTTGGTGAGCTCAACTCCGCGAGCCCCATTCCTCCTTGCCCTGAACCATCTATAATCACTTACAAAGAGTCTGTGAGATGCAGCCACACCAGAGCCGTGGTAATTTATGTGGGTGCAGGTGACTGCACAGGGTGCAGATGACTGGGAATCAGGCCCAGCCTATCTTGGAAGATGCCAGCTGCCCCTTTTCCCACCACCAGCCCTGTGCTGCCAGGCACATACACCTGTTTGGGGAGCGTGTGGTTTGCTCCTTGGCTGTGTTATCCCAGCAGTGCTGCTGCTGCACGCAGGAACACGTCAGCCAGCAGCAGCAGCTGCTCCCACACTAGAAGGAAACAGTGAATGAGGGCAAGCAGGGCTGGTGAATAAAAGCACTTGGCTCCCCCAGGGAAGGTGGGGATGTGCTAGCCTGTTTTCTTCTGTGTGCCCTGGGCTTTGTGTGGGAGGCTGCCTGGCCTGCCGCCTCCTTCACTCCAGCTGCCTGGAGTCTAATTAGGTGTAGCAAACAGACCTATGCTCACGGCTGCAGTCCAAGGGCTCCTAGCTTCACCTTGCTGTGGGGGGACCTGTTGGAGTTTCCCCAGCCCACACACTCTCCACAGCGCCTGCCAGTGAGGCTGACGGATGAGCCAAGTTGTGGGAGCAACTCTGACTCACCAAGAGCAAACCCCATGGTGGTGGGGGGGCACGGTGGTGGGGGGGTTTCAGAGCTGATAACAAGCTGGCTGTGGCCTGGCCTTTGTTTCAACAGCACATGTGAATATTTCAGATTCTCTGAGCAGCCCCTGACCTGCCCTTGTTCCTTCATACAGGGTATCTCTGTTGGTGGGTTGTGCTCTCTCTCATCTATATTTTCTTCCCTGTCTTGCCTCTGCTTCAGTATTGCAGAACAGACAGACTGGTTCCTTCTTTGTTTGCTTATCATTTTATTCATGTCAATATGAGACATCCAGCAATCTCAGCAAAGCAAAGGGGTGCACCAGTCCTGATTCCCAGCACTGCTAGGAGCAGCTAGAGTAGATAAGAGCTCCCCAATCAGTGACTCTACCATTGCTACAACTCCCGCTTCCACAGATTAGATCGGGAATAACTAGAACCTTCCCACCATCCTGTCCCCTGCCCAGTTTCCATGAGGAGTTGATTCCTACTAGGAAAGTCTGGCTCTAGAGCAGCAGCCAGTATCATTGCAGCACTGCTTACATTGACACCAAAAGGGAGATGCTGGGATTGGAGGAACGCTAATGGCTTCCTGGGAAGTGGTGGGGTGAGTGGGAAGGTGGTCAGCGAGTCTGTCTAGGTTGAGCCTGACTCTTGCGGGGGGATTGGAATGAAAGGAAAGGCCAGACAGAAAGGCTTAGGAAGAGAATGCTCTGGTCTGAGGAATTCTTCCTGTTAGACTCAAGCAACCCTGTTAGACTCAAGATGAACATGAGCCTTCAATGTGATGGTGCAACTAGTAAAGCAAGAAAAATGCTGGCTTACATCCATAGATGCTTCTCAAGCAAATCCCAGGACGTCATTCTCCCATTGTACTCGGCACTGGTGAGGCCGCAGCTGGGGTACTGCATTCAGTTTTGGGCTCCACAATTCAAAAAGGATATGGAGAAGCTCGAGAGAGTGCAGAGGACAGCCACGCGCATGATCAGAGGTCAGGAAAACAGACCTTATGATGAGAGGCTGAGAGCTATGGGACTCTTCAGCCTGGAAAAGCGCAGGCTCAGGGCTGATCTGGTGGCCCCCTATAAGTTTATCAGGGGTGCTCACCAGGATCTGGGGGAACGTTTGTTCATCAGAGCGCTCCAAGGGATGACAAGGTTGAACAGTCACAAACTCCTGCATGACCATTTCAGGCTGGACATAAGGAAGACCTTCTTTACTGTCAGAGCCCCCAAGGTTTGGAATAGCCTGCCATCGGAGGTGGTTCAAGCACCTACTTTGAACGCCTTCAAGAGACATTTGGATGCTTATCTTGCTGGGATCCTATGACCCCTGCTGACTTCCTGCCCCTGGGGCAGGGGGCTGGACTCGATGATCTTCCGAGGTCCCTTCCAGCCCTAATGTCTATGAAATGTATGCAATCTATGAAACCCCAGGCATGCGAGTGAGGCTCATACTTCACTCTGAGAATGAGTTAGCTTGTTGGGGTGTGCAACTGCATTGCATCCCAATGAGAAGGTCCCTGGGGCCAGGACCATTTCTTCTGATTTGCCTATAAAGCAAGACACATTTTCTGTAGCCCAGGGAATTTGCATCAGAAGGACCTCTATCTGAGTGAGTGAAAGTTGCCCCTGTGCAAGGGGCTAGCATGAAGCCTCTACCTTGGTTTAGTGCCAAACCTCACCTCAGTATGGGGTTTCCATGAGTGCATGGATCTAGCTTTAGACCTGGTCTCTGAATGTCTCCTGGATGAGCATGGAAGGCACACAGCAACCTGTTACCAACTCTGTGTTTAATCATCTTGATTGTTCTAAGTTTGTATTACTTATTTATTCGAGTTCGATAACTCCTATTACCACAACAATCATCCATCAAGTAAAGCAGACAAAAGACACACTATGCCTGTAGGGGGCGCCTGGATACCACGGGGATGCACACTACCTATGATTTCCTAGGTACTTACAGCAAATTTCATGGGAAACAGTATTTTATACTATGTTTGTAGTAACATCATGTAGAATTTAATCCTTGGGCTATACACCGTTCTGTAGGCTAGTTCATCAGACTGACACTAATTTCTATAAGTTTTTACAGTCATTTCCATAGAAGCCTATTACTTTCATCCTTAAATTCAAGAGGATTTGTCCATAAATAAGTGAATAAATAGGCATCACCACTACTTTACCAGCAAACCTTTGTCGGTCGATCGGTAGACAAAATACAAAACAGCCCCGTTCAATGACACAAAAAAACAATTGACCTGAATGCCCAGGAAGATCAATCTGGATCTGAAGCTGGCCACTTTGGCAGATCATCAAGGGCACTTGGACTCTAACGGCAAAGGCCTGTGACTGTTTACATCCACCTCTCTAGCACGCCTGTGTTTTGGTTAGTTAAATCATAACTCACAAATTAAGCCCATAGCTAAGTGTGTGGGTGCATGGAAAAATATAATGAGGAGAAAACATCTCACGAGCAAGGTCAGCTCAAGTGAATTCCTTCCTCATTTCCTCTGCCTATGTCCCTGCCCTCTCAGGACAATGCTTGCATAAATCAAAGAGATTCACACTGTGCTGACTGCAAAGGTTGGCAAACAGGAGAAACAAATACAAGTCTACGGTCCCTCCTTCAAAGATGTGCTGCTTTCAGCTCTCCAGGTTTCCATCCTAAGGGCTGTTGGATGTTCCTGACTATTCCGCTGTATTGCCCTTCCTGTATTGCTACATGAGAGAGAGGTCTTTGCTAGACAGGAAGAGAGAGGGGTCCTACTATAGAAAGGATTGAAACCCCCCACATTAAGTAAGGAGTGATCATCCTAGAACCTGGAGTTTGCCCCTTCAGGACATCTCCTACTACCAAAGAGCCCTCAGGGTAGCTGAGACTTGCTGCTTGATCTCTCTGTTGAGCCTGGCATCTAGTGCCAACTGCCAAGATTTCCAGAAATGCCTC
The DNA here is from genome assembly GCF_001723915.1 of Gavialis gangeticus. Taxonomy (NCBI): domain Eukaryota; kingdom Metazoa; phylum Chordata; order Crocodylia; family Gavialidae; genus Gavialis; species Gavialis gangeticus. The sequence continues at coordinate 14,241,617 of NW_017729011.1, read as the reverse complement.
CCAATTTTGTCCTGCTGCAGACACACCTTCAAGAAGCCTGGCTCTTAGAGGGCAGGTGCTCAGCTCCCCAACAGACAAATACTGTTGCAAACCTGTGACTGCTGACTTTTGTAAGGTGAACATTTTCCCATTGGGAACTGAACTGGGAAGTCATCTGATTATTTCACCTGGGTCACCAATAGAGAGCAGATGGTAGCAACCTCCATTCGTGGCTGACCTGGGCTACGTTTGCACTGCACGTGTGGAAGTGGAAGACTGAACATCCCCATGGCCAAGCTCCTGAGCCATCCATTCCCACCCCTGCCCCCTTCAAATAATCCTGCTGGCATTCCTCTGAGATGCATGCTCTTCCCCAAGGCTAGTCGTTCACTAATGAATTTCTGTCAACGCATGAAGACTCCCAGGGAATGTTAACAGTTTGCTGGAGAATAAGCAGGATCTTTGTGTGAGATTTGTAGAGATTTACACCAACTTTTCACATGGCTGCTACTGAGTAGCTGAAGCTGCTTTTTCCAGGTTAAGGCTGAGGGATGAGGTGGCTCCAGCCCTAGCTCCATGTCACTAGCTGTGTTCCTTGATGCAGCAAACACCCGCTCCCACATCTGGACAACATGAAGCCAAGGCAGCTCTCACAATGACGCTGCTTGTTCATAGGGAGGGGATTCCTCCCATGTACTGACCTCAAAGCCCCGCATGGCAGCAAACCTACCCCGCAGCCAAAGACTTGACACAGCTCTTGACAGATGGAATAGGCTTTCCCACACCCTGTACTTGACCCAGATCTGGGCTTAGATCTGACTCTGAAGCTGGACTTCAAAATAGACAGAGAAGGCTGAATTTTGAGTGGGTAATGAAGTGAAATACAGGCTTTGATCCAAGTGTAATGGATTCCTTGCTTATAAAAAGGCCTTGTGCCAACCATACCTTTGGTGTAGTGCTAAACATCATTGTGCAGATGGAAGCCCTGTGAAGGGAAGAAGTGGGAAGCCCCCAGTGTTAAGGGAGCTCCTTTAAGCAAGGAAGGACGGAGCAATATAAAGAGGAAATGAGTTTCCCACGTCCTGAACACAGTCACGATATCAACAAGATGGCATTTGCTAGTTGGGATCCTTCCATCTCCCTCTGGTATTAATGCACCTACTGCAGCACAGGGAATAGCAACCATGACAAGCTTTTTAAATTTGTATGGGATGTCAACTGAACAGGAAGATACTCAAGGTTTTACGGCTCTTTTGTGAGTAGGTTGCACACACCCCTCTCAAGCCTAAGACAGTGCTGCTGGGTCTGATGCATGGGAGCAGCTGATCTTCCCAAGCAATGCGGTGGTTATAAATGAGCCAATGCTTCCATTATCAGCACAGGGAGTAAACATGCACTGGAGAAAGTGGTTGGGTTCCTACCTTAACGTATTCACTGCTGGATTCTGGGCCATCCTGGTGCCTAGAGAAACCAAAAAGAGCTGGTGATTATCAAGAAGTGACAGCCATAAAACACAGTCACTGTGACCCTGCATGTCTCCTACAGTGCATCTTGACTAATCCCAGGTCTTCCCTGCGGAATCGGTACTTATTGCAGAGGTCAGTCAAGGTGGAACTGGTGCACTCCATAGGCTAGTGTGACTAGAAGGTGTGTGTATATATATATATATATATATATATATATATATTTATATAAAGACATATATTTCTACAAAACAAAAAACAGATTTCCATAGACAGGCAGGCTATTTACCTGGCAGGAAAAATACTGTGACCACTAAAGCAGTTTTCCTAGTCATCCCTGGGGATAGCCGCTTTTCTGGCACTGGGTAGTACCCACGGTGGTAATGTATAGTAAACCTCCCACTTGCTGCTCAACTGGAAAAGTTTCATAGTTTCATAGTTAGTAGGGTTGGAAGGG
>NW_017729011.1:14210093-14237025 GCF_001723915.1 Gavialis gangeticus | reverse complement strand
GAAACATCTGAAGCCCCAGGTGGGGTGGAGGATGTTTGCCAGTTATAGGGCCACTTACGGTTCTGGATTGACTCACGGATTTGGAATTGACTTGGATTAGCACATGAAAAATTCTCTTAAATATAAAATAAAATAATATAAACCTCCATAGACAGGCAGGTTAGAGTCAGTAGAAGGTGTGTATATATAGGTAACCTTTATATATATATAAAGACATATATTTTTACAAAACAAAACAAAATCTCCATAGACAGGCTACTACAATGGTGCATAACATATTTGTTTCCACAGTTCACTGTAAAACTGGGCGCAGGGGGGGAGGGAGAGAGAGAGAAAGAGAGAGAGAGAGAGAGAGAGAGAAAACTGCAGTGTCGCCTGCCAGCTGTTCCCTGGAGGCCTGGCAGGAGGAGGGGGGTGCCCTGGACAACTGGAGGCTGGAGGGCAGGTTCCCAGGGGGGGGACCAGCTTGACCTGGGCAGATGCAGAAGCTATTATGAAACAGCTGAGAGAACAAGTGTGCTTTAGAAAAGGTTCCCAGAGCTACTTGCCCAGTGCATGAGCTCCTGGAATTAGACCTTAATATCCCTAATACGACTGAAGAAGATTGAGGACGTTCTCACGGGATTTTTCCTCAAATCAGCTTGGGGCCTGTCACACAAGCCAGGCCGGGGTATGAGTGTTTGCTGGGCTCAGGCGGGAGAAGTGTGGGGGTGAAGGGGGCAGTCTCTGGAGGTGAAAGCACCTGAACCAGAACTGTTGGCAGGGGAAGTTCTTGGGGCAGGTGGTGTAAATCCTCCCAGACCCAGGGGGGCTGGTACTAAGGGGCAATCAGGCCTGGAGGCATTTCTGCTTACAGGGGGGCTGGAAGGGGGGGCAGGTACAATGATCGTAATCACTGAAGTCCCCTCCTTACTAAAAAGGGGATGTTTGCTCCCAGTTTCCCGTTACTCAGACCTGAAATCCCATCCTCTTCTGGGAATGGGATGCTGCGGGGACACGTAGGATTGCAAAAGTGTTTCCTCAGCACCTTCCTGTCTTGCTCAGGCCCCATCTGCTTCCCCCAAGCCCTCCCAAACAGCAGGAGCATGATGAGGGAGCAGCGCAGGGCGGAAGGGGTGGGCCAGGAGGCCCAGAATAACTCACAGAATCCCGGGTCAGGAACCAGACAGTGCCTCCACCCACCCTAGGGGGGCTGGCCAGGAAATGGCCCCCCTCCCTTTCTCTCCACACCTTTCCCTTCAAATATTCACAGGCTGAGCCTTGCATGTCTATTGCGTGATGGAGTGCTGGGCAGGGGAGGGCTGTGGAAAAGGTGGGTAGTGGGAGTGTGGGGATCCATCACCAGTTTAATTAAGGCCTCAGTTTAATTCTTAACCAAACTGCAGCACCTCCAGCAACCACTAAGCCCTGGGCCAGAGCAGAAAAGTGCCACCCCAGACATGAAGGCCACTTCTTGAGATCCCAGCTGAGCCCTGAGCTACTGCATCTGTCTCTAGCTTGTTGGAATTGCCAGGGTCACAGCACAAGGCAACACAACTGCAGTCTGTGGGACGTGTGATTCAAAGGAACCCCTGGTGTCCCTGCTTTTCACAGTTTAACTCCACCCGCAAAATGCAATCACACACACAAGCTAATGAGTGACAGCAATTAAAAATTCCAGAGCTCTGACTCAGTCCAGCCACTGGAAAGATCTGAGGTGTGCTAGGAGTCACTATGGGAGATGGGAAGGTGGCATCTCCTGCTTACTTCTGGCTGCTCTATTAATGTAGGAGTTTGGGATATTGTCCTTGCTGGTTAGAAGGTTTGAGAACGAACAGGCCTGTTCAGCTGCTTGTCTCAGCAGGGTGAGCGGGCAGAGCTTAAAAGGAAGGAACGCAACTGTGAAGGGCATATTCCACGTACAACCCATGCATGCTGCCCAATATGGCAGGATAATGAGAATAATCTGTCCTCCAACTAGTTTGGAGACGTGTCCAAATCCTTTCCTTCCTCCAAACCAAAGCTGCTCACTACACTGTGCTACTAGGCTGGGCTCAGGGGGGTGGCCATTTTAATGTAACCTTCCCCCCTCAACAACAGGTAGTAACTCCGCAGCAGCAGTGGGGAGGTGAGCCCTGCTCAGCCTGCCCCCAGGCTGTGCAGCTGAGAGCCAGGCTCAGATGTTTAATATTTAAACCAAGCAGTCCAGCTTTTAAACTCGACGGTTCCCTTGTTATGACTGTCGCAGCAATGACTCCATGTGCAAATCCCTTTATGGACCCTTGCACCAAGCTTCTTGACTTGTCTCTCCAGGATGCTGGACTAGGTGCACAGATAGGGAGATGCACACGTGTATACACCTGCCAGAGGCTGGGAAGGACAGGTGAGGAATCTGTCCTGGCCCTTGCCCCTATGGGTGGCTTTGGCTGTGTGTGAAGGGGACACAGGAACTGCAAGGGGCTAAGGGAGATTTCCAAGGAGACCAGAGTGGTACAGGGGCCTGTACTGCCTCCCTGGGAAGGGGCTGGCACACAGGCTGAGGAGGCTGAAAAGATTCTGAATTGCAATGCAGCTGTAAATGTGAGCATCCCCTGGGTCTATTGCTTTACCTCCTAGAGCAGCCTGGAATCCAGGGTGGGCAGGGGCATCATAAAGCCACCTTTCCTCCCCTCCCTCTTTCAGGCTATGCCCTGTGGGCTCCATTCTCCAGGCTCAGTGCTTCTTATCATCCCTGTGCCACAAACTGACCTGAGCAACACATGTTCTGGCATTCTGACCTGCCAATACTTCACCTCAGGCATGTGAGCAGTGCTACTGATTTCTCTAGATTAGTCATGTGCTTAAAAGCTCTAAGAACCTTGAAATCAATGGTGGTGCTTCTTTATAGGCCAGCGGCACATTCAGCTGTCAGGAGCAGACAGACAGGAGACCTGGAGGTAGAGGGAGCAGGAAAGGACACAGATCTTTTCTATTCATTGCCCAGAACTTGCCCTTACTGACACTAGTATAAAGAAGTAGTCGGCTCAAGACCAGTGGATTTGGGCTGGTACAAAATGGGTGTATGTGGTAGGGCACTCAGCCATTGACTTCTAGGCTTTTGATGGTGCAGAGTTTTTAAGACTTCCATTTCCAAAGCACTGTAAGAGGGTTTGTGTTGCCCTCAGTGTCTGCTTTGACTTCCTGTTGGTTTTTGAAGAAGACTGACAGTCCGCGGTCTAGACAGAGGTAGCATTGGTGTAGCATGTCAGAGATGGGACATGCACACTGTGGTCTCTTTGAGTTTGGTATGATCTGTATGCTAATCTCTTCCTCAACCCTGTCAGCCTAAAAATGCAGGTCTGTTCTGCATATATGGGAACTAGAATGGTTTGGGGGCTCCCAAGGGCTACCAGAACATAAATAACAATGACTAGGTAATCAGTGCTCCTTAACGGGAGGCAGCTAAGGATTGTGTCCTTGATTTACAGCAGGGAAAACAGAGGCACATGGATGAAATGACTTGCTGGAGGCACTCAGTGAATCAATGGAAGAGCCAGGTGGAGGGTGCAAGAACTCCTCCCAGTTGTGGGGTCACGCGCTGGACACCCTGCATGACAGTGCTCGTGGGATAAGTGGAGGATCAGGCACTAGGCTACTCTGCAAGGGGACAACAGATGCCATGTCAGGAATCATTGCAACCCATTTGAGCCTGCTGTGGTGTCTGTGCCCTATGTGTCTGGGCTGGACGTGGAGTCTAATGGAGAACCTTGCCTTGCAGGGAGCAGCATCCACCTCATTTGTGTCATTAATGCCTATATCCAGACAGCCACAAAGACTCTATTTCACTCAAGAAACTTCAGAGTGTGAAAAAGTGAGACTGGAAACTGGGAGACAGCCCAGCGGTGAGATCTCTCAGACTGCGGAGGTACCTCTTATGGGCAGGTAATCCTATGATCACTAGTAGATGCACACTGGAGACAAATCCTGTACTGACCTCTGGGAGCTAAAACGGGCCTGACAGGTAGAACCCAATGCCCATCATCCTTAGAGGGTTTCCACTCACCCAGCAGCAGGGCCCTGGCATGGTGCCCGGTGATTAGTATCATCCACCAGTTGGTTATGATGATGTAGAGCAAGTCTCTGCTGATTTCCCTGGGCAAATGGAGTGCAGGGGAGTAACTACCCATGAATAATGCCCCTGGAAGAAGAGCTGCTACAGCCATGGCTCCCAAACCAGAGGCTACCAGAGCAGGCTACCTCCTCATAGTGGCAATTTTCCAGACAATGATGGGGGGTGAGGACTGACTTTTGCTGGTACTGTAGGGAGTCTACGAATCCACTCGGGCTCTCCCCAGCACCAGCTGTGAGCTGGTGGATGTGTCCAAAGGTGCCTCTCTCTCACATATGTGTTTCACACAGCCAGAGAGTGACCTTGGGTCCTTGGGAATCTGTGAGAAAAGCCTAAGTGGGGAGGGGAGGCACCAGGCAGGAAATTGGGAGCATAAGAGCAGCTGGGAAGTGGAATTTAGGAGGGGCTTTTAAGCTCCTCCAGTGCTTAGCGAAGACATTGGGCTTATGGCTAATGAGCTGCCACATGCACATCCCAGCAGCCGGGGCCAATGAGCCCCAGCTTCCACTCCCGGCTGGGGAAGAATGAAACCACTATTAATAACCTCCCTCCTAACTGTAAGCAGATGTGGCGCTTGTGCGAGAGGCACCAGGATGCCGGCTGCAGCCGTATGCCGGGAACCCTTATGACTGAATGGCCCAGAGGATTCTTGAATGAGCCTCGGCATTCTTGAAGCCAGTCAAAGTGCCTGGGAGAAATTCCAGCGCTCCCTCTGGAACACGGCTTTGCCGCCTAGGAACCTGCTTTGATTGGCTGGGAATGCTTCGGGGAGGCGGGGCAAGCTGCCTCCATGTCCTCCACAGCTGGTGTCAGGTTGGGCCAATGCATTTACTACATCTGGGTTCAGAAATGAGTCAGGAAGACCTCAGACACTTCTGGCTACAACTCCTTGCTTTCATCGCCCGCCTGGCCTGCACCTGATGAACTCTCCTAACACAGCATTTCTCCTTTGTCCTGCAGTAGGGTCTCAGGCAATCAGTGTCTCAGTTGTGCTTATAGCCAGGTTGGGGATTTTGGATAGGTCATCCTAATTCTCTGTGCCTCGCTTTCTCCATCAATAAAGTGAGGATACCTGGCTCCTTTGAGCTCAACTGATTAAAACCACTACAGAGGAGTCATTTTGCAAAAAACCTTGTTAAGAGAATAAGAAGCTTTTGCAGATGCCTAGCCAATTGCTTGCTACCCCCTTCCTTTGGGGACAGTGCTCCCAGACTCTGCATCAATGATCTGCATGGTTCTTTAACAAGCCAAGTCCATTTACAGTCACCTTGCTTTGGGCTGGTCAGCTCTTGGGCCTCAAGTCTCCACTTAGTCAACCAATCTCCACTCTGGCTGGCCGGTGACCAGTTGACTATTTCCCTTGTTCCATGTGTTTGTACCACAGTGGCTATAGTGCTCACCTGGTGGCTGCCTGCTTGTAAAGAACTGCTCTCCCAAGGGGCATTCCTGCCTGGATCGATCCTTTTGACATTTCAGAATGACCCCGTCTAGCTGCTTGCTGTCTCCTTCGCCCTTGCACCAGAAGGGAGCAGAGCACTTCAGGGCCATGTGCAGCAACCAAGAAGTGTTCACCCACGTATATCTATTCTATTCCCTACTGCTTGCTTCAAGAAAAATATGGATTCATTGAAGTCACCTCCTCCGTCTCTTTCCCATATTTCCTCTCAGACCAAGTAACTCAGGAAGCTGCACTTGCGCTATTAGGAGTGATTCAGTTTGCTGCATTGTAAGATCTCTGTTGGAAAGTGGCTGGACTTTATTTCCTGGCCTGGTCACATGACAGTGGGAATTGCTACCAAAATCAAAATCCCTAGGCGCATGACGGTGCTCACTAGCACTGGTGCCTACTGTTACGGTACTTGTCCGTGAGGAGGACTCTGTACCTTTAAGCAGGATTATCGATGCGGAGGGATGTGTGAAAATGCTCTTTATGCAAGATAATCTAGGAAGGGGAAATGCCATTTCTGTGCATAGTGGGGAAATGCTGGTCCAGGCAACTTTGGAAGGATAATCCCTCAGAGGGTCCCTGTCCCTGGTGTGAGATAGGGAGGAAGATTATTCAGGGATGATTCTCCAGATCAGCTTCTTTCTCACTAGTGGGCATACGGTAAGGTGAGCTCTGTGACCCAGTGTGACTGTCAAAGCCCACAGTGTGAGATAGTGCTTATGCTAAGCAAGGCCTAGCATAAGTAACAACGCACTAAAACTCCCAGAATGCTTCAAGGAGGTTGAGAAGTCAGCGATTGACATTCTGGTTTTCACTATCTGACCCTTGAATAAGAATGCTGACAGTATGATAAAAATTGCAAGCAAAGCAGTGTTTTTTTAGAAAATACGGAAATGCAAGGCTAAACCGCAAGAACAAAAACAACCATATATCACGCTGATAAAGTCTGGGGAGTATTATAAGTAGACTATTAGAAATTAACATAAGAAGCGTAACCAATTATAATAAAGAGCGTGTAGAATATAGATGAGTTAACTAGTAACCAATAGAAGTAAGAATTAGAAATGCATATGTATATGTGTTATCATATATAAGTAATAGAAAAGTTATGTTAGATGCCTCACTCAGACAGAGTGGGGACAGTTTTGTATCTTTTGTCTAAAAAAAGATAAGGGACTCCTTTTAAATGAGCTGTTGACCAGTTCTGAGACTACTGAATCGGGCAGCCGCACCTAGCCTTCGGGTTAGAAAGCAAGGGCTTGATTTGGGAACCTCGTGAACCAACAGACCTCCTTAGTTTATGACTTTGTGAAACAATAAAAGTTTTAAATTGAACATCCAGGTCTGAGCCTGTGCTTAATTCAGTCCTTATATAATTCGGCATGGACTCACACACACAGCTGTAGAACAAAGGCGGATCCTAAATACATGTCACATGGGTGCCTGACAGTGACACTTAGGAAGCAGCGCCTCCAGAGCCTGTTCTAAGATTGGGATGTCACTATCTCAGCTATAGCCCTTTGCTAGATTCTGCCCCAAAACTTCATTTCATCTGGCACAGCTGCTTAGAGCAGCAACCTTCCTCTTCTGGGAACCCAGATCTGGATCCCAGACTGGGTCACAAGGTGCATGAGAATGATGGTTGCAGCTTAGACTCTGATGGAGATTTGCCTGCGTCACAGAACTTGTATTACAATCTGGCACCATTTGTGCTCAGGAAGGCCTAGGACTGGAAAAGCAGTGGATGTTCAAGGCAAAATGAAGGTACATTGGCACTGCAGAGAAGTGGAATAGCAGGAGGTGCTGGAGATCAATCTGAGGGGGAACTGATATATCTGGCAAGCAATCCAAAAGCTGGAACAGAAAGGGATGCTGCAGGCAAGAAAGAAATGGCATTGGCAGGGCAGTATGGATAGAGTATATAGTGTCTGCACTGTCTGTTTTAGGGCACAGCATGGATCCTAGAGGCTATAGGAGGCTCTGACCAGTACATTCCATTATCGGCTGCAGCACGTAAGCATCCTGGGTTGACTCAAAGATGGAGCATTCACCTTTCAAATGAACTTCTTGGCCTCCTTGCTATTGTCTGAGCACAATTTACTGTCCATTAGTGAGCATCAGACAGAGCAAAGGAAAGCCAGTCACCGCCAGTGTCCTTGGCCTCCTCCTTAGCTCAGATGAAGGGAGATATTTCCGGACAGACAGGATGTGCCTCTGACAGCTGCAGGATGAGCGCAGGGTGGGGAAATCTCCCATGGCGGTGACCTAAGGAGCACTTTTTGTTCCCTTCTCACCCAGCATCCAGGATCTAGTTGCCCTTGGGGTTGACCCCAGGTTTGTGCCCTTGCTGGATGCACAGATGATTCTGCTTTTTAAATGATGGGCAATGAGCAGGCCCCACCCACAGCCAGCTCAGGATGGGAGCAGGCACCCAGCTCCCCAGGGTTTCAACCAGTTTGCAGTAACTGGGAAGTTGGCTGTAATCAGTCAGAGGAAGCAGACACATCCCTGACTGTCCCATCAGTGCTTTGTTCCCTCCCTGCTCCTCTTTGCTCAAGTCACCTCGGTGCCTCAGTCTTTTTTTCAGCTACTGCCTCCCTTGCTCTTTCTCAGCAGTGAACACTGGCAGTCTATTCCCTGCCTCCTTTGCTGTTGAATACATGAGCCGTTGCGGGCAGAAATTCCAGTAGGGCAAATGAAGTGAACCCAGAGGGCGTTCCAGCCAAAACCGGGGGCACAAAATCATGCAGTCCCTCCTTGCTCATACCCTTTGGCCCCAGCTTCAAGGGGTTAGTGAACGAAGCCCCATGGTTACTGCTAACCTGGGTCTTCTTTTTTTTTCATTTCCAAAGCCCAGGAGCTGCCCCATGGTACAAAAACTTTGGTTTTACCATGTAGAAACGGAAGCAGGATCATCTCTCCACCCCATCTAGGGTTGGTCTTACCTAGTTTACTTCACGGTAAAAACCAGAGCGCTAGCTCTCTCCTGTCCTTCTGCCTCAGGATGGCTCCTCTGTTAGATACTCAGGGGTAAAATCTCACAGAATTCAGCAGTGAGGGCAAGGCCTGAGCGTGTGAGGGACTGTAGGATATTACACTCACACATGCCGTGCACATTCCCAGGCTCCGGGGCTTTGGGCAGGGCAGAGAGAGCGGTGAAAGGAGCCTCCTGCTACCCCCCACCAGGGTTTGGCTAAAGAGTGATCTCATTCCTAGTCTATAGAAACCAAGCAAGTCCAACAAAGCTGACTGCACCCAGCTTCTGAGCGCCTTTCCTGCCCGCAGAGCCCCTGGCTCGGAGTCCCAGCGGTCTCGGCAACAGATGTATTTGTTCTTTCCATGAGCAAATCTCTTCCGCTGAGGGACGGGGAATGCATTCACTAGGCAGATCCTGCGTCAGCTTTCCAGAGAGCCCCCAACCTCCTTAGCATCCCTTTCCCCTCTCAGGAGGGGAGTAGCTCTGTGCTGTAGTGAAAGTTGAAGACTTCTTCCCCACTCCTCCCTTTCAGGCTCTTTCCTCTCCTTCCTCCACTTGACTCTCTCTCTCTCATGCACAAAGAGGTCTTTCTCCCGCAACCCACTCTGCTCTCCTCTGAACACCAAAATTAGCTGTGGACCCCCCTGTACAAGCATGCTGCTCTGGTCTCACCGACTGCCGTTCAGCTGTGGAAGGCCTTGATCTGCTTACCTGCCATGCCCCAGGGTGTAATACCTCCGGCCCACCTCTGTCATCTGTCCTGGCTGGCTGAGTTGTGAGCTCCGCACTTGCACACTGCACTTGGGGAGAAACTTTGTTTCTTGCTCTGAGCTGGAAGCGCTGAACTTCTGGACGTTAGAGCCAGACGCAGAACCGCCTCCTCTGTGTCCCTGTCCCTCCTCCCAGCTGCCTCTGTCCCTCCCTTTCAGTGCCCAATAAGGCATGTAAAGCTGAGCAGGGGCCCAGCTCCCATAGCTGAGAGAAATTCCTCTTCATTAACATGCTCCTGGCATTGCAGCCTGCACCGAGCCTCCCATAACACAGACCGCCTGAGAAAACAAACGCCAGATCCCTGGGAAAAATGCCGGTCCTGTGTGGGAAGGAGGCAGGGGGCCGGGGGCTGAGGTCACTGGCATTGGTGGGAATCAGGAGTGACTCCGCTGAGGCCAACAGGGCCTCTCTGATGTCAACCGGGAATGTGAGGCCAGAATGGGGCCAGGCAGAAGGGGTGTAAGGAGCCAAGACTGGGGAGAGAAAACTTCCCCACTGGAGAAGAAAGGGCCTCTCCTTTAAGATTTTCAGCTACTTGGTATGAATCAGTGCAGCGCCATTTGCTTTACACAAATGAGGCTGCTATGTCAGCTGAGGGCCTGGTTCTCTGCGCTCAGAAATTGCTGTGATGGAGAGTGGCATAACATCCTCTGCTTGGGCCCATAGCCCAGACTTGTCTGAACAAGCAAAGTCCATTCCAGGAAGACCCTGTCCTTCCCAGAGACAAGCGGTGGGAGGAGCAAGGAAACCAGAGCAAGGAAACTGCATGCCTCTCACCTGCCCCTTCTTTTGCCTCCATCACCCCAGGATCTGGCAGCATATTGCACTGCCTCAGAGATGGGGAGACCAAAAGACAGCATGGGATTCATGGGCATGTTGGCTAGAGGAATGGATCTGGCAGCACTGGGAGCTCCTGTTGCTATTGGGTTGCGTTGTATTCTCCCCCTGTGCTGTGCCCCCCACTTTGGCTTTAGGGTGTTGCAGGGAGAGCAGCCAGAGTCCCCTGGCATGGGCTGACCTATTTCCTAGGGCAAAGGATTCACGTGCTTACAGACACACAGGCATGGAGGCTGTCATCATTTTTAGGCTCTCAGTGGAGGGGGGAGGCAGGTGTTGAAAGTTGGAGTAAGCAGGGGGTTGCCATCCTTTATGGTTCTCAGGAACTTGTTGTCAAGTCACTCTCCTCACTCCCCCGTCACCACAAAAGCATGCTAGGGTCTCGTTAATGCAGCTGTAATCCCCACCACCCGCCCACCAGCCCAGTTTGCCCCCATCTGCATTCCAGCTTGTGAGCTCCTGCGTGCACAGGCTTTCCCAGGCAGAGACTTCCTTCACGGATTTGACACGCACTTAAATCAGTTTGGGTAAGGCTGGAGCTGAGAGGCACCGGGGTGAAGGCAGCTCTCTCCTCTGGGAGCCATGGGCATTTGGGGTCTGAACAGCAGCAGCAGGCCGCCTGTGCTGGATGTCCCAGCTGTTGAGACTGAACTAGAGGCAGTGGCTGAGCTCTGAAAGGGACATTCCCATTCCAGGGGGAGGAGCAGGTGACAGACTTACACACTGGAGATGTTACACACCCATCTCACACCTGCTCCCTGACACTCCAACATTTGGGGAATTGCCTTTCTCAGCTGGATCAAGCCCATAACACTATTAGTTGAAATTAAACTGAGAACAAGATAACAGGAAGAACAGGCAAAGCCAGGCTGTCAGAGACATTTCCATCCGGACCAGAAGCAGGAAAGCCCAGAAATCCCACAGGAAAAGTGTTCTCAAATTTGAGAGGTTTCTCAAAAGCAACTGAATTTTCCAGACTTGTAGCATGTGCTTGGTCCAGGACTACTTAGTGACTTTGCTGGCTAGAGGTCTGTAGGCCCAGCACCCTCCTAACTCAAGCCGTGATTCAGCAGCACTAGTTAGTTGGGTACTATATCAGATCAAGTCTTACCTTTCCTGTGAGCTCTCAGGGGGGACTGCCAGTAGTGTCTCTTCCCCTTGATCTCCTCCATCCAGCTGAATGGGCTCTTCCAATGGCTCCTCTTTGGTAAGCTCCATCCTGGGATCTTGAACAGGGGCCTGCGCTGGACTGGCCACTTGTGTCTCTGCTGTGCACTCAGAGGCTGATTCAGGGAGGCTCCTTGAGGAGCTGGACTCTACTTCAGGCATCGCCGTGATTGATCCCCTAGGGCTGGGGATGCTGTTTGACGGCAGAGTCTTTTCCCCGTTCTGCTCTGATTCTCCAGTTGTCGAGGGGGGGTCTGCTCCAGGGGCAGGGGCAACGGAAGATGCTGGGGACTCTGGGAGGGATGACGGGGATGGGCCACAGGCTTTGCCATCGGGGTTCCCTTTCTTTTGACAGTTTTTGGAGCCCTTGACCCGTTTCCCTGCATGGCTCAACCGGGGCATTGTCCCCATATGGCTGTACATGTCAGATGACCTGACGTAGGGGGTGGGGCTCTTGGGCATGGTGTTCAAGTCATCCTGAGTGCTCTCAAAGGTGTCCTCCAGGAAGCCATTGGGTTGCAGGAGACCCGGCCCCAGGGTCTCTGGTGCGCTGGGGGCGACAGACATTCGCCGGATGGTGAACACTCGATTGATGTTGCTTAGGCTCCCAAAGCCTTTGAACTTGAAGAACTCTGGAAAAGATGAGAAAGCATCAGTCTGTGTTACTGCTGGGGTGAGTAGAACAGGGATGGGCATAGGAGAGCCAGGCCATGGGACTCATCTGGCTCCCAGACTGAGACTGTGATAAAAAGGACCTTTTGCATTGGTGGGACCTGGTGGTACCCTCCTGAACCTTGATTTGGGCCCGTGGGTTTGCGCCATTGTTGTATGCTGGTGACAATGACACTGACCTTTGGAAAGCTCATGGAGATCTGGGTCTGGAAAGAGTTGGGTAGGAACTAGGGGTTGTTAGTATGATTCACTCCTGTGCAAAGCACGTGCAAGATGCTGCCAGACACCTCCATTCACCCAATCCATGTTCACACACTGGCACAGAGGCAAAGGACAGCACAAGGAGCAGGGCTGTTGAAAATCAGTCCACACAGCATCATCTAGGTGATGGGGTAGAATAGTAACTCTTCCCCCTTTTCCGTATATATCTGGCCAGAGAAGCAAATCCATAGCTCCAACGTCAACGGGAAATGACACACAGCCAAAAAGCATCACTATTTTGGGGGATCCACCATAACCAAGGCGTGAGTGCTTCCTGCTGGCTGGGCAGCAGCCCGCCAATCCCCTAGCACTGGTGCTATTGCTTAAGGCCAGTCAGGTTGATGGGTTTCTTTAAGGGATCCAGGCAGTGGAGGAGCATCAGGCCAGTGAGGAGAGCAGCATCTGATACTGCACCAGTGACCCAGCAAATCGGTGCTTTGTGTCAGTCTTTGCCCACTGGTCGGCAAGGTTTTGCTCAGTAGCTACAGCCCCATTGGGGAGTTCTGGCCTCCTCTGGGGCATGTTCATCATGGCCCCAGGGGAGGCCAGCTTGACAGAAATGCATAGGGAGTGTGAGGCTGCTCTGCTCGGGCATGGTGCTGCTGAGAGGTGAGCTGCCTTAGGAGCCTCCTGAGACACTGGTTTAAAAAGAGGGAGACCCCAATAACAAACTAACCTCTGCTTCTCCCTGCTCCTGTGTCCTGCTAAGCCCAGTGGCTTCAGACCAAGGTGGGGCTTTGAGACCCAAACTCAGATGCCCTGGCACTCGTGAGGGCCAAGCAGTCCTCTAACCCCACAGTCAGGCTTGGCCCTCTGGGTTCATGCCCAGGATGGGCAACAAGATGCAAAGTGATTCTTTTCCTCTCCAACTAGCCACAGAAACGTAAACAGGGCCACCTGCTGCCCCTCTCCCAGCCCTCTCCCTGTCTCAGCAAAACACTGACAGCTGCAGAGGAAGAGGCTGCATTTGTCTGGCTGCTGCGAACAATTTATGACAGGTCTTTACACACATGCGCGCGCGTGCACGCGCACACACATACACACACATCGTGCCATAGGCTTTGCTCCAAACTAAACGACAGGAAACAAGACAAGAGAAATGACAGCAAAAAATAAATTCCAAACCCCTTAAACCTGCCCTTTTTAAGTAGGTGGTAAATAAGAGTGGTCAAAAATAGTCTCCTGCATCTGCCTCTGGCTTCCATTTCTTTTCCGCTCAGTTGGCCTTTTTCAGGGAGGTGAGAACAGCTGGGGGTCCCAGCACTGCCCTGCACACTTGGGGTCACATCTGGGCTCTGTGTAGTAGGTAATAACCAGCAGTTCTAAGAGTTGCTCGTCTTTCAGTCAATGCACCTGGGTTAAAATGGAAAGGGCCAGACACAGGGAGCAGGTGCATCCTCTGAAAAGAGCTCTGGACCATCTCCAGGCTTGCCCTGTGTGTAACTGGTATGATAATGAGACTAGTATCCTCCTGGTATTTAATAAAGCCAAAAAATCATGATTTCATTTCCATGTTGAAGCTCTTGCCTTATCCAGTACCTGGCAATGTGTACTGAGGGCAGGACTGGGCCCCTGCCAACCACCTGACCCTCCTCTGACTTGCACATTGAGTCATCAGTTATGCCCATGCAAAGTGGGGGTCACACCCAGCTGCTGTCCTGGTAGCATTCATCCTGCGTTGCAGAGCAGCTACTCTGCACTGTAAGCAGTTCTTTCAGGCAGAACGTGACTCAGATCGGGAACAGCCTTGAGACAGGCTCAGCTTCCAAACAGAACAGCCCCAGATCGCTAGCTGCCTATGCAGCCAGCCAAACAGTGTATTGAGTTATCTGTGATGTCTGGCGACCCCCAATAATACAACCGTCAGGAGCATATAGGGGTATGGCAGTAGGTGCTTATTGGCATGGCATATGTATCTGCAGGGAAAGCCACGGCGCCATGGCAGAGACCCAGGCAGCTCAGTGGGAGGAGGGCAGGTGGGGGCTGCTGTTTGGTGGGGATTGTCCTGCGTTCTGATCCCTGTGTCCTTTACAAGGTTCTGCTTTGTAGCTAAGGATGCTCCAAGCTAAATGTTGCAGCCAGCGCAGGTTGGAGGCCAGAGGCTTGGGGCCCAAGTGGCTGCCTGTCTTGCTGAGCTAGAGTCAGATTAGGGGTGAAGCCCTTGGACAGGCCCAAGGGTGAGCAGCGATAGGGATCCCAACTCTTTGCCCTAGCACTGGGGGGCGTCCCAGGTGCTGCTCTGTGCTTGTCGCTACCATGGCTGGCACTCAGCTCCCAGGGCAGCATCCACCCCACCAAGCTATGGAGAGAGGGAAACCAAGTGATGAAAGACCCCCAGGCTCCAGCCCTGGCCCTGGGGGGCAGGCCAGGATATCACATTGGGCAGGAACTGCCTCCCAGCCCTGCAGCCAGGACCAGAACCCAGGACTCTCGCTTCTGAAAGGTATACTGCCCGCCCCAGAGCTGTCAAGGGAGGTGCTGCCCAGTTTCCTCACCTCCTGGCCCCGCGGCTCTTTCTGGGCTACCAGGCTGTCATGTTGGTGAGGGCCCCAAGCCAGGCAAGAGCCACTGGGGAGAGAGTCAAGGTTGTGTGTGCCTACCTGTGAGCGTGGCTGTTACTGTGCAACACGAGTGTGTGTTTCAGCGTGGATGTGAGACCGCATAGCTCTATGCCTTTGTGAACACATATCTGTGTCATCTCTGTGCCTCTCTGTGCCTCTCCTAACTAGCTCAGGGCTCCTTCACACTGTGGAGCTGGCACTTCGGCCCAGCTTTCTGCCAGCAGCCCAAACTGTGGGAAGCAGATAATCTACCCACTTCCTAAGCTGAGCAAGCAAGCAATGACTGCTCTCCATTGCTGGCTCATTTCACAGCTGCCACCACCTGCTATTGCTGAGTGCAGAGTGCTAACCAAAGCTGTAGTTATAACTTAAACAGGATGAGCTTGTGTTTCTCACCTTGGCCCCGTCCCCCCTTTCTCCCCCCGCTGAGATGGTGATTCAGCCTGGGAACTGAATCTCACAGCCCCCCAGTTTTCTTACAAACATTGGCAGTACATGACCTCGCTGATTTACCTACCGCCTAAAGGCTTTTTTGCAGCTTGGTGACCACTTCCTGTGGCAGCTGCTTCTTTACATGCTGTTTAGGGAGCCAGTAACTGAGAATGAAGCTTGCAGTTTTGTTCTCAGGGTACCGCCTTGCTCTGTCATCATGCTACAGCTTAGTTGGCACATGGATTCAGGCCAGGGCTAGGTCCAGCAAGAGTGGTCCAGCTTGATGTGGGAATCACAGGGAGGAACTGTCTGCCTGGAGTTTCTGTGCAGGACAGCAGATGAAAGGATCGCAGCTGTCTCTTCTGGCCCCAAAGGCCCTATGTTTGTGACTGCTGCTTTGCAATGCAACCCTTTGCCCTTTCCCAGCCGTGTTTTCTGAGGTTCTCCAAGACATTTGCAAACACTTGCAAGTTAAAGCTTGCAAAACCTCTGCTGGGGAAATGAAGGTACAAGGAGGGGAAGTTACGAGCTTCAAGTCACATACTAAACCAGTAGCAGAACTAAAAGGGGAACCCAGGTGTCCTGCACTTTAACTACTACCTTGTACCATCCAGCCAGACCACCCATAATCATAACCATACTTGAAGTAAGTGGCTGAAATATGTCTCAGTGGATCTATTTTATTGCTGTCTATTTGTATTCTGGTAGTGCCTGGAGGCCTTGACTAAGATAAGTTGTTCAAGAGGTTGCACAAACACAAAGGGCATGTCTTCACTGCAGAAACAGACTGCATGTACTGCTGGTTAAAACAGCAGTGAAAACAAGGCAACTTGGATTTTAGCTTGGGTTGGCAGCTCAAGTCAAGCTCACAGAGGACCTTGGGCTGTCCTTGAGTGGCTGAGCTGGGCTGCTTTGTCTTCACTGTTATTTTATTTGTGCCAAAGTTAGCCAGCCCAAGCTAAAAACATAGCTGGATGAGTTTTGTGATGAAGCCATGCCCGTGTGAAGATGGGCCCTGCCCTGCACAGCTTCCAGTCTGAACAGCCAGACTGTAGAGCACTGGGAGAAGGGAAGGCTGAAAATCAAATGTCCTTTTACTGTTGTTTGTGCCTTTGAAGCCCTTTCCTACATAGCCAGAACCTTTGCCAAAAAAGTGCTACGCCCCAAAATGGCAAATGCTCAGAAGTAAGAGATCAGAGATCTGGGTCCAGTTCTTGCTCTGCCCCAGCCAGCACTCTGTGACTCAGTTTCCCTCATCCCTAAATCAGGACCATTCTCTCTGGTTGTGAATCATGTGGTGATCCTGAAGTAGAAGGCATCAGATAGGGATGATTATCTCAGCCAGGGCACTGCGGGGTTTGGGAGTGGAAAAAACCTGCAAGTGCAAATTCAAGCATCATCATCTCAGGCAGAGTTTCATGACAGGGAGGCTTGCTGGGAAGGAAGAGAAGGAGGGGGCAGAAGATGAAAGCGTGGTAAGGTAGCTGCCTTTCAGTGTGCTGGGGAAAGCCCCAGGTCTCTAGGAAAGAACAAAGTTACTCCCACAAGATGCCGCTGGTAAATTTCCTTTGCAATTGACTCTGAACGGCAAATGATCTCTACACGTGCAGGGTGACCACCGGCTCCAGCCTGATCTAGGGGAAAAACTCCCATTGCAATGAACACCAGGACTTTCCCTATAGCCCAGAAACACTATAGTCCTACAGCCTGAGTTAACACCATTAGAATCCGTGTTGGGGAGCCCATGCAGCCTCATCTCTTCTGCATGGTCCCTCCAAATGCAAGTCCACAAGTCCCCCTCAGCATCCAGGATCCAGTATTCCACCAGTCTCCATCAAGGTGCAGGATTAAGGGTGGGGACAGAGTCTCATGTGGCTCTGTTGAGCTCAAGGTGGCAGGGAAATGAGAAGGATGCCCACCTGTATTTCTACCTCAGTGCCCCATTTCATACTAGCTGGAGAAAACTGTTCCCAGCAAGACAGCTTGGTTTCAAGAATGGCCAACAGACAGGGCTGTTTTATACTGTGGCACCTGCAAGGTGCGTCAGAAACTCCAGTCAGCCTGATCACACCAACCCACCCCATCCAAAGCAGGAGAGCTGACAGCTACACTAAATCTCTGGGCTCTGCTGCCCCAGTTGCTACATAGGCAGTGAGTTTCCTCTGCAAGTGCCACTCACTAGCAGCCCACAAAGATAGCACACAGATCCCCATGGTATGGAGACCCACTACATGACCCACACCCAGGCAGCTTTCCCCTGCCTGCTTCTGCACTATGCTTGGCCTTCAGGGTAACCAAGGAGCACCCACATGAGAGTCCACAGCACATACCCCACAGCTACTTACTGAATTTTTTGAAGCCCCCTTTCTTCTGGCTCTCTGCCATGTTCGGCTGCTGATGGAGCCACTGAAATGAAAAAGGGTGTAAGTTTATAAACTATCTCTAAGCCCTCCCCTTGCTGCTCCTCCCTTCCTCTTCCCCCCTGCCCTCCTCCTCATTCACTCTGCACTTCCTCTATCTTTGAAAGTCTCCCACACCCACCCGCTGCTCCCTCCCCTTGCTTGCACCACAAGGGTCACCTGTTGCTGGCATGAGCACCCCTGGCTGGTGCTTCAGTTAGCCACCGTGACCTGTTAGTAGCATCCTGGGACTGCATCCAGCTCAGAGCTCCGTCCGCCCCGAAAAGATCAGTCTCAGGTTAATATCTGCTCTCACATTGACCAGGAATCAAAAGTGGGGAAGGGGAAGAGGAGGATGTTATCAGTGAACCTCCAATGACTTTTAGCTTCTCCCTCTCCACCCAAGGCCATGAGGAACCTGCAGGCTGGGTGATTGTCTGCATCACCGAGAAACCTGCAGGCTGGGTGATTGGCTTACCCAGAATGAAAGATATGCTCATTCTGGAGTAAGAGTGTCCACATAGGAGCTTATACTGGTGCAGCTATAGCAATGTAACGGTCATCCTTCCTGCTCCTCCACTGGCCCAGTGTAGGGCAGAAATTAGTCTCTTCAACTCCTTTCCTTCCCAAAGGGGATCCTCATCCTTATCTCTGACCAGTGGGTTTTTTACCAGGCCAAGGCATTAGCAGTTACATCAAGGGCCAGCAGGTGGAATTTGATTTAACTCTACTGGGTTATGACACTGGCAGAACTGGAAAAATCTGCCCTGAATAAGACAGGCCGTTCGTGCTTGAGTTCACATTGTTAAGTTAGACGCTGTATGTCTGAGCAAGGGATGAAACCATTGGCTTCCGTCATTGTGGCTGGAATTGCAAAACAAGAATGAGGGAGTAAGAACAATTGCACATTTTTATTGTGCTGCCTCACTGGTCACTAAGCTCTTCAGCAAACCGTCCTTGCTGATTTTGCCACCCAAACAATGGGTCATTGCTGGGCCATTTATGGAGTTACTCTGACTGCAATGGATTTTACTGGGATGTGAGTACAGCACAGAAATGCAGCCACCTCTGTGACAGGTGCTTCAACTCCACAATGGCCTTTGAGTAGAAGGGACAAAGAGTCCTAAAGGATGGAAGCAGACGATAGTGGCAGCAGGTGCATTATTAAGATGAAATTTAGACAGAGCTTTCTCTAATAATGGCTGCACTGCTGTCCCATGGCAGCTTTCATCCCAAATCTCCAAGTACCTCATAGAGCTGGGGGAGCTGTACAGAGGGAGAGCTGATGAAGTGGGAGTCCAAAGGCTTTGCTGGAAATCCAGTGCCCAGGTTGGGGCGAGGGGGAGCATGAATCCTGTCCTGACCATTAGAAAACAACACCTTCCTTTTGCAAGGACAAACTTCTAGAACCGCCTTTCCTCACTGTAGCCCAGTGACACACTTTCTATTCCCACGCACAGTGTAAGCTGGAAGCATGCCCTCACCTGTGCCCTTGAGATGTGCCCTCACCTGTGCCCTTGAGATAGGTGTGGTGTGTGCAACACCCCTAAAAGGTGTAAGGAGTTATTCAGCAGAAACTGTATTACCTTAGCAAACAGTTGGAGTTTTTTTGCAAAAATATTTATTTCTATATATATATAAATAAATATATATATATAACTCTACCTCCAACATTCTGCCAAGTGGCGCTTGTGGTTCACCTGGCAGCTCAAAGCACACTAAAAGCCCATTAGACAGTTCGCACCATGCAACTGCACACACCTATCCCTATACCCGTACCCCAACCCATTGGCCTCCTCAGAAGGGCTAATCCTGAAAAAGTCTATAAAGGAGAGGATTCACGGGAGTGCTTTAGCTGTGGTCTCTGAAGGGTCAAACACTGGCTGCTGCTAGAGGTGGTTTCCAGAAGGACACTGCAAGGCCTGGCAAGATGAGGCAAATCCTATGTGCTACTGCTGAGAGCGAGGAACAGAGAAGAGCGCACACGCAGCAACAGGCACTCCCATGGATAAGCATTTAGGTCTTCTAACTAATGCAGGCAGAGTCTGGTGCTTTAGTCTCAGTGGGGTCCCACAGTCCGAGTAGATGTGAAATACTTTGCATAGTCTGGGGCTCAGGGGAGCCTGTTTCACGGCTGGCTCCCGGGGCATCTGCATAGAGTCAGTTTTGCAGAGCACAAGGGGCCGGTTCAGCAGCCATCAGACACGGAGCTGCGTGGGAGGCAGAGAGGGAGGCTGGTTCCAGAGGCATCACCAGGACAGCTCCATGATCTGAGGGAGTGCTGTGCAACATCCCAGAGGTCCTGATGAGATGGAAGTGCCTGTTTCTTTCCCCACCATGGCTAGATCTCTCAGGCTTAGCCGGACAGCTTAAAGGATACCTGGCTTGAGGGCAGCAGCCAATTTGAGAATGCTGCCCGGAAATGCAGCATGGCATCTGGCACCCCTCACACAGAATGAGCGGGAGGCCCTGGAGATGCAAGCTGGACAGGGAGGACCTCAGTAGGTGAAAGGGAGACCTATGGACTGTGAATGGAGGAAAGACCGAGGGGGTGAAATTAGGCTGCTGCTCTCTGTAAACCCAGCCTGGGTTGGTGCAGATCAGAGCCATGCTCAAGACCAGAGCCATACTGGGCCTAGGAAATGGTGTTGGTTGGGAGGGACATTTACACAGGGTATGATGGAAATGTAGTGGTGCAAGCTCCTGCAGACCCAGCTGTCCCAGGGGACAGACCAGGTGGGGGGTCAGTGCCTCAGTTAAAGATTGGGAACCCCCAGAAGCCTTCCTTTGGTCCTGATGTTCTCCCCTCACATGCCTTCCATGCCAGAGGAGGTGTGTTCCTGCAGGCTGGGACCGGTTGATGCCCACGGACAGTGGTGGTGAGAAGAGAGGACTGAGATGGTGAAAGTGGGGAAGCAAGGCATGGGCAGGGGAGAAGGCTGGTGTGGTCTGCAGAAGGGCTGTGCCTGGACCTTGAAGAGGCACTGTCCTGAGTTGGTTGGGATTGACTGTGCTGTGCGGAGGCTCCGTTCTGCAGGGTCCCACAGCTGGGACTCAGATGCTTGCTGGGGCAGGCGGCTGCTGGGTTGGGTTCCTTGGCTCTGAGTGATTGCTGAACAGCACATGGCCTGGAGTGTGGGGAGGACCTCGTATGGACTTGGTATGGGGCATGGGAAGAAAAGGGGCCTGGTGTGGGGCAGCTCCTCCATCTCCCCCAGACACTGAACTCCCTGCAGAGGGAGGGGAAGGCCATGGCTGTTCCCTCTCCCTGCCGGTTTGCTGGGAAAGCCACTTGCAGTCTCCTTGCTTGTCAGGCGATACCCAACACATGCACAGTTGCAGAGGAGCAGCTGGGCTGGCACAGCTTGAAAAGGCTTGTAACATGATTAGCATTTCCCATGCTGCGTCAGAACCTGGCAAGGCCAGGAGGGAAACCTCAGGGTGAGCGCTGGGGAATGTGTTACTGAGTGGTGAGGGCAAACTAGGGACCAGAGCACAGGAGCTGGAGAGGGGCCTGTACAATATCATTCAGGCTTAGTAAGAAGCTCTTGCTGAGACAGAGGCTCATTCCTCATTAGAGATAGCCTGTGCTTTGGTGTTTGTCCCTGTACATCCCTGATCCCTTTATAAAACACTTATGGATGTGTGGTGTTTGCAGCCCCTGGAATCCCGTCTGGTTCTTTTACTGGACACATATTGTTTCGTCCTGCCCGTCTGCCAGCCCTGCTGGGCTTAATTTACCTTGTAAACAGGAAAAGGGCTTTGCATTTCCATAACACCTTTGGTCTGTGGACGATTGATAAGCAGGAATTAATTCTACCATGCTTTTGTTGGGATAGCAAATAAGTGCCAACAGCAAGGCACAGAAAGGCTTGGTGACTCACCCAAGGTCCTACAGGGAATCTGTAGCAGAATTGGGACTTGTATCCAGATCTCCTGAATCCCAAACCCATGCTTTCAGGAGAAAACCCTCCATTCCACTTTCTGGGTACACAGTGCTGGTGACTTGATCCGATAGTCCTGGTATGTTCTGGGCTTTCAAACATATTAATGTTTCTAGGACTCAGGGGCAGTGCTGTGTGTATGTCACTGCTATGGGGTGCATTAATCAAGTGAGGGGAGTAAATGAGGAGCGGATGCACTGCAGGGACCTTTCCCATGTATGAGAACAACTGATGGCATCTTTCCCTTCAGCCTCCAAATCTAAACAGCTGCCAAAAGCTAACAGAAAAATTAATGGAAGGTTATTTGTCTGCATATCACTCAGAGCTGAAGGCAAGATTGAATTTTGATGGATGATATCCCTGTTTGTCAACAAGCTTTTTCCCCCCACTGTTATTGACTCACATGCTCGCTCTGGATTCAGGGGCCCTGCGTTACCTACCCAGAGTGAAGCAAGCCGTGAAAGGCCAGAGAACTGGGGGGTGCGATTGCTTTGTCATAGTTCACATCAGCCTTGTGAGCAGATACCTGCATCTCCTGCTGGGATGGTGTGGAGGCAGCAGGGTGGTGCTCTGATTGGGGGTCCTGAGAGCTAAATCTTGGTTCACGCTTGTCTGGGTGGCTGTAGGACCCATGTGGATCTGCAGTACAAGCTGGTGGCAGGGAGGTCACAGAGCTTCAACCTGCACTGCTTGTGCCTGACAGTACCTGCTGTCTGGTTAACCAGACAACAGCAGAGCCGCAGCCCCGGCAGTCCACCACTTCCCTGAGCTCTGCATCAGCACAAGGTTTGTTACACTGAGCGCTCTGTTTCTGGAAGCAAATCTGAGAGCGTTGCCTCCCCCCTAGAACTGCTGCTCATTGTCTGCTCCTGTTTACTGTGTCGCTTCCTGCCAAACTCCCCAGGGGCTGTAGAAGAAATCCAGTCCCCAGCCCCTGACATGGGGAAATGATACAACAGGATGGAGGAAAGCAGCTCTGGCAACAAGCGCTTGCCCCTGCATATCAATGAACTCTCCTGGAGCTGACTGAATTTGGTGATACAAGCTGCCCAGAGACCTGCGAGGTGGTGATTCACTGGCACAGTGAGGGTGTGGGCAGCAGCTGGAGCATGACTGTCAGGGGAGCTGCACACTGTGCTCCCTCCCCTTGGACAGTCGCTCATAAACACACACTTTATTAGCTGGCTGTGCTCAGGGGAGCTACTTGTTGTTCTGTGTACACACAGTTCTTTGTCTCCGCAGAGATAGGTGAAGCCCCTGACATCACAAGGACCACCAAGCCAGACAGTCGGCCTTCATGACAACGGGTCAGCAGCTACCTGTGTCCTTCATGGCACGCTCTCCAAGGCACGCACACACTCCTTCTGTCATGGGCAGATTCCTCCCCAGCACAGCTGAGCATGTTTTACCCACAGGCCTCCAAGCATGAGACAGATAGGAAATGTTGTCTTCTCCAGTTTACTTGGAGCGAAAGGGGAACACTAGTAAATATCAGGCACAAAGGTCTCCAGCAAAGGCCACAATAGAAAATTTTCCTCTAAGCGACTTGCCTGAGTCTCTGACCAGCTCCAGGGCAGAGGCAGGATAGACCAGGAGTGCAGACACCCAGTCCCCTGCTCTTGCTAGAAGGCAACTCTTCCTAGATAAGGCCTTGTCTACACTAGAAATGCTCTGATCGTGTAGCTGAATGGGCCAGCTCTCCTGTTCCAGCAGTTCTCATCTGGATTATCCAGAAGCAACATTACTACAGTGGCAGAAGCTTCTAATGTAGAGCTGGTCTAATGTCAATGGTGCACTGTATCCTCTATCACGGTGCTCAAAAGGGTTTTGTACCACTGGTGTGATGGCAAATCACTGTGTAGGGGGGTGCCCGAGGGGCTGTTTCAGGAAGCAAAGGACAGAGAAGACTTTTGCCAGCACAGAACATCCCAGCACAACGCAGAATTGTGGAATCCTTTTCTCTTGCAGGCAGGTGTCCCCACAGCTGGCGTCATAGAGACTGGTGCAGCCTGTTCGGACACATCCTATCCATCCCCTGGGGCCAGTGCAGGATTGTTCCCTCCACTGCGGATTGCAAATGTTGTGTTTTGACAGGAAAAGAAGCTTGGGGCAGCTTGCTCCGCTGCCACGTGAGCTGGGTGGGAGTTTCCTTCAGGAAGGTGGAAAGTTATTGTATTCCTTGTGCTGCATGGAGACTCATCAGGCCTGTTGATTAGAAGTCACTCTCCTTTCCAAACAAATGAGTTAGGACCAACAGGGTTGCCAATATAGTTTTCTAGTGGGGAGGCAAAATCATAAGTTGATCATCTCCATACGTGAGGCTCTGAGTCCATGGGGCAGGAAGGGACTTGCTGCAGTGGGCAGAGGGCTGTTCCTTCCCTGAGCAAATGGTAGGAGAGAAAGGAAATCTGGGGTGATTGGTAAAGATCACTTATCCCTGCTGAGGCTGGATAAAGCTGCTGCAAAGTTGTGCTGCCCTACTGGAGAGCTGCAGCCCTGTGTTGCATGGGCTGCAGGCTTCCCTTAGTCCCTAACACAATCTGCACCATTCCTATGCATCTCATCTGTTGAAAGCCATGCAGTGCCCTAGCTTGGAAGCTGGGAAATATGAGCAGGTAGTGCCCAGAGTGAAAAGATACCACTCGGGGAGGCAGAAGGTACCACAGAGCACAGTGTGCTCAGGGGTCAGGCAAGCACAGAGCCTGTGTCCCCGGGATGAGGGCCGGCACATACCACACTCATCCAGATGACAGAATGGAAAGTCCCAGAGAATTCCTCTCTGACTGATGAATGAAATCTCTTCTCCAAAACGCTGACTTGCAAAAGGACTGACCAATGAATCTGGAGAACGGTTCCAGTCCCACTTCTGAGATCTTTGTGTTCCTGGAACCAGAGGAAATCTGAATCACTTGTGTCAGTTGGAACCACTAATGAATCTAATGCCATGAGGCTGGGAAAGGCATCTGAGGGGAAGAGGGGGTTCAATTTCTGTTGCCCTGAATTGACATTAAAACGGTTTCCTCCTTATCTCACTCCAGCTAAAGGGCAGGAAATGGATATAAATCAACACAGTGGAGTCAGAGACCCAAGCCTTTATGCCTGCCGAGGCTCTGGCCACAGAAAACATCTGACACAGCTCCCAAAGGTCAGAGAAGAGAGAGGGGAAGAGAGAGGGGACAAGGGACCCACTGGGGCCAGTGTCCAGGCATCATAGAAGGGCTGAGAGGAGCACTGGACGCAGCGTGGGAGGGCTCAGAGAACATGCAGGTGTTGCAGCAAAGCATCTGACCCAGTCAGGTGTAAATGGATGCCTATGAAACCTGACCCAAGTGTTGGGCTCTCTCATGCGCACTGTCCAAACTGGCATCTGTTTAGGGCTTTCCCCACTGAGACTCATAGAGGCTATCGGTAAATACTGCTGGTGTGACAGGCTTTTGCTGCTGGTACTCTAATCTGTCTCTTTCTAGCTTACAGACCTGAGAATCATGGAAGAGAAGTGACTCGCTAAAGGTCACACAGTAGGGCAGTTGCAGAGCCAGTTCTGACTCTAGTTACCTGCTCTACCCATTAATCACTGAGCCAGTCCCTCTCCTTGCCTCATCAGCTGTTTTTCCCTGCATCTGTCTCCTTCGCCTACCTCTGTCCCTTAAAAGCTGGGCTTGGCTTTGACGTTTATCTCAGGACTGCTGTAAGAGCTAATCCTTTCTCTGCCTGCCTGCTGCTAATGATCTCTTCTCTTAGCTGTCTCAGAGCCCCCTGCTGGCACTCTGCTTATGTAGCCACCTGTGGCACCCTGACGGAGGCTGCTGCATCCGAGCACGCTGCCAAGCTGTAACGTGGGCAGTAGACAGATGTCACGGCACTGGCGTCCTGGAGAGGAGCACAGGGCGCTACGGAGGTGATTTAACTTGGTGACGCAGCTGGATGCTGCACTGATGCAATGCTGATGTGCCGGATAGAACGACTGTCCTCTGCGTGAGGGCATGAGGGGGTGTCACAGCGTGAAGCAACGATGCTGAGACACAACAGGATGGTTCAGTGTGGCACTGTGACTCAGGATGCGTTGCTGTGGCATGCAGCACAGGATGATGATGCAGACGTGCCTGTGATTACTATTCCTTCTTTTCCTTCCCAAAATGCCAAGAGGCCAGAGCCCAGTATTAGGGCCTCGTTACACCTTATGCCATGAGCTGCACAAATATAGATGGGGGTCAGTGCTAGCTCGGGTTTGGAGCGGTCACATTTCAGGCCAGCTAGGGCCCGGAGGACTGAAAGGTAAGAATCCCCCCTCCCATTCTGGGCTTCCCCCAGTCCCCTGCCTCTGGGGCTCCCTCCGTTTCCCGCTTGCTTCCCCTCACCAGGGCATTACTTACTTGTGGCTGCCTTCTGGCTCAGAGCAGCAGGGGCTGGGCAGGCAGCTGAACCCCAGGGGCAGCTACCAGTAAGCTGCTGGTGAGCCGAGGGAGGGCAGTGGGCCTGGTCTGGGCCAGCGGGAAGAAGGGGGCAGGATGGGTGGGATGTTTACACTAAGGTGTAGCCTAGACTGGCCACCCCTTAGCGTGACAGGAGCTGGGTGGCAGAGATCAGCCCTGCCCTGGCGCTCTGAGCCCCGCGCCACCACGAGCGCTGCAACCCAGCTGCGGGTGCTGACGCGCAGACAGTCCAGGGGTTACGGGTCCCAGGAGCCACAAGGCCCTGCCAGACCCCGGGCAGCCCTGGCAGAGGTCCTGCCAGCGCCACAGGCTCAGGTCTCCCAAGGGTCGGAGGAGAAAGCCCAGGATGCGCCCACGAGGGATGAGTGTGGCAGGGTGCTTGGTGCCCATCACTGCAGCTGGCACCCATGGGTGAGCACGCCTGGCAAGGGGCGCGAGGGCCACATACAACACGCGGAGGCTGACAAGGGGGGAAGGTGGTCCAGGGGCAGCCTGAAAGTAGTGGCAACAGGGGGGTGGGGTGGAGGGGGGACCACACACAGCTGTACCAGTGCTGCTGCAATGAAATGGGTGCGACGTCACAGGGGCGCCTTGACGTCACGCCGCCATGTGACGACACCCCGGGGGGCGGGGCAGGTGGATGCTCCAGGGAACAGCGTGATGTCATAACGTTCGCAGTCGATGACGCAACCGACCGCGAAGAGATGCGTGCGTCACTCAGCGAGCACGCGGGCCAATCACACGCGCGGGGCGGGGCAAGCATGGATCCCCGCCCAATCCGCGCCCGCGTGACAGCCTGTCGCTCCGCCCCGTTCCCACAGCTCTTCCAGAACTACAGCTCCCAAGGGGCAGTGCGGTGGCGTCTCGGAAGTAGTGGAACATGGCCGGCGGAACCGGAAGCCCCGGGCGGGGCGCGGGCAGCAGCGCGCCGGCGCCGAGTGAGC
>NW_017729011.1:14201332-14209506 GCF_001723915.1 Gavialis gangeticus | reverse complement strand
TGGGTGGGAGAGGCAGTTGGGGCTTGTCTGCCCTCGCTAGGCTGCGGCAACTCGTGCGTGGCTGAGCGTGGCCTCCTTCCCCCCGCAGGGAGGTGTTCAAAGCCAAGCACCGGCAGACGGGCAAGAAGGTGGCGCTGAAGAAGGTGCTGATGGAGAACGAGAAGGAGGGGGTAAGGCAGGCGCGCGATGTGTCAGGGTGTGGCTAGAGTGGGGCACGGGTCTGTAATACACCAGGCAGAGTCGTTGGGAGGGTGAAGGCTGTTTGTGGGGTACTTTGCTGCTGGGCTCCATTGCCGTGTTGGTGTCTGCCGCCGTAACGTGTGAGGCCGTTTCCATCCAGCAAGTGTGGTGCGCTTGTATGCAGGGGTAAGGCTGCTTTGTGCCATACCTCTCTCACTTCTTGCCTCGTGGCTGCCCTTGCCTTGCGGCGATGGACCCCAGTGAGACGCTGAAGGGGATGAGCACTTTGCTGACCTGGCTCCTGTACACCACGTGGGTCTGGTCCACCTGTCAAGTCTGAATTGCCAGCAGTAGGGTCAGAAGCAGAATAGACCTGCACCTCTTCCCCATCGCAGGTTAAACTGGCTGCTGTGGAATAAGGGTCTGTTCCTCCAAGGATATTTGGCGCACCCAACATCCACTGTCCTCGCTAGGAGCGCTCGGCAGCTCTTGCATCAGTCTTGGTTTGAAACATGCCTGGAAGGCACGGAGCACAGCTTTGGGTTTCCACCAAGTAGGGCTCAGTGTCTTACACTAATTGCAGTTGGGGTCCTTGTGCTATTTCTGTTTGAATGTTTCCCCTTTGTCCTCTCTGTAATCCTCTCAAGGGCTCCAGACCAGTCTGATATGATCCTTTGCCATCCTAACTGGTGGGCCTTGTTTGTCCTTTTTCAGTTTCCTATCACAGCCCTGCGAGAGATTAAAATCCTTCAGCTGCTCAAGCATGAGAACGTGGTGAACCTTATAGAGATCTGCAGGACCAAAGGTATTGCTTTGTTGTTCCCCTTTTGGCTCATGTCAGCTGCTTTCTGGAGTAACCAGTAACACTGGCCTGCTGGGTGACTGTGCACATTGCCTCAGTTCCCCTGTCTGCACAAAGACAGCAATGCTGTTGACCCTTTTTGTAAAGTACTTCAAGCCCTACTGATGGAAAGTGCTATGTAAGAGCTAGGAGGTGTGCTATTTGTAATGCATCATTCCTACGTGAGAGGTAAGACAGGAAGTCCAGGGGATCTGGCAAGGCATCAGCTTGCACTTGGTTGCATTGTAACTCATGTAGATGAAGCTTTCATAGACTCCTTTGAAATATTGTGCTACAACAGTGAAAGGCCTATGTATGTGTCTGTGTCTTCTGTATACAGGAAAGCTTGTGCTTTTGTGTGTATTGCCTTAAAAAAAAAAAAGCTTTAAAAAAATCACACTAGAGAGAAACCTGATGTAAATTTCTTGGCCTGAAATTGATTTTTTTTTTTCTTTTAAAGCATCACTAGATATAAATCTATTCTGTGTTGCATTCACAGCAGTAGCTGGATTTATTTAGCACAATACAGGGTGCCTCTTTAACGCTGGTTTTATAGTAGTGCTTTGGCTCAGTGTGTTCACTTACAGTTGCTTGGGGGGGGGAACTGCATACACTTTAGCAGATGAATTCAGTGGCTTTCCATTTCATATTGCAGTTCCATCACTTGAATGCCTGCTTGTTCTTTGACTTGTTGTTTTGTGGACAGTTTCTGGCAGGGAGGATGTTGCCTCTTCTCTGCAGGACCTAGCATGGAAGGCCATTGGAAGCGAGTAGATAAAAGTCAATTTTTTTTTTTTAATTTTTAAACCAAATATAGGGGTTTTTTTCTTAAAAATAAACCTGTTTGACATCCTGACAACTTTAATGGATGATAGTAAGCATATGTGCTAAAACTGCCAAGGCTTAAATAAAAATTCAAGCAGTGCCTGCCAGGTGTTGAAATTGTAAAGAAAATTATGCCACTGAAATGATGGATATCTCTGGTTTAGCCTCTGGAGTCAGAGTCTGCTAAAGTGCCAAATCGGTTTTTGATAGCATTTCATTCTCTGCACCTGGAGAAGAACATTGTTTATTTTAGTTCATTTGGCTAGTTCAGTTCACTGACTTGTTTGCCCAGATTTGGGAATTGAAAACAAGCTTTCTTTCCTATTCCTTTCTTTCACTCTATGGAATGCCAAATAAGGTACCAGAATGAGATGCTAATTTTTAAATGTTGTAGGGCGTAATGGCCAGAAATAATTGCTATTGATTAATTGTTTGTTTACACTAACTAGCTATTGATTCATTGACCAAATGGATCTTGTTTCGTTTTTTTTGTGCCCAGCAAGGTTTGGCTAGCTGGGCACAAAAAACTAGTAAGAAATGTCTGCAAAGTAACTTTGCGCTACTGACTTAAGCTTCAGTTTCTAGCTGAATAAATGTTTACACAAATCATAAAGAGAAATGTTATTTACCACTTTCTAACAAACTTAAAAATGTAAACAACTTAAGAACCTGAAAGGATGTTTACTCCAGAACTGCTTAAAGGTGTGTCATCCTTCAAGCACACTTGGTTTTTGTTTTTTTCCTTGTGCTCCTTATCATGACTCTGACTTTCATGCCTCTCTTCCTGGCCTCTGTTTTTGATGCCTTTTATAGCTAATCCAGGTGGGAAGACTCTTGGGCCAGAGAGACTTATTTTTCTGTCTCTTGGTGATGTTTGAGTAATTTTTGTAGGTGACCAGACAAGAAGGGACAGGCAGGTGTGAGGCTGTGTGTTGAGCCCTGACTTGTGCTTACCTGCCTCTTTAACATGGATGTGAGCATCTTCCCTTTGCATGATATGGTAGTGTTTACCTCAGAATGGTGCTAGCACTGAGGCTGGATAGCATCCTGATGCTGTGGCCTTAGAGCATGGTAATGGGGGAGCTAGTGACCAGTTTCGGGGGGTGCAGTCTTGGTGACTGACCTTTCAGCAGTTGCCCCTGGCTTGTCCCTTAGCCTCCCCATACAACCGCTGCAAGGGCAGCATCTACTTGGTGTTTGACTTCTGTGAGCACGACCTCGCCGGCCTGCTCAGCAATGCGCATGTGAAGTTCACGCTGTCAGAGATCAAGAAGGTGATGCAGATGCTGCTGAATGGACTCTACTACATCCACAGGAATAAGGTAAAGGGCAGAGGCTGGATTCTCTCTCTTCCCTGTAGCTCCAAGGCTCAGATTTCAGGGGCCATTTATGTATCTTTTGATAAATAGGCGCCTGAACACTGGCCACTGTAGTTCTGTCCAGACTAAGGCTTGAGAACATACACTTTTATCATCCCTGCAGAGCTACACAGACAAATTCTTGGATTCGGGGTTCTAGGTTTTGTGGCTTCTGTGAAGTTGGAAAGCTGTAGTAGAGCAAGCAGTGACCAGTGTGTCACTAGGGTATATTTTTGGAGTAGGGAGAAGGATCCAGCTCTGCAGAATACTGTGCCTGAGGACAAAATGAAAGCGACTTAAGCTCTTGCCTGTCTTCCATGAAAACAACCTGGAGGGCCAAGTGCTGCAGAAACTATGTAGCTGGGACTTGCCCTGGCCCTTCCCCCTCAGGATTGAGGAATGAGGGCTGACAAGGGTGCTTGCCTGACTACACACTGGGTTAACTGGCTTGGTGAATGATGGCGGGGTACTTCTCAGCAGCTTCTAGTTTCTGCAGAGTGCTTAGTGAGGGGCTTCCAAGTATGTGCCTATAGCGGATTTGTTTCCTGTGGTATCCACCTACACCTAATCCAAGGCTTTTAATGTTTCATTTCCAGAGGCTGAGTGCTCCAGTTTCCTGATGCCAGGAATCCAGCAGAAGGTAGAAGAATGGCTAAACCTTTCTGTTTCCCTCTTCCCGCAGATCTTGCACCGGGATATGAAAGCCGCAAACGTCCTGATTACCCGAGATGGAGTCCTGAAGCTGGCAGACTTTGGACTGGCTCGAGCCTTCAGCCTAGCCAAAAACAGTCAGCCCAACCGCTACACCAACCGGGTAGTGACGCTGTGGTATCGCCCACCAGAGCTGCTTTTAGGTAGGGGAGGGGCTGGGGCAGAGGGGAAACTGCCATGAATTCTCCCATCTTCTGTTCCTTCCCTCTGGTATGAAGCTGTCTGAGTGAGTCGGCATTGGACTCAGGTGACTAATGAGCTGTCTGTTTAGGGGAGCGGGATTACGGACCCCCCATTGATCTCTGGGGCGGGGGCTGCATCATGGCAGAGATGTGGACTCGCAGCCCCATCATGCAGGGGAACACAGAGCAACACCAGCTCACGCTTATCAGCCAGCTCTGCGGCTCCATCACTCCAGAGGTAAGGACTTGAGGGTGCAAGAGTGGAAGGTGCATGGGGAGCTGCAGAGAAGTAGTGTGGGGCTGGGGTGCCAAGTGCTCCTGAAACCTAATCCTCCCCTTGCTAGTGACCTGCTTTGTGACCCTGAGTTGGTCATTAAATCTGCCTACTGCTTTGAGTGCCACTTCCCCCCTGGTGTGTTCAGCATGTGCTAATATTAATCCTGGGAGGTGTCATATACTGCTGAAATGCTTTTAATAAATAAACTGATTGCTTATATTTAGGTCTGTTGGCTGGTTACCTTCACCTGCATGTAAGTGGAGGGAATACATGGGGGGGCGGGAACCATTAAGAACATGTCATGGTGCACTCGAGCTAGACTGAGGGTAGTGGGTGCATTTTTAAAGGGCTCTGAGTTTCCTTAGCGTGGATGTGGTCACTCAGTGATAGAGTTGACTTCATATGTTGTCATACCTGAATGAGGTGTGAAGTGCCTGGGACAGCAGCTGGGAACCATGAGAACTTGAGATATCAGGGCAGAAGGGTGCAGCCTCCCACTGCTTTGGCAGATTGCTGGACTTCCCTGTTTTCTTTTCCATCCATTTCTAAGTGTAAGGCAGTGAAATCTTGGGGTTTTGCATTACTACTTTATCTTTCTGCTTTGGATGCCTTCCACTTCAGCTCACAATAACGAAGTCCTGATTGGAAATCACCAGGGTCTGCAGATAACACCTCCATGTGTTATTTGGTTCCTCTTTTTAGTGGAACCGAATGCAGTTTGTATGAGGGTTTCAGTGGACAAAAATCTCTGACCAAGATGGCTTTCTTCTTTCTTCATTTCTGGCATATCCTTTAGGTTTGGCCAAATGTGGATAAGTACGAGCTGTACCAGAAGCTGGACCTGCCCAAGGGCCAAAAACGCAAAGTGAAAGATCGCCTGAAAGCCTATGTCAAAGACCCTTATGCTCTGGATCTTATAGACAAACTACTCGTTCTGGACCCTGCCCAAAGAATAGATAGCGACGATGCACTGAATCATGACTTCTTCTGGTCAGACCCGATGCCCTCTGATCTCAAGAACATGCTGTCCACTCATAACCAATCAATGTTTGAGTACCTGGCACCACCCAGGAGAAGAGGTGGACACATGCCACAGCAACCAGCT
The DNA here is from genome assembly GCF_001723915.1 of Gavialis gangeticus. Taxonomy (NCBI): domain Eukaryota; kingdom Metazoa; phylum Chordata; order Crocodylia; family Gavialidae; genus Gavialis; species Gavialis gangeticus. The sequence continues at coordinate 14,204,027 of NW_017729011.1, read as the reverse complement.
AATCAGGGCAGAAATCCAGCTGCAACCAATCAGACAGAGTTTGATAGAGTGTTTTGACTGCTGGTAACCACCCCCCACAAGTATGTGGGGAGTCGACTGACTTTTCCTTAAAGTGACTCCTTGAGTTGGAGGTGAAATGCCCTTTAATGTTAGTTGAATTCTGCAGTTTCTCCTCCTTGTAGCAGCAGCTGTCATGGAAAGGAGTTGCAGCCTGTCCAAGTTGTTGGGCAGGACAAGTTCTTTTTTATGGGACAGTTGTGTGTGTGTATAAAGGAAGGGGCTGTAATCCTAAATGTCTCTAGGAAGCAGTCTCCAAGAAGCCTGGGATTGCCCTTCTAAGCCTGGCTGATGGAGAGTGCCTGCCTTTTCCCTGAGAAGTGACATTTATACTAATGGATCACTTCTGCTAGGGAACTGGTGTCATAGGCTCTGTTCACTGCCCAGGCTCTGAGGCACTGTGGCAGGAGATGATGGCATGACTGACTGACTGTTTTGGGAGCCAGTGCTGCTGAGTGGATTGGGCCATAGATCCCTTCTGGGCCTGTAGGTCCCACTTGTCTGTCCTTCTCCAGGGAGCTTCACATGCTGTATGAAGGGCATGTGCAGCATTGCCAAGTGCCTCTGAGCTAAGTGGATGTGTTCCTTTATATAGATCTGAAGAGGTTGGCATGAACAGAGCTACTCCAAACCACGGAACTGCTAGGATCCTGGCTCAGCAAACCCTTCTAGTCCCAGTGAGGTCAAAGTGAGCAAGCAATCACAGAGTAGATGAGGATGCCAGTCCCTGTAACTGGGAGGATATGGTGGAGTCACTGGTTCAGCTAAAGCTCATCATACTTTTTTTCCAGAATACTTCCATTTTGGGTTGTAAACTGCAATTAAAGTTCCTTTTTGTAGACATATGTGGTCCACGGTGTGTTCCTTCTCTGGCTGCCCAGTGCAGCAGCGCCCTGTTGGGGGTTAAGATTGTTGCTTGCAGTCTGAGTGACGGTGTCTGATACTGTATGGCTGTTAGTCCATCTGACTCCTTGGTGCAGAGCAGAGAGCTAAAAAACCTATTGTTGCTGTGAAACCCAGCTGCTCCAGATGCTCTTGCCAAGTGTTTCTGTGTCTGCTGCTTTCCAAGCGAGCACTTCACAGGGCTCTGCAGGAAAATTAATTATTTTCTAAGTGGGGAGTGTAAATACACCTAGTTAAAAGTACTGTGCCTTAACATGCATGCACCTTGTCCTGGCAGTAGGACCTTTTAGCGCTAACCAGCCTCTAGTAGAAGCTCTCTCCAGAGGTTTCCTTTGCTGATTCCCCGAGATTCCTGGGGAAACCACCGTCACTCAGGCGTTTGGTCTTCCACAGGGCCTGGGGCAGCAACTACAGCGGGTCTTGAGAATTTGTGTAAGAAAGTGCAACTGCTTTGACTTGTCCTGGGGTTTATCTGCTTCACCAAAGCCTTTGAAATGAGTAATATGTGGAAAATGAAGCCACTGATAACCTTTGGCATTTGATGGGTTGTCCTTTAACTAGACTAAAAGCAGAGACATCTGACGCTGGTGTGGAGTCTCTAGACAGCAAGCAGCAGCAGCTGGACTAACTTCAGAGCCAGAAGATGAAAAAGGACATGTACAAGGTAAATCTCTTCTTTAAGGTGGGTTTTAAAGCAACCTGGCACTGGAGGTTTTGGGTATTGAACGGACAAGGTTTGTTTGCAAATGACTGGGTGCAAGCAGTGATTCCAGATCACTCTGCTCTGCCACTCGTAAATAAACATGTTCCTGTTTCAAATAGCTTTTCCCCCACTCAAGTGATTTTTTTTTTTTTTTCCCCCACAAATGCAGAAAGTAAAGACTTGCTGTTTCATAGCACGTATTTGATCTTCTGTGTAGACGAGGTAAGATTTCAGAGAAGTGCAACTGAGGATGTCAGAGTTCCTCAGGAGGAGCTGGCTTGTGCTCTCTGCTTTTCCCCTTATGCTGAAAACAGCTTTTAAAAGGGGTGCAGACTTTCCTATTTATTTTGGATAAGAACAGGGCTGCTGTGGCACTAACTCCAATGACTCCTTGTTAGAAAAATGGCCCCTGGGCCTGGGTGTGGCTTTTGAACTCCTGTTGCTTGACCTATCTCCACAGCAGTATCTGAACTGTAGCAGATAGTTGTTCCCACCCTTCTCCCAAAAGTAGACATGTTACTCCCCAGTCCCATCACTAATACTCTCTGGATAGTCCTCCTTCCAGTTTCTCTTCACATCCTCCCCAAGCTTTACTTGGGCCAAAGACTAAACAAATGTAATTTGAAGCCAAGAGAGATGGGGCTTGGCTTTACTTTTGGAGGAAGCTTTAAAAAGGACTCCAAATTTAAGAGTAGGCCTTAATTCTGCAGAATCCCATGCTACTGCAGGATAGTATGGAACCCTGGATGGGAACATGGTTCCTGTACTAACAACTACTATTTGCCATGGCTGTAATTGCTTGGGATCTTCACACAGGGCAGCAGCCAGAAAACTAGCAGGGAGGCTGGCTGGATGTGAAACTGCCCTTGCCCCTGGAAGGAATGAGACCTTTCTCTTTTTCAGTTCATCAAGAATAAGAACGAGTGAGTGCAGGGTAGAGGCAGCTTCTCCAGCTGTTACTGCCTTGGACGTTTTAATTGAAAATATCTCAGTTTGGGTCCTTGCTGCTGTGTTTACAAAAAAAAAAAAAAA
>NW_017729011.1:14194849-14196332 GCF_001723915.1 Gavialis gangeticus | reverse complement strand
GATGGGCGCTCCCGGGTTTCGCGCGCTCCGCGATGCGCTGCGGATGGCGGCGGTGGGAGCGCGGCGCGGATACAGCACGTGGCCGGCGCAGGCGCCCCGCATGGACTACCAGGTACCCCCCGCAGCGGCCGCACACGGCGCTGGGACGCGGAGCAGGGTGGGGGGCCGGCACAGGGCTGCCCCCCAGGCCAGAGCCCGCGGTGGGGGCCTGCCCTGCCCTGTGCAGTCTGCCCCTGAGCCCAGGCCGAGCGAAGGGCTGGGATTTCGCGAGTGCAAGACGCAGCCGGTTGGCAGAGGCCGGGGCAGCTGATGTGGGGCTGGCTGCACTGGGCCGGAGGGCTCCCCAGCTTCCTCCTCTAACTTTTTCTTTGGAGTCCTGTTGATTTCTGTCACCTCCCGCCCAACCCAAGGCTGGGACATAGCCGCTCACAAAGGGCTCGGTGCTGCTGTAGAAAAAGTGTGTTTTGCACGACGGGATGTGTTGCAAATGACTTTAATCATGCAACTGAACATTGCATCGTCTTTTATGTGCCTAATTGGATAAGGTTGGGTTAGGAAGCGTGCAGTGGTCATGCGGGGCTCATTGCCTTAAAACTGCTCTGAGTCTTGTAGTGACAGTCTTATAAGCTGGGGCTCCTTGGTCCCTGCTGTCCTGCGTGATAGGCAGGGAAGAGAGTGGGTCTGTGGGATGGAGGGAAGCTGGGTTCTCTTCTGTGTGTGTTCATCACGTAGCCCAGCGCAGGCCTGCTCTACCTGCGGTCTCTGGTGTCATGCTTATGCCCAATAATCCACGTGCTTTGTAGCGGTGTCTAGGGGAGCTGTGCTTGGCGTAGCACCAAGTCAGAAGGGGGGGCCGTGTGTGGAAATGGGAGGGCAGGGGTTGTGATGCAGGGTGGGAAAATCTCTGTTCCCTCCAGCTCGTCCGAAGAAGCTGAGAGGTGGAACGTGCAGCCGATCTCTGCACTTCCCAGGAGGTACAGTATCCTGCCTTGTATAAATAGTCTCTTGTCACTGGCGGAGTGGGGCTTATGCTTTTTATAGCGGGGTGGTGCAGGCAGGTCTGGTTACAGGCTGAGGCAGAGCTGACAGTGCTGCAGAGGTCTTAAGAAAACCTGGGAAACAGCTTCTCTGCATGGGGTGTGCACAGACAGGGGGAGGCATTAATCAGCACCTGGCTGGGCTGTTGGGGGGTAGGTTGGGTCCCTCCCATGCTCTGGGTTGAGTTACCAGGGCTCATCTTATGATCCGAGCCCTTCCTGCTGGGGGAGGGTTGCCAGCCCTGATACCAGACATCACCCCCTCCATGCTGGAGTCAGCTGCCTGTCACGTTTTTTGGAATAGTTACAGGTCCTTTCTTTCACCAGTTTCTTCTCCCTTCCCGTCAGAGCTGAGACAATCTCTCGTTTGTTGTGATGGTCCTTTATTAGCTCTATTTTCCTGCACCTTTTCCCTCAAAACCAACTGGGGAAAACCAGGTTATGCT
>NW_017729011.1:14189442-14189849 GCF_001723915.1 Gavialis gangeticus | reverse complement strand
GGATGCACATAAAATCCGAAAATTGGGCCTGGAAGGGACCTCAGGAGCTCCTCCGGTTTTACGAGGCGAGGAGGGCAAGGGAGTGACAGGGACCAGCGCTCCCCACGTGGCTCTGCGGGGAAGCGGTGGTTGAAGGCAGGCGCAGCTGCCACGTGGGGCCCGCCCCGCATCCCGGGCCGCCCCTTAGCTTTGCTGTGCAAGGAGCGGAGCTCGGTCAGTCACGTGCGGGTCGCCCTGGGCCCGGCCTGCAGCTCCCAGGCTGCCTTGGAAGCAGCCGCCGGGTTTCCCGGGGAGCTGACTCCACGCGTTGCCCTTTAAGACGACGCGGTGCCCTGGACAAAGATGGTGGCCCGAGCGCGGCCCCTCACAAAGATGGCGGAGGCAGCGCTCCTGCGGCTGCGCCGGCG
>NW_017729011.1:14167844-14188719 GCF_001723915.1 Gavialis gangeticus | reverse complement strand
CCTGCCCTGCCCTGTGCAGTCTGCCCCTGAGCCCAGGCCGAGCGAAGGGCTGGGATTTCGCGAGTGCAAGACGCAGCCGGTTGGCAGAGGCCGGGGCAGCTGATGTGGGGCTGGCTGCACTGGGCCGGAGGGCTCCCCAGCTTCCTCCTCTAACTTTTTCTTTGGAGTCCTGTTGATTTCTGTCACCTCCCGCCCAACCCAAGGCTGGGACATAGCCGCTCACAAAGGGCTCGGTGCTGCTGTAGAAAAAGTGTGTTTTGCACGACGGGATGTGTTGCAAATGACTTTAATCATGCAACTGAACATTGCATCGTCTTTTATGTGCCTAATTGGATAAGGTTGGGTTAGGAAGCGTGCAGTGGTCATGCGGGGCTCATTGCCTTAAAACTGCTCTGAGTCTTGTAGTGACAGTCTTATAAGCTGGGGCTCCTTGGTCCCTGCTGTCCTGCGTGATAGGCAGGGAAGAGAGTGGGTCTGTGGGATGGAGGGAAGCTGGGTTCTCTTCTGTGTGTGTTCATCACGTAGCCCAGCGCAGGCCTGCTCTACCTGCGGTCTCTGGTGTCATGCTTATGCCCAATAATCCACGTGCTTTGTAGCGGTGTCTAGGGGAGCTGTGCTTGGCGTAGCACCAAGTCAGAAGGGGGGGCCGTGTGTGGAAATGGGAGGGCAGGGGTTGTGATGCAGGGTGGGAAAATCTCTGTTCCCTCCAGCTCGTCCGAAGAAGCTGAGAGGTGGAACGTGCAGCCGATCTCTGCACTTCCCAGGAGGTACAGTATCCTGCCTTGTATAAATAGTCTCTTGTCACTGGCGGAGTGGGGCTTATGCTTTTTATAGCGGGGTGGTGCAGGCAGGTCTGGTTACAGGCTGAGGCAGAGCTGACAGTGCTGCAGAGGTCTTAAGAAAACCTGGGAAACAGCTTCTCTGCATGGGGTGTGCACAGACAGGGGGAGGCATTAATCAGCACCTGGCTGGGCTGTTGGGGGGTAGGTTGGGTCCCTCCCATGCTCTGGGTTGAGTTACCAGGGCTCATCTTATGATCCGAGCCCTTCCTGCTGGGGGAGGGTTGCCAGCCCTGATACCAGACATCACCCCCTCCATGCTGGAGTCAGCTGCCTGTCACGTTTTTTGGAATAGTTACAGGTCCTTTCTTTCACCAGTTTCTTCTCCCTTCCCGTCAGAGCTGAGACAATCTCTCGTTTGTTGTGATGGTCCTTTATTAGCTCTATTTTCCTGCACCTTTTCCCTCAAAACCAACTGGGGAAAACCAGGTTATGCTTTATATGCAAGAAAATAGGATCCCTGTGGGTCTAGAAACTTGGAAGGGGGGGTGGGTAGAGCCATGGCAATGTTAATTGCTGCAGCAGTTAACACTGCCACCGCTCCTTCCCCCTGCTGCCAGATTTGTGGGCCTGTGGGAAGCTGCCTCCCCAGCCATGTGATGGATCTGGCTGGTGTGTGGTCCTCGTGTGTGACCAGATTTCACAGCACTGACCCCTCGCACTGGATCCAGAGTTGCTGGCTGGGTCCAGCCCTGTGTGCTGCCTCTGGGGCTGCATGCCCAGCCTGAGACTGTGGTGAGCCTGGGACTACACACTGGCTCTGAGTCGTACTAGGGCCGAGTTGCGTTCAGCGCGTGGCCTTGGGTTCAGTCAGGTGCATGGCCCTGGAGCCAGTGCTTGGGGTCAGAATTGGCGTACGACTCCAGACCCAGTGTGCAGTCCTGGGCCTGGCACACTTGGTGAGTCCATGAGCCCAGTTGGCTCGTGGTGCTAGGAACAAGCTCGGCCCTGTGGTTGCTGCCGCTCATGTTGACCAAAGAGTTATTTTTCCCCACTTCAGATCCCCTTCACAGTCAAGGTGCATGCTGTGTATTGGAGTGTATGGAGTCTGCTGGGGACAAATTGTGGGCTGGGCATAAGGGGTGCATTGCAGCTCCCGCACTTCGTGTTTGAGGCTGGTGAGGAACCTTGAGTTCTGGGTCCTGCCCTTGCCCTGTGCTTCGTAAAAAGCAGTGGGGCAGGCACAAGGGTAGGGGCAGCATAGGGGAACCACAGCTCCCCCTCCAATGCAGCAGCTGCACTGGGAGACTTCGGGAGGAGGTGGGGCTGACGCCTGGCTCCGGGCTGGTTGCTGCGCTCGGTCCCAGGGCGTGTGAGCGAGCGCTGTACAACTGGGTGCATTAACCTATCAGGCCGTGTGACTTCTCTGAGCTCTGATGTGAGCTCAGTGCACTTGGCAGAGGGGACCAGGATCGTGCTGGCTTGCCGGGACTGCTGCTAGCACCCGCTCAGGTTGGGGCTTCCCTGCTGGGGACGGCTGGCGAAAGCCCTCGTTTACTCTGGGTGGAGATGACTTCTGAGAGGGACAGGATGGAGCCAGGCTTGGTGGGTGGCAGCACAGTGGTGGATATAGCTATTTTTCTGCCTGCATCAAGGTGCTGTCAGCTGAAAGGGGGGTTGGCTGGTAACATGACTGTCCCCAAACGGGAACAGCAGAAGTTGTTCTGTGCTGGGGACCTTGTGTTGGGTGAGGGCTGAGGGTGACTGACTGGCTGCACCCGTGACCACAGATGAGTAGAAGGGCTAACCTGAGCACTGGGGATTAGGCTGGCCTGGAGTGTCGCACTGTTGGCTTTTGCTGCTTCAGCTCTGCTGCTGCCCAGCCTGCCTTGCTCTGCTGTGCCCTGTCCTGAGGGCAGAGAGGCCAGTGCAAAGTGCTGACCTTACTTGTCTCCTTTCAGGATGCAATTCGGACCCTTAACACCCTCCAGACTAATGCTAGTTACCTGGAGCAGGTAAAGCGGGAGCGAGGAGACCCCCAGGTGCAGCTGGAGGCCATGAAAGGCTTTTTGGAGCGAAGCGGGTTGAAGGTAGGGGCTCCTCCGGAGATCCCATCCTGTCCCATCCCATCTCTTGTGGGGAGGAATAGGTGGAAGTGGGTGTTTGCCCTGGGCAGGCCTAGCTGTGAGCCCTCCCACTGTGCTGGTGCAGTGAGTGATGTGTAGGGACCAAGGTGTCCCACGTGCTCTGGCTTTCCTTTCACGGGCCGGTTAACCTCTGTCTGATAGATCGAAGACCTGGATCAACTGAACATCATCCACGTCACTGGGACAAAGGGCAAGGTAAAGTGGGGAGTGCATAGAGTGGGGCATGAGGCAGCCCAGGGATTGAAGCACTGGAGGGATGTGTGCAAGGGGATACGTGGGGAAGACCCTGGGGTAGGAGAACATGAGGGTGCTGGGGGGGAAGTGGGGGGCACTGAACTTGCTGCTGAGGTGAAAGTGTCTCCTGGTGTCTGACAGTCACGTGGTGCTTGGTTAGTGCATGGGGATTTTGGGACTTTGGGCTGCCTGGTGCTGAAGTCCTTTTCCTGGAGGCTTCAGTGGCCTGGGCACTGGGGCAGAGCCTCTCACCAGGAAGCAGCCCAGATCCAGTGGGCTATGGACTGGTCAGGTTCCCCAGCTAACTCTGCTGTCTCATCCTAGGGCTCAGCCTGTGCCTTCACAGAGCGCATCCTCCGAAACTATGGCCTCAAGACAGGTTTTTACAGGTGGGCATCGTAGCTGCTGTGAAGGGGGGCACCCAGACGTGGGATGGGGGTGTTGCCCTCGATCTCTGACCCTCTGCTTGTTCTCCTACTGCCCAGCTCCCCCCACCTGGTGCAGGTGCGTGAACGGATCCGCATCAATGGGCAGCCGATCAGCAAGGAGCTCTTCAGCAAGTACTTCTGGCAGGTGTACAACCGGCTAGAGGAGACCAAGGTGTGTGCAGGCCCCGGGGAAGGGGCCCCTGGGGCCAAGCCAGTAAGATCCTGCCCTGAGGGTGTCCCCTGCTGGACTTCAGAACAGAGTCTGTGCTGCAGGCCAGGGAAGGTCCAGCATCGCTGCTCGGGGCTGGTTTGTGGGGCACTGGGGTGGCTGTGGGAGCACTTTGAGGGCTTAGAACCAGAGATGCTGGTTGTGCTCTGCCTTGGCCTGCTTGGCCACCTGGGGCATGGTGCGTCCCCTCTCCCTGCCTGTGACCTGTGGACAGTGCTAGTGAGTGCCCAGCTATGAGGTATAATCAGGTCTCATCTCTAAACACCACCTGGGATCCTGGCTGAGCTGGGCCCTGCATGCTGCCTTCTTGTTACTGCCTCAGGAGCCAGCGGTGTTGGGCTGAGGCCTGGCTAGTCCCCAGGGTGTCTGACTGAGGAAGTGGAGCTGGGGTGATGCTGTTACCCTGGAGGCCCTTTCTGTAACCCTTCTGTCTGCTCCACAGGACCCTGCCCCTGCCAGCATGCCTGCCTACTTCCGCTTCCTCACCATCATGGCCTTCCATGTCTTCCTGCAGGAGAAGGTACGGTTTTGGCTTCTCCCCAGTGGGTGGGTTGCTGACGTGATAGGTCATGCCTTGGTCACTTGCAGGGGAGCAGCTGAGCCCCACGTGCTGATTGCCTGCAGCCATTATGGATTCCTAGGGTAGCCGTATGTGCCCAGCAGTTCGTATAATCTGGCTGCTGGAGCCCGGACCTACACCCCATTGCTGATGGCTCTTTCCTTCCCAATGTTGGGTCGGAGACCCTCAGGCCTCCCATCCCTTCCCCTTGGGCAGTTTCTTCCTTCCCTAACAGTTCCTGGGGCTCCTGCCACGTCTGCATTTTTTAGGGGGGCAGTGAGATTGAGCATGACCATGAGACCCTGGATCTGTGACTCAGGGTAATAGCCTTGGTACCACAGAAAGAGCCTGGGGACCCTCCTGTAACTTGAGGGGTGTATACGTATGGATCTGGTATTCTTGGCTTCATCCATGTGTGCACAGCTATCTGCCTGCCTGCATGTGTCCACTACTGTGAAGCCAGACACCTCGGGCCCAGTGTGTGAGAGATGTTTGTGTGTGCACCCAGGCTGAGAAATGTCTCTGGATTGGGAATCCCTGTACTGAAGGGGCTGCTGTGAGCACAGGCTAAAATATGCCCAGCTGCTTCCGGCTGGCTGTACTGCTTGGCCAGGCAGGGGCGTCTGGTGTGTGGAGGTTGTGTGTTGGGCAGTGCCTGGGGTCCTTCACTTGCTGTATGTAGGGCAGTGATGCAGCATATACCATACTCTCATCCTATCCAGGTGGACCTGGCAGTGGTGGAAGTTGGCATTGGAGGGGCCTACGATTGCACCAACATTGTCAGGTAGGTGCTCTTTGGGGCTGGCAGTGAGTGTGACACCAGTGTGACAGAAGCTTTAGGGGCAGGGGGTTTCTGCCTGGGGGCAGGACAAAATGAGTCCAACCTTCCTTCCCTAGTGGGTGTCAACAGTGAACTGGGCCCGAGAGAAGAGGTTGGTCAGTCCTGGGCCTCAGACAGCAAGGGGCTGAAGGCTTATGGTTGTGGCAGCAGTCATGATAAGGAGGCCTCCCCAGTGAAGTTACTGAGCAGTCATTGGGTGCTGGTAACTTCCAGTCACTCCTGGCTGTAAGCTTGGGTCCCAGAAGGCAACTGGCTCCTTGCCGAGCCAGTGAGCACCCCACCCCAGGTTGTGGGACAACAGCTGAGGTCATGGGGAGTGGGGGGACAGCCGGAGCCCTCAAGCTGGGTTCTCACTCTCTTTCTCTCTCTTGCCACCCCTTCCTCCCCTCACGTCACCAGGAAGCCGGTCGTGTGTGGAGTCTCTTCTCTGGGGATCGACCACACCAGCATCCTGGGGGACACCATTGAGAAGATTGCTTGGCAGAAAGGAGGCATCTTCAAGGTAGAACCTGCTGGCTTTGTTGGGGAGGGGCTGCTGTACCCGGGGGCAGTTGAGAGGGTGGTTCTGTGTCTGCCCGAATGAGCAAAGCCCATCCAGATTCCTGGTTCTGGCAGGACTCAGTCCCAGGTCATCTGGCTCTGCGCACTGAAAGGTGAAACTCCTGGCCGTGGAGATCAGCCCCAAGCCCTGCTGGTTACTTGCCAGGAGGGTGGGCTCTTGGAGGGAGAAGCTCCAAATCCTAGCAAAGACCACCTCTGAATTGGGCCCAGCTCGGGAGCCCGTCGCTGGAATCCAGGTGTCTCCCTAGGGTGGGCAAGATCTGGGCAGCTCACAAGCTATCTTGGCTTAAGGGTGTATGTATGTTGCTTGCAGCCTGGTGTGCCGGCGTTCACAGTGCTACAGCCGGAGCGGCCCCTGCAGGTGCTGAGGGACCGAGCCAGGGAGAGCCCGGTAAGATACGCCCTGCTCATACCTTCTTTGCACCCTGCCCCTGGAGCAGCAGCATCTCTGACTGCCCCAGCCTTGTTCTGAAACTCCTGCCTCTAGGTCCCCACATCCACATCTCTCAAGTGATGCTCATCCTCAGAGATGTCCTGCTGCTGTTGCTGGGCCCCATGCACTGGGGAGTCTCCCCTCTGCTCTCTCTGTAATGCAGGACCAGCTTGTACATGACAGTGGCTCAGCCTGGGTCCTTGCTGCCCCTGGGGGTTTGGACCCTGAGATCTTTTCCTGTACCTCTCTACTGAGCTGCTTTTGGTGGAGGGCCAGGCTCCTTGCTCTGGGTCCTAGCCAGTATAATTCCAACCCAAGGGGCCCATGTTTTGCTTGGGGCTGTTCTATCTTGCTCGACGTGTGCTGCTGGTGTTGACATCTAGGTGACTCTGCTAGAGAGGCAGACTCAGAAGCAAACATAACCTCTCTGGAGTATGAGCAGCTTCATCCTGGGGCCTGGTCTGCTTGGTCGCTCCTGCTGCTGCCAATCGCTGGCTGGCAAATGTTCGGCCAGCTCATAGAGCTGCCCAGGGCAGTGAGGTTTGCAGGGCAGCACTCACCCTTGCTCTGTCTCTGCATGTAGTGCCCTCTCTACCTGTGCCCAGACTTGGGTGCCTATGAAGAGGACAAAGCGTTCACGCTGGGCTTGGCAGGTGACCATCAGCGATCAAACGCCACCCTGGCTTTGCAGCTATCACGGATGTGGCTGGAGCAGCAGGGATACCAGGGTAAGGAGCACAGTCCCTGGCACGGAGCAGGGTGAGAGGTGTGGGGGCGGTCTGTAAGGGGTTCAGAACTGAGGAGGCCCCTCCTGGTGCTTCATGATATCTCATCCTTTCCTCTACTGCCCAGGCTGGGGCATTTCTCCCAAGGGATTCTGGGAGAGCTGCAATCTATGGACGCCTGAAGGGGTTTTGGTGGTTTAGCAAGAAGCAGTGGGGCTTGTTGCTTTGTGTGTTTGTCTAGCATGGGGCTTCTGGGCCAGATTTCTCACAGCCTGGCTCCTGGGGTACTGGCCTCAGACCGTGGATTCACCCTTGCGGCAGTGACCCTATTCTCAGGCCCCTGAAGATGTCTGTCTTGGCTTTTCCCTGCTGGGCTGGGCCTGTTGGGGTTTCTGATTAAGTGCTCTGGCTGGGAGCCCCTTGGCATCTGATCGGAGACCTTGAGGGGCTCTCTGCATTCCAGTAATTCTGGCTAGCAAATCTATCAGCTTGCTGGGAATTGAGCTTCGAGGCCACCCCATGGGTCAAGTTATGGATGCATTTGGAGAGCCTGGCAAGGGTCCCAGGTACTGGCTGGAATCCAGTGGCTGGCCAAGTGCGTGCTGCTGGTAGGAAGCTGTTGCAGGAACAAATGTGAAAGGCATAGAGGGGGTGTCTGATCAGGGATACATTATGGCTTTCCTTTCCTGGCAGGTATTGGGGAGCTGAAGGACTTGTGGCCAGGTGCAGAGCCACCAGGGAAAAAGCCTGTGCCCTTGGCACCTGTGTTCAGGCCCAGCATTGCCATGGTGCAGGGTAAGAATGGACCCTTTGCTCATGGTCCTGTGAGCCTCTGGGCTTGTATCTGCCCTTGACTTGAGCTAATGGGGGTTGGCCCAGAGCTGCTGCTCATTCAGAGATCACAAAACACGACAGTAAATAGCAGCTCGTGCGAGTCGTGCAGCCAAGGCCCCGGACTCTGACCCCACCGCCCTCCCTTGCTCGTGTTTTGATTGCACCAGGTTTTGTCTTTTCACACTCTGTTTTCATCGCTTTGAATTTAACCCTTGGAAACGGACGGGATAGTAGGGGCTTGGCTGGTGGTCTCCCTGGCCAGCAGAAGTGCAGCAAAATGCCTGGGACAGTCTGAAGCTGTAGTTGTGTGGTGCGCTGGCATTCGGGCCCAGAGTTGCACAGCCAAGGCCCTGGGCAAGGAGCAAGGGTTACGGGACTGAGCAAAACTCTTGCCCCCTGGCAGCCTCAGTCTGCCCTGGACACTTACTCTCTCTGCCCTGTGTTTTTGGGGGTGCTGGAGCTTTGGGGGACTGTGTTCAGTAGTTAATTTCTGATCCGTCTCCACCAGCTGTTCTTAGGCTGCTATAACCCAGTTGTCATGGGCCTGAGAGGAAGCTGGTAACTCGGGGAATGAGGCACCAGCTCTGTCTGAAGAGAGCATGATGGGAGGCAGGACCTGGCTGCTGGCCCCGCGTCACCCCCTCCTCCTCCCCCAATCCTCTCTTCCCCAGGTCTGCGGGACTCAGTGTGGCTGGGCCGTACCCAGGTGCTGCAGCACGGGCCAGTGACATGGTACATTGACGGGGCACACACCACCAGCAGCGTGCAGGCCTGTGTGCGCTGGTTCCATCAGGCTGCACTCAATGAGGAGAAGCCCGTGGAGTAAGGAGCTCAAGGAGGGGCCTGGGTAGGGGGCTGTCACATGCCGCATCCACAGCCACCAGGGTGGGGATGTGCGGGGAATCCTGCCGGGACGGTGCTTGCTGGAGTTTTTATAGGGTGAAAAGGAGAGGCGGCGTGTCGCCATGCCAAGGGCCAGCCGCATGAGCAGTGCTCTCCTCGTGGCCCTGACATTCTTTCCACTTCCCTCAGCTGGGGACTGGCGCCACCCGGGTCCAGTAGGTCATGCCTGGGGACCAAAGCGGGAGGGAATGGGGAAATGGCTGAGGCTTTGTCTCATCACCTGCACAGTTCTCAGGCGGAGACAGGAAAGGAGCCTCCTGCTTCTCGGAGGTGGCTTAGCCTGGCTGCGGGCCTCCTGTCACAAACTGGGTAGCAGCCAGTTCCTGGCAGCGAGGCCCTGGCACTGAGCAGGTCGCTCTCTTGTCTGCAGTGGCTCTGAGGTCCGAGTGCTTCTCTTCAACGCCACCGGAGACCGGGACACAGCGGCTTTGCTGAAGCTGCTGCTGGTGAGCTGGGGGGGCAGTGATGGAGACAAGCTTTTGGGAGAGGCACAATGCCAAGGCAGAAAGTGGCTTCGGGGCCATTGGGTGGAGGCAGCGTAGGTTTTAGCTGGGGGACTGGCTGGGCCTGATGGCTGTGGAGGGGAATGGGTTGTGTGGGGCCGGGGGACAGAGTGGCTATCTCCAATCCCCCCCAAGCAGGAATGGAGCAGTGGCTCCCAGGTTCTGTGGGGGTGTCTCGTCCCCTCCACCAAGCTTGGCAGCCTGGGGATTGCTTTCCCCTCTGCTTGGGCAAGTCCCGCTGGGTGCCACAAGGTGGTGCTAACCCCCCACATTTGCCCCACCTCTCCTCTCCCTCCCAGCCAGCACCCCCTGCAGATGCCCTCCCCCCACACTGCTCTGTGGAGCAGGAGGGGGCTGGTGCCAAGGCTGGAGTCCTGCAGGATTCCCTGCTTCTGGGAAGGGGCAAACTTACAGCTGTGGATGGGGGCTCTGCCCCTGTAGCCCCCATCGGCAGGCACTGAACCCAGGCGTCCTGGCTTGCAGGGCTCTGCTCAAGCTCTAGCTGGAGTTTCCCCTGTTGGGTTGTGACTGATGCTAAGCCAGTCGCTGTGGCCATTTCTGCACCAGGGATGAACGTCCCTCCTGCCCTCTCCTGCACAGCTGCCGCTGGCTGGACATGCCAGCCTGCCCCCAGCGCAACGTGCATCTCCCTGTGCTGACATTTGTCTCTTGTGCTCTAGCCTTGCCAGTTTGACTACGCTGTCTTCTGTCCCAACTTAACGGAGGTGTCTACGGTGGGGAATGCAGGTCAGTGCCAGGCCAGGCTGGGCTGTGCACTGCTTTGGACATCTGCACTGGAGCTGGCTCTGGTGCAGGACTGCCCTTGCTCCACACTGGTGTCTCCTGTATGTGTTCTGCACCCCCCAGAAGCCTGGGAGACCTGTGAAGGCATTCCCAGGCTGGGATGGGCCTGCGGGGTGGGGTCTGAGCTGGCTTCGTAGGGGTGATATTGGCCTTTCCAGACTGACACTCCTCTAAACTGAGACCCTCATGATGTACCTTGGGCTGGAGTTGGGTTTGCCAGCAGACTTGGATCTCTGGCCTGGTGCCTGGTCCTTTCCCAGTGTCTGTCTGCTTCCCTTAGTGGGATGGTAGTAGGGCAGAGGTGTCCATGCAGCTGCTGTGGGCCCTGCCTTATTCTCTTCTTCCTTGCAGACCAGCAGAACTTCACGGTCACGCTGGAGAACGTGCTGACCCGCTGCCTGGAGAACCAGAAGAAGTGGAACCAGCTGATGGAGGAGAAGGTGGGCCAGGACCTCTGGCTGTCTGCCCCCTTGGTGGTGGAGGGGGTTGGTGGGCGGCTGAAGCCAGACCCCCTGCGCAGCCCCCTGCTCCTTGTGCCCTCTGTGGAGCGCCCTCTCAATGCCAACTCGCTGGTGTTCCCCTGCATCTCCCATGCCCTGCAGTGGATCACCCAGGGCAGGGACCCGCTCTTCCAGATGCCTGCCTCCAAGGGCCTCCATCTGCACCCTGTGGCTAGCACTGGTGCCGTCTTGCTCAAGGAAGCCACCGTCATCCGTGTGCTGGTCACAGGAAGCCTGCACCTGGTGGGTGGGGTCTTGAAGCTGCTTGACCAGTCACTCTCGCAATAGAGACTGCTGGGGTGGTGCCTCTGCCCTGCCCTTCGTTGTTTACTTGAATATTCCTTGGCACCTTGTTCCAGCCACTCCAGGGATGCTGGTGACCAGGCCTCAGCCCTGGGGTAGAAGGGGCAGGCTTGGGCCAGCCTCTGGGATCTGAGCCACCTCCTTGCTGTGTGGTCCTCCCTCTAGGCAAATCCTTTTGCCCCAAGAACAGCAGGACCTGCCCCTAGGGCTGGGGTTGGCACCCCTGACTTCCACAGCCCAGGACTGGGGTTTTCATGCTCAGCCCTTGCTTGCTGAAGTGAAATCCGTGCCCTCGGCAGATCCAGCCTCCCCTGGGAGCGGGCTCTGGTTTGGAGACCCAAGTGCTGGATCCCTCCTGCCTCAAGGCACCTGAGGGGGCAGGCCCTTGTCTGCCAGTCTTGTCACCGCTGCTCTTCGCAGTTTGCTGGCAGGTCTGTGCTTCTGCCCTCCCAGGAACCAAGAGCCACTGGCTCTCAACCGCTCCTTCCCCAGCTTGCCCAAGCAGGTGCAGGCTGGTAGCAGTCTGTCCCTGTCTTCTGGGACCAACCCCACCCCACTTCCTCCCCACCCACTCCAGCTCTGGGCAGCAGGTGGGGAAAGGAGCTGATTGGGGTATGTTTGTCTGCTTTTCCATGCTGGACACTGAACCTTGGGACGATGGAGAGTGCTCCTTACTAAAAAGCAGGAGTGTGGAGGGAAACTCCCTGGGAGGGGGTGTTGGCACCCCCAGCTGGCACGTGGCCCTCAGTGTGGGGCACTTGCCACAGTAGGCTGTGCTGGGCCAGCCCTGCCACCACTGCCTGATGCTTAGGGGGTCCCCCCCACCCATCCTTAGTGCCTTTGTCTCCTCCCTGGATTCCCCTCCCTGCAGTCTGAGCCTAGCTCAGACCCTATAGGGGCTCTGCAGAGGCCCTTAGTGCCACTGTGTGTCTTAGGCTTAGAGCTGCTTGGGGACTGGCCTTGTTCCTACCCATGGTGGGGGTGTTGTGCAGCAGGCCTACCTCCCCCCAGGCGAGCCCCATTCCTGGTGGGATTTGTGTGCTGGCATCAGGCTCTGTGCTGGCATCTAACCCTCCCCTCCTTCCCAGTGCAGGGCAGTGTGGTGCGAGGGCGGCTCTGGAGGCAGTGTGCTGGGTGGGTGCTGACCCTGCTGGCGCCCCGGAGGGGTGGGAAGGGCCTTCACTGTCTCCGCTGGGCAATAAATATGACCAGGGGCTCTGGTCTGTGTGGGGGTGGGCTTGGGAAGGGGCCAGACTGCCCTTGCAGCTTAGGAGCCTGCCTGCTTTCCGGGCCTTGTGCAGTCTGCATTGTTCGAGCAGGGGCTGGCTGGCTGCCTGGAGCCCAGGTTGACCTGTGCTGGGGCAGGCAGTGGCTGCAGGGAGTGCTGGCTTGGAGGAGCTGAGCTACATCTCTCTGGGGCAGAGATTGCAAAGCTGGAGGCTGAGCACTGCTCTGTGTCCCCACAGCATCACTTGGGCTCCCCCGGGGGCACGGCCTATGCTAAAACTGCTGCGGTCAGGCGCTGAGCTCAGTCTCCCATAGAGATCAGAGGAACTTGGCCTCTGGGCATGGGGCAGTAGTGCTACAGCTGCCCTAGACTGGACAAGATGTTGGATGGGGCAAAGCATGTTACCAGGGCCTGCACTGGCAGGCCTGTGTGAGAGCATGTGGGGGGGGCACGCAAAGTGCTACAGTGTGTGTGTCTGCCGCTGTGGTGCCCAGCTGAACTAACTGCAGCACATCTTGAATCCGTGACCAGCAGAGATGTCTGTGCACTCAACTGTGCAGGGGCTGACGGCCCAGTTTGGACGTAGGATGGATCAGGGAATGGACCATGCAGTTGCACTCGTTTGCTCTTGTGGCTAAGTGTGATGCTGGCTATCTGCTTCTCAGGGTACTGTCTTTGATTGCAGCCAGCCTGGCCCAGCTTGTCATTGGGCTGTGTGTGGAGACTGGTGGAGCTGGCACTGGGGGGGGTCTAATGGGCCAAACTGGCCTAGATGTGTTCCCAGTGTGCTGTTACATCAGCTTTTCCTTGACAGTTCAGCACTGTCTTGGCAGCAAGGGCCTGCAAAGGCTGCTAGAACTGAAGATTTCCCTGTTAGCTGTGCAGGGAGGTGGCTTTCCTGGTGGTCCATGCTGCTGCCTGTTGCTGCTGCACTGGCTGTACTGGGAGCTGGGCTGTTTGGCCCTGGGTGGCCCTCATCCCCCAGTGCCGTATGGCTCTGTGCTGAAGCCGCCCGTGGCTCAGATCCAGCTGTCTGTCTCTGGGCATGTGCCCAGGCCTCTGACCACCCCCCTAGTTGTGATGGATCAAACTGCTACAATCCCGGGGACCAGTGTGCCAAACTGCCTGTCAGCTGTGACAGGCTCCTGTCCCTTGCCATGGTGTCCTGGTGCCACCACATATTCGCCCCCTCCCCTTCAGCTCCATAGTAACAAGCTGCCAACACATGGGGCTTCCTGCGCTGCACCCTCCCCTGCCCTTGTGGGACGCGATTAGGACATTTGTCATCTGAGCTAATTCTTTTGACCCGAGCCCACCTGCTCCTCCCGTTTAGGAACAACGTTCAGGTCTACTCCCCTCGTAGACCTCTGCATTGGAGCAGAGCAGGGCCTATAGGCACTAGCATAGTACCAAGAGCAGTTCTCACCTGGGCCCTGGCCCAACAGTATTGGTAGTGTAGTGTGACCTAGTAAAGGGCTGTTACATACAGGATAGATCACAAGCACTGTGCAGCAATTGGTGCCGTCTTCTCTATGGGAGATGCTCAGTGCTGCCTACAGTGGCTGTGAGAGAAAATACCTGCTCTGGCTGGAGGTTCGGAAGGACAAAGGAGGGAGGCAGTAAAGAGCAGGGGCTGTCTTTGCACAGCTGCTCTGAAGGGACACCAAAGGCCAGAGCACCCTGGTTCGAGCCTCAGTTTGTGCATAGCAGCTAAGAGTTTCAGAGCTGAACATAACTGTTACAGATGGTTTGGGTGAAAATTGCAGGCTCCTGCCTGAGCTCGAGAGTTGTGAAAGCAGAGTCATGGCATGGCCAAGCCACCAGTGGCCGCTGAATTGAACTGTTGATGGATGCAATAAATGTCTGGCTCTGAGGAGCTGTGTGCTGTGTTTTAATTGGGGGGCAAGGGCGGGAGCTGGCACGGGGCAGCCTAGTTGGCATGGCACACCTTCCCTTCCACTCCCCCCACTCCAGGGGCAAAGAAAGGGCTCCCATGTGGGGAGATGTGTGGTGGGGGTAGAGTAGCCCCACCAGCCTCTCAACCTTCAGAGCAGGATCTTGCAAGTTACTCGGGTGCTTGCAGCAGGGCGTCATGTCCTAGAGCTTTGCTGCTGAGCTGTGGGCTGGAAGCTGGGCATGACGGGAGCGAGTTCGGGTTTTAATGAAAACCTTTTAAAGACATTTAATTCCTAAGACTCCACCCGCTGATTCCCAGCCCCAGAGCAGAGCGTTGGGGGACTAATTATGCCCCATGACTGGCTGAGATTCAAAATCTGAATTGCTCCCTGCTCAGTTGCTAAATGGAAACGTGCTCTCTGTCTCCAGGAGGGGCAGCAGGGTGTTAATTAAAAGGAAGTTGTAAAGTCCCTGGGAGCAGAGACGGAGGCCGTACCCGGCACTCGGCTGCGAGGCAAAGGGGAAGTGTCCTATCCTTGCTGCTGTGGGAGCCAGGTCTGGCTGGGGTTAGGCAGAGTATTGATGGGGGTGTCTGGGAGTGGAGCTGTGGGATTGGCAGGCGCAGTGGGTGCCTGCCTGTGGGTGATGGCTATCAGTCAATTCTGGACTAGGGTCCCAGCTGCCTCCGGGCAGGTGCTGGCTTGGTGCGCATCTGCCTGCAGGTGTTTCCTGCAGCGTGCAGCCAAGGCATGTTTCTTCCTGGCTTTGCTCCCCTGGGCCCTGTGACCCTTTCTAGGACACTGGGCAGGCATGGAGCAGGGAGAGCCTGGGAGCCCCAAGGCAGCTCATCTTGGTAGTTCAGCAGGGTGGTGCAGGCTCCTGGAGACTGCTTGCTGGGGATTTTTGAGTCCCACTGGTTCTGCAAGGCCTTAAGAGTTGGGGCCAGAAGGAGCTGCCCTAAGGCAGGATCCAGCCTTGGTTTTCTTGGTGATTGCAGGTGTCAGTGCCTGGGTTAAAACTCCTGGTTCCCCACTGATGGGAAGGAGCCAAGGACCCGGAGCAGTATGGCTGTGGTCACAGGAGATTGCACCAACTCCTGTCCTTGGGACAGGAGATTGCCAGGCCCCATGAAACTCGGCTTTAGTGGCTGCCCAGTGAAAGGCATGAGGCAGGAAGAAGCCCCGTGGCTGCCCCAGTGCAGTGGTGCCTGCTGTCCCTTGTGCTCTAGTACCTGGCTCCTTGCTCCCTTTTAGCACCATGTGGGCCTGTGTAAAGCGAAGCAGCATAAGCAAGCTGATGGGCACAGCGATGGGAGCTCCTACTGTGCTGTGCCGGGGCTGGAGCTCTGCATGCTGAAACGAGAGAGCTGGAGGTCCCAGCAGAGCAAGGCTGCCCCTTCTCCATGCTCTGCCCTGCTCTCAGATGTGGGGGACTAGGATTTGGGAGGTTTTCCCTGTCCCCCCTCCCTCACCTTTTGGAGGCAGGGAACAGAACAGCAGATACTGTCAAGGAGCCATCTCGCATGAACAGCCACGGGGGAGGCAGAACAGGGCTCGGTACCAGTAGACGTGCCCTGAGGGGCTGTGTCCTCATGCTGCTTTCCCATGCCCTAGAAGGGCCAGAGGTGCCTTGAATCAAGGCTGCACAGAACTGTTATGAATTGTATTTATTACGGTGGTGCTCGAGACCCGAGCACGTCCAGCCCCGCTGGCCAGGGGCAGTGCAGACAGCAGCAGACAAGCCCTGCCCCAAGGAGCGCACAGGCTATGTAGACAAGGTGGGTGCAGGGTAGAGGATGATACACTGTCCTTATTTCCTGCTTGCTCCCTGCAGGTGAGATGGCCCCAGCCACAGGCAGCTCTGGCCTGATCTTTCCCTGCTCTCCTCTAGGTTATGTGCTAGGCAAGGAGGTTGCTACCTTGTGGGCTCTGGTTTGCCTTGCCCCCCTGCAACACCAGAGGGGCCATTAGGCTGCCACGTGGATGGCTGAGGGCAGGGGCTGATGGGACGGTTAGGCACAAGCACAGAGCGCAGAGCTGGGGGGCTGGGACCAGCAGCTCCAAACAAGCCCTGTAGCATCACCCCCTTCTGTGAGATCCCCAAGGAGCAGCTTCCAGCCCCTGGGCCTGATGGATCGAGCGAGGCCGCTTGTGCTCAGCCCCTAGCTCCAGTTTGGAGCAATTGGCCTTTCTTTGGCAGATGGTGCCTCTGGGACCCGAGGAGGCTTGTTGCTGTGCCACTCACCAGCATCTCAGCCTCTGGCCCGGGGGGAGCCCTTAGTGAGCAGTTGTTAACACACATGCCATTCTCCTGGGGGTTGGGGGAAGGCTACTTGGGTGCCTTCCCCCATCAGCTTTAGCTGATGGCCTGAAATCACCATTGCTTGCAGCTTGCGAGTTGCCTGCCAGAGGCCTTTGTGAAGCCAGAAGCTAGTCACAGGGGACTTGAACTGGCTTTGCTTGTCCGGTGCTGCTGCTCCAGGCGGGAGGCCTGGCCTGAGCTGTCTTGATTGCTGTTTGCACAGCTGCCCTTGCGCAATGCAAAGAGAAGCCAAACAAAGCATCTTCCTCTCGCACGGAGTTTGTTCCCCTTGTGCCTTGGCAAGGATAGGTCCCCTGGGCCCTTCCATCTGGGCTTCTTCCATCTGGGCTGAACTGGGGGCTTCAGCACACGCAGGGCCAGGCTGGGACGGAAGCCATAAATAAGAACAAAAGTGGAGGTGCTGGTTGCAGCCTTTCCATGGACTTCCTCCACAGCTGAAAGGGGCTCTGCAGGGCTGGGACCAGGCACTGGTAACCCAACAAGAGCTACCTGTATCCAGGAACAGTGGCAGCCTAGTGCAGCGCGAATGTGGCATTGACCGAATCGGAGCTGTAAGCGGCGGAGCTGCCTGGGCTCAGACACGCTCCCTCCCACGGGGACAGGGTTCCTTGGCCAGCTTTGGACTTAACGGCCTAGGCTGCCCTAGCGTGGCCACCCCTGCCATGAGGCAAGGGCTTGAGACCAAGGTGGAGCCATATTTCGAGGCCAAGAGCCCATAACTCGCTGCCAACTGCTCCAAGTCCCATGTCACCTCCTTGGTCAACAGCTCAAATCCCACCTTCAGACTGCACGTTTCTGATTTGGGTATCTGGCACACAGCCATGACGGCCCAGTCTGGAGCCACGGCCGGCCACTTAAAGAGCAACGAACCCTGGTGGCACCATTTTCTGTTGCAGTGGCTCAGTTCTCATCTCGGCCCTGAGGTATGCCTGCTGCCCCGTTCCACACTTCCCTTTCCCCCCTGCCCAAGCCTGGTGCTAGGGCTGTCTGCCACACTTCGCTATATTTGCTCAATTGGTTTGGACATAGCTTTTCTCCTGTCCTTCCCGAGATGCCAGCCCCTGCTCAGGGGCCTGAGGCATTTGGAGAGGACAAAAAAACCCAAACCTGTTACACGGGTGAGTCTTACATTGCTAACTGACAAGACTATGCTGAGGCTAACGCACAGCATGCCTGCTGTATACGCTGGATAGGTTTCTATATATATATTTATATACATACAGTAGCTATGGGGGGATGTCAGATCCCCAGAGGTCCAGGACTTCCTGTGGCCAAGCCCATACCCTTCTTTCTCAGTCCCAGCCACAGATGCAGGGCCGTGAGCCTGGCTGGGAACTGAGGTGCTTTGCCCCCAGCCCTAGCATCTTCTTCCAGGGCTGGGCAGGAATGTCTTCCCCCTGCCTCCACCAGAGCTGTGCCAGCCCCTGCTGCCTCCCCTGCAGGTGTGTGGGGCTTGGGGGCTGGCGTACTTTGGTTGTCGCTGTGGGTTGGCAAAGGGAGTAGTCAGGACAATTCTTGGGGTGTTTCTGCTTGACCGAAATGCTGGCTCCTGAGCTCACTTTGTGCCAGGCTGTTCCCTGAGGAAGGGCAGGGCTCAGGGTGGTGCAGGGGCTCTGGGGAGCAAACATAACCATTCAATGACTGCATGAGCTGAATGCACAGCCAGGCTGTGCAGACAAGGTCATCGAGGGAGGTGGGGCAGGGCCACCACAATGGAGCCCGTCTCTTCTGCTTTGTGACTTCAGAGCTAGCCCAGGGCAGCAAGTGAGCACCAGTCAGTGCTCTTGGGACAGGGGCTGGGCAGTGGCACTGAGCTGGGTTCACCACTAGCCTAAAGGACCAGTCTCAGGGCAAGGGGAGAGCTGGCCTGGAGGCTCCAGGAGCACATTTAGAGCCTGCGGACAGCGCTGGCAGCCCAACCTGGACTTCCAGCCAAGCCCTGCATGTGCCGTTGGTAGCTTCCTTCTTTTGGTGGTGCTCTGATGGGCCACCTGCCGCTCCAGGGTTGTCTGGGGGTAGGGGGGGGTTGATTTCAGCAGCTTCTCCCAGCGGCAGGTGGTGGGATGGGCAGTAAACCACAGCTCCTCAGTCTCTTGGTCCCTAGAGTTCCCTGCTGCCCGGCTCAGGGGTCTCAGCTGGTCGGGGCTCTGGTGTGGTCCATGGTGGGGGGATCCCCTGCCAGCCCCTCCTGGGCAGGGGGTCCCTGCAGGCTGCTGGCTATGCCATGCTGCTGTTGGAGCATGGTGTGCTCTGGGTGCTGCCAATGCTGTGGCTGGTGCTGCTGCTTTCGGAGGCAGGTGGGTTCACAGAGACTGGCTGCATTTTGGCTGTGGGACCTGGAGCATATCACAAGGCAGAAGCATAGAAAACATGAGGGAGGGAACAGGGGGTTTTTCTTCACCCTTAGAAAAGTCTCGGAAAACTCCTGGCTGCCGGCTGGGTGACTGATGACAAGGCACAGCCAGCCTGTGGCAGCTCATTCCAGCCTTGACCTCTTGGGGCCCAGCTAAGCCAATTGTCTCCTTGTTTTCCCTGGCACCGGCCTTTCCTCACAGAGATAAAACCAATCATCCTGTCCCCGCATCCAGGGCCCAGCTGACGCATTCAGGATGAAGGCCTGCCTCATTGTATTGGCCTGGCTCTATCGCTACTGGTGCCTTCTGGAGATAAACTCTGGGAACCAGGGGAAGCTTGGAGCAGCCTCCCGGGTCCTGGGGAAAAGGAGCAGGGCTCCTTCTGCAGTGTGGGAGCATTGGAGGGAATGGGGAGGGAGCAGTGCTCTGACCTTTTACTGGCCAAGAGTTGCAATCCCATGAGACCAAAGCACAGCAAGGCCTTGGGGTTGCCAGTGCTGCTATCGGTTCCAGCTGGAGGCCTCAGGAAGATGAGCCAGATGGATTTTAACAGCCTGACAGTATTTTCCATGGCATGCAGCACTGGGCCGGATGTGCTAGCTGGGGGCCTGGCCCTAGTGCCTCCCTTGAGGAGCAGAGCTGTTGCATGGAGCCAGCTGCAGGTTCCTCGGGCCTTGGAGCAGGTCTGAGCCTGGAGTGGGCTACATACAGAGGAGCCTGAGTGAGGGAAACCTTGGCTTGGGGCAGGGGCAAGAGGCTGGTCCCCGTGAGCTGTCTCGGGCTCAGGTGGGGAGGCCTGTGGAGCAGCCCAGCCTGGGACCTGGCTCGGCGAGCAGGTGTAACAGGTACTCACGGGTGTGAGAATAAATGTACCAGAGCGCGGCGGTGAGCAGAGCGCCGATCAGGAAGGCTCCGAAGGTGATGCCCAGAACTGCTCCCATCCCTAGACCTGGATCTGGTGGGATACAAGCAGTCATCAGTAAGGAGCTGCAGACACCCTGGTCCCAACACTATCGCCCTGTGCCCAGGTGCCCTTCCCTCCCTGGGGCATCCAGCACAAGACGCCTTTGTCATTTCCATGCCCAGTCCCGCTGTGCCATGCAGCCCCATCTGCCTGCTCCCCAGTGTGGCCCAGGAGAGGAGAGACGAGAAGGCCCAGTGGGGGGAAGCAGACAGCCAAAGCACAGCCTGGTTGAGCCAGAGCAGGACGAGTCTTGCCCAGGGCTGGGGGGCAGTCTGGCTACGTGCGGACTTTGCTGCCTGGCAGGAGAGAAGCTTCCCAGTGTTGCAATGCTTTGGTGCGGACAGGAGTGTGGCAGCCACATGCCACCGCTGCGCCAAACCCTCACTGCCACACGTCACAGCCCACCCCAAGCACAGGATGACCAAGCCCAGCTGGTGCCCGCTGCCATGGGCTCTGAGTGCTGGTCCCCCCGCGTGCACCTCGGCTCCCCTGCCCTATAGCTGAAGGGACAAGGTAGCGACTGCTTCAGGTCTCTTTTGATTCATGACAAATCCTCAGACTTGTCTCTAAAACAAGTCTCAGGACTGTCCAATCCCCAACTCCCCACAAACTAAAAAAAAAGCTGGCAGCTTTCAGCAGCACAGCTTGCTCTGGCTAAGCCCAGTGGCTGCTCCCAGCAAAGTGCCAGGGGACAGGAGACACATGTCTGCGATGTGCAGCACGGGGCCCAGCCAGGGCAAACTCATGTCCAAAGCCTTTCCTTGCTTTGTTGGGCTGCTGTCCTGGGGGAGCAGAGCAAACAGAGGCAGGAAGAGGCGGTCAAGGTGGGAGGAAAGCAGGAAATCATCCTGGCTGGGATGGGACTGTGGAAGCAGGGTTGTGTTGCCTGGAAAGATGGGCTTGGGAGGGGGTGTGGGGCTGACCGGAAACACCGCCACGCTCCCTCGCAGAGTAGCTGCAAAAGCCATCACTACTGTGTGGAGGCAGCAGCTGGACACTGGTGGGGTAAGGCTGGGTGCGGGCCTGGCTAGTGGAGCAGGACCCCCTCAGTGGGGCATCCTGCATCCCTGATCTTAGCCAGGATTTCAGGCTGAAATCACCTGCCCGTGCCCATCAGCACTTGTCATCTACTTTGTTGGTGACAGGCCTATGCCAGATGCAGGTCACACTCAGACCCAGTCCCTGAAGGCTCCCTAGTGGCTGCATCTTCCTCTGCCAGGAGCTATGTGCTGCGTGGCGGTCCCAGACCAAGGGACAGGGCCTCACAATCAGGGGCAGGGGGTCTTAGCAAGAATCGCCAAGTATATTTTATATACTGGGGTGGGTGG
>NW_017729011.1:14166144-14166867 GCF_001723915.1 Gavialis gangeticus | reverse complement strand
TATACTGGGGTGGGTGGGTGGGTTGAGGGGAGGGTGTGTGTCTATAGGTATAGCTGTGTGTAGTTATAGATACACACACATACACACACATGGATGCACGCCTTTAACTTCTCAAGTCTGGGGGAGGGTGATAGGGTGAAGACTCCTTTGTTCTAAGACAAAAGGCAGGAGTCTTGCTTAATCATGTCACTCTGGGAGCTGGGCCTTTCAGGCAAGCACCAGACACCATGGAGGTTCAGGCTAAGTATTGCAAAGGGTGGCAGGAATGGCTGCATCTGTCAGAGAACAAATACATCCCAGGTCCCTTCCTGGACGGAGCCTGATGTATGGCACGTCGGAGGGAGATAAACCAACATCTGGGGGCAGGTGGAGTAGCAGCAAGTGTTCAAAACCATCTTACAAGTACTAGCAACAGGAATGGCTGATTCCCCCCACCCCTTCCCTCTGCCAAACCACTGCAAGGCAGCCACCTCTGGGGTGGGCCATGGCTGCTGTTTAACAGTTGTGTAGGAACGCTGCTCCCCAGGCAGCAAGGGCAGGAAATGAAGGTCATTGCCCACAAGTCTCCTCATGCGCTTTTGCCAGCACGAGCTCCCAGCCTTGCTGTCTTGGCTTGTGCTAGGCCTGTTTACACTGGCTGGGGCTCATGGCGGATCTCTGCTCCCTGCCCCTGCCCTGGTCACACTGCACATAGGTCAGTGCCTGCCCGCCCCCCCCCCCCCC
>NW_017729011.1:14158445-14161144 GCF_001723915.1 Gavialis gangeticus | reverse complement strand
CCCGCCCCCCCCCCCCACTCTGCACTGTCACAGCAGCCAGGACAGGAGCTGGAGCTGAAGGCAAAGGGAGCCGGGGAAGGGGGTATGGAAAGCAGAAGGAAGCTGCTAGGAATATGATAAGGGCACTAGTGCTAATGGCCCCTGCAGGAGGTCAGCAGACAAAGCCCTTGTCTGCCCCTTCCTCCTTCCCAGACTTACAGCAAGAGCCAGGCCTCTGAGCAGGCATGTGGCATGGCGGGGAAGCCTCAGTGATCCAGCACAGAAGCCTTGTCTCTGCCTCAGGCCAGCACAGGCGGTTCGGGTCGGTCTGGCAGAGCTCACGTCTGCATTGCAGCCGGGCTCCCTTGGCTCTGGGCTGTACTGACAGCCCATGCTGGTGGAGCATGCTGCACTCACGCTGATCACTGAAGCTTAGGGCCTCAGCAACAGTATCAGGCACTTCACGGGGCTCTTGGGGAGGTCATTGGGCATCTCTGCCTGGGACTGGGAGGGAAAGGGGTGGGGAAGAGCGTGGCAGTGCAGGCCCCTGCCAGAGTGAAAGGTTGGGAAGCCTTGGAGCAGCTCTGCAGGGACTGGTGGATGCACAGGGTGGGGGCAGCAGCAGGGAAGTGAGGGGCATTTGCTGCGGAAGACAGAAGCAAGGGGGCTGGGGTGAATCCTGACGCAAGGGATGCAAGGCCAGTGCTGGGGCTCTGGCAGGCCCCACAGGGATGCTAAAGGCAGTGTCTGGCCCTGCTCTCCATGTCCACGCAGCCCAGTCCCCAGGCTGTCTAAGCTGCTCCCCACACAGCCGGGAGGGGCGGGGGGGGTTGGCTTCCAAAGATAACCAGCCTTTGCCGATGGTTCCGGGCTACCCGCTCAGACCAAGCACGGCCCTATCTCCCTTCCTCTGGGTTATCGCCTTGCGTGTTTTCATCTCCACTGTCCTGTTCCTGAATGGGCTCCCCAGGGCAGCACAGGCTCCATGCAGCCGCCCCAAACTTGTCCTCCCCTGCCCGCAGGCGGGACTTCACCGCTCAGCCACGTGCTTTGCTCTGCCCTCTCCTGACCAGGCTGGGCTTGGTTCCCCCCTCCAGCGTATTTGCTAATCCTCTGCTTTTGCCCCTTGCTCCCAGCCTTGTCTGTGCTGTCCGCAGTGGTCT
Organism: Gavialis gangeticus; assembly: GCF_001723915.1. Classification (NCBI taxonomy): domain Eukaryota; kingdom Metazoa; phylum Chordata; order Crocodylia; family Gavialidae; genus Gavialis; species Gavialis gangeticus. Next base: position 14,160,002 of record NW_017729011.1, on the reverse strand, counting down.
GAGGCGAAGGGCCAGTCACACAGGATGAGGCCAGTGGGACAAAGACCATACTTGGCACTGCTCCCACTTGGATGCTCTCCCCTTAGTCCTTGCCTGCAGCCTGGCTTCTGTTTTACTGGGTATTTCTCTCCTCTCTGTTCACCCTGGTCCCTAATGACCCAACTCCTGCCTTCATACAGAGGAAAGACACTAATCCTTCACTTGCCAGCTCTGGGCAGGGATCCAGGTGTGCTGCTCACCCTGGAGCAGTGCATAGGACACGCAGGCAGAGCTCAATGGCTGTCTAAAATAGTTACATGCTGCAACCCTGGCTCTCAGCTCTGCGCCCCCCACCCCACCCCACACCACCCAGCAGAAAGGGAGACTCACTCTGGGGAGGGAATTTGGAGTCCTGCAGCGTCATCTTCAAAGCCTTTTTCAAGACAGTGCTGTTCCCAAACTGAGAAAAGAGAAAGAGAAGGGGTAAGGTGTGCAGCTCCCACCCTGGTCCAGGAAGAGAGCCCAAGCCAGCCTAACCTCCCAGTGGTGATGGGAATAGCCGACACAGGATGTCACCCACAGAGGACCCGGCCCCCCAACACACACACACCCCACCACTGGGGCATGGCGCACAGACTGGGAGCTCTGGAGGCAGATCCTTCCTGGATCAGTCACAGGACCTGGGCCAGGCGACCCTGCCGGAAGAGGGGAGGGGAGTTGTCTGAGCATAGCAACCCAATCTAAGTTATGTGTGGGGGGCTAAACCCCCACCGGCACACCAGGCTGGTTGGTGTACATGCTGTGCAGTCTCTGGGACCAGATACGAGCAGCCTGGCACCACACAGGCAGCAGCTGCTGCTCCACCTGGCAGGATGGGACAGGTCTGTGGCACCTCTTCTCATGGCTCCTGGGTGGGTGGGATGGTGTGTGTCCTAGTTTGACAGATGAGGGGCAAGGCCACGTGTCTTGGCCCCATTAGGCCAGGAACAGGACACAACCTCCCCGGGGAGCGGGGACAGCCCACACTCACGCTGTACTGCAGGGCAATTCTGCAGAGAAGGCTGGCAGTCGGGGGAGCCCGCTGGTCCTCTCCAGGGCTGTAGATGAAGCTGAAGCGCTGGGCCTTTCTGTCCAGAGTGGGCTCTGGCGGCTGTAAGATTTTCACTGTGGGGTCACAGGGATTGTTGTCTTTGACCAGGAGCAGAGGCTCCTGCCCAGCCAGCTCCAGCTGACACTCCAGTTGCTCCAGCTCCGGCTTGTCCTTCATCCAAAGTTGCACCTGCAGAGCCAGAGGTGGGTCAGCATGGGCCTCAGCTCCCTCCTGCCGCCTGAGCCACGAGGGAGCAAAGTCAAAGGATCCAGCCCATGGGCCTGCTCCAGCCTAGCTTGGGAGCAGCAGCACAGGTGCCAGCAGGGAGGATGCCCCACCTGCCAGCTCCCACCTGGGCTCCCACCTGGCACCTCCAGCACCTGGCCTGGGTGGCTGCTTCCCTGAGCATGACCCCTGCAGCCCACCCCACGACAGGGTCAGCTCTCCTACGGGCTGGGCCTGAGTCACCAGGGACCTAGCTCTGAGCT
>NW_017729011.1:14120221-14153445 GCF_001723915.1 Gavialis gangeticus | reverse complement strand
TCCAGCTCCGGCTTGTCCTTCATCCAAAGTTGCACCTGCAGAGCCAGAGGTGGGTCAGCATGGGCCTCAGCTCCCTCCTGCCGCCTGAGCCACGAGGGAGCAAAGTCAAAGGATCCAGCCCATGGGCCTGCTCCAGCCTAGCTTGGGAGCAGCAGCACAGGTGCCAGCAGGGAGGATGCCCCACCTGCCAGCTCCCACCTGGGCTCCCACCTGGCACCTCCAGCACCTGGCCTGGGTGGCTGCTTCCCTGAGCATGACCCCTGCAGCCCTGCCCACGACAGGGTCAGCTCTCCTACGGGCTGGGCCTGAGTCACCAGGGACCTAGCTCTGAGCTCTTTGGTACCCCGCCTCGGGCTTGCCCTGCACCGTCGGTCAGTGATTCTCTTCATCCCTGAAGGAGCCAGAAGCCAGTGGGAGTGGAGAGGGAGCTGCCGGGGGTGGGGTGCTCAGTCCTAATCTGCAGCCCTGTTCTTTGGAATTGGCCCCTCCACACCCCTACCGGAAAGTCTGGGTCCTGAGCTGCAGCCAGGCCCAACCATCACGCAGTCCGGCCATTGCACCTCGCCCTGCTGTGCCAGGGTGCACACAGGGGTTGTAGCCCCTCTGGCCAGAGCTGCCGTGGGTCTCTGACAGACTGTCACCCTGGCAAGGGGCCGGGGCAGCTCTAATGCAATGGAGTGTCAGACCCCAACGAGGACTTCCACCCAGCTTTTGAGGCAAAGCCGCTGCTGTATCGGTTTGAACGCCACAAAGCCACGGCAGCCCAGCGAGGCAGCAGCCTGGCTGCAGTCCCTGGATGAGAAACCACAGTACCTGGACATAGGCCACTTTGTTGGTTTCCAGCACGGTAGTGGAAGGCGGTGTGAATTCTGGGTTGTGGAAGAGCTGCAGAGACATCTCTCGGTCCTGGACAGGGATTTGGCACACAAAAGGTACCTGTGGGGGAAAGGCACAGGGATGAGCCACAGGGCAACCTCTCGGACTGGAGCAGGGCTGGATTCACCCAGTCTCCGGGGAGTCACAGTGATGGGTCGTGGGCCTCCCAAAGGGAACCCTGACTCCTGGAGTTGGCATGTAGGCATGCACAAAGGGGTGGAGGGAGGGGAGGTGGGATCTCCCAGACTCCTGGATTCTTGCCCCAGCTGCCAGGTGCTGTCCCAGCCACGGTCCCAGAGGCAATGATTCAGTCACTCCCTGTGGGAGATGCGCACGTCCAAGACGTTCCCTGCTTTACCTGCTCCAGGTCCCGCAGCTTGGTGTGCCCCTTGGCACCACCAACTTGACAGCTGGCTTGGCTGGGGGGATGTGGCAGTCGGTTACAAGTTTCCCAGCCTTTCCAGACCACTGACCCCTGTGCAGCCAGTTCCTACAGTCTGGGGGGGATCTGTGCTGAGCACCACGGTCCTCAGAATTAAGGACCCAAACTGCTCTGCTACATTACTACCACTGCATCTCGGTGATTTCTATAATCACAAAAGCCTTCCTGTGCCTCTGGGTGGGTTTTATCATACAAACCCTGTCAGGGGAGGAGAGATTAAGAAAGCTTTTTGGTCCCTGAGATGTCTCTGCAGCAGCAGGGAGAGGAATTAGGGAAGAGAAGAAATAAAGAGAGAAACCTCCCTAATCACAGCCTTACCTGAATTTTCTGTGGAGGAGAAACCAGTGTCAGGATCAGCTGGGGACAAGAGGAGAAAGGGAAGCGTGAGGGTCCTGTGGATGGCTCCTTGGCCTGATACAGGAGAGGGCGTTCTGAGCGCCATGTTCCCAGGAAGTGACATGGGCCATGTGTCAGGTGTGGTGGCACTTAATTCAGGTAGAGGGGGCTAGGTGTCCAGCAGACAGGTGCTTTTTAGCCACTTGGTTCCAGATGCAGCCCTGCCTGCTGAGACTTGTAGCCTCTGCTGCCCGCGCCTCTGCATTACACAAGGGGCAGCGGGCTGCTTTTCTACAAAGTCTGGGTTCTGACTGTGCAAAGCGCTGGGTGTCCTCCACTTCCTGTGAAGTCACTGGGGGTTAAGGGTGCTCAGCCCTCCCAGATCAGGCTTGTGCAGTTGCTGACATGGTGCTGAGAACCCATATGGAGTAGGGAGAGCCAGAGAGAGGAAACGTGAATGCCCAGAGTGGAACTGGGTCACATACTGTGTGCACTAGGGCAAAAGTGGGTTCGGACAGCTCCACGAAGTGATGTGGGATTTCTGAACCAGGAGTGGAAATGATGTACCGGGGAGAGGCAGGCAGGACTGCAACCAAGTGCTAAAGCCTAGGAATCCATGTGCGGGAGGAGGCCGAGGGTCTAGGGGCCTACACCGAGAACGGGGCGGCGGGGAGGTTCCCTGATGTGAGACTGCAAGCAGCAGCACCCGGGTAGGTTCTACTGACCTCGTCTGTGACGTGGATCCCATCCTTCACCACAGTGGAGCATTTCTCCAGAAGGCTCATCAGCACAAACTGGGACCCGTTGTTTGTAGCTTTGCAACTGGAGTCCTGCAGCGTAACTTCATTGATGGGCAGATTTAAACCCTATGGACAAAAGATACCTCTGTGTTCATGAGCTGTTAGAGGCAGAATCCCAGGCCAGCTTGGCTGTCCCTAACTTGGTTGGAGTGTGTCTCCCATCTCCATTGGGGAAAATCAGGACCAAATCCAATGCCCCTTGGTGTCTGGGTCCCATGGTCTGAGAGGGCTCTGCATGGCAGAGTCAACAGAACCCAAAGGCCCAGGTCTGCAACGTGCTGCCCCCTTCCCTCAGGCCCACAGTTCACCACCAAGCCCTCAGTCACATCCCAGCCACTCACAGGTATGAGATAGCTGGGTATGGCTATCTCAATGGAGTCATTCGTACACTTCCATGGCTTCATCAGGTTGAGCTCTGAGCGGATCTTTGATTCAAGGCTGACACTCTGTCCAGTTGCTGTTGTTGTTGAGATCACATCATTCGGTGCTATAGAAATCAAACACCAGAGAAGCACTGAGAAAGGAGAGACGGGGGCAGCAGTGTCTTGGATGGCTCAGAGGCTGCAGGGATTTGGCAAGATGAACCCACTGGGGTGATTCCAGCCCAACGGCCAGAGCAGCCCTGAGGAGGCAGGAGAAATGCCCAAAAGGCCTGGTCCCGGGCAGGCAAAACTCCCATTGTAGGCAGTGGGACACGTGCGCAGAAGCAATCCTGCTGGGCTCAGTGGTGCTGTGGGGTTTCTGAGAGCTTGGGGGAGGAAGTGGGGGGACTGTCTTGAGAGTTGGTGAAATTCTCTTGATCCTCAAAGAAAGCAGCAATAGGATAAACTTCTACCCTGCGCCATCCAAAGGCCTCACTCCCTGAGCTGCAGGGAGCCAACTTGGAGGCAGGCAGGGGACTGCACTCTTCACTTCAGGGCCTGCTCAATCCTGGACCAACCTAGCGACACTGCTAATCTGGGGAGCACATCGTACTAATTCTTCTGTGCCATGGACACTTCCCCACTGGGCTTTGGACTATTGGCATCGAATGTTTCCTGTGAGCTGCCCAGGTGCCAGCAGATGGTAACACGTCTCAGTCACTACTCACCTAGGCCAGTGACTTCAGCTGAGCCAGGAGCTTCAGGGTGAAAGACTCTGCAGCCCTGAGCCATCTTGCGGCTTTGCTGGGAAGCCAGTCGTCTGGCCAACAGCCAAGCTAAGGGACAGTGCAAAAAGGAGCATCTCTGCAGACTCACCACATTTCTGTATCCGAATGGTCACATTACTAGCAGAAGGGATGTCCAGGTACGAGGCTATGATGCTGTAGTTCATCTCCAGGACCCTGTTGATCAAGCCCTGCTCCGTGTTGGGAAGGTTGTTTCCAGCAACTTTGATTGGAATGGCTTTGAGGGTGTAATTCCCAGATGCCTGAGGGAGGAGATTAGGAGATTTGGGATTTTAGAGATTAGAGAGGAGGGATTAGGAGAGACAGAAGATGGAGAGAAGGAAGGAGGAAGATGGAGCCAACAGTTATTGTTATGTGGGAGGGTGCTGGTGACTGCCAACTTGTCTTTGATCTATGGGCACTTGCTGACCTTGCTGGAGCCTAGGGGCAGACAACCACCCTTCATTCATGTTGAACAAAAGAGCAATTTAAACGCCTGTTTTTTTAATGATAATGGAAACAATAGAAACACCCAAGGCTTTAGCTCATAGGGGAAGGCCCAAGCAAAACCACCACAGAGAGGATGGAGGGCAGGTTTCAGGGACAGACCGCACATGCAGGGGCTCAAGCCTGGATGGCTGGAGCTGCCCGAGTCTATGTGTAGAAGCCAAGAGAAATGTTGGGGGCACGGGACTGGCGGGAAAGCAGGCCTGGCAGCTCTGAGCAAGGGAATTACCTTCCACTCCTTGCTCCTGCTGTGGGCAAGACAGCAGGACTCTGGGGGCAAACTACATAAACAGGACTGTAGCAAAGACATCCCAGACTCATATAATCCATTTCCTTAATGGGAACAACCTGGGAAGATGCTGAGCTGGGCTAGCCCCCCAGGGCCAGGGGCAGCAGCAGCAGCATTAGAGGGCTGTGTTCCTGGTGCCTTTTCCCAGCCTAGCGACGGAGACTGAGAGGACCCAGGCGTTGTGGGGTGGCCAGGACCAGCTCCCAACAGAGCCCAAAGGCTTTGGCAAAATGGGGGCTGGGCTTCCGACAGAAAGGGCCCCTGCTGCCTCAGTGAGAGGCATCTGTCCCTCAGAAGAAGCCTCTGCCATCTTGTACCATGTCCCTTTGGGACTTACAGACTAGGCTGCATCAGGCAGGGCTGGTGCTTGGAAAGCAGGCCTCAGAGGAGCACCTTTCGACCAAGCTCCAGCAGAGAGGTCTAGGCTCCTGGTAATTTGTGCATGTCCCCTGCTGCTTCTTGGAGAGTGGGATGGTAAACCCAGAGCTCCAGCCAAATGCCAGTGTGGCCATATCCTGCCTCTCTGAGCTCCTCTTCCCCCTCCACAGCATTTCTGGGTGCTCTGGAAAGGCCCCTGCCTTCCACATGCAGGGGCTGCTGTGTCCCAGCTTAGCAGCCCCCATGCCCAGCTGGTGAAGCGCTTTGCAGGAAAAGCCATGAAAGACGTGTGAGGGGGCCCATCACTGCCTTACCATAATCTGCATGTCCTGCTGTAGGCTGAGGAGCCAGGACATGTTGGGCTGGCTTTGGAGGATCAGCATCCTTTGCAGATTCTGTGGCACTTCTCCATTTTGGCAGCTCACATCCACGTTCACCTCCGTGACCCATGAGCTATGGAACAAGCCCCAGAATGAACCACAGTGACCATGGGCCCAAGCACCCTCCTGGGCTATTAGTGTGTGGCATCTAATATCCCATTTCCTTGGTCCTCCCTGTAGGCAGCTATCAAAGGCCACACCTGGACGCTGGCATGGGCATCTCCAGGACTAGCTGTAAGAGGCATCCCCGACTTGTAAGCACCCTCCTACCAAGGGCAGGCCTCTTCCACTGGCTCACATCTGCCACTGCCTGGCTAAGCTCAGGGCAACTCAGCTTCGCTGACACAGGTGAACACTGCAGAGCTGTATGCATGGCTCTCTTGATCACTCACACACACACATGCCCATCACTGGAGACTGGACAGAGGAGCTTTGCCTCCTCCTCGCCAGACCACACCAGTGGTTACCTGGGGTCCTCTGGCCCCCGCACCCACAGGATATGAGCCTCCTTCTCCTTCATCTCGTTGCTGGTGCAGGTTTTAACATCACTGGACAAGAGCTCGGCCTCTAGGTAGTGCCGGGCATTGAAGCCTGCTTGAGGATGGCAGTCAGGGGGGCTGCTGGCATCTGGAAGGGAGAGAAAGGAATCACTGGTGTTAGTGTGGGAAGCTTTGTGGAGCTGTGTAGACTTCCTTCTCCTCCTCCTCCTTCTGGGGGGCCTGGTCCCACAGACATGATATAAGACTCCCTGCAACTGGGTACAGAAGAGGAGAACTGAGGTGTCCCATCTCTCCTCCTCTGCTGTAACTAGAAGGGCTCCAAGCTACAAGTGTGGCCAGGGGCCAGGGAATCCTGCCTATGGCAGCCCCCACCTCCCCAGTGCAGCTGGGCTCAGCAGACAGAAGACATGGCTCATGCCACCTCTGAGTGCTTGTGAGGAAGATCACACTGCAGAGATGGTTGCTGGCACTGTTGGGACACTGCTGAGAAGAAGTCTGCAGAGCTAACTGAAAGTCAGCCCTGTCTTGATTAGCCTCAAAGCCCAGAGCTGAGTTTTCTGGCATCATGGGTGTAACCAGGGCTGGCTGCTTTGAACTCCCTCGGTCCCAGACGACGTCTGGCCAGGGAGGATGGTTTCTTGCTGCTCCCCTGCAGCGTGCCCAGCTCCCGGCCTGGCCCATGGGTGAGTCTGACCAGCCAGAAGCTTGCGAGAGGCTCATGGACCTACCTTCGCCCAGACGGAAGAGGATGTGCCGGGGGTTTTCCAGCTCGGTGTAGGATGTAATGCCCCCATAGGTGGTAACTGCCCATTTCACGAGCTCTTCACTGTTGTCGGACAGAAGAGCATTTTCTTGTCTTGCTTCGGTACCGTCTTCAAAGATAAGCACCTGGGCACGGACTATGCCATTTTGTTTTGAGTCCTGGGAGTGGGGACACACAGGCTCTGAGATACAACAGCAAGGAGGGGGCTGCTCCCTGGGCAGCACCAGGGTCCCTTGTCACACCCTCATTGGGTCTCTAGCTGGGCTGGGACCCCCAGTCCCATGAGGGTCTCCTGGGGGCTGCAAGGGCTTTGCACCTCATCCCCCCAGGGCATTCCAGCAAGCAGAAACAAGGACAGTGCCAATCAGTGCTGCTGGATACCCCCCTGCGCTGCATGCCGCGGCTGGCCCTGCCCACCCCTCTCGGGGACAACTGAGCCCTGCAGCATGGTTGTTTCTTCCTCTCCCCTCAGACACAGCCCCACAGCCTGCGACCACCCGTGCCGGCTGCCTTTGGGGTCTGCTTGGTGGCCTACCAGGAAGCCTGCATCAGCTGGCGGGGCCTGGGGATTTTCCACGAATGCTCAGAGGAGCTGGAGCCCGGCCTCTCTGCTCCCCTGGCTTCTCGGGTCATCTTTTCCCAGCAAGCGAGGGCAAGAGCAGTGAGCAAGACCCAGGCTGATGGCTCGCTTCCCCGGCAGCGCGCAGCGGAGCTGCCGGGGCAGCACTCCATCCAATAGTGCCTTGCACCCGGCCTCCCCCATTGTCAGCCCATGTTATTATTAGACACAGATAGGAAGGAGGCTTATTTTGCTAACAAAGCTCGCAGCCCTGGCTGAGCCTGCTGGAGCCAAGCCCCATCCCTGACCTTCCAACAGGCAGAGGAAGCAGGAGCCTTTGCAAGTCCTGTGCGTCACTCCCCGCACCGACGGGCTGCAGGGGGGCGGAGAGGCAAACAGCAGCCAGCCCCTGGAGCCACAGGAGGGGGCGCTCAGGGACAGCAATGAGCCCCCAGGCCAGGTGTGTGTGTGTGTGGGGGGGGGGGCAGGAAGCCAGGCACGCTCCAAGGGGCAGGGAAGGAAGGGGGTGTTCTCCACTGGACACCGACGCTCCAGACACGTCCTGTCTGCTCAGCCAGTGGCACGAGTGTCAGGCATCGTGGGGGCAGCAGCACCTGCCTAGCCCCCAGCAGTGGCTTCCCCGTGGCATGGGTGGGCACCGGAGAGAGCTAAAACTGCATTGTTTACTCCAGGGAGGGGAGGGTCTCTGTAGCCGGGCGGTCGCCCCCTCTCAATGCCTGTCTCTGCCAGGGAAGGGTCCCTGGAGCTCATTGCAAGCTGGGGAGAGCCATGCTGGGCCGGCTACTGGCATGGCCCAGGCTGCAGCAGGGAGCCTGTAAGCATTTGCTAACAGGCTTGCCTGGACCCCAGCTCGCCCCCGCGCTGAGAGGCTGGGCACACGGCTGCCCATCTCCATACTCAGCCGGGTGTCCAGCAGCCCAGGAGAGAAGTGGCGACAGAAAGGGCAGATCTCCCTGGCTCTGCCACACCACTCTGCACCCCCTGAGCCTCTTGGCGAAGGAAGAGAGCGTCTGGGTGCCCCAGGCTGATGAGCTGGCAGTTCATCTCACAACCCACACGGACACCCGTCAGGTCAGCGTGTGTTGGGCTCCATGCAGGTACGTTGCAATGGGGCCCTAAGCTCAGGAGTCCAGGGCTAGCTCTGCCACATGGTAGCAACTGCAAGAAAGACACCTTAAGGCAGGGGGGGCAGTTATTTGGGATGAAGTAACCTAGCACTTAGGGAGCTTGGTGAGCTGTTGTAGGCCAGGGCAGCACCCCGCCTTCCCCTGTAGCAGCTCATCAAAACTTCCTAAGTGGCAGCTTAATAGACCTGGGAACAGATCAGGACCCTTGTGCTATCACCGTCCAGGGATCCCAGCCGCAGCCCTGGCATCTCCATGGAGAGAGGCTTGGGACCTGTGTGGGCAGGGCGCACTCAGTCAGGTGGACAGGATGAGGCCGCAGGCTGGGGGGCGGAGGGAGCGGCATCTGGAAGCAGGATGGGCAGGTGGGGCTGGGATTGTGGAGCAGTGACAGCACGGAGCTGGGGCCCGAGGTAGAGCCACGATTCACTCTCCACGTGCCCCTGCCTGCAGAACCAGCGCCCATCACAGGGACATGCAGGCAGTGGATCATGGCACTGCCCTGGGCCTGGGACCTGGCTGCATGCTGTCACTACCATCCTGGCCCTGGCTCTGCCCACACATCCCACCTCCACTCCTGGATGCAGCTCCCTGCTCACCCATGGCCCTATCCCATCCACCTGGCTAAGTGCACCCTTCCCACACAGGTCCTGGGCATGGAGACTCTGTCTGCCCACTTGCTGCATGACTCTCCTTTCTATGGAGACTCTGTCTACCTACCCACTCACACCTGGCAGCAGATGCAGGGAGGACAGGCTGGAGTGCCTGGGCAGCAGGGCCAGGGCTGACAGTGGTGGCAGCAGGAAGGAGCTGCCACCACTGAGGCTGCTGCAAAGTGAATCTGGCAGCTGTGCCACCCTGGCCCCACTGTGCACCCGGGGGCAGCAGGACCGGCCACACATGGCACGGCCCAGGCTGCTCCTCGTACCTGCGGTGGGCATGGCCAGTGGACTCACTGCTCCTGGGGAGCTTGCAGCCCTTCCAACCACAAAGGATACCCCAGAGGGGGTGAAGGGGGACTGCAAGGAGGGGGCAGGACCTTGCTGCTCAGTTGGGCCATTTCCTTCAGCTTGGAATATGGGAGATTTCTTCCAGCTGCAGCACTGGAGACCAGCCAGCTGGCCAAGACCTCTCCCTGCCAGGGCTGTGGCACAGCCTCACTCCCAGGGCCTCCAGGTGTCTGCTTCCCATTCGCAGACAGAAGACAACCGAGACAAACAGCAGGACATGGGAGCCCTGCTCCTCTCCCCTCTCTTCCCACCCCTTTCCTCTCTCCCTGTAGTATAGCATGCTTCATTGTGGTTCTGCCCTCTCCTGCCCTGAAAGTCGGGGTGGTCTCGTCAGCGCTGCCGGCACACTCACAGGTGCAGCCCTGGGAGGTGCAGTTCTCACCTGTCTGGAGGACTCCTTAAAAGGCCAGGAATGAAGAGACACGGCCCCAGACTTGCTGGAGTAGATCGCCAACACCACCTTCCTCTCGGGGGCCTTTCTTTCCAGGGACACGCTCAGGTGCAGGAACGGATCCTGAGGGGGGGAATGGGAGGACGTCATTCAAACTCCTTGCACCCGGGAACACATGGGGCAGCATCACATGCACGGGGCACATTTTAGGTGTGGTTTTTATTGCAAAAGAACAAACCAAGAGGCAAACACAGCAGGATCTGGGGTCCTCATATACAGGGGCTTCACACCCAGGGCCAGCTGCTGAATGAGGGGCTGGCAGCAGGTGCCTGCTGCTGCCTGTACTTCAAGAGGTGCCACTTCTACCCTCAGCTGGGGGTCCTCACAGCTGTGCATGGCAGGTTGGGGAAGTGTTGCCCTTGGAAAGAAGAGTTGTATGCCCCAGACACGCACAACCTCTCCTCTCCGCAGTGGGGTAGGTGCAGAGCATTTGGGCTCTGCTGAATAAAGTCTTGAATAGAGAGAGACTTGACCAGGAGCCTTTGGCCTTTGGCCGGCCACTCTGTGGACAAAGGCTCCTCTCTGTTGAAGCTGGGGAAGAGGCCAACTCTACCCTCTGGGAGAAAAGTCACAAATCCTGCTCCCTGACTGTGCCTGGGTGAAGGGAGCGTGACCCAGGCCACGGGGCGAGGAGCTCCCTCACGCAGAAGAGCTGGGAGCATCCATCCATCAGTCCCCAAACCTCTCCTCCAATCCCCTCTCCCCCAGAACCGCAGCATGGCCACCAGGTACATGACCAGCTTGCCCGGAGCCCGAGAGTCACAGGTGTGGTGGATCATAGGCACCCTGATTTCTGCCTGGAGCTGTGGCCCACCCAGAGTCCAGCTTCCTCTATTCAGGCCCATGATACCAGCCAAATTAACCTGTTTGGCAACCACACACCACAGGCAGCTTCCAAGCCACACGTTAGCCACCCCTACACTAGACGGTGCCCATCCAGATGTGCACGAACGACCCTGTGGCAATCTTGTCCTGCCGTTGTGTTACCCTCCCATGGCCTGGCCCCCTTAGACACCGCTCTGCTCAGTGGTGATGCTTCTGACCTGGCTGCCCTGAGAGCATCCTCCACACCTGGATTCAGGCTCCTGAGTGATGATTTAAGCCTGGCAATATGGACTCTGCTCCAGATTTCAGGCCCTGCATGTGGAGACACCATCCTACAGCCTTACTGCAGGACCCCAAGCCCTGCTGCAAGGTCCAGAGTGGAAAATTACCCTGGGTGAAATAGCAGCCACAGGCAGACAAAGGAGACCTCTAGGAGCACAGGCCTTTGCCCCAGCACCGCCTGAAGGCATCTGCCCAGCACTGACTCAGAAAGCATCGCCCCTGCTTCCTGCAGCGGCCTGGGCTTTCCCCACAGGTCAGCTCACCCTGACCCCATGCTGATGAGCTGATGGTGCCTGGGCTCCCGGCTGGGTGATTCAGGGCAGAGTTTCCCGCACATTGTACACACACACCCTGCCTGTACCAGGATGATCTTATCGGGAGCTACTGGAAAGGAACAAGCAAAAACTCTCCCCCAGCCAAGCTGTGTATAATAATGCACTGCTGTACCCGGCCCTGCGGTGCCACGAGGCATCCAGTAAGCATTACTCTGTGGGTGGCCCCGGGACCCCGGCAGGGCCCTACAGCCTCGCGAAGAGGAGGGGCTTGCTTCTATTTTTACTGCTGTGTGTTTTCCAGAGGCCATTGTTCCTCTTCTCTGGAGTGGCGGGAGGCTTTATTTTACCCCGGGTTGCCTTTTTCATGGGGATCTGCTTATAGAAACTGGTTTCCAGTAATTCTTCTATAAGCGGAGCCTGGTCACTCGGGCTCCCCCGCCCCGCAGTCGGGGCACGGTGCCAGCTGTCTGAATGCCGTGGCTGTGACATCAGCCCCTCTGTGCACAAACAGATGCGGGGGGCTGGAGTCTGGGTTATTTATTTACATGCCATGACAAAGGCCTGGCTCCCACCTGTAGCGGGATCCCAGCTGTCTGCTCCTGCCTTGGCCCTCCCTTCACAGTCAGGTGCCTGGCAGCGGCCTTAAGGGAGATGGTGCGGAAGAGCATGTTCACGTGGCCCCTCCTGAAGCCTTGACTGAGCCTGCACAGACCTTGCTTTCCAGGGCCCCAGCTGTACTGTTCCTGGTTCCTGGCATGTCAAGGGGACAGGGACAGATGTGGCTCCAGAGTTAAACTGTTCCACGTTGGGGTCCCAGGTTCTGGCACAGGTTTCTCTGTAGAAGTAGGCTGGTCTGCAGGGCCAGACATCAACCTGACACCTAGGAGAAGGGGCTGGGTCGACTAGGTGGGCAAGTTGCTTGGGCTTTGTCTGTGTGGCCCAAAGCTCTGCCAGGCAGAGATCTCAGACCTGGTCTGCAATCACCAGGCTTGGGCCTGGGGAGCCTGGGCTAACACACCCAGCTTGTCAGACTGAAAAGAGTCCCTGACAGCTGCTCTATTACTGCCGATGTAGTCACGTTGGCTTGGACCATCTGGAGGCTGCTCAGTATCCAAAGCATAGACACTTATCCCCTCCCATGACTGCACCTTGTAGTCTGGAGTAGGCAGCCCAGGCTCCAGCTGGCCTGTGTCCTTCACCCACAATAAAGCACCTCCTCTGGATTGCACATGGCTGGGCCCTGGACATCTCTCCCTCTTATCCCCTTGACATGAGCTTCTCCACATGAAAACCTTGCAGCTGACATGCCTGCAGCCTCCTCACTCCACAGCACAAGCCCCTTCTCTGCCCCAAGCTCCAAGTGCTTCTGGACCCTTTGGCCAGGGGGTCTCAGATTCCCAGTGCCCAGGCTGGGGCTGAGCAATGCAACTTTTTGGCCTTAAATGGTTCTGGGCTGCCTGACGCCAGTGGAGGATTCTGGCTCTGGCGTCCCTGAGTGGGCGGCACAGCCCATGAAAGCCTGGCGAAGGGGAGAAGCCCAGCAGCCTTCCTCCCGCTGCACACAATGGACAACAGAAACATCCCGCCCAGTCGGCAGACATGGGACTCCAGAGGAAGCAGAGGAGCCCTGCGCCCTGCCCTGGGATGTGTCGTGCTGCGGCTGCTCACTGCATCTTGGGGCTCCCAAAGCAGCCAGGATGCGGAGATGGCAGCCCTTGTGCCTTCAGCCTGGCTGCCTCCCTCATGCACATGGAGACTTTGCCATCTGTTTCTCTTGATCTTTTTTCCTCAAACCACCCGGGGTGCGCTTTGTTCCTGGAACCTGTGCTATGGCTTCCTGTTAATACAGTTTGGTCCGGGATAAGAACACATACAGGGCTTATTTTGGGAGCTTAGCATGGCGAGCCCCTGGCCAACTCAGAAGGAAGCAGTGTTCCTTCCCATGTAGAGGAAATTGCAAGTGGTCTCTCGAGTGTATTTTAACAAACTACTTCCAGCCTTGCAGTGGCAGGACATTGATGGTGCCTTATTCCCCTGGCTTTGCTCTTCCCAAGTTAAAGGTTGTTTTTGATGTTTCGGTCATTGTGCCTGCTAGTTGTTCCCAAAGTTTTCAAGAGCAGGTTAGAGAAATGCTTGTCTAGGAAGGTTTAGACAGGGATGGTCCTGTCTTGAGCAGGGGACTGGGGTAGATGTGACCTCCTGCAGGCCCTGCCAGCTGAGCTCTGCTACGATTCTTTGACTTTGTTGTTAATGCTAAGGCGAGCGGTCTGAAGGATGGATGCTGCTGCAAAGAATCAGCTGCGGGGAGGAGTTCAGGAAAAGACGGGTGTGAGGAAGGAGAGAGGAAGGCTGCTAGTGGCGACTCCATACGTCTATAAACAACCATCCTTCTCGGCCTCTGAATCCGGAGCGGTTTCAGTGTCCTCACGCTGGTGTGACCTCATGCTTTCAGTTCCAGCCTTTGCCATCCAGCCCCACCCACACAAAAAAAGAAGCTGGTGATCGGAAGCGGAGCTGGGTGGAATCACTGGGCAGCATCAGCTGTGTCTGCAGTCTTAGGCGCTGTGGTTTGCTGTAGCAAGTTATGCTTTCCTCTGCAGTGACCCTCTGTCACCCTGAACCCAATGACCTCTAGCTCCAGAGCTAATGGATTTGAATCCAGCAGATGGGGGCAGCAGCAATCAGTTAGCTACTGCAGCTAGGGCAGGAAAAGGCAATAAACACTTGCCTGCGTGTTACACATTAAAAGAGAATAACTAACCAGGAAGAACATTCTTTCCATCCCTGTTTGTCAGCAGGACATGGCTGCATTCGGCTCTTTTTGGAAAGGACAGTCTCTACAAATGAGCTATAGCAGAAAAAAGCCATAAGGAGCTGTTCACCTCCTCTCCGACGGGCCCCTGTGCTGAGGAGCTGACAGTCCGACTCAAAGGGCCCAACATGGAGGATGGCTCAGATGAAATATAGCAGGAAATCCTCCTCTGAGAATCAAGCATTTCACACTGATCCATCTGTCTCATTCTCACTGACTTCATGCTGCTTATAATCAAGTCCCTAGTGAGGAACATGGCTGGCAGGGATAAGAGTCTCGCAGCCAGGCTTCCCCAGCCCAGCTGTGACTTGCAATAAAACATTCCCAGCATTGTGAGACTGACAAATGCCATCGCCCTGATTGATATCCCCGCCAAGGTCCTTATCACATGGACACGCAGAGCTCGGGACTGCGGGACCACGGTTAGACCCCAGCAGCCCGGCATGGGACACAGGCCCTTGGGTCGAAGACAAACACAATGGCTGAGAGCTCCCAAGAAGTGTTTATCACGTCTCACCAGGAGCTGAGCTCTCTGCAGAAGTGGTGGGGGCCATATTCTTCAGGCTCCGGCTGGTTTTACCCCAATGTAATTCCACCAGCTTTGGGAGTGGTCGTGGCTGCTACACAGCACTGACAAGCCAACTATTTACTGCATTATGTCACTCAAGATAGGCTGCCGCATCTGCATCCACTGGCCTTTATTGCTGGATCCCAAGCAAGGATGGGAAGCATACGCCACGTAGAACCCATTCAAAGGGTCTGGGACTCTAGTTCCAAAAGGGACTTGTGATTTTAAATGCCTGGCTTGAGAGACCTCCAGGGGAGCTGTTTTTTTCAGAAGGCAGGATCAGGACATCATGCCAGAAGTGCTTTTAAAGCACCTCAAAGCCCACACCCAAACAAGGAGCATCTAAAGTGACAAGAAAAAACTAGAACTCTTGGTTCCAAAAGTGACAAGGCACTTCGGAAACAGCTGGCCCAGGGTTACCAGTGCAACAGGGTGATTTTAGGTCTGTTTGGTTTGTTAAATTTTAGAATTGTGCCTGCTGCATTTTATCTGTTTTGTCCCTGAAAACTCTGTGCGGGACCTCACTCCAAGAAAGCCTCTTCGGACTTGATGTAGCTTTGGTTACACCGAGTTAGAGAAATGTGGCTTTTGAAAATTAGCCCCTCTCCTCTTGGCAGAAAGCAGAACAAAACCATGGTTTCAATTAAGGGTGGGAGGGAAAATAGTTCACAGGACTCCAACAGGGTAGTGAAACCCACGCTGTTAAAAAATGCTCGAGGCCAAATGAAAGCCCAAATGCCACCTGCTCCTCAGATCTTTGGGCTGGAGGGAAATGGTCGTGGTTGGAAAGCTAAAACGTGGCCAAGTCTGTGGCGTTTTCTATCACAGTTGCATACATGAGGGTGACAGGAGATCAAACACACACACACACACACCCACTTCCTGCTCCCCCCCTTTGCTGCTCTACATCCAGAGCTGTTCTTACGTGCAGGAAGCAGAGCACGTTTTACGAGACTCTTGCCCTCTGAAGTGCCTGTAAATGTCATTTTAACTGCCTGCATATACCATAAAAACAAAGCTGGCAGATATATGCATGAGGATTTGCAGCCCATGAGAGACATGTGCCAAGCACTTCAGACGAACTGCGAGCCCTCCCACGGAGCATAGTTAGCATCAATTATTTCCCTTCCAAGTCAAATGTCTCAGCAGAGGAAGCAAGGACTGACTGGGCCAGGGGTAAGGGAAGGGCTAAGGCACATAGGCTACAAAGCTCCTACGATTGTGGCTGGGCCTGTTATGAGGATGGCACCTTTTGTTACCACTGACATCCCCTTTAGAGACTGCGTACGGGTCTCCATTCATTAGTTTTGACCAGTTCTGGTGAACATGTTTTTAAAAAGCAGAGCACGGGAAGGGCCATTCTGACACAGACCCATGATCGAGTCAGAAGATCATCCTGTCTCTGAGCACAGCCAAAGAAAGATGTGCGAAGCCCTGTCCACCTGGTCCCAGCCTGCTAGGTGTGTCGCCGCCTGTTCTGGTTCTGAAGAGCGTGGTCTGTGTCTGCCGTCACAACCGTGTTTCCCCGTCTCTACCAAGCTGTGCTTGTGCAAGTACATGCTGGGAAAATCCAGGCAGGCCTGCTCTAGTGCCTTAGCAGCAGGGAGTGAATCAAAGGGGCATGACACAGAGCAGCACCACAGCAGTGCGTCCTGGGGACTCCTACCACACCGAAAACCAAGAGGAAGGAAGGTCCGTCCAGCTGGTGATGCAGGCGTGAATGTGGGGAACCCATCTCCCCTGCACAGCCCCCACCCCAGGCTGAGCCACTCAAGCCAGACTAGGGCTCCGGCAGTAGCTAAACACTGTCAGGCACCAGGTTAGCTACCAACTGATAGCTGATGGTCTGTAAAGACACCCGGGTCAGAGCCAACCCTGCCCTAGCAGCTTGGGGATGTAGCTCAAAGGGGCTGAGTGGGTGGCAGGGGTTGTAAATAATAATAGATCCATAATGCCGCCCCTGCTGTCTGGTGCCCTCCCCAGCAGAGCCTGGGCAAAAACAGGCCTCAGCGCTACAGCAGTCTGGAGCATGTTCTTAGCATGACATTAGTAACACGCATCCAGACCCTGGGTTTTGGGAGGTGGCTGGACAGGCTGCCCCAGTAGGGATGGAGGCTGCTTCTTTGTGGGCCATGGAATTAGCACCTTCTTGTTTCAGTTAGCCTGAGCATTTCTTGACGTCAGCTGAGATACCCCCGAGCCGATGTGTATCCCTGCCTATGGCTGCCCTATCCTGTCCCTGCTGGTACAACCACACGCTGTCCCTTTCTTCACCTGCCAGCTGAAGCAAGCACCTTCTCCAAAGAGCAAAGCATGGTCCATCTGCACCAGCCCCTTTTAGCTGCATCCCCTCAGCCAGCAGAGCACCCGCCTGGGGATCCCACCCCGTTTCCATCGCAGTGGCACAGAGCCCAGCTGTGAAACAGACTGGCCGCCATAAATAAAGGATCCCTCACAAGGTGGTCGTTCCATCCCCCTGTGCCTGGGCAGGTGTAATCCAGTCCCGGGAGATGCAGGCTTCAGACCAGTGACAGCGCCCAGGCTGGATGGTGACAAGGAGGTGACATGCTTCTTCTCCTACCCTGGTCCCCAGCCCCACAATCACTCACCTTTGTCAAGCTTTTCACATTGAGGACGTGGACTTCCCGGTCTTTCCCCACAGTGCTGTTGCTCACGCATCCTCTGATAGTCCTGCTTGTTGTGTAAGACACTTGAACATCCGAATTTAGGCCGATTGGCCGTAGGGTGCAGGCACCAGTACTCACTGGATCTAGAGAGGAAGCAGCTCAAAGTCAGGCGCCTTGCTGCCATCCTGAAGGAGAATGGTGATAAGGGAAGCCCCAGGGGGCACAGAGTGCAGGGAGGACGGGAAGGCTGTGGGTACCAGCCAAGGGGCAGGAGAACCAAGGGGCTGGACAAGGGAAAGGTCTCTGGGGCACGGAGGTGAGAGAACTGCAGCTCACGAGAGAGTCTTGGGCGACTATCTACTCAGTGCAGGGAGAAGGTGCTCAAAGGAGAGGGATGCAGGAAGGAGGTGCAGCAGCAGCCAGCAAGGTGCCTGAGCCCAGAGAGTGAGAAGCAGCCAAGGAAAGACATCTGCCTTGCACTGGAAGCTGCAGGGAGGAGTGGGGGGCAGGGGCAGCCCCCGCTTCTGGCACAGTTGGCTCTGACAGAAACCACAGCCCTGACGTGCTTGTTCAAGACACTGTGAGCACAGGAAGGAAGGAAGCCAGGAAGGACAGATGGACTGGGCATGAGCATGGCCCTGGAATATGTTTCCTCAGCAGAGCGCAGCAGCAACCAAGCCCACGGCCAGTGCTTCTGCCCTGCTCCACCCTTTCTCTGTGGCTCTGTGGTGCCTTTGCAGTCAGGGGTGCTCCGTCTGGGAAGTGTTTCATCGCTAGACCTGATCGCTAGCATGCGGTGGCAGATCGCTCCCTACTCCTGGTGCAGCTCCACCGGTTATCTCTGGGCTCTGGCCAGCCGAGCCCAGAGCCCAGCTCCAGGGAAGAGCAACAGCAAAACTGTTCAGATGCCGGCTCTGCATCGCGAGTCCGGAAATTCCAAGTGCAGGCTGATCTCTGCATTGCACCTGGGCTGCTGTAATGTCTCAGTCATTGGTCACCCCTGGGAACTGAGCCCTGGTTTCCTCGGGCCAGATTGTCACTGCTGGGCTGAAAGAATAGCTCCCTGAATGGGCACCCACATGTAGGGCAACCTTACTCCCTGCAAGTCAGCTTTTGGAGGAAGGGATGCAGCCTGCAGAACAATGGGTCCCTGCAGGGTAACACAGGACGCTCCAAAGACCTGGTGAGCCACACGTGTCACCAAACCTGTTCCTGCATGTTATATTCTAGTGCCACGGTCAAATGTGAGGCCTGCTATGCAAAGCCTTGAGCACGCACAGAGGGAGAGCCTTCCTGCCCCCAAAGGCTCCCTGCTCTCAGCAGACCAGGAGGGAGGGGAAGTGACTGCACCAAGGTCTCAGAGCAAAGCTAGGACTGGAGCACGGCTGTCTGAGGCCATGCTGCCTTCCTGGTCACAGCCCATCCAGCACTTCACAAGGTGAAATACTGACTCCTGCTGAAACAGGCCCGCCACGCAAGTCTGGCCTGAAGGACAAAGTCCTTCCACTGGGGGCTCGTGGTGTGCCATCACACAGGGAAGAGCACAGATCACAACAGCGACAGGGAACGAACCTCAGGCTCCAGGGTGGGACCTGCCAATTGCCAGAGTGGTCAGCAACCCCAACTCCAAGCACATACACACAGGCATGCTCACATATACACACACATAGGCATGTACACACATGCACAGGCACACGCACATATGTGCTACCCACACACCCACAGTGTAACACAGCAGGCCAAGGGCTCTGCGGATTTTTTTTAAACTTCCTCTTGAAGAATCACATATTGGCCACTGCCCGAAGTAAGAGACCGAGCTCAATGAAGCTGTGATCTGGTATGGAAAGTCCTGTGTCCCTCCTGCAATCAAGTTCCTGCCAAAAATCATGCTATACCTTTTATAAACAATTGAGCCCAAGAGGATGTTTGCTTCCACCCCCACCCCCGCCCCACACACACGCACATGCACACGCACACCCGGGTCTGCAACACGGAAATCGGAAAGATCAAAAATTGTTGTTCAAATCATCCTGACACGGAGGCAGTATGGACTGAGGTGCCAGTAACAATGGGTGATTCAAACAAACCAAGCAGTATTTAATTGAAGTGGGAATGCGAGTGGGATCCTGGCTGGAAGCCTGAGCCTGACCTTGGTCACCTGCACAAGCAGGGCTACTGACTGCTACGGACCCAGCTGTGAGATGGGCCCATCAGAGTCCACAAGGAAGAACCGGCTACACAGGGTGGGAAGCGACCAGAACCCAGCCTGCCGGGGTGCAGCAACATTCAGCCCCAGTTTGACTGAAGCAGAAGCCAAGGCTAGAAGCCATGCTCTTAACAACCCAGGAGCTCGTTTCTGCCATGATGACATTGCAGCCGATGAACTAACCCTTCTCTCCTGGAACGTTTCTCTCAGTCCCCAGGTTCCTAACGAGACTGTGCGGTGCACAACACGTGGAAGGAAAAAATAACAGCCAGCTCTTCCATTTCACTCAAACCCTGGAACACTGATGTCTGGCTTGAAAGGGACCAGGGATGAGGGTAACATGGTCACAGGATGAGACAAGTCACTTCACACAGGCCTCAGCAGCTACTGGTCTGGGCAAATGTTGAGTTCCAGGTCCCAGCAGGACCAGCCACCACAGCCAGCCCAGCGCCCCTAGCTCATGGCACCTTCTGACTGAATACTGAGAGCCCGTGGCACTCAGGCAGCCCGAACCGAGAAGCTTCTGATGCCAGCAGACAATTGCCGAGAGCCTCCGACTGTGGCACCAGAGCATTTGCTCAGGCAGAACGAGAGAAATCAGAGCCCACCCCAAGGGCAGCCCGGTGCCCAGAGGAAGGAAGAACAGCAAGTAGGTAGCAGAGGTGGAGGGCCCAGGCCTGGCCACTTGCAGGGCAGTGTTTTCTTTGGAGATGGCCAGGAATTGAAAGGATTTCCACGGCTGCTCTCTGGGGACCGAGACTCACCAGTGGCTCCAGACAAGTGCGTCCAAGCCGAGGAGTCTGGAGGCAGAGGGGCTGGGCCGGATGTGGGGCCTGGAGTGTCCAGACACCCTGACGTTGGAGGGGGATGACTGGACGATGTTATCTGCAGCTCCAGTGATTGACAGGAAATGGACGGCTAAGGGGAAGCAAGTGGAAAGTTACCCGTGCGAGGCAGCGGCACTGAATGAAGGTAGGCTGCAGGGCAAGGGCAAGTGCAAGAGGAGGGGCTCCCTCCATGCTGCGGGTGCAGGAGCATGGGGCCAGCTGGGTCCCTCCCTGGGCTGGTGCCTGGGGGATACTGGCTGCTCCAGGAGGCTCTGCCCTGGGCTGGGTGAAGGGCGCTTGGAAGAGCTGCTACCCTTTCCCAGCTCTCTCTTGGGCAGGTTCTCAAGTAACTGGTGCCCACTGTGGCTCCACTCTCTACTGGGGGAAATCAGTGGCTTGTGCTACCTGCAAGTCATTGGGAGAGACTAAATGGGTCTCTTCAGTATAGATCAGAGGTGGCTGAGCGGGCCACAATAGAGGCTTCCAACTTACTGAACGGTGCCGCAAAAGTCAACAGGGGTCTATTGTTACGGTCTCTCTCAGTGCTAGAGCTACGGGACATAACGTGAACCAATTAGGCAGCAGGTTCACAACTAACGAGAGGCAGTTCATTTTACACCCTGTGTAATTCACCTACTGCAAGATGCTGGTAGCCTTGATCACGTCAAAAGGAGATTGGACAAATTCACAGTGGAAAGGTCCACCAGGAGGTTACCGTACATGGGAGATAGGGGTGCAGCCTCTGAATCAGTCCGGATGCTGAAAGCTGCTGTGGAAGAGGAGCAGGGGGTGGAAAATTGTGGATGTGCCCTGTTTACCCTCCCCTACTTCAACACCCACTGCGAGACGCACACTGGGGTAGATGAACCTGTGGTCTGACCCCAAAGATGGCAATTGTTATGTTCTCATTACAACAGCCCCTTCTGGCCTTGATATTCCTGAATGGATCACTCCTGCGATTGCTGGCAGAGTCCCGGATGGTGGTAGTGGAAACGGATTAGGGACTTGGACACTTCCTGCTGATCTTGGGCAAAGCTGTAAGTAGCAGAGGCCCAGAGTGTCTTGTCTGCAGCCTTTGGCCATTTGCCCTGCATCACTTTACAACCTGCTCTTCCCAGGAAGGTTTCCTTCAGGAACTTTCAGGCTCAAACCATACATGCCTGTGTGCCAACACATGTACTTAAAATAAAGTTTAAGTGCTGAAGATGTCTCTGACTCAGCCCCTGCCAGGCACAATGCATGCATGTCAGGAAACTCTCTTCTGGCACGTCTGCTCCAAGGACCCCTCCGTGTCAAAGCCCTAGTTCCTGCTCCCAGCCCACAGAAGATGCAGCCGCGGCCGTGCTATGTGCCGAGTGACAGCTGAGAAGATGGATTTACTTTCAAGGGTGAACTCAGGCAAGGTGAAGGCAGATTCCAGAGAAGCTTTGCGTTAGGGTCATGGCCCAGTCCTGGTCCATGACGCGGCATCCACTACCCACCTATTGTCCTGCACTTCCTTGACACGCCAGCTAGACCAACCATGCAGTCGGCAGCATCAGGAGGAAGATAAACAGTGGCTTATCTGGGCTCCACAGGCAGCGTCAGTCTTCCCCTCCAGTCCTACCCCAAGCAGCCAGTCTAGGGAAATACCACTGGGACCAGACAGTGGCCTCCCGCGGCCGCTCAGAACTCATAGACAGGCTTTATCTGTTTATGTTCCTGCGGCCCCGATCCCACCTCATGCACAGAGCGCTCTGGACTCGCAGACAAAGGTGGGAGATTAGATCTGTGCCCCGATGGGAGCTGCCTGGAGCGCTGCTCCTGTCTGAGCGAGCTTGCTGACCTGTCTGGCCTGGGCCCTGGCGTGGCTGTGCTGGCTGGGAGGAGCTAGTCCCACAAGACACATTCAAAGCGGGGATCCCCAGCTGGAGAGAGCACGCAGCTACCCAGGCAGAGACATGGGCAGAGGAATTTGCCATTCTCCCACAGCAGCTCCGCTGTGCGTGTCCAGGGGGAGAGCAGGATGCGGTTTCAACCTGCTCTGCTGAAGCTCCCCTGTCCACACCCCATCAGGCACCTCCTGCTATTTCACGCCGTATCCCCTCACCAGTTCCCATGCACGGCTCTGCACTCCCCAGCTGCACGTCACTCAGCTTCTCGTGGCTGGCAGCTTGGTACCGTCGTACCACTGGTGCATCTTCCCTACACTGCAGACACCTGCCTCCCCGCACAGCACTGACTTCCTTACCCATGCCATACAACTAAACCCCACCTACAGTCAGCCCTGTCACAGATGGACTGGTACATGCCCCCCTTCCTTGCCAAATACCCCTGCCTCACATAACCCACCCAGAGTCCCTCACACCAGGGCGCCCTGACATCTTCTTTGCCTCTGCCCCCAACCCTTCACGGTGCTGCCTTTGTTGCCTGCGTGTGCTCTTCTTCCTAGGGCTGGGGCGCCTGCCCCAGCAGCCTTGCCTGAGGGCCATGGGTCAGGGCATGCTCCACTGCGGGGCTGCCCCTCATCACGTGTGCCCTGGTGTGTGTCAGCCCTCAGCACACTGGCAAGAAGCTGGTGTGCCTAGGAGATAAGCACACACCTGAAAGCACTGCGAGGATGGGTACCACTGCTCAGCTTTTCAGCTCCTTTCTGCTTTACAGTGCTAATAAAGACTCCATGGGGCATAGGCAACATGTAGAGGAGGGGTATGGGGGGGCACATGCCCCCCCCCAAGATTGGCCCTTGCCAGCCAGGGAGTGGGGGACGACAGCCTTTGCCCCCCTGAGAATGTGGGGATGCTGATAGAAGCACCAGCGGCACTTCTGGGGCAACGATCGGCCACTGGGGGACCTTCCCCAGGTTGGTGAGTGGCCACTGGTGCCCCCCCAGGATCGGGGGGGCACCAGTCACCCATGCCATGGGGATAGGTGCATGGGCTGCTTGCTACACCCATTTCCAGGAGAAACCACTCTCCTCCACTGCTGCCTTTCCTCCCCAGGGGAACTGGGGAATGGGATGGGTGGCAGGAGAGGCTGAAGTGGAGCTGAGAAGGGAGAACTTGCTTCCTCTCTGGTTGGCTCTGATTGAGCAGGTGCCTGCGTTCCCAGGGACTGGGCGAGGGCCTCCCCTGGCACAGCTACACCCCGGATCCCTGCATAAACACTGCTCAGACCCTGCTGCTCCGGCTGGGGGAAGGCAGGCTGGCTCCAGCATTATGTAATGATCAGATAACGCCACCCAGCTGGGCCCAGCCTGCCCCATGGGGCCGCAGGGTCGATCAGATAAGAGCTGGTTTATTTTTGTACTAGAGAAAAAAAAAGAAGAAATCTCTCTTTTTTCCAGCTCCTTCCCTCCCCTCCCCTCCCCTGTCCCCGTATTGACGGGAGCAGGAGCTGGGACAGCCTGTCGCGTCGCCTCGGCTCCCGGGCGTGTGGACCAGGCATGTTGGGGGGGCGGGGGGCAGGGAGGGGGCAATTCCTGTTTTTCGGAAGACAGATCAAGGAGACGCTGAGCAAACAGAGCAGACAAAACAATGGTGCAGACACTGGGAGCAGCCTGGGGAGATGGAGGAGACCAGACTGTGTGGGGGAGTGGGGGGGCCGAGGTCACTCTTATGGACTCACGGGCCAGAGGGAAATGGCTGGATCAGGACCTTGGAGCCTGCCTCGGGCAGTGGCTCCAAGCCGTGACTAACCATCACGACCACATGAATGATTGTGCGCTGGCACTCGTGCAGTGAGCTGGCAGGTCTCAGGTGCCAGTGGGCAAGAGCCCAAGCATCACAGAAGCCAAGTCCACCACTGGCACTACCAAACAGGCGCCGCAGAGTGACAGACCCGAGGGAAATTCGCCGTCCTTTCACAGTAACAGTGCTGTGTGTGTCCAGGGGGAGAGCAGGGAAAAGCAGCCTGCGCCATTCCCTGTTTGATGGCGACACACACGACACATGGGGTCTGGGAGCATGCACTGAGACCCAGCGTGGGGCACCCCTTGCTGGATTGGCTGGCCAGGTCTCAGGGTTGGCTCCTGTTTTGGGGCGTGTGTGTGCGTGCACGTATAACTTGACTCAGTTTCCTTAGTGAAACCGCTTGAGATTGGGGTTTTTTGTGTAAGGACCAGTAATTCCACTGGGCAGGTGGCAGCCAAGAGCTCGGAGGAGCAGATAGGCAGCTAGGGTAGGCAGTCCCATCCCCGTCACTCCTGGGACCTGCAGTTCACGCAGGCCACTAACAGACCAGGCCAGGAAATTATGCTGTTAAGTACCTGCCACCCCCAAGAGCTGCAAGGAGCGTGGGCCACGGCCGCGGCCACGTGGACCAGGTCAGCTCTGAGTCACACCATACTCTTCCTTCTCTTCATGCTAGAAGGGAAGGGAGAGTGAAGGAAACAAACCCTCTTCAATTTAAGCTTTGCAAGTTGATTTCTGCTCCAGTCTCAGCTGGGAGGGGCCTCTGGCTTCCCAGGTCACTGAACATCCCAACAAGCTTTGGATGTGGAAGGGACAGTGCAGATGTTGCCTGCTGTGGGTCCAGCACTGTCCCAAACCGTCAGCTCCTCTCTCCGTGCCCGAAGGGGGCTGGAGTGTGGGCAGCGGGAGCTCTTTGTAGCTGGGCCAAACCTTTGTCCCACTAAAGCAAATGGGGAGCTCAGGGCTCTCGGGGAGGGTGCTTTTCACAAAGCTCTCACTCTGCTTCTGATCTCCCAGGCCTTGAAAGATGTCTCCAAGTCACCTTCAGGGCACAGGCCTGGGAACAGAAACTGCTGACTTTACCGGACACCAAGAACTATGGACATAACAGAGACCCAGGTTTCATTGCCTCCCTCTCCTTCTGCTAACCTCCCATGCCCCTTCTGTCTGACTTCAGACTATCATGGCCAACTATTTCTTCTTGCTCCCCGGCTGACAGCTGCCTGCTTCCCTTTCAGGCAGTGAAATAAATTAACATACCTCAGGACAGTTGCTTCAGTTTAACCTGACTTGTGCCTTCTTTCCCAGACTCAATGAGGGGCACTTGCAGCCTGGAAACTGGTCTCCTCTCTTCCCCAGCTCCCCTCACAAAGCCAGCTTTTCCTGTCCCCGAGGACACATCATTTTTCCCCAGCCCACTATTCCAGACACAGCCGGGTCACTACACCGTGCCATGAGGCTTTCCTGGGGCACATCCCTTATTTCACTGCGCAGGCAGTATAAAATTGAAGTCACTGCTAAGCACAGATACAGCCATAGCCTGGTGCCCAGGGACCTACTCGTATGATCAGACCCTTTCTGTTAGCTGGAAAACAACGCCAGCAAATTGCCAGCAGCACCAAGCGTGATGCTAATTAACGGTAGAAGGAAGACAAGGCCAGTGGGTGTGATGCACATATAAGATTGCTCAGGGTGGGGGTGGGATTTAGGAGGTCTTTATATATATAAGTGGAATTGAAAGCAGCTGAGCTGATGCGGTCTCTTCTCACAGCAGATGGGACTAGACACCCTAATGGTCCCTTTCCCCCTTGTATATATAATGTTGTGTCTTGGGCCTAAGACACAAATTTATATATATATATAATTTTGTGTCTTAGGCCAAATTAGTCGCGAATTTTTTCAACTGAGCAGAGCGCAGTTGTTCAAGTCTGTGTTGCGCTACCACTGGCAAGTATCCTACCTCTCAGACTAGTCAGCCTGGGACTTCAGATGCACCCAAATCCATGGTGGGCATCCTATGTGCAAACCCCAAGCCCAGAGGCCCTGGAGTTCAGATAGCCCCTAGCCAAAAGGCCATAGGCCATAGTGCTGGGCTCACCTTCCTGTGAGCTGCCCTGTCTCCAAGGCTTGAAATATCTACTCATCTCTGGGCCATGGTGATTCTCGCACCTAGGGACTGGTGTCTGGCCTTGGATAGTTGCCACTTCTGAACTGGTATGAACAAGGAGTCAGCAGATACTCCTACATCTGTGTAACTTACCCCAAGTCCAGGATAGCATTACCGGGGGAAGAACGAGAAGTCAGCCTACACTGGTGTGACTTCCATCTTCCATCCCAGGGTAGCCATTTGCTCAGTGCAAGCGGGCTATGGCCTGCTCCCTACCCCGGTGCAGTGAGGTACTGTAATGGTGCGTACTGGGAACAGCTACCTTGTATGTCTCCTCTAGACCCCATAATCAACACGGGTGTACAAACCCAGTGACCATTACACAGGTGCAAGCAGGCTGCCTGTCCAGGCTCTCAGACGGCACCACGCGCTATGTACGCTTGACATATGGGGCCAGGTACGGGGCCAATCCCGTATGTAGGGGGCCAACCCCGTGGTAACTCTGACCTAGTGGCCACTGAGCCGGTCCATGCAGCTGGACCAGTTCTTCAGCAGAGACTCCCTTCCAGTGACACAGGGGTTTCAAAGTGTGCCCTTGGCTATCAGCAGACAGTCAATGGGGGAAATGAACAGGACTGTCCTTAGGGATCCACCAGAGACACAGAGGAAACTTGGGGCTTTGAATGAAGACCTTGTGGGTGCAAGTCAGTGATGCTGTACCAGGGACAGATTTGTCCCAGTGCAACTCTCTAGCTGTGCCCCAATCCCACCTGAAGTATGTTAGCCCAGCACACACAAGGCTGCTAGGAGAGATCCCTGCCACTCAACCCTGCCACGCGAGTGACTAGCGCAGCCCTCTCCCGACAGATCGCACGCGCTCTGGCAATGATCCTGCAGCCCCTCCCATCCCCCTGCTGTTTTCACAGCCAATGGTTGCTGTGTGATCCCCAGATCCCGAGATCCAGCTAACTGCTTTTCTAGCCCTCCTTACTACGGGCTCATCAGCTTCCAGGATTCGGTCACAAGCCCCTCTGATATTTGACGGCAGTTTTCTCACAGTCCCAGCTCCTGGAGTCATGCGCCTAGAGGAAACTCAGCTTTCCATTCCAGCACCAAGTCTGTAACCCTCTGAAACCTTGCAAACACAACCCCCAAGGCTCAGAAATCAAAAGGAAAATTTAAAACAAAGAGTTTACATTGATTCAATTGACTTGAAATCCCTGTTTTAAAATCTCTGGTGTCTGGGACCAGACTCCCGATCTGCGATCTCTTGGCGTTGGCAATAACTCGCTACCCTGACTCAAATTCCAGTGCCTGCTCCTGGGCCCTGCTGAGAGAGACTTTTGCATGTCTTCAGAGCTCTTCTTTGAGCTGAGTGAGCTGCAGAAATAATGCCCTTGAAGATGTCTCAGTGCCTGTCAAGCTCTTCCTTCCTTCCCACTCTCTGAGGCTCATGCATTTCGGAAACCACCCCCAGTAACTATGTTATCTCCACAGCCACTACCCCTCCTGGAAACCTGACCTTGGGTCTGAAGCTGCTTCTCCTGCCAAGCCCGCTGTGCTGACCTGTTCGACTCTACCCGAACAGCGGGATCTCAGAGCATTATAAACTGCAGAGTGGCTTCAGATTGCTGCGACGACCATCCCAGCCTCCCACCACGTCCCGCTGCAGTGCTACCCTGGCGGGCTGGATGTGGCCATGTAGGACAGTCCCTTGGCAAAAGCCATGGTTCATTCCCAGAGCAAGATTTTGGCTCCATCTCTGCTACTTAATTCTCATTCTTCCTGGGAACTGACACCCTTCCCTCGGGGAGATCCTTGCCTGCACATTTCTTTCTGTGCACTCAAATGTTTGCTCCTTCCAAATTTTTGCTCGTATGTAGTTGCTGAAGATGAGTAAACTCCCCCCCGCTCCAGCCCCAAAGTTGCTTCACTCTTTGGCCTGGATGTTCGCAGGATTTTTACAAGGGTGAAGAAACACGGCTGGGCTGTTCTCCAAGCAGCTTATTTTTCCAGACTAGATGATCCCAGTGAGAGGATTTCTCTTCATTGAGGCTCTTTGGCCAAATTCCCTGTTTCTTTACAGTCTCAGGTTTCAAAGCCTGCTAAGTTTGAGGGAGAGATTTCCTTGTTTCCCCTTCGCTCCCCCCCTGCTGCTCTGGGGCTTTAAAAGCCAAAGGGCGGGGGAACGGGGATGGGGTGAAGGGGGGGGACCTGCGGTCTGTACTTCTTTCTAACATATCCAGGCTTCCCCCACTCCTGGCAACACTTGAAGCTGTTTCCTCAGCAAAACCCTGGCTCACGGGATTCTGCCCGCAACAGCCGGGGCTCAACTTCACTGAGTAATCAAAATAAAAGCCGTTTTGCGCAAAGCCAGGCCCTTGGCGGCTTGAGTCAGCCCCTGCCCATCGTGGGTCACTAGGTTCTGTGGTGGAGCAACACCGACAGCCCGGCTGCACAGCTCTCCGGGCGCCGGCAGTAACCCCAGGGCATCCCAGCCAGAGAGGAGTGACCTTGTGTCCAAATGAACCCTTAGCAGCTGCTCCCACTGGCTCTGCACTGTCTGCTCCCAGGGTATTTCTTAAGAGCTGTTTATCTGGAGGTTTGCTGGAAGCCACCAACACTCCCCACCCAGCTCCCTCCAGCTTCCATAAGTCTGGTCCAAAGTCCGTCGAGAGTCTGTCCATCAACTTCCCTGGATCCTGGACGAGACCCACTGAGCCAGATCCTGGGAGCTGCAGTGCGGCGGCCGTGGTCCCCACTGAAGCCCCTTGCACTTTACAGGAGGGGTGCAACTCTTTGCAGGAGCAGCTCTGATGACAAAAAGCCACTGGCCTCGCACTGCAGCTCTGCACACTGCCCCCAGCCCTGAGGACCTCACAACAAATCATTACATGACACCAACCTCCCAGCCCCAAGCGGCCACAGATGCTCCTCGACCCAGCCCTGGGAGAGCAGCAGGGGGCACGGCACGGCGCGGCCGGCTGAGGCCTAGCGAACCTCGCTGGCGGAGAGCGGAGCTGGGGCTGTGACGCTCTTCCACCTCTCTTGTTTCTAGAGAAGATGGATGGAGCTGGGGACCAGCAGCCCAGCATCAAGCTTAGTTCGCCCCACTGGCTTCCCCACAGAGAAGGCGAGGAGACCAAACTGGGGGATTCCCGCCGGGGGCAGATGCCCCCGCCTTTCTGGGACAGAGCAGGACTCTGGGAAGGAGGAACACCTGGCCTGACTTGAATTCATGAGGACTTGCGAAAACGGAGCTCAGGAGAGCGGTGAGGAGGCCGGCGAGAAGGAAGAGGCAGAAACAAGGCAGAAAGAGACAAAATGAACCCAGCCCCCCTCCGTGCTGAGCTCGCGAAGGACCGGAGAAGGAAGAGCAACTCACTTGTGCAGGCGTGCGAGCAACAGAGCAGCAGCGCGGCGAGGCCCAGGAGAGTCTGCATGGCGTGGGAACGCTGCCTCCCGCTCCGGCGGCGCGTCCTGGCTCCTCTTAGCCCGTGTCCAGAGGCAGCGGCCTGGCCCCAGAGAGCCTCGACGGGCTGCACGGCCACACGATGGGACTGAGGGCAGGCAGGCGGAGGAAGGGGGATCTGCTCCACTCCAGCCTTGGGGCAGTTCCCGAGCTGTCGGTGGCAGAGAAGGAAGCAGGGACCCCGGGCAGACCTGGAGGCTGCGGCTGGTCGTGTCCCGGCTCCTCCGCCAAGGGGATGTGCTGGAGAGGAACTCGCAGCGCCTGAATGTGCGGCACTGACTCAACCCAGCACTGATGACCCAGAGCGGCAGGAAATCAACTCCCTTTAGAGGAGGGTCTGCCAAGCGCTTGCCTGCCAAAAAGAGGGAGGAAATGCCGCTTGTAGAGGCTCCGAGCCTCTGCTGGAGGTCACACACTGACAGCAATGGGTGGGGGCTGTGTCCTGAGGCCGAAGGAGAGCCGGCCAGGATGCTGGGTGCTCACAGTCCTCCCTCCCCACCTCGGGAGGGGGCTGCTAGACCGTGGGTGGCTCCTGGAGGCAGCTCCGTTCCCCCCCACGGGCCTGCATTTGATTTTCTGCAGCCCAGTGAGCCACATACCATCCCCTGGCATCACTCTGTCCTCAAGAACATCTGTAGGGGCCCCAGGGTGGGGGACTATGCACGGAGCTGGGGCATGCACCTCAGGGACTGCAGGAAGTATGTGGACACTGCCTCCTCCTTACCCCGACTCCTTCCCTCAGGAAGGAACATGCCTTAGTGGTTGGTGCACAGCACTGGGAGTCCATTGCTGGCATCTCAGGGACCTTTGGCCAGTCATTACACCCCTCTGTGCCTCCATTTCCCTCTCTGTAAAATGGGCAGAACTGTCAGATTCAGGGAATCTGGAGGGAGGAAGGTTACAAGACTTACAGTCAGTAGCCGGTCTTCAGTGCTATGGATGGCAGGGGACAGAGGGGGGTGAAGTGTCACTCACAGCGCCACGGAGGGAAACCAGGTGGGAACTGCATGTCTGGGAGGCCAAACAGAGACATAAGACCTGAGCAACACAGGTCTGACAACACAGGTCTCATACTGCCAAAGGATAAGAAGTACATAGATGGAAGAAACGGTAGATGTCAAGGCATGTAAATGAGGAGATGCTGTGCTAGTTTGGACATGTGTTATGTAAAGTGAGGTAAACTGTTATGTTTTTAATGTGGAGAGGGGAGGATTTTGATTTTAATGAAAAAAGCCCAACCAAAGAGGTCTCATAGGTCTGACAACACAGAATCTGAAGCACCGCAGCCGCTCGACAGCCCCAGGCAGCCCAGAGAGATCTTGGGGCCTGTGGTGCTGTGGATACAAAGTGGGGGCAGCACCACGTGGACCGTTTTTGCAGGCCTCCCTACACTGCCCCCAGGAACACGCACAGACTTCCAGCGTACTCCACCCGGCAGCACCGCAGGTCAGAGGTAGCGGGAGGTGGTTGTTAATCCGGGCACTGTGCAGAAGTCCAAGGGCTGGTTCACACCAAAGTTACACCTGGAGCAAGGAGCCTGTGGCCCTGGCTCCGACGTGGACGGGCTCTTAGCTGTGAGCTGCGACTGGACACGACAGGGGCCCCAAGGTGGTTCAGGAGGGTCCCCTCTATCCTCACGTGTGGAGCCAGTTTGCAGCCAGGTTAGGAGACAAACGTCTCACAGGGGCCTCATTCTCTGGTTCCTTGCTATCCAGGGACAGGGCTAAAGACCTGCTGCTGACAGAACAACAGGACTCCGCGGAGCTGGGAGCCAAGGAGCCGCAGCGGCAAAGGGGAACGGGTGATCGCTCCCATGACCACAGCGCCTCAGCCCAGGCAGACCAGGCTCCTGGGGCTCAGACAGACCCTTCAGCATTAGAGATGGACCTGCAGAAAAAGGCAGGTCCACCTGGGTGTTTCCCCAGGGTCTGGCTCCTGAATCCACAGCGTGCCATCAGGATAACGGGACAGCACCCGCATGCTGGCAACGCGGAAGGGCTGTGGGTGTCTGGAAAGAGCCCACAGCAGCGTTCAGGACACCATGGAAGATCAGCAACCCATTTGCCTCTCAGCTACTTACAGGCTGCTCTTGCTCCCTGCTGCTCTCAAGCACCCGGTCCCTCGCTCTCCCAGACTGCAGGGCTCCTCTCGGCTGCTCCCCCACAGCCCCCTGGCATCCCAGGTCCCAGATGGGGGAAACGAGTACTGGGAAGAACAAGGGTCGAAGGCGGGCCTCCAAAGCCACTGCTGCTCCATTGCCATCTCAATGGGAAACGGGGACACAGAGGACTGGCTTGGTTCCCTTTCTTGCTTGCACTCAGGTGCACCAGGGCAGGACCTGCCACCCCAGGCTTGGGGGCCAGGTCTGCCATGCCTGCAAACAAATGAACAGGTGGCACCAGGGATCAAAGGCAGGAGCAAATGTTTACCCCAGTGCTTCTGCATGGCAGCAGCCATTGAACGGCACAGAAGATGTTTATGTAGCTGTGGGGCAGGAGGAGGTGTCACAAGGATGCCAAGAGCCAAGCGAATGCCTCACCCGTGGGCTTCAGGCTGGAAGGAGGTGACCAGAAAGCTACAGCAACAGCCACAGGGTTGGCCAGGCAGATGGAAAGCAACACAGTGCTCATACAGCCAGCGAGGCGCCCAGTGAGAGCAAGGGGGCAAAGAGGCGCAAGAGCTCAGCTCCAAGGGGAGAGGGTGGGGAAGGCCGATCCCCTGCCCCCTCTCACGCTCCCCCCCCAGCACCCTCCAGGGCTCGAATGCCACTGTTGGCGCCTTCCCTTCCAGTCAAATCCTCCCTCTAGAGCACACGCTCTCAGCCAAGCCTCGCCCAAGGAGCCCTCCTCCAGCAGACGCCTGGGCTGCGTCCAGTCTGGCCCTTCATCCGGTGCCTTACACGTCTGCCTTGGAGCGTGTCTCTCTCCACGCCGCATGCTGGATGAGACACATTCCTGACTGGCCGGTTCCCATTGACTTCAGGAGATCAAAGAGGAACATGACCTGAAAGGCCTTGCCTCCTGGAATAGCTGTATATACAGCTGGCCCTCTGCATTTCCCCCTCTGTTATCTTTGGCCTGGCCGGGGCTAGAGGCAGAGATCGATGGATTGATCCATCTTCAAGGTGGGTGGGAAGTGCCCTGCTGACAACCCGCATATTTGTGGTAACATTTCTTCCTGGCCAGTTGCCCCAACGGCAGGAAAGAACGAGCCTTAGCCTTGGCGTAGGGAGAGGACAACAGGAACAAAGCGTGCGGAGGTCCCGGTGCCATTGTTTGCTGTTCCCCGAGACGTGTAGGCTCAGCCGCGGCTCCTTCAGCCCACAGTTCCTCCCTGCGAGCAGCACAGAAGGTGCAGGACCAGGCTCAAGTCCTGGCAGAGGTGTCTTCAGAGTCAGGGGCAGCCTATCCCCCAGCCCCAGGCCCACATTAGCACAAGATCCTTATGTCTCTCACCTTTTTCTTTTTTTAAATTAAAATTATATGTATGTGTGAGAGAGAGAGTTTTATATTGTGTGTGTATATATGCGTGCACACACACGCACACACATACACACACACACACATATATACATGTACACCAACCCCTGTTATTAACTTTCCATCACACATCTTAAAACCGCATTAAGAAACCTGCACTTTCCGTTACAACAAATGCACCCACTCCCCTGCACACCTACCCTCCACCCTCACCTGC
This sequence comes from Gavialis gangeticus, assembly GCF_001723915.1. Classification (NCBI taxonomy): domain Eukaryota; kingdom Metazoa; phylum Chordata; order Crocodylia; family Gavialidae; genus Gavialis; species Gavialis gangeticus. The sequence continues at coordinate 14,120,494 of NW_017729011.1, read as the reverse complement.
CCCAATCACACTCCTTTGTAAGCCCCAAATTGGGGTTTGGGCTATTCTCAGTTCATTCACTGTCACTTCTGCAGCTGCTAATCCTGTTGTAGTCCTTCTTGTGGTCTCCAGGTCCAGCTGCATCTCTGTCCTCTTCTCCTCCCGAGGGGTCTTTGAACAACCTGTGCCAGGTGTCACTTTTCCAGATGAAGTCGGCTGCGTCCTCACTCTCCATCCTCACTCACCGATTTCTGGCGGTAGGACTGAAGTTCGCTCAGAAACATTTTAACACAG
>NW_017729011.1:14116495-14120115 GCF_001723915.1 Gavialis gangeticus | reverse complement strand
CATCTCTGTCCTCTTCTCCTCCCGAGGGGTCTTTGAACAACCTGTGCCAGGTGTCACTTTTCCAGATGAAGTCGGCTGCGTCCTCACTCTCCATCCTCACTCACCGATTTCTGGCGGTAGGACTGAAGTTCGCTCAGAAACATTTTAACACAGCCTGCTTCCTTGAGCTCGGCGTGCCTGTATAACAGGAGGTTCCTGCATTGCCACAGGGCGCTCCTGACACAGGACACAAACTGGTGGAACCGCGTTGCCTGGGACCCCTGCTGCTCAGTCAGGTGTCCACACATCGCCGCCTCCCTTGTCGTCAGCCTGACTCCTGTCGCTCTTTCAAGGAGCTGGCTTACCTTTTCCCTCACACCCTTGGTATAGGGGCAGTACCATAAGAGGTGATCAGGAGTCTCTGCTTCTTTTCTCGCCTGCCCATTTGGCACAGCAGCCACTGGGTCATAGACCCCTGCTCTACATTGTGTCAGGGCGGCCAGGGAAAGATCAGCCTCCTCCCTGCATTCCTGAGGCTGGGCACCCATCATGAAGGTTGTGTTTGCTCTTATTTAACATGGGAAAAAATAAGAAACAAAATGAGGGATCAATCCCAGCTCTCTTCCCCTTTGGATGCCCATTCCATCACAACAACCTCCAGGTGCCCAAGCCTCTACCCATCTGTGGTACTGCCGTCACCCCCATTGCCCTGTGAACAGCAGCATCTTCCCATCTGCAGCATGCTTACCCCCTACATGGGAATAATAGTGCTGCCCTCCCATTTCACAGATGGGGATACTGAGGCAGTGAGCATTTAAGTGCTTTGCTCAAGGTCATGAAGTCTGTAGCAGGGCAGGAAATGGAACTAGGGCGCCTTGAGACCCAGGGTAGCACTATTACTACTGGGACATCCACTCCTCCCTGCTTAAATGGGCTTGGCCCTTGAAGGGAGAGGAAAGGACTAATTCTCCTCTCCTTCTAATTTTACTTCCATTGAATTCTGGCTTCACTGGAGTTATTCCAGACGACACTAGTGTTCACGACTTGTGTCTACTTTGTGCAAGTGTAAGCCTACCCAGTTCTGCTCCCTCTCATCTCCTCACTTATTCCCTTTCACTGGCTGATGTAACTAATCAGCTCCAGAGCCACCTACTTCAGCACCAGTTACAGCACAAGGGAAGCTGATGGAGTGCTTGCCCTTGGGCAGTAGGTCTGCCTGCATGCTGGTGCTACCTCCTGCTGGAAAGGGTCACAGCAAACTGGGCCACACTGCCCATAGATGCTGCTCAAGTCCAAAAGCAGACAAGATTCTTTGGATAAATCTGATATCTTTTATTAGACCAACTCAAATAGTTCGAAAAATTCTTCCTAGCAAGCTTTCAGAGTCTTCGTCAGCCTGACGAAGGGTGTTTGTGCCCAAAATCTTGCTAAGAAGAATTTTCTATTTGAGCTGGTCTAATAAAAGATATTGGATTTACCCAAAGAGACTTGTCTGCCTATGTCCTTAGACTAACACAGCTACAACCTACACTGCCCAAGTCCAAAGGCACAGAGGACTGGAGGAGCAAGCACAGGTCTAGTCTTTGAGGTCAAGAGATCCTGTGGTCCCATCTCAGCAGTACCACTGACTTGCCACGCTCCTCCTGCCCCTGGGAGCCGTCTGAAGGGGATGTTAATGAGGTGTCCTGAGAGGGTGGGCAAAAAGTGAAAGCTGCAGTTGCATTTAAGGGACTGTTAGTACCCAGAGAGCGATGGAGAGCAGGTCTGCATGCATTTGGCACCACTCTTGTATTTGATATAATCAGTTTTGCCATTGACCTTAACCATATCCATGCAACCCATGACCTCCTTGGGCCAGAGGGTTTCTTCTACTTGCTGCTGTGTTCCTCTGGCCCTTACTGCTGTGTGTGAAATACACTGGGCTACAGGCATTTCCTTGAGACAAAAGGAGTAAGTTAGGGGGTGAGGGGATGTCAGTGAGTTGAATCGAAACTGCTTCCTACTTGACTTCTCTGCAAAAGCTCCAGTGGGAAGGGATCAGCTGATGTGGGAGTCAGGCCACATAATCCTGAGGGAAAAAATGTGACTTTTAATGACATCTTGAGCAGCCCAATCATTTAATCAGAGGGGTCAGGTAAAGGCCAGAGGTGGTGTTAATGTCTCTGCATTACACTGTGTTCTTATACTAAACTTTGGGTTCCTGGAGTGTGAAGCCAAATATCCACTGCGCAAAGTAGAAGGGATACAAGAAAGGCCCCACAGGGCATGGCGCGCACACACACACACACACGCACACACTGTGTATGCATAAGGGTATACAAGATGATCCACTGTATAAGTGTACGCAGCCATGCAAGGTCCTATCATACACAAAGTGACCGCTTGCCAAAGCACGGGGGCACAAGGTGATGTCAATCAACCTGAAGAGCTGCTATATGACCTACTGAGCCAAGCTGGTATCTGTAAGGGGGCTAAACCCAGTCTCTTATTTTGTCTAAACTACAGAAAACTTAAGCGGCTGAGGCCTGACTTCCTTCTAGCTCAGGGGCGGGCAATTATTTCAGGCGGAGGGCTTGCTTTTGGCAAGCCACCAAGGGCCATGTGACAGGCAGCCAGGGGAAGATAAATATTAGTTTTCTAAATGTTTTTAGGGGCCCTGTGGGCCAGGTAGAATGGCCCGGCAGGCTGCATTTTGCCCACCCCTCTTCTAGCTCCTTGAATAGACCCAATAGCTGTAGGAAGTACATATGAAACATCTTGATTGGGAAGTGGTTCAAGCTAAGCAAGCTTCCTAATGTCTGATTTCTGGCAATCAGATGCCCAAGTCCACTGTCTGTGCACTCTCTACCAGGCTTGCTGGCAGGCTTGTTCCCATAAGGTCTCCTCATGTCTTGGAGCCTGTATGGTCTAGCCATTTCTTCTAACACTGGTTCCAGGAACCAGTGGGGTTTGCGTTTACAGAGACTCTCTCTGATAACAAGGGCGAAGTGGGAAACAAATCCCCTGGAGTTGCACACAAGTAACTTTAACCCTAAAATTTAGGCTTAAAAAAAAAAAAAAATCTCTTCTGGCTATATCAACATCACCCAGTCCCAATGCACTGATCACTTCTGAAAGCTCTTCTCAAAGTAATAACCAGGTTCTACTTCAGCACCGAGAGGGGAGATCTATAGACAGACCAGTTCGGTGAGGCTTTTTGTACCTCCACTCTGAGCACTGAGGAGTGTTTTTCAGTGTGCCCATTTACAGGGACTGGATGGATAGTGACATCAGTGCCAGGAGAAAACCCAGAGTTAATGCCAACCCTGCAGTTTGAAGTGATATAAATGCTCTGGCTACTGTGGATTAGAACAAGCCCTTCCCAGGGGGCCCACTAGCCCAAGTCTGCAAACTGCCTCGTTCCTTCCACATTTTGCTCTAGCCCAGCGGCTTGCAAGCTTTTTAGATTCACCCCTTGGAAAATGCCAGCTCTGAGTTTTCGCGCAGTTTTTATTATGGAAAACTAGAGCAATTCTTCCATTGCAAAGAACTCAGACAGACCACAACAGGGCAGAACATTTTTGACGCTATGCATTCCTATTTGAAACCTCTGGTTTTATCTTATAGTTTCATAGTTTCTAGGGTCGGACGGGACCTGAGCA
>NW_017729011.1:14108189-14116484 GCF_001723915.1 Gavialis gangeticus | reverse complement strand
TTCTTGAGGTGCATCCTCCTTGGTCGTACAACCCTGCAGGGCTTATAAATTATAAATCAGGTGTAGGCGCTTGCACACGTAACAGTGCTAATATTACACAGCACTCCAGTGTCCTCAAAAGGATTTCATAGCACCCCAGGGTCCTGCAGTATTTTGGGTAAGAATTGTTGCTCTAGCCACCATCACAGATGGGTGGTAGATGAGATGGACCACGGGTCTCCCCTAGTCAGCCAGCTTCCACAAGTCCCCTCCTAATTTTGCAGATGACACAATACCCCCAGTGCAGTGCGCTCCCCACCTACAGCTGCACACTTCAATGCAGTGTTGAGCATCTATGCAATAACACAGGCGAGGTGCCCACCTGGCAATAAAGTGGAGAGCAATCTGCAGCAAGAGCATGCTGCCACCTCCTGGCCAGCTCTGAAAAAGCAATGGGGACAGGCATAGGGCTCCAGAGATGGGTAAGTCCCTTGGGATGGGGGGGTGGTAGTGATTTCCAGTGGCATAGGTCAGTAGTTCTCAACCTTTTTTGTACTAGGACCCATTTGTAAACATCAATGGCCAGTCCTGACCTAGTGCCCCTCACTCCCGACCCGATGCCTCCTACCCCCAGGCCCCCAGTGTGTGGGGCATGGGGGGTCCCAAGCAGCCCCTTGCAGGCTGGAACTCTGCCAGCCTTCAAGGAAAAAGCCACAGTTTCCCCGCATTTTTCTCTTTAAAGCAGAATCCATTTTAAAGTTCATTAATTCATTTTTAAAGTTTGTTCGCAATCCTTTCGTATATTCTTGTGACCCACTTTTGGGTCGCGACCCATAGGTTGAGAAATGCTGGTATAGGCACTGCTGAGCTGAGCCTTCTGCATGGTCGGAGGGGACAAACGCCTGCTTTCTGCCTCTTGTTGAGGTCTTTGACTGGGAAGTGGCACGGCCAGTACAGTGCTACACCTGACTGTGAAACCTTGTGTAATGCAGAAGGCAGGGTAGATTTGCACCTTATAGACTAACCAAAGTAGATATAGATACAGCACAAGCTTTCATGAGTGGAGGCTCGTGACATGCCCACGCTCTGGCCGAGGCATGCTACTGAAGTGACCTGTGCTGTTTGGAGGAAACAGCTGTCCACAACCGCCAGCCAGAAGATTTGCACTCACTACAAACCCTGCAGAAGCCCAGCAACAGCACCACAGCAAGGAATATTTCTTCCTCTCACTGCCACCTTTTCCCTGGAGGCTGTGGTGGGGCAAGGCCCGTTTTCAAGGAAGTGCCCAAAGAAAAGGCCATGGGGTCCCATAGTGCCAGGGAATTTTAGCAGAGACGGGAACTGGAATATAAGTGCGACCTAGAAACCCATATTCAGAGGACGCAGGATATGAACTCAGAGATGGGGCAGTCCCAGGTGGCTGGGGCTGGCAGTGACCAGAAGGCCTGGTGGAGCAGGGAGAGCTAAGTTTTGGACAGCATTGAGTTCCCTACAGATGCAGCTAGGCACCAAGTGGGATTTTTAAAGGACTCTGAAAATCCCAGTTGGAGCCTTTAAAAATATCCAGCCTGAGACAGCAGCTGTGTTTGTGGAAGCTCCCCCAGAGCGAGGAGGAATACCAGGGCCAGGAGCAGCCTGGCCTTATGCTGAAGCCGAGGGCCTGGGCAGTGCTCCCATACCTGGGGAGCAGCAAAGCCATGCTACTAGCTTGCTGGGGCTAGATCTTCCCAGGCAGGCCCCACAGAGCACAGCCTGCCCTACAGGGCTGGTGGTGACTGTACCTTTTTGCCTTTGGCTACGAGGCTGCAGTCCTGTCTGCTCCCTCTTGCAGATTCGGTTCCAGCCGCTGGTTCTGCACGCTGAGGCCCCGCACGGAGAATTTCCCACAGACGCGCTGCTTTCGTTTCCCAGCAGCTTTCTAGGCACTCCAGTTCCCCTCGCCTCCTTGCCTGCAGTATTGTTTGGGCTGCGGAGGGAGCTGGCAGGTTAGGGAAAGGATAAACAGCCCAGGACTCCAGGTTTCCCAACTGGGGGGCTGTAAGAAAAACAACCATAAATAAAAAAGGGAAGCAGGAGATGACCTATTAAAAGCAGAAGCTTGAAACCCCCCCTTGATTGACAGTAAGTTTGGAGACCACCAAACCAACTTCAATCGGCTTAAGCTTGCCCTGTTCTGCCTTCTGCAACCCAGCAACAGCACGTAGAAGGACCCCAGACTTGTAGAAATTCCCCAAAGATGCACGCGCATATATGCCTTATGCCTATGTATACTTATATTTGCATATGTATGACCTGTTAACATAAAGAGTACTATCGAACTCAGATCTGGGGAGCTCTTTGTCTTTGAAACATTGAGTACCCCTCTGCAGAGCAATAAACTCGCATACCGGACACTGCCTCATTCTCTGCCTAATTAATCGCAGCTAGGAACGAGCCCAAAGACAGGACGTGGCCAGTGCTCCTCAGTATATGAGCACACCCTTCGGTGTATGGGTGCTACGCAGTAGCTGGCCAATTTCCCCGACAGGGCAAACAAATTGTTAATGGAAGAACTACCTCACCCAGGCTCCTTGCTCAGCCCTTTGTCTGGAGAGCCTGATAATGCAGCTGCCTCTGTGGAAATCCAGCTGCTTGTTCCCCCCAGGGCCCAGCCTCCAGAGCAATCCCAGTAACAGCAAGCACCTGTGCTGGGCAGGAGAAGGGCACTGTTAACTCTTCCCGCACCAGGGCCCACCCAGCTTCCCCTATCCCCACAGTGACACAGGTTCAGCAAAGTTGTTTGACTCAGCAGTAGCACAGCAGAGGAAACTGAGGCACAGGCTGGGGAAGCAGCTTGCTCCAGGTCACCAGTGTCAGAGCCTGGGTAGAAGCCAGCACCTCTTGACTGCTCTGACCACTTCATTGCTGGGGGGCGGAGGAAGGCCAGGTTTGGGGGCTTCAGGATGAGGCAGCAGGTTGGAGTGGGAGGACCAGGTTCCCTGTCTGCTACTCCTGGCTGGCTCCCCTGGCTGCAACACACCAGGCCCTTCATCTACTTCCATGCCTTTGCACAAGCTCCACCGCGGTGACAGCAGGACACTGCAACACTCTTCCAAAAGTGCAGGCCTGCAGACTGCCACCTGCCCCTGGCTGCACGGTCCCCTGGGGAGCACACGCTGCCTGGGACGCCGGCCTCACTCCCCCTGCCTGCGGCATCCATTGGCCACCTGCCCCACGGCCGCCGGCGCTGCCTTCGGTGGAATGTGTCCCCCCACCGGACGGGCCACATCCTTCCCGTCCGGCATTCCAGGCGCGTGCTGTGTCTGCCCGGGCCCGGGCAGCGCCCAGCCAGGGGTGATTTGCTTGTCAAGGCCCCACTTGCTGTTCCTGTTTATGAGCCGGGCTCATCAGCCACGTATGCGGAGCCGGCTCTCGGAGCACGTTTGTAGTACTGGCTTCCTTCCTTGTCACCATCTCAGCAACTCCTGCTTCTTTCAGACAGCCTCCTTTCTCCCGACCTTGGCTTTGCTCAAGTCCCGGCGGCCTGCTGTGCGGCATCCTCTCTGTCCCAAGCAGGGCCCAATCCAAAGCCCTTTGAAGTCCAAAGCAAGGGCCTGGCTGACTTCAATGGGCCACGGATCGGGCCCACGAAGCCCTCCCATTTGCACTCAGCCCTGGTTCATGACCGTTGCTGCTCAGCCACAGCAGCCCAGTGGACCAGCCTGGGAGTGGCAGCACAATGCGGCGTGGGATGTGGCACCAACTCAGCCAGCAACTGTGGGGTGGGAGGTGGCACCAACTCACCCCAGCCTTTTCTCCGGAGCGGGGTCTGCTTGGTGTGCTGGCCTATTCCTGGCTGGTGGATGCCCAGCATCTCATCAGCTCCCTCCCTCTACAGCAGGCTGATGTCAATGGCACAGGAGGACAGAAGCTCTATATAGGTTCTCCCACTAACCTTGGCTCACGCTTGGGGTACAACCAAGAGCCCCTGCCCATGACTGCCCTCCATCCAAGCAAAGAAAACAAGGCCCATTAAGGAGGGAGAAGGGGCTCTCCCTCAGGGCCCTGGCAGTGCTAAGGGGTGGAAGTGACCATCCTTGCAGAGTCTCCTTGGACACAGGAAATCAAATGTGAGCACCATGTCACCAGGACAGCAAGCCTCAGTGTCCGTAGCAGCTGGAAGATGGTGCCACTTGCCAGATGGCATGCCCTGGCATCATGCTGGGGGGAATTCACCTTTACCAGCCCCTTCCCACCCCCAGGCAGAGTCAGGCTCCTTTCTGGTGAAAAAAAGACAGCGTCACAACCGGGGAGGATGGCAGGTCCCGATAACAGGCACACGTCAGTGCTCCACTCCCCCAGCCCCAAACATAAAGGCACAGCTCACTCCTCAAACCAGGTTTCAGCCACTCTTTTTAATAACAACGTGGTGCTGTACATTCGGGCAGCAGGTGCACCCTGCCACCGTTAAGACTTGGGGGTTGGGAAGATTTTTTCTTTGTAAGTACTCATGGTTTTCACCATTGTTAGAAAAAAAAAAAAACAACCAAAAAAATAAAACCGGAGGAAGAGTTAGAACTAAAATGCATGAGAGGGAGAGGAAGACTGTGTGTGTGTGTGTGAGGGAGCATGAGAAACTCCTCTGTGTGTGTAAGGAAGGAGAGACATAAGACTCTTGTGCACATGTATTTGACAGAGGGAATGTAAGAGAAACTCCTGGGTGTGAGAGTGGGGAGCATAAGAGATTCTCATGGGTTGGTGTCAGTAAAAAGCTCAGTAAGACAGAGACAGAAGGAGGCACAGTGTTTAATTCGGCATGGTGCTGAGAGGAGCCGGCCAACCCACAGAGCACTCAGAAGCCATGAGAAGGGGGTGCAAAAGCAGGCAGAGAAGGGCTTTCAGCGGAGACACACTTCAGCCTCAAGCACCTGCCCTGGAGACAGGGGATGCATCAAAGCCTCAGGGCAACCAGGCTCCTGGTCAGACTGTGCCCTTGTGACTGAGGGCAGGGATTTTTCTGGCCCCTGCCCCTTGCTGGCAGTGCTGGCAAGTCCTGGTTCCAGGCAGGCTACACTGCAGTGGGCAGTGGAAGAGACAGGGGGGCAAAAGGATGCTTCACAGTGGAGTCATCCCAGCCATGGCTAACCGCTGTCTCCCCCATCCATTGTGGGGAGCAGTGTGGATTGAGGGCCAAGCAGTGTCTATGCTACTGCATGTCTGTGGACTGGGAGGGTCTCACTCAGACCTGGCTCCAGTGAGGATTTCTCTGTGCTTCATTCAAAAATCCACGACATGAAAGCTCATGCAAACTGCCTGCCTTGTCGGAGCATCCACCCCACCCACACACGCCTGCCCCGTCCTGAAGCAGTTCCCTCTCCTCCTGCTGGTGCTGTCGAGTGGGATAAACAGGCTACTTCCTGCCCTTAATCAACCTCAGGGAGGGGTGGAAGGGGCCGGGGGGGGGTGTAAAATATCTGGAAAGAAAAACTCATTTCCTGCTGCAGAAGAAAAAGATAAAGTCTGGGCTCATTCAAGTGAACTTTACTGCAGGGAGAGGGGAAGGAGCCAAACACAATGTCCTTGAAATTTCCTCCTTGGGGCTCTGTCCATGAAAACAGGATAAAGCCACTTCCGCTGTCTCTGCCATTGAGCTGGAATGAGAGACAGGGCGGGAGAAGATGCTCACTGGCTCTCTGTGCTGGGGGCGGGGGGGCCGTGGCTCAGCTCTGAGTACAGTGCAAGGGGGTCTGTAGTGCTCTCTGGGGGGAAGGAGAGTGAGAGGGGAGGCTGGGGGGAGGCAGGGCCCCTTCCCACTTTACTTCAAGGTGTCCAGATGAGTGCAGACCTGTTTGAAGACGTCGTCCACAGTGCCTTCTGCGTTCAGCTGCAGGATTGGAACAGGAGGGAGCCATTAGGGACCAGGCCTCAAAACAGACCCAGCTGGGCACTGCCCAGGCCTTGGGCCATCCGAATGCAGGCTAAGCCCCCTGCCACCGAATGCATGTCATAGTCACGGCCATGATAGCTGTGCTGCACGTACCAGCTAGGCTGAGCTCAAGGACAGAGCTCAGGACACTGGGCCAAAACCTGCCTTGGGGGTAACTCTGATGAAGTTTATGGGGTTGCACAGGGGATTTCTTTGGCCCAGGGCCCCAGGGCCAAGTGGCCCATTCCATGGGGGAGCAGGCTGTCCCTTGGAGCACTCCCAGGGGATCCATCTCAGGCCTGATTTAAATTCCTGCAGGTTTGGACCCTGGATTGGGGAGGGAGGAAAGGGGGCATCAGAGTGAGGAACCAGCAGAGACTTGGAGAAGCCTGCGAAGCTTTGGGTGATAACTTAACATTTACCTAATTGGTTTGGGGGCAACTCCTGCCCTTCCCACCACCACCACATACCTCACAGCAGCCCCTGTTCCTCCAGGTCTGCCCCCCTCCTTCCCTGCCTCCCTCCAAGCCCATCCTGACCCTTCTCTGTATCCGGGCTCCCCCACCTTCCTGGCACTGGTAGCTTTCCAACTACCTCTATCAGGCTCAGAAAGCCCCCTGATGCTTCTCCTTCCGCCCTAGGGCCCATGACTCAGTAGCCCCCCTCCTCCTTGGCCAATCCTCATTGAAGTCTTGGTAATCAGCCTCAAACACCATGTGCTCTGCGACAGGCTGGGGTCAGAGGCCTCTCCATGTGCATCTTGCCCCCATAGCCCCTGGGAATCCCCAGACAGTGAGACATGCAGATGGCGACTGGCTTAGAGCCAGCCAAGCCTACATCAGCTCTGCAGGGTCTCGGTACAATAGTGACGGGCAGAAGGGCTGGAAAAACCAGTCACGGTCCCAGAGTCTGTCCCTGGCCCAGTTGGAGCCCAGGATCCCAGGATCCCAGGGCTGACTCACCTTCCGAACAATCCCTCTGCTCTCATAGAAGGCAATGACCGGCTCCGTAGCTTTGTAGTAGGTCTCCAGGCGCATCTTAATCGTCTCCTCATTGTCATCTGCCCGACCGCTGGTCTCCCCCCGCTTCAGCAGGCGCTTGACCATGGTGTCTTTCCCAGCGTCCACATACAGCAGCAGTGTTGGGGGCCCGATCTGTGGGGCAGAGGAAGGTTGGCCACCAATCTGTCCAGCCAGGGGTCCTGCAGCACAGGGACTTGAGGGCAGCTGAAGCCTGGGCCTGGAGCCATCCCTTCATCACTCCAACCTGGATGGTGGCCAAAGGGGGACTCTGGGGCCTGGGCACTGTCTGGCTTAGGGACAAAGAGCAGTGGATAACTAGGGCCTGAGCCATTGAGATATCCCCCTCCCCAGCTAAGACAAAAAGGGAGAGTGGGGCTGGAGCAATTGTCCTACCAATCTGACTCAGTGAGCAGCAAAAATGGAGGTGTGACCCTGACTGCACCAACAGACACTCACACCGGCCACTCCTAAGCAAAGAGATGGGGAATTTGGGGCTTCCCGTGCCCCTGGCCAGCTGCCACTGCAGAGCGTGCTGTTGCATGTGTGACGGGGGGCAGTCCAATGGAGCTGACTTCTTTTACACATGCTTGTTGACCCCTGGCTACTTCCCACCCTGCCTGGTGCGTTTCACCCTGCCACATCCTTCCCCGAGCCTGGTAAAAAAGACCATCTCAGATTGTTTTTGCAGCTGTGACTCTACAGAGCAGCCACAGTGCCGCCATGTGCCAGCCCTGTGCATTTCAGCCAGGGATCCTTCACCACCTCCCCATCAGGGTTTCCGCCCCAGACTTTACAGGCCGGCACTAACAAGGTTACCGTTTTCCTAGAGTAAATTATGAGACCTTCCTCTGAGGTCAGACTCCTGGACAGTTCATGGAACAGCTGGCCATGCTCTAACCTGATTACTGGCACCCGAGTGTACAACTCTCACTGCAAACACCTCCCAGTAATAGGCTGAAGGGACTCCGTGCAAACCCCTGTATGGTGGAGCAGGACAGTTGTTTAGGAGTCCAAGACAATGCTATCCTGGCAGTTTGGGAGAGGATGCAGGGAAGACTCTGACATCCAGCTGAAACAGAGGAGTGAGTAATTCAGGGAGGCAAGAGTCAACAGCCCGGGTGTGGGCAGGACAGTGGGGCTAGAATGCCTTCTCCACCTCAACCTTAAGACAATGCTGATATCATGCCATGGCATGCCCTCAACTTCTCCCAGGGAGATTTCATCTTCCTAATGAGCCCCCCCCAAACCTGAGCCTTCTGGGATTGACTTTGCAGCCTCCCACACAGCTGCAGAGCAAGCCCCAGCCTGCCCAGCCTGTGATTGCTGACAAGGCTGCAGCAGGTGCTCTCTGGAGCACCAGTGGAGGGCAAGGGGGTGTAACTGCTCCCA
>NW_017729011.1:14078786-14103189 GCF_001723915.1 Gavialis gangeticus | reverse complement strand
TCCTAATGAGCCCCCCCCAAACCTGAGCCTTCTGGGATTGACTTTGCAGCCTCCCACACAGCTGCAGAGCAAGCCCCAGCCTGCCCAGCCTGTGATTGCTGACAAGGCTGCAGCAGGTGCTCTCTGGAGCACCAGTGGAGGGCAAGGGGGTGTAACTGCTCCCACTGCTGCTGGCACAAGCTGGTTGTAGCTGTCCTGTGGATCGCGTTCCCTTGCCGAGCCCTGGGCAGCCCTGCTCTCCCTCCCACATGGCTCCTGTTCTCAGTGTAAAGGGTGTGTGCTGCCAGAGAGCATGTGGGAAGGCTCACAGCCCTCTTAAGAGTGCCAAAGGTCCTGGCACTCCCTGCCTCACCTTCTTCTCGAACTCCTCGCCTTGCTTCACCTCTCGGGGGTAGCCGTCAATCAGGAACCCTTTGGAAACATCTGCCTTGGCCACCATGGCATCCCTCAGCATATCGAGCACTGTGTCCTGAGGGCAGAGGGAAATGCTGGCATTCAGGGCAGGGCTGGGGACAGCGCTTCCCATTCCAGTCTCACCACAGCTTTGCACCGTCCCCCACAGCTTCCAGGCTCCCCTTCTCAAAGCCACAGTGGCAGCAGGGCTCAGCCAAGTCATTGCACAGGATCCAGGGGTTGTGCGTAGCGCTCTGCTGCTTCACTGCAGCAGGTACCATGAGAGGAAGGAGGAGAGATTCTTCCATCCATCTGGGCCTTTATACTGTGCCTGTCACCCTAGCATCCGGTTGCCTACACTCAGAGGTGGATCTTCCCTTCTGTGCTACCCTAACCTGCCCTACTTCCCAGCTACCAGGAGCTACTAGTTTCCTGGGAAGCAAGTTTCCTAAGCTACCCTCTGGGAGCTGGGGAAGAGGTGCTCTACTAACACCCCCACAAACTAGTCTGCCAGTCTCAGATATCCACGATGCACTGTGCTCGCCAGACGAGACGTCCTGCTGTGGCCTCTGAACTGGGTGCTCTCACACAGCAGCACAGGTATACTGGGAACCTCCAAGCTACTGTATTTAAGAGCCTGTACTCACCAGGGGCACCAACTCTCCTTTCTCCATGATGGCTGAAAGCTTCTTCCCCCTCTCAGAGCCGGAGCCAACCTCTGCCCTTAGCAGGTCGCCGGTGGACAGGTGGGTGTACCCATACTTCTCGACAATTTTTTCACATTGGGTCCCTTTTCCTGAGCCGGGCCCACCTGGAATTCATATGAGGGCAACAGCTGCATAACCAAGATGAAGCTGGAGGAAAAAGAGCCCTGACACCTCCTAGGGAAAATCCCCACTGAGAGCTGTAATCCCCAGGGATACCCAGGAAAGGTCGAGTCTACTAGATCAGTATTTCTCAAACTTTTAAGTAGCAAGTACCCCCTAACTTCTGAACAGTTTAATAAGTAACCCAACACTCAATTTTCCAGGGGATTTTATATTTACAGACTAATGTTTGCCATCTGTTGCAAGAAGGGCTGTGCATATAAGGCTGTGATATGACAGATGTCTGACCTGGTGTGGGTATGGTTGCCATCTTTTTACACCGGGGTGCACAACTCAAGTATGTACCTGGGCTAGAGGTGATGTGGCCCAAAGCCAGAAGGGCTGAACCCAGTGCTGTGCAATGCCCAGCACGCCAAATTATTACTGGGGAATTTAAAGTGCCGCGCAATGCTCTGTGCACCAATTTTTTTGTCATAGTTTTGAGAAGAAAAGAGGGTGAGAGAGAGAGAGACAAAAAGAGGGCAAGAGAGAGAGTGTTGGGGTACCCGCATACCCCCAGGGGTACACGTACCACTGGTTGAGAAACCATGTATTAGACTGCCCACTACCCCCAGGGATGAAAGGCAGGGAAGTACAGATCCGTGCAGGGCCCCCCAGGTTGCAGGGAAGCCTGCTTATCCCCCACAGTGTCAGCGTGTCCTCAGCTGACATCTTCCTTAAGTGTCCCCCAACCTCTGCTACCAACTCTAATTTAGCTCATGCTGGTAATAACAGAAAGGCAATTGATGCAGCAAAGAGGGGAGAAAACTGTAATGCACACAGCAGCTGGTGCTTGTGGGCACTTTGCCAGACAGTCATAACTGAAAGATGCCAGGGATTAAAAGGGCTCCCTCCAGGTGAGGCATGGGGCACATGGGTGCCACGCAGGCAGAGCTCTTGCCTTGCTGCACCCTAGTGATGGATTACAAGAGGCCCTCCGTCTCCAGATGCCTTTTGCAGGTACGTGTAAGAGCCCTCCCCGCCTGCCAGGCCATCCTGACGCAGTGCCAGCCTCCTCTCTAGGTGCACTCTAAGGATTTGAGCCTGTCCTGTTTTAAATGATGGACTCAACTTCCCTTGAGAGGCCAGAGCCAACGTTTGCAGATGAGCACCTTGATTTTTGGAGCCCAACCTGAGACAGCTGGGAAGAGCCTTGACTGCCTGAAAGTGCTGAGCACCTGCCCCCTGGAAACTGCGAGTTCCTGCATGGCACCTCCGGTCAGACCTCGGAAATCACTGCCCTCCCCGGACAGCTTGGCTGAAAACCCTCCGACGGTCCCCGCAGACACAACCTGGCCTTACACACCTCCGCAGCCACCCTGCCCCTAAGGACTTCCCAGAGCTTTCTGAGAGCCAAGTGCCAACTTACCCACCACGAAGATGATCTTGTGGTTCTTCAGCTTTTCTATGGGAGAAGAGGAAAAATAAAGCAGAGAGTTAGTCTGAGGGAGATCATGGGAAGGAAATAGCCAGCCAGCTGGAATGGCTTGCTCTTTTTGAGGCCCTCCTAAGGGGACCGGCCATGGCTGCCTGGAAATGGAGCAGACTTGGCAAGAAAACCCAGTTCCCGCAGGCTGAATCCAAGCAGAAAAGCAGCCGTGTGGCTGGCAGCAGCCCAGGGAGCCCTTGTGGGGTTGCTCTCCCCCAGGTACCTTTGCCGGCCTGCTCCAGCGAGCAGGGCACACACGAGCACGATGCCCCCATGTCTCTGCTCCTGGCTCCCGCACGCCTTCCCCACCTCCCCGCTGGCGGAGCTGTTTCCGCTCAGCACATGTTGATTCCCGAGCCAGTGGCGTCCTTGTGCGGCCAGGCTGGAACCCTGTGCTAGGAGCTCCCTGCGCACTGCTATGGAGACGGTTGCTATGACACGCTTGGAGCCAAGCCACAGCCGCTTCATAAAAGCCAAGAGATCAGGATTCTGATCTCCGCTCCCCCCGGGGTAAATCCAGAGTGACTCCCCGGGGGCCAGTGGGAATGGGACAGCGGACCTGCTTGTGGAAGGGTCTTCATTCAGCAGCCCCCAGACTGCAGCACCCTTCACCTCCGGGCTCCCCAAACCTGGCAGCTCGGGGCCATTCCTGGACTAGACCAGGAGGAAAGTGGCGGGGAAGCCCCACAAGCCACAGCATCCGCCGTCCTTCTGCCTGGGGCAAGAGCTGCTGTGGACTCTGCCCCTGCACCCCGAGGCAATGCCTCCTGCTCCTGCAGACAGCGGGCCAAATTCAACCCTAAGGTAATTCAGCTGGCTTCATGGGATGTACGGCGCACACTGGGTCATCCAGATCTAAACTGGAGGCCCCGCTGCGGTGGGTGAGGAGCTGGAGCAGTTTGAAGCACACAAAGCAGGAGGATGTCACCCCGAGTGAGAAAGACGAGCTTCACGGGAAGGGATGGGCAATGCTTCCTTCCGAGAGGGAGAGGATCTTTTTGGGATGTGGCGATTCATTTCTATACCATTAACCCTGAGCAAGCAACATCCCTGAAGGCTCCTCCTCTCCTGGGATGTGCCCCCTCCCCGGCTGCTAAGGCACCTCTCAGACATCGGGGTTCAGCCACTCCTCACCTGTCTGCCCAAGGCCTTCCCTCCCCTGCCAGCTCCACTGAGCCAATCCTATCACATCCTCTTTGGTGCATGCCAGTCATCTCAGATATCCCAGCACTCTGCATACAGCAGCCACATCCAACATGCCCAGGAGAGAGGCAGTGATAATTTACTGTCCTGTTGAGGAAGGTCGAGCTCAGCATCCAGGCTGCCCCGTTCAGTAACAGATGCATGGCCCGTGCCAACACTGCAGTGCAGCCCCAGAAAGGGCTCTCAGGGCCAGAGCTGCCCTGGACATGGGCAATTTAATTCATAATCAATTCCAGCACCCATGGAACTCACTGAGGAGTGTCACAGCTCCGTCGCTGCGCTGCTCTGCAGAGGTCAGGAGATGCTACAAGCCCCAGGTGCTGCGCTTGGACAGCAGCAGCTCACGCTGTCAGCACTGGAGATGCCAGGGGCAGTCTCTGCTGCATCAGCCCAGAGGGTGACCGTCATGCCTGGCACAGACCAGCCTTTCCAGCACTTTCAACTCTCTTGAGCGTAACGGAGATTGGGAAGAAGGGCTAAAAATACTGCAGGGTGTCTCCAGAGCTGTCTGAAGTTCAGAGCCACAGCACCCAGCAACTAGAGGTCTTCTGATTACAGCCTTCTAAAATTACACCTCTGAGCATGGCTGAGTTGAGCAGCAGGAAGGAGCCTGCCTTTGGCAATGGGGAGCTTTCCAATTGCTTTGGCAACGCAGATCTTCCCCAGCCAAGTTGCTGAGGGACAGGACAGGCTGGGGGGATGCGCCTGCCTGCGCTGGGGACAGTCTCTGAGACTCTGGAAGGGAAGCACATGCTAAGGGAAATGGTTTGGTCTGATCATCAGGCACCAAACCCAGAGGCAGGAGATGTGGCTCAGGCTCTGCCAGTTTGCCAGTGGTGGTCACAGCCTCAGAGGGCAGGTTCACAGGATCAAGCACAGTCAAAATGGGCATGAATGGGCCTCTAGAGAAGATTCGCCAGAGACCAACCACAGAAGCTGAGCTTCCCAGAGCATCCCTTTACAGGCAGATGAACTCTTTCATGGGCATCAGTGAGTGAGAGCAGGGTCTGACCTGCTACCAGAAGAGGGAGGAGGGGAAGAGCAAGGGAGAATCCAGGGAGGAGATGGAGGAAAGTGGGTCTGGCAGCTGCAGACTCACATGCCAGCTCCAGCACAAAGGTCCAACAGGGACGTTGCCAGGAGCAATTCTCTGAGGAGCATGCTTCGTGGGGCTGCTCTGCTCCATTCTGGATGTCCACATCACACCTGCACGACCCTAACGCTGGGGCTGAGAAGGGGGTGATAGAGAAAAGAAGGGCAGTGAAGAGGGACAATCTTCCTGAGGGGGTAACAAGCTACAAGACCTGGGGATTTGGATCTGAGCGGGGACTCGGACCTAACCTCACACCTCAGCACCCTGGCTCTGCAAGTAGGGGCTCACACTGTGGCCTGGACGCTGTGACTTAGCAGCAGTATGACAAAGACACACCGGGATGGGGAGGGAATGGGGACAGGGAGGGGAGGGGGAGATACAGCCACAGGGACTGGGAAGAGGAGCTCTCACCTGTTGCCATCCTGAGGGGAGCTGGGCAAAGATCTTCAGGCTGGAAGGAAACAGAAGGCTTGGTTAGAGGGCTCGGCCGGCCCTTGACTTCCACAACAGGCTCGCTCTGGTTCAGTCCTGCCTGAGGCAAAGCGGCTAGCGCTTCGCAGAGCTCTGGGGCTCTGAATCTCCTTGCCGCCTTCTTGCTGCGAGACAGGTTTCCTAGGAAGCAGAAGGGAGGCCTCTGGCAAGCCCCACGCGTAGAAGCGGAGGGATCCCCGGCACTCCCCGAGCTGCACGGCCACGCACGCCTACCTCACACTAACGCACACGGACCCACAGCACGGGCTGGTTGGAGAACACGCTGCCCTAGTAACTGGATGCTTACTGCGCACCAAAGCGCCGAGCCCAGCGGTGCAGATCCACCCAGCTGCCCTGCAACCGGACACCCACCCAGCTGGCACTGGGTCCATTTGAGATGTGCCTGAAGACCTCAGAAGAGAGTGGCCCTGACCCCCTCCCTGCAGCTGTGAGGGTGCCCAGCCGACACCCCCCCCAGCTTAGGACCTCTGCCCTTCCGGCCCCCTTACCTGGCGCATTCAAGCACTCCTGAGCCTTCTGCAGCAGCTCTAGAGAGCCGGTGAGGCTGTGCTTGTCACTGTGACAACCGGCCCTCCCTGCCGTCTGCTCCAGCCCGCCAGCCAGAAACAGGAGACAAACACACCCCACCGGGACTGCGAGGCAGGCTCAGAGTGGGTGCGAACTGGGGAGAGATCTGGGGGTGAGTGGAGAGATGGACCTCGCTGGGGCAGGTGTCTTCTTCAGCCCTGCTGTCCAGAGCCACCGTCTGCTGGACCGGGCTGCTGCCTTACAATGAGACCGCCCTTGCATATTTAATGGCCTCGGGGATGCTTGGGTTACAGCCCGAGCTCAGGTGTCAGAGCACCCTACCACAGGACATGGGTCAGCGCTGGACAGGGCACGGCAAGGCCCAGTATGAAGATGACCTAGAAGCATGTACTGCTCCCATGGCCCAGAGAGCAGATGGACAAGCTCAGTGGCTTCTTAACCTGGCAGGAGAAATGCCACGTATCTGTGTCCAAGAAGGCAGTTTTCCTGAACCGCATCACAGGAGAACTGCTCTTCTGGTGTGGTTCAGGACCCATTGAGGTGCAGCAGCTTTATGCCTGGTTTGTGGAAATGGGAGTATCCTCCCTTGCTTACTCCAAGGGCCTTACGGCTGAGTGCAAGCACAACTCAGAGGCATCCAAACCCCAAGCCTCCAGGCTTGGGCCTGCAAGTAGAATGCCTGCCAAAGGTTTTGGAAACATCTGGGGGATGTTTGCCGGTACTAGGGCCACTTACGGTTCTGGACTCTTGGATTTGGAATTAGTTTTGGCTAATTTGGCCACAGATACAAATTAAAAAAAAATCTCTAACACAAAGCTGGTGCATCTCTGAGCTCCCAGTCACAGCTGCTCTCTGTGGCAGGAAGCCACAAAATCTCTGTCCTGTGACAATGTGATGAGGATGGGCCCAGCAGAGGAGATGCACCCTTACCCTATCCCTTTAGGTAACCTAAGCTGGCTACATTCCTGAGGGAGGGGGGAAACCTGCTCTCTCTGCCTCCTGACTGGTATCAGCTACCTGGGTGGGGGGCTTCTACCTGGTGGGCTAGAGTCTGCCCAACAACTAGTGATGTATTTCAAATTGATTGGCCAACAGTCAGCTGGAGCTGGCCTCCATTGGACCAAGTGAATGAGATCACAGGGGCTATATAAGTTAAGACTGCCCAGGAGGAAGGGGCAGCAGCCATGCGGGGGACCCAGATTTAGAGAGGAGTTTTAGCATCTGAAACTGGCTCTCTCCCCCAAAACTCACAAGCTAGGAACGGCCTGCCTCCAGAGGGAGCCTCCACCAGCCTCTGGATGACGCTTGTGAGTAAGCTACTCGAGATCTGGTTAGATATATAGCTGGCAGTAATTCAGATGCGTGATCAAAAGGCTACCTCAGCCAGACTGTTTTCCTCTATGGGATTTCTATGAGATTGCTCTATCTTGGACCCTATTTTCACCCTACCCCTGTAATCAATAAAGTTCTCCTTTGTGACCGGTGTGGGAGACTTATTGAGGGGTGGGTCTAAATTATGCCTAAGAGGCCCCTTAGGTCTGCGGACTAAGGGCGACTTTCCTTTTTGACCCCCGACTTGGGGAAGTGCCCCAAGTGCCTGTACTGGGTCAAGTACCCATAGGACTATTAGGCCTGTGTTTCCCCGAGGACACAGGGCCGCAGTCCCTTCTCGGGGTGGTGACAGCTACGTTACCCCCAGGCTAGCGAGTGTGCTCCAGGAAGGGGGACAGCCAGACGTGAGGCACCTCTAGGGAGGCACCTGGAGCCTGGAAGGTGGTCAGGTGCAGGGAGGTGGGTGGATCAACGCAGGAGCGCCCCCTACTGGCCCACCACACTCTCCACTCCCCAGAGAGCAGGATGCACAGGGACCAGGCTGCCTGCTGCCAGGCAGTGCTGCACCCCAGGGAGCTCGCTTTGGAGCCCCAAAGGGCCAGGTTAGCTCAGGGGCTCCAGCAGTGCTGCATGAGGGAGGCGCTTGGCCTGATGGCTAAGATGCAGGGACAGGCCCCTTAGGCTGGGCACACAGTCCCTGGGGTCATCTGCTCCTGCCCTGCTTGAGCATCAAGCATCCTTCCCAGCAGGAAGCCAGGCTGATCGATTGACAGCCTTCCCAAGCAGCCACTTTTTAAAAACATAGGGCCAAACTTGTTACCCCACAGTGTTCCTAAGCACTGCATGGCTCTACCCCTAGCCCCTCGCTACTGCTAATGCAAAGTAGACAGCAGGTGAATATGTGCTGGGGACACTAGAGAGAGTTGGGGAGGTAAGCCCTGGGAGAAGGCAGCTGGGTTTTAGGGGCTAGATGGGTGTTCATCTAGTCTCACCCCACTGACTGCAAGTCTGCAAAGGGCTGAGCTGCTCTGGTGTGATCCCACCAGCAGGCGCAGCCCCCACATGTGGACAAGCTTTACATGTGTGTGACGTGACTTGTATGTGCACAGCTTGCTCTGGCTATCAGTGTAATCAGATACTGGCACGGGTGCAGCCAAGAGAGGCAAAGATGCAGGGCAAGCTGAGCCTTCTTCCAGTCGGTCGTCTAAAGCGATAGGGCAATATCCCTTTAAATACCCTGTGATCCTTTCAGTGGTACTCATGGTGTTTGGAAGTAGCAGCAGGATGTCTAGCTAGGCCTGGCATGCTGGGGCATTATAGCAAGGGCACTGAGGTAGGACCTAACCATGTCCCTGCCTTGCCTTCACGTTGTTGTTGGGTATAAAGAACAAAGACACAACACAGATTTGGCATGACTGCACCATCCTCCATGCTCCCTGGGCCAGCCGCCCTCCTCCTCAGCCCTGCCCAGAGCAGCAGACTTGCCCGATCCTCTCTGCATCCTTGCCTGCAACCACCCAGTTCCCCCGTGAGACACCTGCCTCCCCCACACCACATCTGCAACTCCCCATGCCCAGACAGTGATCATTCCCCTTGCACAAAGCTGCAGCACCCTTCCTGCAACCTGGTGGGAACCAGGGGCTTAGAGAAGGGGCCGGCTACCTCCTTGGCACTGGGCTTCATTTTTCCTGGCGCTATGGGGCACCTCAGGGCCCAGTCCCCTCCCACCCACCCCTGGCTTCATCTCCTGTGGGCAGCAAACCCCTAAGTGCTGCTTTCAGGCCCAGACTTTTACCAGCTTGGATAATGCTTGAACCCTTTGAGATGAGGGCTCAGACAGCCCATCCCCAAAATAGACCTATGTCCTTCCGGAGCCTGCGCCGCAGCCCACAAGCCCAGCCTCAGCAGGAGGAGCAGGGGAGTTCAAGTTACAGTCCCCCAGCCCAGGCCTAATAAGGACAGGTGCCCTTTGGGTTCAGCCTGCTCCTGGGTTCTAAGTATGGCCCAGCCATAAATCCCCCCGGGGCACTTCCACACCTGTGCTGGGGTGCGGTCAGCACCAAGGAGCTGCGGGCCAGATCCTCGTCTTGCCCCAAAGGGCAGTCAGGCAGAGGAAGGCAAAGGTCATGAGGAACCCAAGTTGGTCCTGAAATAGGAGCCTTCTTGCTCCTGGGTGGAGTTCAAGAGCCCCCCGGGAGCCATTCTCAGCCCTTCACCTTGCGTTTCACCCACACAAGGCCCCTGAAGCCCAGTTTTATGGGCAGAGGAGGCCTGAAGTGACCAAGCCAGACCTGGCATGAGATGGGGCAGTTCCACTGAAGCTGTGCCTGAGCTGCTAGTGCCAAGGCTGAGCTTGAGTCTCGGAGGGTCAGTGGCTGAGGGGGGGCAGGTCCGTTTGTAGGGAGGAGGTCGAGGGGTTTGGGGAGTGGAGCAAAGGCCCTGGGTGGGGGTGTAGGGTGATATTTGCAGGTGCTCTCAAATGCCCGTGGCTCCAGGCCATGTTCAATCGCAACCCGCTTCCTACAAGCAGCCTCCTGGCTGAGATCGGATGACCTGGCAGCCGAATACCAAACATACCCACAACCTTGGGTCCCTGCCAGCACCCCCAGCCTTGTTGCTCTACATGCTGCAATAGCAGCTGAGCCAGCTCCAGCCCTGCCTCCACCCCAGCAGCCTCCCTCAGCCTGGGGTAGCGAGGGGGGACACATTACACAGAATTATGTTAACCTCCCCGTCTGCTCTGGCTGCCCAAGGTGGGCTCACAGCCCACCCAGCACCAGAGCAATGCAGGCCAAAGCTTTGCTTTCCATAAGCACAGAGACAGGAAAAGGAGCGGGTGTGATATGAGTGACCGTGAGAAGGGCTGGGGGATGCTTTTCAGTGTGGGGTCCCTGGCTGCAACACATGGACCAGAGCTGAGAGGTCTCAACATTGCTGCTGCCATGTCCCTGCCCTTTCCCCAGAGCAGTGCTTCCCATCCCACAGCTGGGCAACAGGCTGTCTACAGGACCATGCCCTGACCCAGTGGGCTAGCCCTGGGAAGCTGCTGATTTCAACATCTTAGAAGACCCAACAGGGACATTAGTCTAGAGAGCAGGTGACTGGGTGCCCCTGATAACCAAAGGCTTAGAGTGCTCCTCAGAGCCAAAAAGCAGCTCTGCCAGCCTCGCGGCCAGCCTGATATTCCCATCCCCAGCCCCGGAAGTGGCACTCGACTGCCCCTGCATCCCCACATGTCCCATCCCTTCTCCTGGGGGGCAGACAGGACCTATTTGCTAGGTGGGGCACTGTAACCTGAGGGTGCTTGTGAGAAAGACCATTGGTCTGGTCCCACGGCTGCTGGGCCTTTCTAACTCCTGTAAAGTCCCACTTCTCTCCAGTTTGACTCGATGGCCATGTAGAAAAAGCCACAACCCCAGCAGGGCTGGCAGGAATTGTACAGCCCTGTAGTTAAGTGCCAAGGCTACAATCCTGATAGTGGGCGCTGACCCAGTAAGTCAAGGGGTGGCAAGGGACCCTGTGCCTGACAGGATCGAGTCTAACGCTGAAGCATCTGGGCTGGGAATAGCATCCCTGGGTGGCTGCTTCCTCATGGGTGATGCAGAGGGACCAGACAAGCAGCTGTTATCCTCTGTGGCCTGTGCCATGAGGGAAAAGCCACGGTGTAGAGCCAGCTTCTCTCCCACTACTCCAGGCTTAGTCATATTCAGCCTGGGGAGTGGCAGAGCGAGTACCACGATGGGCTTGGTGCAACATCCCTGGACAGGCAGACAAAGCACAGAGCCGTTGTTTCCATGCAGCCTCTGCTGTAAGCTCCCTGGGGCAGAGCCTGCATCTCCTGGCCTGTGTGGGCTGCAGAGAGCATAGTGCATGCCCCGGGCACCGGCATCCCACCATAATTAGACCCAAAAGTGCAGGTCTCAGCATTAGTGCCAGCTGGACAGCCCTGGAGGCTTCCTGGCCACTGCAAAGTCCAGAGGCCTGGACTTCTCTGGACACTCCAACTCCCTCTCTGAACAGCCGCACACCTGACTATCGGCCATTTGTTTGCAGCAGAGAAGCCGACCACTTCTCTGCCTGAAGTCTCCAATCGCTCTGCTTCCCAGGCCCAAAGGAGTTTCTTGCTCCCTGCGTATTTGCTATTATCAATGGCTCTGTGCGCTGCACCCACTGCTTACGGCCCCAGGCTGCTGCCAGGCTCTGCCAGGTTTGGCCCTGCCGCCATCCCAGTCTATGGCGTGGGGCCAGAGCAGCTCCAAATGGGGAAGGGCTCCATCTGCCCTTTCTACTCGCATCATCCAGCTGATGTGGAAGCACTAAGCCCTGAGGAGAGCTGGAAATCACACCAGGAAAACTCCCCTTCCCAGTGACACCAGCTGGGGCCTGGGAACTCAAGACTAAGGAAGGGTGGGAAATGCTACCTGGGGGCACCATGCCTAACACCATCTGAACCCCATTTAATGGCAGGGTTGGGGCCTGGGGACTCATCTTCTAAAGACCAGGGAGTGAATTCAGTGCTTATGCTAGTGAGGGACACCAAGTCTGGCGCAGGCTCTGGACAAACTGGTTTGCAGCTCTGGTTTGCAACCCAGGCCAGCTCCTCCAGGCCACAACTGTGGTTTGCAACCCAGGCCAGATCCACAGCTTGATGTACCCTGGGCCCTTCTCCCCACACCTGTCATGTGAGCTACAGTCCCCAGCACAGGATTGCAGCCCAGAGCTCCACCAAAGTGCCCCTGGTACCTTCATCCTGACTGTGGCCCCTCACCTCCAACCCCAATCTCTGGCCCTCCAGTGGTTCAGTCAACACACCAGGGAGCTCTAGCACCCTTCTGAGCTGAAGCTGGAGGCATGTCCAGAGACAGTAAGAAAAGTGAGCAAGCGCCCAAGCAGGCAACTGCAGCCTGCAACAAGCAGCAAGAACGCATGCTAGACCAGTCTGACACCACGCGCAGCTCCCTGCTGAAGCCAGGCACCACTCGGCCGGGTTTTTAGACTGCCCTAGAAGCCTGCACCATCCACACAACGTGCACCAAAGTCACAGCCAGGGCCCAGCAAGAACAGGCTTCCTCTACGGTCCATTCAGAAATCAAGGCACAGCAAAGTTCCCACCTCCCCTGAGTATGGGTGAGAGGAGCTGTTGTCCAGCGGGGGACATGGAGCCACAGGTGTTAAGTGACCTGCCCAAGGTCATGGTGTGTCCATGCAAGAACCAGGCTCAGTGGCTGGGAGCCCTGCCTCACAGTCCCTGTGCACAGTCACACAAGATGCAGGCAGGTGCGCCTGCACCTGTGGGGAGCCCAGAAAAAAACACCTGATGCAGGGGATAAACACTGGCATGCCTGGGACTGATGACACACGGCTGCGGGGAGAGCCTGCCGTCGCCGCGCTGAGCCTGGTACAGCGGCAGCTGGCTGCTGCATCTCCAGCAAAACAACCCTCAGCCCCCCAAAGCCCAGCAGCCAGACGCCTCGACCCCAGGGCCAGAGGAACAGTGGGGAACAAAGCAGGTCTCCAGTCTGCAGCAAGGCAGGGTTTACAGCAGCCCTGCCCTCTGGGGACCCCCTGCACAGCACAGCTCCCTTCCCCTCCTGCTCAAGCTCCTGCCCAGGGACCACGCTACTGACCTCAGCACTGGGATGGTGGAGTCCGAGGAGGCTGGGAGGAGAAAGGGCCGGTTCGCTCCAGCCAGCTGCCCTGCATGTCCTGCCTGGCTATTTTTACCGCTATATATAATGCTGCCATCCGCACTGCATGCCGGGAGGAGGATTTCTCATAGCCTCGGAGCAGGCAGAGACACCCGACTCCTGGGGATGTGATCTGAATACCAATGATTTAGGGGCGAGGGGAGGAGGTGGCTGAAGGGTGGGGGGAGTCGGCAGCACAGACAAAGAGCTTGGGGAGGGCGAGAGCGGAGGCGCTGGTGGGAGAAGCGCACACTTAGCCCCGGCATGGCTCCAATAAGGTGGCTGGAGCACGAGTGGGCAGAGCAGGGCCAGACTCGCCACTCCATGCTCCAGGGCCTGATCCTGCCCCCACCTGGATCAGGATTTGGCCCCCAGAGTGCCATGACCCCCCTTGAAGCCTGGAAGACCTGCAGACTCCCTCCCCTGGGGCTGCAAGGCATGTGGGGCCCTGTGTGCAGCAGGCACAGAGGGCTGGGGCAATGCCAAGGGTAGGGCTGTGTCTAACCTTTCCTCCCCATTTCCCAGCACTGAGTCCAGTGCTGGGAAAAGGTCCCAGGCAAGATCCCAGTGGGCTGCCACGTGGGGCAGCAGGAGACACTTTCCCACACATGGCCAGGCTACTGTGACCTGGAAGGACCCTCTCTAGGGCACGCAGGGGAGTTTGGCCTTCAGGCTCCATCAGCCCCTGGTATCTCTGCAGAGATGGGCACCAACTCCCAGCCCAGTTCTTGTTAGCCATGGAGGCCTGCCTGGAAAACCCCAGACTCAGGTCATACAGGCCAGTGAGGAGCCATCAGGGGCTCCAACTTCTCTGTCGACCCACGGGAGAGAGAACACATCTCAACAGCACCGCAAGTAACTGCACTGAATACAACACGATGGCTACAGCAGGCAGTTCATCCAGACTGCCAAGCAGCAAGATAGGGGGAAACTACCTGTCGTACAGGGTCAGCTCTGCTCCCGGTTGGGTGCAGGGCCCTGGCAGCTTTGCTTCACAGAGCACAGGAAGGAATTTTGCAGCTGAAAACTTTTTCCAGCAACAGACACAGATTCGGTGGCAGTTGCACTGCTCGCTGCAGTACAGCATGTTTGCTGAATTATGCATTACCAAAAATGTACCCAGTATTTTCTTGCATACAACATACACCTTTTTCCCCCAAAACCAGCTGCTGGAAATTTTGGTGTGCATTATGTGTGAGAAATATGTAAGAGCAGTTTCTGCCTTATTGCACAAGGCTCACCGGCAGCAGAACAATGAGCAGGCTCCGATCCCTAGCTGCTGTTACTTACCGCAGGGAAAGATTTTTCTTCATTCTGCCCTTAAAACAACGTGCATATTTTATCTGAGGCATGTTGTAGGTGGGAAAATATGGTGCATTACATTCAGAAAAACCCACCATGCTACACACTGACGTTTCCAGAACAGCCCACGTCCATGGCCCAGTCCCAATGAATTGTTCAGTCTCTGGAATCACTAGTGAACTGACAAAGCTGCTGGGTGCCCAGCCCCTCATGCCAACAGGCACTGGGGCTCTCTGCCCATGCCCCCCCTCCATGCCCTCAGTCACCCCCACTCAGGAGCCTCTCAACAGCTTCACGGCAAGGGTTGTTGTGTGCCTTGCCAATACAACATTTCAGAGCAGGTGGCTGCCACAACAGGGAAGCAGAGGCAGACCCAGAGGGGACCCAGCCCCTGTACCTGCAGTGAGGGCAGCTACAGGAGCCTCTTCATTTTGCTCCCTTTCTTCTTAGTATCCAGGTGGAAGCACGGGGCTGGGAGTCAGGGCCCCATTTCCAGCTCTGCCACTGCCTCAGTGTGGCCTTGGGCAAGTCTCTTGCCTTCCCTCTGCCTCAGTTTCCCCTGCCGATGGGAGTTACCCCGCTCAGGTACAAGGCTGAAGTCTCATGAGCACCTTGAGTGCCCCAGAAGTACAAACAGTCATGTGACCAGACCACTTAGCACCTTGAATTATTATTCCTAGGCTGTTTAATGAGTTGCTTCCTCCTATTGTGTGCGCTTTCAGGCTGGATGCCAAGAAATACTGAACAGGACATCAACACAACCACTGCTCCTAACTGTGTGCTGGGGGGCAGCTCCTAGCACCCCAGGCCAGCAGCTCCAGGACACCGGTGCCTTGTGGACTCAGCTAGAGCGGCATCCCATTGAGCTGGGGGCTGTACAAGGCCCCAGTCTTGTGTAAGGCAAGAAGTAAGAGATGGGAGCACAGAAACGGCCTCGCAGGGGCAGGCACAGCGTGAGGAAGAGAGTACAAGTGCCAGCGTGTTCCTCCAAGCGATTATAGTGGACAGACACAGAGGGGGTAATAAACCATGTCCCTTAAGCTGGCTCTACAGTGAATTCAGGGTCTCGTATCCAGTGGCTGCAAGTCTCTCAGGGGCCCCACAGAAAGGTCCCTCTGGCATCTGGGACCCCCAATCCCTTGCCCCCCTTGTTCCTGGCCCTGCAGCAGAGGGAGGCAGCTCCCACCACAACCCAGGGATGCTTGGGGCCAGCTGTAGCACTTCACACCCATGGGCCACCTCTCCTTGCTGCTGCTGGTGCCGCAGGGAGCAAGGGCAATTAATTCACCAGTGACGAACCAGCCAGGGCAGTGCAGCTTGGGGAGGGCAGTGTGGGCAGAGACTGGAGAGCGGGGAGTTGCAAGGCCCTTCCCCCTCATGCCCGATTGGGAAGGGGAGGCTTGTCCCGGTCTGGCTGCCATCCCTCTATCCCATGCAGCCACCACAGGCTGGGCCCAGTAGGAAAAGGAGATGGCAGACTAACTGAGGGCTAACTGCACAGAAAGTGGCCCATCCAGCCTGTCCTCAGCTGGCAGATGGGGCCAGCGCTGTGCAGGGGACCAGGGATCACTACAGCAGCTGCCCGGCTACCTGCCCCATGGTCCCTTGGTAGGCACTGGCTGGAGCCTGGCTCTGGAGCCCATACACTTGGGCTGGGGTTGGCTCAGCTGAGAGCTGGTGGAAGGGACTGACCCCTCATGTGCCACACATCCCACTTGTTCTCTCCCATCAGCAGTCTCCTCTCTCCCCTGCCAAGCAGATGCCAATGGCTCACACGCTTGGGGCAGGGACACAGCCCATGTCTTTCCTCTGCACCCCCAAGCAGCTGTTCTGCCTGGCAGCCCTGAGGAGCACTTTGCTTTCCCATCTGTGAGACCACAGTCACGGCAGCCTCTGTTCCTCTGGGATCCCTCCCTGCCATGGCTCCCCAGTTTCTCCCACCCCATTTTCCAGCCCTCTGGAAATTAATCATCAGAGCTGCCCCCTCCCCTTGCATCCTGCTCCAAGCTTTCTCTGCTATCTGGGTGGCACAGTGGCTGTGCCTGCCCTCGGCCCCCAGCTACTGACCCCTCTGGCGCACGGATCCGCTGTGTTTTTCCACAGGCCCTGGGAGCTTCCCCAGTTCCTGTTTTTGATCCTGCAGGAGGAAGCTTGGCTGGTTTCCAGCCCAGGTCCTGGAAAGCATGATGGCATTTCCCCAAGGGGGCCAGAGAGCATCGCTGGGCCCTTACCTGCCCTTCCTCGCCCTCCTCCTCCTCCTGCTGGCCTTCTGCAGAGGCACTGTAGGGTGAGTCTAGCTCAGCCCGTGGCAGAGACCCTGAGCCAGAGAAAGACGCACACTCACCGGAGGGCACACTGTGTGCCCCAAGGGCCCTGGGCAAACCCAGGCCTCAATGCTCCGGGCACCTCTGGGCTGGGGGAAGGAGGGCAATGGGAGAGGCTTGGAGACTCTTAACTGAGCAGATGCTTACCAGACCCATGACTAAAGTAACTTTACAAGACCCTCACCCACCCTCCACACTTGTGTGTCCACATTCCCTGAGGGGCTAGCTGAGCACATAGGCTGCCTCTGTCCATGTGCCACTCCAGTGGTTGGGCAGGAGGGGGCTGGGACCCCCAAATAGCATGTTTCCTAAAGCTGGCCCAGGGGGTAAGCCCAGTGCAGAGAGCCTAGAAGGTCTGGTCTGGGAGTAAGGCCAGGGCTCTGGCTCACCCCCAGCCAGCTCTGCTCTCCCTGGCAGTGTCTAACAGCCCCCCTCACCTGCCTTGTCCATGCCATCTGGGTAAAGCTGTGCCTGGACCACGGAGCTGATGTCAGCAAATATATCATCTTCCTCTCTGTCTGCATCGAACTGAAAGCAGAAAGGCAGAGGCCATGGTCAGTCTGGATCCGTGGTGAGGGAAGGGGGTGAAGCAGGATGGGAAAGAAGAAATCCCACCCCATGCTGGAGTTCAGTCGCCCTCCAAAGCAAGCCCCCTCCCAGGGCTTTGCCTTCCAGGACAACAACTCTCCCACTCCAGACATGCTCCCAGACCTCCCTCCTGCATCCCCAGGGCCATCACGTAGGTCAGTGCCTGCTCCATGCAACCTCCGAGCCTGCCCCATGCTTTGGAGAGCGACAAAGGACCAGGCCCTGCATCAAGCTGGGAGCCAACACCGAGTCTTGGATCTGTGCTGTGCTGGTAGGGGGGAGCCACCCAGCCTGGTGGCTGGGACTGGGGCACGGCTCCAGCATCCCCCACAGAGCCTTACCCGGATGACGACTCCCTTCTCCTGATAGTATTTCACAATCAGTGGGACATTCTGCTTGAAGGTGTCCACCCTCCGCTCGATGGCGTGGGGATTATCATCCAGCCGGCCCTGCTCCAATGCCCGCTTCTCCAGGCGCTGCCGGAAACGCTGGCTTGAGCATGCCAGGAACACCACCAGGTCCGGGGAGCCGATCTGAAGTCAGACAGATGGTCTCGGCTGTGAGGGGGGCAGAGCTCTCTTCCCCATGGGGACCGCAGCAGCCAAGACAGGCCTGAGACAGGCTCTGATGAGTTCAGAGTCCCTGAGGGCAGGGACTGAACCTCTCACCACCTGTCCTGGAGGGTCAGCTGGGACCCACATGTCCTGCCTGTCAGGTGGTAATGGGGTAGGGGGGGTCTGCTGGGAGGGACAGTGGTGGGTCCCAGCGCCGTTCCTGATGGAGCCGTGCTGAAAGTATCCAGGCTGCAGCCTGCAAGAGCTTCTCCTGGCTCCCGGCCCGGCTAGATCAACATGGCCCCACTACACAAACAGGTCCCCAGGGAGTCTCACCATCCCACAGAGGGTCCTGAAGAGGCTTTGGGCAAGGCCTGGACCACTGTGGCCCTAGGATGGAGGAATCCAGGCATTCCCCCGATTGCCAGGAATGCAGGGATCCAATCCTGACCTCCTCTGGGTGGACAGGGTGCTCTTGTGATCCCCAGTCACTGTGGGAGAAGAGGGGCAAGGGTGGCAGCCCGGGGGCACAGTGCCGGGGGGGGTGCACACTGTTGGAGGCGGCTGGGGGGGGACACAGTGCCAGGTGCTAGGGGAGGATTTGGGGAAAGGGCAGCTCAGAACATGAAATGAAGCCTTGCAAAGTGTCTCTGCCCACCGTCAGCCTCACCCCACCTGCTCCTCGAATGTGAAGGCCTGCCCTATCTCCCGGGGAAAACCGTCCACCACAAAGCCTCTGGCATCCTGCTGCTTGAGGAACTGCTGCTTCAGCTCCTCAATGGTGGTTTCCTGCAAGGCAAAGAGACTGCTCAGGGGGCTGGTCATGAGGGCAGGGACTGAACCTCTCATCACTTGTCCTGGGGGGTCAGCGGGGACATACACGTCTGGCCTGCCAGGTGGTTGTGGGGTGGGCAGTCTGATGGCGATAGGTCCCAGCCCTGTTCCTGATGGAACAGAGATGAGAGCATTAAAATCTTTGCACCTGTCATCTTCCACTAGGTCCAGAGGCAGCCCCTGGCAGAGACACCGGCCAAGAGGCAAACTCGTTCCCATCACCTTTTACCCTGTGGGCATCACCAGAGAGGGCTCTCACCAGCTTAGGGCTGGCAGGACATGGAAATGCCCACAAGGCATTGCTGGCAGAAGACGCTGACATAATCTCTGTCCAGGGGGTGGAAACCATTTTGTTAGGCCCTCCTCAAGCCTCAGGTTGTCCTGACACAGCTGAGGGGACAGCAGGGCTGCAAGGGCAGAAGGTGGGGAACAGCAGCAGAAACAGCTGCCAGCTGCCCAGAGGGTAGCGCAAGGGTGTCCCTGAAGGAGCCCAGTGCTCATGACTCACAGGTGGGGCCAGCTCCCCGTTGGCAATGATCTGGGCGATGAGCTCCCACTTCCGGTCACTGGTGGCATGGTGGAGCATCTGACTGCGCAGGATCTCGCCTACGGAGATGCAGATGAGCCCGAAGTGGGCAGCGATCTTGGCACTCTGCGTGCCCTTCCCACTGCCAGGGCCACCTGCCAAGCACAGAAGGCGTGAACACCTGAGTGGCCCCAGGCCCTTTGCCCCATCCTCACCTGCCCTGTCAGTGTCTGCAGAGCTTTCCCCAGGGGACATGCAGGGAAGCAGCTTACAGGGGGTGCGTGTGGGGCTGGCCCCACCCTCAGGGCCCAAGGCACCTCCTAGCACTTGGGGGAGGGTCTCCTTCAGCTCCAGGGGGACTGCCTGGGTCTCCAAGGGCCAGTGCTGTAATCCGGTTCCCTGGCCCATGGGGGACTGATCAAGCACCTATGTCTGTTTTCTGCAGCACATGGATTCATTTGAGCAAGTAACGCGCTGGGTTGGGTCTGGGCTCATATCCCTGCATGGGATTAGCCAAGGCAGCAGAGATCCTTGTATTGCTTACTAAGGGCCTGGGTCTTCTCTCATTCAGGTTGGTGTAAATCAGGAGGAAGTCAATGGAGTGACACCAGGGGAGCAGGAGGGGGTCTGGCCATAGGCGTTAAAGAGACAGGAGGCCATGCCCTCTAAATGCCTCCTATTGCCACAGTGTCCACCACTGAGCCACCCAGCCCCCTCTCAGCTCCTTGGCAATGGTGAAGGGGCCAGGGGAATGGGACAGCGCTCTCAGGGGAGGGCCTGAGCAAGTCTCTCAAAGTGCTCACTGCATATTCATGAATTAAGTCTTTCCAGCCCCCAGTGAAGCAAGGCAGAATTATGACTATTTTGCAAGTGAGCGAGAAGCAAGCTGTGCCCCACCGTAGCCTGGGGCTGCCTACCAGTGAATCCCACTATAAAGGCTCAAGGACTATACAGGATGTCAGACTCCAGTGTTTGCCTCCTACCCTTCGTCCTCCCTGCAGGAATGATCCTGGATGCATGGCCCAGCACTAGGCGGCAGGGGTGGGGGGTGCGGGTTGGGGGGTTCTCACCAATAACAAAGATGATTTTGGGGCGGGGTCTGCTGGGGTCAAACACGTCGTACTCCTGGATCAGCCCAGTGGACTCTGTCATGTCGGAGTCACTCTCGATGGAGAACTGGCTCTGGATGGGTGGCAGGCACCCACAGGCAGGCACCTGCAGGCACCAGTGGCATGGCCCCACACCAGGGTCTGCAGAGGGAAGCAGGGGCAGGATGTCAGCTTCAAGGGGGACCATGCACAGCCTGGGGGGTGCATATGACACTAGGGGCTCCCGTGCGTGCACAGGCATGGAGCAGAGGGCCATGGGCCAAGACAGGTGTGCACATGTGCAGGAGCCATGAGCGCAGAGCTCACAGTGGGCAAAAGGAGTGTGTCTCCAGCTGACACAGGTCTGTGCCAATGTGTGTGCAGAGTGTGGCCCTGCAGCCTCGTGGGGAGACCTGGGCTCCCACTCCTGCTCAGATGGGCACTAACTATCTGAGTGTGGCCAGTTGACAAAGAGGACTGCTTGACACATGCCCGCAATGGCAGGGGTCAGGACTCCCCCAGCCAGGAGCTGCCATTCTCTCCCATTTTCACACAGGCAAGAATCATGGAGAAGCAGGGCTGGAAGAGGTGCAGGAGGTCACATCTAGTCCAAGCCCCTGCTCAAGGCTGGATCACCCCCATCAGCACCCTCGCAGCCAAGTGCCTGGCTCATTTACCGTGTGCGCTACAGCACTAACAGAGCTCAGCAGCCCTGTCCCACTCCAAACCAGTGCCTCGGTGAAGTTCTGCCTACCTGGCTGGAAAAAGGGCTTCTTCCCCTGCCCACCACTGAGTGGGGGGAAGGGGTGCCGCTCCGGGCCCAGGAAAGTGTCCCACTGCACCTTCTCGGGGCCACCCAGCTCCCGGACTTTCTGTAAGCAGCACTCCAGATAGCTGATGGGGTCCTCGGGGCGGGAGTACATCAAGCCGGTGAGCATGCTCTGCAAGACAGCGGGAGTAAATCAGGCTGGGCTGGGCGGAGCGAGAGGCTGAAGGGAGAGGATCTGCCAGGCTGGGAATTGGGCCTGGGGGGGAGAAGACAGCCCAGCAGAGGCAAGCCTGTATTCACTAGCGGGAGGCAGGACAGCGTGGCTCGGCTCAGAGTGGCAGCACAGACGTGAGAGCGCACCCATCCTGGCACCCAGGAGCCCCCGCACGTGGGTACAACTGCAGCAGGCTGGCGCAGGTCAGGTCCTGCCAGACTCTTGCTAAGAGCTCTCACCTCTGCCCCCGTACTGGGGAGATGGGTGGAGGAGAGCCCTCCTCAGCAGGAGGACATGGGGCAGAATCCAGGCCTGTCTTATTGGTGCTCCCCAGCACAGGGATCTAGAAAGCACTTTGCAAACAGGAGCTCACCAAGCCTCTGGTCAGCCTCCCTCCTGCGCAGCCGGCCTCAGAGGAGGGAACCGCTCTGACTTTCTTACCCAAGTTCCAGCAAGAGACCAGGGAAGAGAACCCAGGTGTCCCGACTGCCCTGCCCCAACCCTCCAGATCCTCCGCCTGAGTGCAGCACCCCGGCGCTACGACTCCCTGCTCATGGGGCAGTGCGTATCTGGTAGCTGCAGCAAAGGACAAGGGTGATGTCTTGGGGCATCTCCTGCAGCCCCCCAGCTCCAAGAGAGGCCTTTGGGGTGGGGGTGGGGGAATAGACAACATGGCTTCCCTTGCTCCCCACGCAGCTGGTACTGCTGGCCACGTCTGCTTGTTCCCTGGTTCTGCTCGTGGCCCCACGCTGAGAGCGCACTCATTTTCATCTCGCCGAGGCAACAGCCAGGACGCAGCGAGGAATACATGAGAGCTGGGGGAGGAGCACGAGCCCCTGGCTCTGCGCGCACAGTCTGCGGGGGGGTGCAGCTGGCAGGATGAAAGGCAGCTACAGGGGACAGCGGTGCTTTGGCTCCCATCAAAGCGTTGCGCCAGGGAAGCGTGGGCTGTGGAGGCGAGCACTCAAGGCCAAGAGAGGGAGGCTTGCCCGTTGCTAGGGACCCGTCCTGAAGTACCTCCTGCTACGGAGAACAGCTCCCGGCTCCTGCCAGCGGAGCACTCAGGTGCCCTGCAGCACCAGGCACAGCTCACCTGAGGCTAGAGGGGGCCACACAGTCCACCTCACCCCAACTCGCCCCGCTGCCCTGCCCTGAGCCCAGCAG
Organism: Gavialis gangeticus; assembly: GCF_001723915.1. Lineage (NCBI taxonomy): Eukaryota > Metazoa > Chordata > Crocodylia > Gavialidae > Gavialis > Gavialis gangeticus. The sequence goes on along the minus strand of NW_017729011.1, from coordinate 14,080,803 downwards.
CCAGGGCCAACAGGTGGGCAGGCCCATGGGATGATCCTGAGCACTGGAGAAGCCCCTGCTGCACACCGCAGGTCATTTTCCTCTTCGCTGGGAGGTCCGCAGCTCATCTCCCAGCCTTTGGATCTTGTTTGCTTTTCTCTGCTGGGTCCAAGGGCACTGGAGTACCTGGGACATACTCATACGTGGGGGAACAGGGAAGCAGAGATATGCCCAAGGGCACTAAAGTTATCAGTGTCAGAGCAAGGGAAAGAACTTAGGAGCACCTGGCTCTGAGACCCCATTCACACCTCCTCTCTGTCACATCCCCCCACGCACTCGGGGCCCCATGGTGGGGGGCTGCCACTTCACAGGGCTTGGACTCGGCTCTGCCCCAGCTGGTCTGCAGTGACCTGGCACCTCGGATGAAGGACTTCAGTGTCTCCCCACCTCCATCGAAACCAACCCTGACATCCAGCCCTTCCCCTTCCCTAGTCCCCTCCTAACTCTCCCCCTTCACCAGGGTGGGGGAGCTTCTCTCCTGGTTCTGCAGAGTACTTTTTGAGGCTGGGGAGAACGAGCGAGGCAGGAAGGCAGAGATGCCACGGTGATGGGCACTGCATGAGAATCAAGTGAGAGCAAATATCTGTCAGCTTTGTTCCTAGCATAGCTGAGTGGCTGCAGACCTGAGGCATCTGCACAGGCCTCTAGGAACAGCAATTGCCAGGATGAACCTTAACTGGGCAAAAATCAGCCATTTCTCCTCCTGCCACCACCCTGCGGGAATTAACCTGTGGTGCAACCAAGTTCCCAGACTCTGGGAATGGAGGATAAAATAAACAATGAGCTCACGTAAGTGGTGGCTTCCCCCCAGAGCAAGTGTGCCCGGCACTCCAGTCAGGGCGGGTGCCAGACAGGGGCCTACAGCTCACAGGATGGGATCATGCGTGTTCTCAGTTCAGGGCCGTGCTGGAGGCTGCTGGGCCCTTTCCAAGAGAAACATTCACGCCGTGAGCTGGAAGCCACAGTGCCAGTGCGACCTGCCTGGCTGAAGCTAGGCTGACTTTGCACTCGTGCCTCCCTGCAGTGAGCTGCCAGGCAGCCATGTCAGTGCTTTTGGTACACCGACCAGTCTTCAAGATGCCTGCTTGTACCTATTTCGCAGACGGACAAACTGATGTTGTGTCCAAAATAAGCCAGCACTTCCTGCACCATGCGTGGGGAGTGCTGCCTTATTTTGGACGCAACATCAGTTTGTCTGTCTGTGAAACAGGTACAACCAAGGGCCCGTGAAGCTGAAGGTTCAGGGCTGCTGAGGTTTCCCCTTTCCTCTCCAGCTTGGGCAGCTCCCAGGGCCTTCCCTTCCTTGCCAGAATAAAGACTGAATAAAGGCTGTCTATGACAATGGGAACCACTTCCCAAAAGCTGGCCAGGTGCATCAGCATGAAATGTGAGGGGTATGTGGGCCAGACCTACGTGGATGCACGTTCTTGTTTAGCTGCAGCTCCCCTCTGCCTGGCGCTGCTGCCAGCTGTTACTGGGGAATAACAAGGGAGGTTGTCCACAAAATATGAATAAGGTGATTAGCGTCAGTCGCTCCTGCTGCCAGCCAGGCAAGAGAAGCGCCAGCGCGCTCCCTCCACGGCGCTGAGCGCCGGGGGCTGCACACGCCAGGGCAAGTGCCCTCACTAGTGCAATACCGGAGCCGGTGCCACGCCGGCCTCGTGCTCGGGCGCTGCTCGCGCCTCACAAATCCGCGCTGGAGCCCAGGGCCAAGCTCCCGACTCGGTGGCGCTGGCAGCCATCAGGAAGAGACCCGCGAACCGGCTCCAGGCGGAGGGGCCCGGGGGGAGGTCGGGGGTCTCACGGCTGCCGCTTGTCCCGCGTGGCCTTGCTAGCCGCGGCGCCGCGCCGCGCCCGGGGCCTTGGAGGGGTGTCGGGGGCAGGCGTCACGCAGCTGAGGGGCCCCCAGGACGCTCCCGCATCCCTACAGCCCGACAAGCCGCGGGAGACGGGCACTGGCAGCCGAGCCGGCCATCGC
>NW_017729011.1:14062831-14078468 GCF_001723915.1 Gavialis gangeticus | reverse complement strand
CGGGCGCACGCGGGCGGGCTGGCTCCGGCTGGGCTCACCCCAGCGGCGTCTCCCCTCTGGCCCAGCCGCCTCGGGCTGGTCCGGACCGGGCTGCACGCGCGCTGCCGCGCCCCTCGCTGTCCCGGAGGAAATCCGAGCGTTTGGGCCGACTTCACCCGCGGGCGCCAGGGGCCGGGATCTCCGGCTGCTGGTGCCTGAGTGAGGAAGGGGAGGGTAGTGTAGCTGTTGCTCTGCTGCAGCGTTTAACTGCTTCTTCCTGTCAAAGCCACTGCCATCCATAGATACGGTTAACTAGAGGCTCCTGCTCACTCCCTGTACAACCAGACCGTGCTGGGTCCTACCTAAACCTATCGGCCCACACAACCCTTACGGCGGGCCAGAGCCAGAACCCCAGCTCCTGCCTGTACTAAGTGGATCAAAGGTGCCTGCCGCTAATCAGATGCAAGCTCCCAGGGCCTCCAGCTCCCAACGTGATGTACGGATGCTGCATGAGGCTGGAGACACTGGCCGTGGATGCAAAATGCCTGCTTTTACAGTGTGACATGGTTTGTGTTTCGCAGCCTGGAACCAGCTTGGTCAGTTGTTGATTCCCCCTGAGAAATGCAAAGAGGTGCACCAGGGTTTCCCAAAGCGTCTGCGACGGTGGCGTGCCTGGGGTTTCTGAGACACCTTTAATGGGAACGTACACGCGCGCGCTCCTCAGTTGAGATGCAAGTCTGCACAAGGGTCGGCACTGGCCTTGCCTGTGGCAGAGCACTAGACATCTTTTGCTCACCGAGAAGCGACGCGGTAGCCGTGGTTTCAGTTCCACTGTTAATCAGCCTTATTGTTTCTAAGCAGTGACTCCAGAGCTCATGAAATGGCCTGGGTCCATGCCCTGGAGACCAATGCTCTCTATTCACCATGTGCTGCACAGAGAGCAGGGAGAGGAGTTCCCACCACGCTGTCCTGCAAGGTCTGATCTCTGAGCATTGGGGAGCTCCAGGAGAGGGAGGTTCGTCTCCAAAGCCCCTTCAGTCCTTGGCCTCTCTGCTTAGTGCTGCCCAGTGCTGGGTGGCATGATGGTCTTTGCAATGCTGACACCCAGCTACCAGGCATCGAGACAAGTTGCTTCTTGCTTATCCATCCTGCAGGCTCCGTCCACAGTGATTCACTTTATGTCAGCAGGGGAACATGATGTGTCAGAAAAGGCTGGGACTGGGGGTGGGGAGGTCAAACGTACAATGGGGCAATTCACACTATTGCCAGGCCTCCTTCTGAGCTGAATCAACCGGGTGGATGTAGAGGGATGAGGACGAAGATGGGCATCAAGTTCTTTAGCCACTGTCCTTTGCTCCAGGCGGCTCTTGCCACCAGGGCAACAAACCATGTTCTCGTACGTGGCTGGCATGGAGCTGCTGTGAATTCCCCCACGACTCCCTCTCGCAGGCGTTATCCAGAGGCAAATGCTCTGCAAGCCACGTGCGTATGGAAGACAGCTGCAGCTGAGCCTGGGTAGGCTGGTCACCCAGCACGCGGCCTCAGCTACAGCACAGCAGGGCCCTGTTGTACCTCAAAAGATTATAGAGCAATCCAGCAAAGTCTAGGGGTGCGCTGGGAGAGGTCAGTCGGTCCAGAGCTCCCTGGGTCTGACAGAGGCTCCTATGGCTCTCTTGGCTCACACCAGCACCTGACCAGCACAAGGTTTTCCTCCACGCTGAAGGGCCTAGCAGGGGCTGGAGACCAAATGGGAACTCAGAGCCCTGGCTCATGCTAGTACTGCCCATTTAAAGCTCACAGCACTGGGATTCTGGGGTGAGACGCACAGTTTATTAGCAAAGGTCAGTCCCATGCTGTTACCAGCAGGTGTCATCATGTATCAGCTTGTCTCTCGGGCCTCACAAAAGATCCACACTCATGGTCTAAAAAAACAGAGGCTGAGATTGCAGCAACAGCTTTCTCCTCTATGGAGGGTTACAAAACCATCTTTTCCTAGCTGGTTTGACAGTCAGGAATTACTGGGAAGCAGAAATGCACATCAAGATTTCCAGACTCTTTGTCTCCCCTTGGCAATGGCAGCTTTCCAGAGGGGTAAACAAGGCTCACAGTGCCCCTGTGAGCCACATAGCTGATTCCTAGGGTAGGGGGGAAACCGAGGCACAGAGAAGTGGCACCGTTAGTCAGCAGTAGAGCCCAGAACAGAACTCAGGAGACCCAAGTGTCAGGGCATGTTTAGACATAAGCTTCTCTGTATTGGAGGTACCCAGGACAGACGTGGTTTACACGTCTACTGCTCCATGCCTGAGAAATTCATTACAAACCCCAAAACCAATTGGCACCATATAGGCAACCATCATGTGTTCCTTCAGCTGTCTGCACAGCAACAGCACTGAACAAACAAATGCTATTCCCACCGCTGCTGTGACGCCGTCTGCGATGCTGATGCACAAACAAGGATGTTGTGGCAAGATAAGGTGCCACGGAGGTTAACGCTGCTGCTCCGTGCAGAGGCTGCGGCGAGCACCATTCCAAACACTGGAAAATGTGCCTGCCTGCCAGCTGGAAGGGGACAGAGCCAGGAGGGATGGAGATTGCATGCCAAGCTCCTGTGCTGCCCAAACAATGGGAGGGGAAAGTGACGCTCTGTGCTCCATCTCTTTGTACCATGCATTATTCTTTGAGTGCGCGGCTTAGCTCAACAGCACTACTGTCGAGTGTTCCCAGATTCTTTTCCAGCTAGTACTTTCTATTAAAGCTCCATTTGTAGTAAATGGTTAACAAATGATTAAGTGATGTTCCCATCACAGCTAATTCATCGTTAATTATTACAGGCGGCTTCTCCACACAGTTCTGCCATTTCTCACACTTCAGCTCAGCTTCATTTAAAATGCACGCTACTCACATATGTAACATACTCTTAGCAGCAGCCATTCATCATCTGATGAGCCTATGGAATTGTGTATTATCTTGACTGTGACCGACTACTGACTTGTCTTTACACTGACCCAGACCAACAGATCCATTCAAATAATGGTTTAACAGAGTGGTTTAATCGGATCAGCTCTTTACAGAAGCACAGAAAAGTAGCAGCAGCAAGAAAACAAAACAAAAGGGACCAATCTTATTTCTTTATAATCCATTTTCCAGCACCCTAATGGACTTCATAGAAAGAGCCAGTGCAATAGAAGGCATGTGGCTGGGATTTCCAAAGGCTCCTAAGTACCTTAGGTTCCAAATCTCATTGAAAACCAAAGGGATTAGGCAACAAAGGCTTACAGACCTCCCCTTATATGACCATGTTCAGACACCAAGTGCCTACAACTCTGGCTGACAGAGGGGCTAGAACAGTTAAGCAAGTGCCAGTACTGTACTTTGACAGAATCTGCCCCCCAGAGTCCATCTCATCACACTTCTTAGTTTTTAAATGTAATAACATTATTTTAGGAAGCTAATGCAAATATGAGAAGCAAAAACCCCCCTCTCATCCCCAACCCCTTTGTAAAAAATATCTGGACAGCGTCCCTTTTAAGTACCTCCAAAGGTCCAGGCTATGGCAGATTAGCAGCTCCATAGCCTTCCCAAGGACTGGATAGATCAGGTGCCTGTAGTGGCTGAGTTCAGGTCTTGTCCAAACTATGTCCTGAAGGCAGTGAAGTTTAGCAGAGGCACCGCTGAGCACAGCCAGAGTCTGTGGAGGCAGCTGTGCTGTGAACTGGTCACTTCTTGTGCTCCTAGAGAGAATCTCTGGGGTCATATGAGGCTTTCAGGTCCTGCTGGTATAAGTGCAAAGCAGCCCCAGCTCATGGCACTGGGTAGAGGCCAGAGGTGGCTCTTCCTCCTCCCAGGAAGCTCTTGGAAGTCTCAAGATTCCCCACCAAGCAGCCCCAGATCTCCCCCACCCCTCCCCACATCACCCTCCAGCTTCTGCATTTAAACCCCATGCTGGGAGAGAGGCAACTCACATGGCATCAGAGGAACACAGCATGGAAGAGACCTCCTAGGCCCAAACTACTGGCTGAAGCCCAAGACAATGAACTGAGGATCCCTCCTGCCTGTAGGTATCAGAGTAAACAGGATTTGCTCCCATGTTACAGTCAAGATGCTTTATTGCATGGACCAAGGGAACCCACTGAGAAGTGTCTCTGCAGACCTAGGGATGCTCCTGCTGGAAGGAAGGGAAGCAGGGAGCAGACAGAGGCCAGAAGCTGGTCAGCATCTCTCACCATCAGACATTCCCTTGTCTGACAAGCAAATGATGCTGTACGCTGCAGTCATGGGACCAGTCTGACCTCATTTGTGCTGGATTGACACTGGCTCAATTCCACTTCCATTGGTTAACCCAATTCACACTGGGAAAAATGGAATCTGAAGCAGGCCCGTGGTCTGCACATAGCCAGCCAGTCTGGTAACTCCAGGGCCTAGTCCTGCCCCAGACCAATGCCCTGGATTTCAGGGTGGAGGGGCTGCCCAAGCAAGAATCTGATCAAGCCTCTTTAGCGCTGTCCCTAGAGAAGGCTGCAGTGTGCATTTGTTTTAAACTTGGCCATAACTGGTAAAAATGTCCGAGGAGCAAGGAAGAGCCAAATCCAACTGTGTAGCAGATCAGAAAGTGTCTAATGGCACCAAACTGCCAGACACTTTCAGAGCAGACCCTGAACAGCGGAGGGAGATAAAGGAAGAAAAGTGACCATGATCCCAGTAGGGAGCATGGGATAAGAGGGAGATATGAAGGGAAACTGTAAGGTGATGCACCTGGGCAAAAATAACCCAAATTCTACCTACAGTACGATGGGCTCTACATTAACTGTTACTACACAAGAATGAGATCTGGGAGTCATTGTGGGCAGTCTGCTAAAAAACATCAGCTCCGGGCTCAGCAGCTGTCAAAAAGGCAAACAAAATGCTAGGGATTATTAAAAAGGGAATTGTAAACAGAACAAAGTACCATCATGCCCCTTTATAAAGCCACGGTGTGTCCACACCTTGAATAGTGTGCCCAGTTCTGGTCCCCACACCTCACAAAGGATATAGAAGTACAGAGAATGGCAACAAGGATAATCAGTGGTATGGAGGGGCTGCCATATGACAAGAGACTAAAGAGGCAAGGCCTATTGTTTTCAAAAGAGACATTTGAGGTGGGACATAACGTTTTACAAACTAAATGGCAAAGATATAGGAAATAGGGATTTATTATTTACTCTCTCTCACAACACAAGAACCAGGGGTCACAAAATGAAACTAGTAGGTAGTTAGTTTAAAACTAAAAGGAAGTTCTGTTTTCACACAGCATGTAATTAAAGCGCAGAACTCATTGCCACCCGATGTTGTGGAAGCTGACAGTTTAGCCAGGTTCAAAAATGGAGTAGATACATACTTGGAGGAAAGGGGCATCAGTAGCTATTGAGCACCAGGGCTAGGGATACCACATCTGAATCAAAATTTCCTGGACCCTAAATGCTGAAGGCTGCAAGTGAGAGAGGAACAGCAGGAAAAACCCTGTTCATTCCCAGTTCACTCATCCTTTCAGCACTCTCTCTCTGCCACTGTGCAACGCAGGATATTGGGCAAGATGGACCTATGGTCTGAACCAGTAAATGGCAATTTTTATGTTCCTATGGGAGGCTGCACCAGGGGCATAATTCATGCTGTTGTGCTGCCCCTTGGGTGGTTGTTGTCTCCCCTCTCGCCTGTTTAGAGTGGGGTCCAAGACAACACGCAGGGCTGCACAATGCAGAATCAGACCCCAGACATGCCTGCCTTGGGAACAGTCACTTCTGGGTCCCAAGTCCAGTTCAGCAAGCCCCGAGGAAATCTCCCATTCCATGCAATCGTGATCAAAGAAGCCCACTGCCTGGGTGTTTCCTGTCAAGTCTCAGCGTTGTGATCTATGGAGTTCAGGCCAAACAGGTGCAGTGGCAGAGAATGGAGGCAGCCAGGAGAGGGGCACTGCTCCTCACAGGTTGAGGAGCTGGCAGCATGGTTTCCATTTCCAGTGCATCCCACAGCCCCTCACTCAGGCTGCAGAGACAGGTCTCCCTGGCAGGTGAGGAGGCAAAGGATCAGGGACCCCACAAGCAGCTGCAAGGGACCGTGCCCCAGAGGGCTGCCCAAGAGACGACATGGGAAAAGCCACACAACAATTAAAATGAACAACTGGGGCCACAGTGGGCACCACCACCCCACACTGAGCCTGGGCAAGCAACAGGATAGTAACCTCACCGTGCCTGCCAGGGAGCAAGTCCACTGGGAACAGTGCTGGGTCGTGTGCAGCCCACCCCACCCCAGTGCTGAGGGACATCTTCTCTGTTTACCCCTTGCTGTGCTAGGCAGGGCTGCAGCAGCTGCTCTCTGCCCAAAGAGGCCTCAGCTCTTCCTATTTCAACATCCCCATAATGAGGGGGCCTCATACCCTCCCTTTCATTCTCTGCAGCATACAGATGGGGCAGCAATACATGGAGCATGATGTGTGCCCCAGACAACCGCCTTCAGAGCTCCCGGCTCCCATCCCTGGCCATCTTCAGTCCCCTGCAGCTGATGATCCAGCCCCCAAGCCACTCCACTCCCAGCTGCACGGCTGTGGCTAACCAGCACTTTCAAAACTGTGAGATAGGGTCCTGAAATTCAGAGCTGGATCCTGAATACCCAAACCCTGGGGGGAGTGGGGGCTGTTGGGGTCAGGGTCCATCTGCAGCTGACTTAGCTTTCCCTGTAATCAGTTATGAAAGGGAAAAGTGGAGCATCGTTCCACTCACACCACATGTCCCTGCCCTGCTTCTAGGCAGCCGCACTTCAGCTGTTGGTGGCACTGCCCCCCCTACTCCAGCACCAGCTCCAGGAGCATTCAGGCACCTTTACAACAGACACAGAAACCCTCATGAATACAAAAACAGACCAGACAGCCATGGGCAACTCAGTCCAACTGGTTGCCCCAGGGGTAGTTAGGAACCAGCATCAGCCCATCAGTCACTTCTTCAAGGCATCTCAGCTCCTGTGAACAGAGCACTGGGTGAGGGGAACTGTTGTAAGAGCAAGCAGAGACCACAACTCCAGCCTAGGCGGCACAGCAGCAAGCCCACCCGCCTGCTACCAAATCTCCATTTCACAAGCAGGCTGAGGAGCGCCGCATGAGCCTGCCAGCCTGAGGAAAGAGACAGCACATGGCCCAGGATCCCAGGAAACCAGTGATGTCAAAGCAGAGTCTAGTTGTGAAGCCTGTGTACACCCATGGGGACTAGCAAGGCCCTCTAAGCCACGGTACCCCTTTGAGATTGTCACATAAAACAACATGCCTCACAGTATCTGTGACACGTACGCATGCACAGTGCAAGACAACACACCCAACCAACACAGTATATCCTGCTCTGAGCAGCCACCTAGAAGCTGGGCCAACCTCCGTGGTGGCCAACCAGACAAAGCACCTGAGGGGAGAGCCAGCTCCATCACTGCCCAGGGCTCACAGACCTTGGCTGGGTGTTTCTCACACTTCCCAAGCAGACCTGCCCAAGGATCTCTGGGGCTCCTTTCCCTGACACTCTCATCCTCTTCTCTTTAAGCCTTGGTGGATGGTGCTTGCAGGCCTTGCTGGCAACCTCAGGGATGCAGAGGCTGCAGGGACAGGGCCCTTGCCTTTAGGTTTATGCTCTATGGTACATGCAACCTCCCAGATGTGCATCTGACTGACAGCCTAGCAGAGCTGAAAGGAGGAAAGTCCTCTCAACTCCAGCCTCAAATATCCCTCCAAGGTCAGGAGGGCTGAGAAAAAAGTCCCACGCAGAAAGCTAGGACAAGGGCAGCCTCAGGGTTGATAATGAGCATGGGGCAGGCATCTTGTCACAGAAGTGGTGCCGCCACCCCGAAGCACAGATCCTGTGATGTGCATGACTGTGCCTTAGGGGGGTGTAACACGAACCAAGCCCAGTGTGTGGCTGTGCTTCCAGGGCCCAGCCTGTGTGTTCAGTCACAGGCACTGTCCCAGCCTGTCCCCCCTCAAGCCCAGCCCTTCCTGACCATACAGCCCCTGGACAGAGAATCCTGATAGCAGCAGTGTGTGGCCTCTCTTACCTCTGAGCCCCTGGCTCAGAGGGTTCGTACCACAGATGTTCTCCCTTTGAGTCAGAGACATCCCGCTCTTGACACCAGTCACGTTTGGCACTTGACTGACTCTGTGTTCCCTGGCGAAGCCCCTAGGGCCAGGATGGGTGGGAGAAGGTGATGTTATAGAGGCTTGCCCAGCTGGCAAAGACCCGTTTCTCTGTGATGAAGCGGTGGTGGTTGCCCTTGCGGCTGCGCTCGTTGTGGATGTAGATTGTACACTCATCCGGACCCTTGGGCTCGTAGTAGTGATACGGCATCTTGTGGGGCTGAGACCTCTTGCTGTGGAGGACAGAGATACAAGGTGAGCCACTCGGGTGAGGGCAAAGTGCTGGGGCCCAAAGGGAGGTGGCTGACACAGGGGCTCAGGCCTTACCTGCAGTAGTTAGGAGGGACCATGCCATAGACATGCACCTTGTCACACAGCTCCACAGCAATGACCATGGTAAACCAGCCTGTGCTCAGCCATGACCGGGACTTCTCCCTGAGGGACAGAGAAGAATGAGTGAAGGCAAGGGAAGACGGAGGGAGAAAGAGAAGGGGAGAAAGACAGTCAGCCAGAGAAAGAGAGGAGAGTGGATAAAAGGAGGCAAAACAGTGGAGATGAGACAGGGAGAAGCCAGTTGGGGGCAGAGGAATGGGATGAAACAGAATTACACCAAAGCCTCGCTCCCACCATTCCTCCATATCTGCTTGTCTAAGGTCCCCCACCAATCCAAAGGGCCTGGATCCTCCTGTCAGCCCTGAACCCAGTGACAGACAGCAAGACAGGCGAGTGGCTGCAAGAGAACTGCATGGGTTCTTGTCATGGGGATGAAAGGTGATATAGCACAGGTAACAATGCAGCAGCATGGGGTGTGGGCTGGCTGGTGGGGTGGGAGCTGACTGGTAAGGCTGGGATGCTGATGGCACCAAATGAGAGGTCAGGAAGGAGGCCCCTAGGTACCTGTCTTTCCCAGTCTCTCCCCTGAACAAGTCATCAAACTGCTTCATACGACCAGGGGACACAACGTAGGCTGACATGTTGGGGAAGGACATGCTGACACGCTGGATGATCCTGAGCAGGCTCCTCTGCATCTTGCTGGGTGGTCCCCAGAAGATGAAGATGGTTTCCGGGGTCTTGTTCACAAACTCCTGTGGCTTCTTTAGCACCTGGTAGATGCTGGAGTGAGCCACCACGCGGAAACTTGTCTTGTTGCCCACATCTGCCTCATAGCCGGTGGTGGGGGCGTCGTTCATGCGGATGGTGCACTCTGCCTGGTTGATCTCTGAGCCTAGCTTGCTCCCCAGCAGGTGGCTGGAGCTGGTGATGATTACACACTGGTGGCAGTGGGAATTCAGAGTCTGGGGAAGAAAGAAAAGAAAGCAGTGACTCTATCAGCGCTGGCACTTCACCACTGCCTTGCACCCTCACTGCACAGAGCAGCAACCCTCTTCCCCAAAGACATGGCCTGTGCCCCCAAGTTCCTGGAAACCCTCTGGCTCATGACAGGAGCAGGAAGGGTGGGGGGATAAGGTATTGGATGGGGACGCAAGAGAAATGAATTGCCAGCTCTGCCATAGACTCCCAGTGCAACCCAGAGGATTCTCCTAGTGTTTCCATAGTCCTCTCCTAGCGTGCAAGATGCTGAGGATAACATTTCCATTGCCTACTCAGACTGGAAGTGCTCTGAGGCAGCACCTGCCCCTGTCTGTGCGCACAGGGACCGGGAGGCAAGGGAACCCTGATCTGAGAGCATTGCTGTTCCAGACATAACTGAGAAAGGAAGTTAACCGTGTTAGTCCACCCTGCCTTCTGCCTGGAAAGAACGGCTCTGCAAGGCTTAGGCTGGCAGTTCTGCTTGCTGGCAGTAGAGGGCTGTTCTGCACGCAGCAACTACTCTTGGCTCCCAATAAGCATCTGAGAAGTCCAACCTGCTGTGCAGAATTAATTAACAATTCCTTTTAATATGTCTGTGAATTATTACCCCTTTCTGACCTATGGGCCAACTGGGGCACAGACAGACAAAATAACTCATTAAGGGCTAGTTAGCAAGCAGGATGGCAGTAGAAGCCAGGAGTCCTGACAGCCAGGGGCCTGCTCAGAGCAGCGGCTGGAAGAAGCTTGAAGGTCAGACTTCCATCTGAGACACGCTGCAATCTGCACTGTAGTGCCTCTGCTCCTCAGTCCCTCAGACAGCACCATTGTTAGGCACAAGCAGTGCAGGGTGGCATGGAGGCAAGGCAAGGAAAGCTCCTTTAAGCTCCTACTGCACCAGACTGTTAACTGCTGTCAGAGCCAAGGGATACCAAGCTGCCGAGCCCCAGCTTGGAACGCCTGCAAGCTCAGCCTGGAGCTAGTCTGCAAAGCTCCTTCCTCCAGTGAGGGCAGGAACATGAGGGAGCCTCAGCTGGATGCCCCGTACCTTGTTTCCATATACAGGGAGGTATCCGTTCTTCAGCCCCCATTTCTTGAGGTTAGGTGGACGATGGGACTTGCTCCGCAGGTTTGTGTAGTGAAAGACTTCGTTCCCACTGTTGGAGCTGTAGATGATCAGTAGCATGACCAGAGCAAACAGAACCACAAAGATCGCCGTGTGCTGGCCCTGGGGTTTGGGAGAGGGAAGAGCAAGATCAAGAGGTCAGACCCAGGGGCAGCACTCAGACAGGTCTGCAGCTCTCAAGAACCTCCAATTTTAGGCACCCACCTACTGAGCACCTCTGACAGTCAGGACACAGGGTCCCATACTCACACGCAAAAAACAAAGTCCCCCCTCCAAAATCAATGCTGCATGGAAGACGTGCTCTGCAGCCCGGAGGTAAAGGCCCCTCACAGAGCCCCTCTTGCTTCCGCTTTCTGGGATCTCACTCCCCTGAAGCAAGAAGCCCTTACTTACCAGGCAGCCAAGCCCAAACCATCCCTTCCCAGCTCTGCTGTGATGCACAGATACATATATATGAACGGAGGGCTCTGTTGCAGGCAGCTTTTTTGCCCTGCAACAAAGCCCTGACTGGACCCCAGACAAATTAAAATCCTATTTCCATAACTGTCTATCATGGTCAGCAGCTCCTGAAGCCACCTGCCTCTGAGCACCAACCACCTACTGGGCCAGTTTGGTCTGTGGCAGCAAAGCCATCAGGATTGAGAGGGTTACATGCAGGATGGGGTTGAGGGGATGCTCCAGAGACCTGCAGCAAAGCCAGTGCTGGATGCTGGTGGCTAGGAGGTGCTGGTGCTGCTGAGGGGACAAGGACCACAGCAGGCCAAGGGTAGGAAGAGGCCTGTACTTCCACTTGCCTGTATTAGCACTGTGTGACCCTAGCAGAGCTGGCAGCTACTGAGAGAGCTGGGCCCAGCCACTGCCTTGACAGTCCCCTGTGCCCCAACAGCAGTGGTCCAGACCTCTATCAGCATGCCCAAACTTTCATCCCAAACCTAGGGTGGGCATATGCAGTAACACAGCAACAGAAATCCACCTTACCCAGCTCTGGGACAGAGCGGGCAGCAGCCAGGTGAGCTCTCTCACCAGTGGCTGTGACTGACAGGGACTGGGAGGGAAAGTTCAGTGGCCAGGACCTAACTGGTCCTTGGCCCCTCCAGGGAGAGTGCCAGCATGAGCACCAGCTAGCGAGACGTTTTGCAATGGCAAGAACAAGAGGGCAGGGAGCGTTAGCTAGCTCTTATGAAGGTATAGATAGTAGATGAGTTTTCACACACACAGGCACACATAGAAAGGATAAAGATCAGAGAGAAAGAGAGAATCTGGCCGATTTTTAGTTTTTAAAACTTTCCTGCCTCCCAAATTAGAAATGTTCCGATGCTTTTGAGCATTCCTGTCTCAACAATAATGCTTCACCTTTATGTAGTGCCTTTTGGCAGGTGCTTTCCAGGGGCTTTGCAAAGTTGGCCAAATATTGCCATTACCCCCACTTTTCAGGGTAAATAACTGGGTTGTCAGAGATCAGAATTTACAAGCCGGGGGGAGAACCCAGGAGTCCTGATTCCCAGAGCTGGGTGTGAAGCAGCAGTCAGTGCTACCTGCAACTAGGTACTGGTTTGCAAGTCAAGATAACAGACTGTGTAAATCAGACCCAGGCAGTCTAATGGTCCTCAGGAAATTCAAACATGCCTGAATCCCTGGGGCTAGGTTACTGGATGTCAGCTTGTATGCAGAAGCAGACCCCTGGATGTTGGCTGTGCTTGCAAACCCACGCAGACAGACAGGCACATCTGTTTTCCATTTACATTTCAATTACAAATGATTTTTAAAACATCAGACATGTTGCCGCCAGTGCCATAAACACAAATAGCTTCTTTCCAGGGTTCCACATCCAGAAAGGGAAACTGGAGAGAAACATGAGAGACTGACCTGGCTGATTTGACTGTCCAAAGCCAGTTCGAAAGGGGGAAAGTTATGCAGCCTCTCAAACAGGCACAAGTAAACTGTGAGGTTTTAATGCTTGGATATTTTTCTTTAATAACTGAGAGAAGGATTCTAGTCTCAAAGTGCAGCATGCGGGGCAAAGTCTCCCGTTACACTATGCAGGGTTTAGGAGCTGGCACTTTAGGGCACTGGGACTTTTGGTGGGATTTTCACAGGTCTTTGGGTTGGTTTAACTCTGCCCCTCCTGGTAACTCCCATCAGCTTCACAGCAGCAGAATTATGCCACTGCTGACCAGCTCTGAACCGACAGGCCAGTCTCTCTAACATCAAATTGCCAGGACTTTCTGCACCAGCTCTTTGCTTCCCCCCTCCCTCCCAGTCTTTGGCTCAGTCAGAGATGGGAGCCAGTTACTTGAGCCATGTTCCCCTCTGCCCCATGGCAGACTGGGGCCTCTTTTATTCTACCCAGCCTGTTTGTCTGTTTCTCCCCACAGCCACCCCTCTGCTATTCCCTTTTTGAAGTCTGTTGGGCACCATGTGCATAGGGCAGCTCACCCGATAGCTGCCGGGATTGTCCTTACACCTGACCCATCAGACCTGCCTGGCTATGAGAAGCATTTGGCTGGCCGAAGCTTTGCATGAGAAGTCTCACATTCAACTGATCCTGCAGTGTACTTATAAGCCCCAGGTAAACCGATTAAATTGATAATCCCCAGGCATCAGAGGCATCAGCGCTCAGCCCCTGCCCCACTGTCTGGTGGCTCCTACATGTTGTTTTCCTTCTATTTGCACGCCAGGGATGGGCTCTCACTGCAAGTCGGAAGAAGTCAGGTTCAGGAAGCACCAAGAGGCAGATAAGCAGAAGGAGCCATTGTCCAGCTGCTTAGGGATGACTGAAGTTCAGACCCCAAGCACCTGACCCTTCTCCAGCCTCATTCAGCTGGCTTCACTTAGGAAGAAAGATCTCACGGCAGCAGCCATGATACTCAGCAAAACCTCGCTCACTCAGCTACGAGAATATTCACCCTCAGTGGCTAGCGCTGCCAGGCATTGCCTCAGTCCCCATAGAAGCCGAGAAGCCAGCTCTGAGCTGGAAGGAGCTGGTATTCAGCAAGTTACCAAGTAGCCCTGGGCTCCAGCCCTCTCCATCTATGAGGGAGGGTCCCTATAGTATGCAGGACTGCATGGACCACTAAGGTACGGATGTCCTGCAGATGAAGCGCGCTTGCTACCAGCGGGCGGGGGGGTCCATGACACTGTCCAAGGGCCCGGGATGGACGTCCAGGACAAGGACAGCAGGGCTGCTTCGTGAAGAGGACTTACCGTGTTGTTACTCATGTCTCTGCCAACGTTAGCGTGGAGCCTTCATCAGCACAACGCGGGCACCTGTGGAAAATCCTGGGGACACGGTTATGATCAGAGCCATCCTCCCCTCCTGTCCTCAGCACCTGATCTCCATGCTCTCCCATAGCACCACATGCAGGGCGCAGAGGCAAGGAGCAGCCTAACACCCCATGCTGGTGTGAAGCAGTCATGTGCTCTGATCCTGAATGTGGTGAATTCAAGGAGGGGAGGGACCTTTCCATGGATCTTACAGGCTTTTGGATCAGGCATTTTGGCACTGCACTGCCCTCCCAGACAGGTGACATCTGCTTGGCAGCACATCACAGCCTGAGGCTTTCTCCGAGCACTGGGATGTTATCATCTCTCTGCGCTGGGGTCTGATCTTTATAAGCCACCCAATCCCTCCTGCTCTATCCGCCAGACACATTCAGACCCAGGGTCCGAGTACAAAGCTTCCACCTCTCCTGACCTGCTGGGGATCAGACCTTCTTCCTAGAGCATTTAATGAAATCTGGAGGGGCAGTAATCACGTTGCAGGGACCTGAATTTAGGGCACCTTTAGGTATGTCCCCCATCAGCCCACCCTTGCCCCTGGAGCCAGGGAAAGGAGTGCTGGTTTGAAAGCTGGATTAGCTATAGGCAAGAGCAGCTTGTGTCATTTGCTGTTACAGCGAACACAACACTATGGGTTGCAACACAGGTCTCGGAGCCAGGACTCCTGGGTTCACTTCCTGATTCTGCCGGAGTCCCTGGGCAACCATGGGTGAGGCCATGAATCCTTTGTGCTTTGGGTGCCTTATTTGCAAATGGGGACAACAGTCTCTGCCAAATGCTGGGGAGGGTGACAGGGGCAGGGCTGGGAGAACCAAGTTAATTGTCTAACGCCTGCGAAGGGCTTTGGGGCTGCCACAGAAGGAAGGCATCACACGACGGAGGAGCCAGTGACCCTCTACTTAGCAATCCAGGGCAGATCCTTCCACCCCCAGGGCTTTACCACTTTGCTGCAACTTTCCTTACCGAGCTCGCACTGGGGGAAGGAGCCCTAGATCAGAGCAGCACTGGTGTAACAAGATCGTGTACCAGGGCTGCTCGTCTGACCTGCTGAAATCCCATCCCAGGCTCATTCCCTGGCAGGGACAGAGCTCCTGCAAAGTTAGGCAACTCGGCACCAGCCGGCCCCCAGCCCTTGGCTTAGCGCAGCATGATCCCACGCGGGCTAAGCCTTGGAAGGGGATTATCCTCCTACCCATGACGCCGAGAGAAATCCACTCAAACAAATATGCGATCAGGCAACATAAACCTGCCCCAAGGTAGCGTTCACCCCGATTGCTTCCACCCAGCCTCTCCCAGGGACCAAATCCTATTAAAGTAAATAGCTGGAGAAGCAAAGCAGCCGGGCACCTGAGGGGCAGAGGCCAAAGGGATGTCTGTCCTGGGGGAGGCAGCGAGCCCAGCCCAGGTGAGAGGGCCTCCAGGTTGCCCCGTGGCAATTCTTGGGCAGCCTGTGCACAGTGGGTGCCCAGGACGAGGGAGACGCAGATCTGAGGCACTAGCCGCTGCCTGTCGCCTTGGGCCTCCAGGGATTTAGGCACCCAGCTCCCACTGATTTGCCCCCCCGGGCCTCGGGCCCCCTCCTATAACCCCCCCGCCGCCCGCGTCTGACGGGGCAGGTTGTGCTCGGCCCAGGCAGGGGCTGCCCGAGCCCCCTCCCTCCGCCGGGGCGGCTCGGGCTCGGGCCCCGCGGCCGGCTGCGCGCAGGCTCCGTTCACGCGGGCCCCCCCCCGCACCGAGAGCCCCCCGGCATCCTGCTGCAGACACACCCGCCTGCTCGCTTTCGGAGCCGCTTCCATGTCTCCCCC
>NW_017729011.1:14053219-14062665 GCF_001723915.1 Gavialis gangeticus | reverse complement strand
GCCTCGCGCTCCTCCCCCGTGCGCCAGCGGTCCTAGCGCCGCCGGCCCGCCCCGGGGAAACTGAGGCAGCGGCTCTGCCCGCCGGCACCTCGCGCGTCCCCTGTTTGTCCCGAGGACCCTGCCCGGGCCCGTGGCTCCCTCCGCAGGCGGCTCCCGGAGCTTTCGCACCCTGGCAGAGAGGAAGCTGGGTTCCCCCTCAGGGCAGCCTCCAGCATCCTCTGGCCGATGCCCCTTTGCTCCAGGACCGCGTCCGACCCCCTCGCGAGTCTGGCTGAACCCCCCACGTCCGCCACGCGAGCGCCACCCTCAGCGACCCACTGTCCGAGACATCTTCCCCGTGTTAGTTTGCCACCGACCGCCTGCGAGTTGCGCTTGGCGAGCCCTCCTTCTTGCACGGTGCCGGAGGCGATACTAAAGCCCTGTTGACTTTCTCTTCCCCCCTCAGTATTTTGTAAACCCGGATCATGCATCTCCCATCTCAACGGACTAGGCCGAGCCTCTTTAATCGCTCTTTGCAAAGTCCCCAGGGGCGACGAGAAGGTCCCGTCGCCCCCCCCAGCGCTGCCACGTTTCGGTCCCACCGCCCTGGTGAGTCGGCCCCAGCCCCTCGCGCTGGGGTGCCATCTCCTCCCTGAGCAGAGGGTGTTATACAGCCAGGAGGCGAGGGCAAGCCCTTGCTGGACCACAGCGAGCCGAATCCTGCTCAGCCGCCCCTGATCTGGGGAGATTATAAATAGCAGTGAGTGTGGGGGCCACCTCGCTCCAGGCTCTCGCTGCCTGAGTGCCCGCCGCAGGTTCGGGACGCGCAGCACCCGCCTGACCTGCTCTTGGCCTACCCAGCCCTGCAGGCCCAAGGCCGGCCTGGCTGGGGTGAGACAGCTGCGTGCAGGACGGGCCCTTGCTGTCGCGGCCACGTCACGCGTTCCTGTGCTATTCCCCTTGGCTACCTGCTCTGCGAGCGTGGTTGCCATGGCAGCGCTGCGAGCTCCCCCACAGATCGCATTCTCCTGTGGGTGATGCATTAGCAAAGCTGAAGATGGCAAACAGCACCCGTCTCGCCAGGAAAGCCCTGCTTCCCTCCCCTCCCCTTGAACACAGCTGCACCCCTGCAATGGGGCAAAGGGGCTGGGGAGGAGAGATGCAGGCACACCAAGCACCCTGCTCTTTGGATGACAACTCGTGCCAAGGCAGGGGGGTCGGGAGCCTGGAACTCGAGAGGATCACGAGGACAACTTTCCAGGAACTGCAGAGCACATTCATTGACTTAGCAAGTCGGGGGAGGAGGGGGAAGCAAGCAAAAAGCAGCAAGCCAGCTCCCTGCAGCAACTACCCATTTATCCATCAGTCCCATAATGATCTATGCAGGGAGTCTGTATCTGTACCTGTGGGGACCCTGAGGCCCAAGAGTTCAGACCAGTTTGTGGTCACCCTGCAAGCAGACCTAGGGTTTGACCTTGAGCTGAGGTCACCAAAGGGCCAGATGGGGGCACTGGCCACTTAAGAAACACCACCTCCCCGGAGCGCCTGCCGTGGCGTTCAGAAGAGGGACTGAAGATCAGGACTCCCGGGATCTATTCCTAGCTTGGTGTGGTGGGTAAAGAAAGGGATTGCAACTCAGGCCTCCTGTCTTACTTTGCCAGTGGCTGAAAGTGCAATACTAGCCCCCATGGGATGGCATTTCCTCATCTGTGAAATAACAGGGATGGTCATAAACTTGAGGGGGAAAGAGGAGACTCAGCTTCATAATGCCTGTAAGGAGCCCAGCACCCCTTCAGACCAATGTGCCACCAAGGGATACATATCCAAGGCAGGGTCCCAGCCTTCCTGACACTCACTCACCTGG
Organism: Gavialis gangeticus; assembly: GCF_001723915.1. NCBI lineage: Eukaryota > Metazoa > Chordata > Crocodylia > Gavialidae > Gavialis > Gavialis gangeticus. The sequence continues at coordinate 14,060,822 of NW_017729011.1, read as the reverse complement.
CACTGACTGCACTGCCAGCACCTCGGCAGTAGATACGGGCAAGCGCAACCCTGCGTGTTCCAGAAGTTTGGTAGCATTATTGTTGAACAGGCTTTAGCTGTGCTTCATTTCGGGCTGCCTTAGTACAATGCATTCATAAATGCACCTAAGATCCACACAGACTCATTAGCCCTGGGTGGAGGGATGGGGAGGATGCCAGGGAAGAAAACGGTAGCTGCCGGCAGCATCTTGCTTATGTCTCATTCACCGATTTCACAATCCACCCCGTGCACTGCGCTCACTTCCAGGTCATCAAGGAGAACAGGACACACCCAGGCAGGTGCTCAACTCATCTACCTCCTGTCAGCTCCCAGGACCATGTACTGAACTCTCCTGCCGCTAGGCAGGGCTGATGTCTCAAGTGAAGCAACAGCATGTGCACCTTGGCTGACATCAGACACGTTCAGCCAAGGCCAGCCCCTTCTTAATGAGCAATGCTGTCTGATGGCGGCTCTGAAAGGGAAGGCAGCAGGAAACCCATTGTTTGAAGTGAGAGCAGCAGAGGAGGACTATATTTAAATGGTTAGTGTTCCCAGAGAACGGGGCCAGCAGCTCAGTCAGGGATCCTCTTTCCTGTATCTTCCTCCTCAGTGACTGCACAGAATATCCACCGTCTAACTGCCTGGGGTGTCTCACACCCGTGATTAGAGCCTCTCAGCCCTACTTTCATACAAATAAACAGTTCCTCCCAGGCAGCAGGGTACAGGCAGAGAGAACAGAGGCCAGGGCTCCTGTCTATTTGACTCCCAGTCCAGTGCCTTTTCAGGGTTGGATTTCACACGCCCGTCTGCTGGGGTGATGTCTCCACTCCCAGTCCGTAGTCTCCTGCCCAAGCTCAAGGTCACCATGCAAGATTTCTGCGTCCCAAATAAGCCTTACTCAAAAGTGTAATGCCCTGGAGGCAGGGCCTGTGTGCACAGTACAATGGGGCCTTGGTCTGAGCTGGTACAGGAATGCAAAGGACAGCAGGAGGTACAGACCAGTTTCCCTCCACTTCATTCCTGGGAAGCCGCCCTCCCGCCCCAGAGCTTGGCAGCAAGCTTTGAGAACAGCTTCCTTGAGTCACAGGCTGAAACCAGCTGCTGGGTCATACCGATGGCAGAATCAGGCTGTCTCCGAGCAAGCTAAGAGTCTGATTTGGCTCTCAATGAAGTCAAGTGATGATTGACTCCAACAGGAAGGGGATCCAGGCCTAAGTGCTGAAGACACTTGGGCCATTCATTGTTTCCACAGACAGATGTGACATTCTCCCCCGCCACGTGGGTGAATCTGTACCCAGGGAGCTGAACACGGACCACAGCCAGCGCTCTCCGTCTCTGAATTCCTTCCCCTCAGACAACAGGCTGTTGTGCAAGTCCTCTTTCTGCAGGGGAACCACATGCCTTAACTTCCAGTCTGGGCTCAACAGGCGCTGCCAACACAGCAGGGAGGAGAAGGGCATGGCAGAAGTGAGGGGCTCTGCTCCAAACAGCCTGTAGCAGAGCCACTCCCCAGGGAGGCAGGAGTGGGGGAGCTGACTGCACGCGCCAGCTGACACCTGCTTAAATGTAAATGAAGATCCCAGGGCATCATCCAGGAGCTGCGAAGTGCTCCCCTTACAGGACATCAGATCAGGTTGCACTTCAGGACAAGGCTGGCATTTCCAGATAGGCGGAGAGCTAGGAACAGCCCCTGGTGTCAAGGTGACCTGGTGCTGTTGAATGGGTAGTGCCTTGGGGCTCCCCCTTGTGGCCTGGGAAATGCCTGTAAGAATCCTGCCTCAGTTTCCCCCTCAAGTGAATAAACCCTCACACCCAACAGATTCTCCCCCTGGGGTGGTCTCCAGTCCTACCCTCCCCAGCCTCTCCACTTCTACCCCAACTCAGGATCTCCACAGCCTCCCTCACAGGATCATGGTCTAGCCCTGGCCTCCCAGGAACTCATCTCCTCCTCACAGCAGAGCCCAGGATACCAGTGATCCCTGGCAGGTCAAGACAGCCCCATTGTAAGGGATACAGGAGGAAAATGTATCCACCCTGTACCCATAACTCAACCAGGGCTAGCTAGGAGGGGAGCTTTGCCCCACTCAACAAAGCTCATCAGTCCAGGCCCTTAACGAGGTAGTAGCCTGGATATCTTTCCCCCTTACTGCCCCTCCAGCACTACTGGGGGACCTGGAACCATATCCTCTCTGAGCAGTGCCTCTATTCTTCCTTCAGCCATCACCTGCTCCCAATCACCTGGAGCTTAAACGGCCACATCATGGAGCAGGTTTTGTCTACGTCCTATTTCCTGCTAGAGACAAGCCAGGGCTGGATGCCAGGAGAATCCAACTTGATGGGCAAGTTAAACCAAAGGCTCCATTAACCAGCCTGCCCCACCTCCTCCTGTCGTACAGCCACGAGAGAGCAGGCAGAGACCCAAGCTGCATGAAGGCAGGGCGCATGGGCTGCCCGAGCATGGATTATTACAGGAAATGGCTGAAGGAATGCTGAGAGCAGGAGTTTCTGCAGGAGCAAGCATCTCACCCCCCCACACACGCACACAGGCCTGGAGTCTCAGCAGCAGAATCCGTGATGATGAAGACTGCTGAAGGACAGCAGCAGGACCATGTGGGACCTTTCTGACTGAGCCCAGACAAATAAACTCCTCCAGTTTGCACAAATGCTGTGAGATCAGAAAATTTAAAAGGACTTTATTAGGTCCAGGTGCTTTGGTATCAATCCAAGGGCACTTGGTAACAAAGGCAACACAGGGGCCTGAAGGGGACCCACCCAGGAAAAAGGGACAGAATCTGGCCCCAGGGCCTTCCCCCACTGGATGCCAGGGTGGCTGTGCTCAGCTCCAGTTACATAAATACCTGCAGGTTTAAAGTGCTATTGATTTGGGGTACTATTGGGGCTGGCACCTCTTCTGCAGCAAAAAGCTGCCAATGCCACTGGAGTCCACAGCAAGCCACTGCCTCTCTGAGAATTCAGGCCATGGAAGTCTCAGGTCATGGGGCAGGCTAGGACACTGCAAAGTGCTTGGAGATGCATGTTTCTCAAACTCTTAGAAAGGTAAGAATAGGACTCACCCTTAAGTGCCCAGACCAGAGCATGAGGTCAAAACTCCCTGCACTTGGAAACAGAACTGAGACAAGAAATGTAAACTTCAGCTTGCCAGCCCACAATGCAGTCTGAATAGAGGTGCCCTTTCTAATGTGGCTGGCACCAGGACAGTTGCTGCCCTGACTGGGAGATGAGGGAGTAATGTGGCCTCTTCTCTCAGGTGAACAGCAGAGCAGGCACCACTCTGCACTTGCTAACAGGCTGTTTCCTTCTGCTTGGCTGAGTCCAAACAAGAGAAACCTTTAGAAGGAAACTGAAGGAAGCATCAGAGCACTGAAAAGTCATCACCCCCCATTATGTTTCCAGTAGAGGAAAATCACCCACACAAGTCTCGTGTGCTGCTTCATGCAAGACCATAGGAATCAGTGTGGCTCAGAAACCCCAACAGAGATCAGGACCCCCGCGCGCTAGGTTCTGCACGTACATATGGTAAGAGGCTTGCAGTCTAAAGTGACAAGACCTAGGGTGGAAGGGAGAGATGCTACATGCAAGTAGAAGAGTTGAAATGGGAAGAGAGACTAAGGGCCCAAGCCAATGCCCATCGAAATAAATGGGAGTCTTTCCACTGACCTGGATCAGGTCTAGATAACTTGTCCATGAACACACAGGGAAACTGAGGCAAAGCTGGGATTTGACCTCCACCCCCTCCTGAGTCTCAGGCCAGTGCCCTAATAGCAAGACCATCCTTCCTTCCGGGCTTGAGGGCACAAGTGAACTTTGAGTGGGGCATGGCCTTTGCAGCACAGTGATGAATTGCAGCCCAGAACAGGCCTTGACTTAACCCCGGAACAGATCATGTCCCAGGCCTGCCACCTGTTGCTGCAGGGAGACCTAAATGTTTAGTACGGCACTGAATATTCATCCTGGTATCAAAGATTAAAACGTTTCTGAGGCAGACCTCGGGCCATGGCTCAGCACACTGAGGGCCTGTGAGATGCAGGCTCCCTCCAGCTGAGGCCTCAAGTGCTCTGAACTGCACCTTGGGGTTTCTCTACCTCCCTCCAGATCAGCACCTGGCCTGAGCAGAGACCAAAGATCAAACCTGCAGAGAAGCCAGGACCTGTGGTGCTAAACTCCAGCACAGACAGAGCCTCTGGAAAGAGTGGGCACCTGACACCACCTGAAACATGCCTTTGTAGGTTAGTATGGCTGGTAAGCGCCCCCCGCTACCCACCCACCCATGAGGGGTGGATGAAGACCATGTTCCTCCGCTTGGCCCAGCGAGAGAAGACAACTTTCTCAGTGATGAAGCGATGCGCACCACGCGGGGCTCTCTCGTGGACCAGGTACATGCGGCACTCATCCAGCTTGCCCTTCTCAAAGTAGTGGTACTGCACGGTGGGGTGGTTCTTCTCCCTGGTGACAAGAGGGGGCTCCTACAGCTCCTGCTCCCTGGGTGAGGGAGATGCCAGCCTGAACAGCTCAGGAGCAGAGAGCCCTCAGGGGCCAGCTGCAATCAGGGATCTCTGCTCTCCTCTCTGGGCACATGGGACTCTAGATCCCACAGCTACACAAGGCCATGGGGGTGCATCCTGCCCTCCCTGAGCCTCAGCAGTAGAGGATTTTACAAGCAGGCTGGATAAGGGACAAGTCCTGTCCCCAGGACAGGGCTGGGGCAGAGGAATGCACCAGTAGTCTCCTCCCACATGCCAGAAATGCCGGCCCTGCTGGAAACCCACCTCCCCCCCACCCCACCAGCCCTTCACTGCTTCAGGCTGTGGCTGGCCCTGGGCCCTCCTCCATGGCCTCCCCTGGCCCAACTCCAAGACTCCAGCTGGCACAGGCTCCACTCAGAGCAAGGCTCTGCCTGTGGCCAGCAACCTGCTCCTTACTCATTTTGTGTCCCTGCTGCACACTGCCTTTTCCGCTTACAGGAACCCTTGAGAAAGCTCCCCAGCCCTGGACTCCAGACCCCCGCATCTCACTACGGATGGGGCAAGGACCTTCTCCTCAGCAGCCCCTGTATCTCCAGGCCTTCTCAACTGCCTGCGTCTCCCCACATGCCTGGGCTTCTCTTTACTAGATTCCATGCCAAGGCTCGAGGGAAGACTCTGGACCCCGCTGCACTGGTGTGACAGCCATGGTGTGCAATCTCGATCTGGACCCGCGAAGCATCACGCCCTCCCTTGCGGCCATACCTGCAGTAGCCATCGCTGATCATACCGAAGATGTGGATCTGTTCGCACAGCTCCATGGCCAGAACCATGGTGAACCAGCCAGTGCTTAGGTAGGTGCCAGACTTCATCCTGCAAGGCACAAAGCAACAGAGCTGGAGGGCGGTTGCAGGGGAGGGGGCTGGCTCCATGAGGCTCCCCTGCCCGACAGCAGAGGTGCAGACTGCAAGAGGGGCCCCTGGCACTTGGAGACTTCCACAGAAGGAGCGGACAGTAGTGCCCAGTCCTGCACTGGCTCAGGGCATGGGCATTTGGAGCAGTCACTGCAGCAGGAAGCAGAGAAGAGAAAGAAGAGAAAGGGCACTGGCTCTTAGCCCAGGACAGCTACTCTCTGCAGAGCATAAGAAGTCCCACCCAACTGATTAGTACCACCGGGGACCAGGTTTCCTTGCCAATTCCCTCCTCCCCATGGGCTCTGTCCCAAGAGCACACAGTATCTTGCAGGAGCCGTCCCAGCTGTTGAGATCTGGTGTTAACTGGGGAGCAGCTAATGGGGACTCAGATAACGCAGCACAGAAAAAACCTGGGAACTGGCTCCAGCAGAACCCGAATGAGACAAGGCTGAAAAGGAAGAGGGAAGGGAGTTCAAAGCAACTGCCATCTGCAATGGGGGTGAGAGCTGGGGAGTGGATACTATACATACTGTATCAGCAGCCAACTGAGGGGAACAAGGCCCTCACCCATAAGCTCATTTCCTCTGGAGAAGCTGTAGTGCAAAGTTCAAGGCCATGCCCCTGTAAACAGTCTTTGCACTCAGGCTGGAGGAAACCAACTCAATACCAGGAGTAGGAGGATGCAGGCAGAAAAATACCAGCACCAGCAGGATGCATGAATGTCCTCAGACTCATTTTCCAGCTGGTCTCTGAGCACTTTTTTCTCCTTTAAGCGAGCAAAGTGCTGCTGTATGAGGCTGAATGGACAGCTCTGGAGACTATGACCCGTTTGCCCACAGCTCTAGTACAGGACAAGCTACAGCAAGGCAAGCATCCTCAGGCTGCCCCACCGTCCAGCCCAGTCAGTCAGTGCTTGGCTTCTCTCCTGAGACCGCCAACTGGACAGAGCCCAGTGGGAGACTAGGGGGCTCTCGGTGCCAAGTACAGAGCCTTGTGCACTGTGGCCGCCTCGCTGCCAAGATCTCGAAAAACCCCTTTAAGCAGAGGGCAATGACTTGCGGTCTCTCCTGACCTGTGCTGGACATGAACTGACACCCCACAGCTGGAGAGAGCTCACAGACTCGTCACCACAGTGAGTGGTGTGACATGGAGGCCTGGGGACCTGTGCGAGAGGGGGGAGGCACTTGCTCACCTGTTCTTGCCCGTCTCGTTCTGGAAGACCTCGTCGCAGTATGCCATCATCTTCTCAGTCAGCGTGTAGATCTCCAGGCTGGGATACATCTGCTTCACCTTCAGGAGGCTCCTATAAGTCCTCCCCACCTTCTCTCTGCCCATCACCTTGGCAGGCCCCCAGATGATGTAGAGGGTCTCCAAAGACTGCTCAAAGAAGTACGAGTGGTTCCTCACAAGCAAGGGGATGCTGGTGTGTGAAACGACTCGGATGGTGCTCCTTGTCCCCACGTCCTCCTCATAGCCAGTGGTGGGCGCCTGGTTCATGCGCAGCACACACTCCCTCCGGTCAATCTCCTTCCCCAGCCGTGATCCCAGCATCTGGCCTGAGCTGGATACGATGGCGCACCGAAGGCATGGGGCTCGGACAAGTGGCTGCAGCAAGACCAGTCGTTAGCAATCCCAGAGACCAGGAAAGGGAGTGGGGCACGTCTCCCTGCTGGCAGCAGGCTCTCACCACTCTCCACAGCTTCCTGCCCCTTACTCCATGCCATCCTTACAGGCACTTCCATGACCTCTTGTCAACCCTCAGGTTCCCTCATTGCAACTCCCCAACCTTGACCCAGGCCATGAGGCTTTCCACAGAAGCAGCATCTACACAGGAACTGCAGTCATGTCACTGGACATGCTCTAAAATGCAGCCCAGAGAACTGCTTGCACTGGGGAAAAGAGAGCAGCAAAAGCAATCTGCCACTTCCCAGGCCACACGAGCTCCACTGCTGACACTTTGTACTTTCTTTCCCACCTTAGGAGCTTAAATCACTTTGCAAATATTAACTGGGTCACTCCCCTTCCAGGCACAGTGGTACATGCAATCTATCCTCACCAGGGAGAAGCTGAGGAAGTGATCACTGAAAGGACTCAAGGAGGAAAGGAACCCAAGAGTCGCAGAATCATAGAAAATGGGGTAGGAAGGGACTGTGGCAGAAAGCCACCTTGGTTTCTCCCCAAGAATCTC
>NW_017729011.1:14051701-14053208 GCF_001723915.1 Gavialis gangeticus | reverse complement strand
AGGGCCGCGTGACAGTCCATTCTTGGGGTGGTGGTGGCACGTTACCCCCAGACTAGCGAGTGTGCTCCGGGAGAGGGGTCGGCTGGACATAAGGCGCCCCTAGGGAGGCATTCGGAGCCGGAGCCTGGAAGGTGGTCGGGTGCAGGGAGGTGGGCGGCTCAACGCAGGAGCACCCCCTACTGGCCCGCCTGACATGGTGGAAACAGCGGAGGGATACAAATACCCAGCTGTGTTCCTGAGGTGGGATCTCTGCACCCGCCACAGGGACCTCAGGAGGTCTAGTCCAACCCCCTGCTCAAAGGAGGACTAGCCCCAACTAGACCATCTCATCCAAGAATTTGTCTAGCTGGGTCTTAAAAACCTCCAAGGATGGAGATTCTGCCACCTCTCTGGATAACCTGTTCCAGTGCTTTACTACCCAGATGCCTGGCCTCTTGCTTGAACCACTGACACTCCCCAGTCCACTTGGAAGAGTATTAACAATACTGTACTCACCTTCCCATCAGGAACACGGCTGTAGCCCTGGAAGCTGCGGGTGCTGGAAGTGGTGAGCCGGGAACTTTCCTGCTTCTCCCCAGGCTTGAAGCTCAGCCAACAGTGCTGCAGACAAAAGCGTGGGCAGAGCAGGACACAGAGGATGGTACCAGTAGCCACAATCAACAGAGTCACGAACGTACGGACCTGAAAGAAGAGGACAAGGGGGGCTAAGGGCTCTGATCCCAGCACGGGGGACAACTGTGCCATAACAACAGGGGCTCTCTCATCACACTGTTGTTACAGCGCAGGTTTTCTAGGGAACACCACCAAGGACAGCAGGTCCTTGTGTTTCCCTAACAGGTTCCCCCTCTCCCTTCTAGGATACCCCTGTCTTGTAGGATGGGAAAGGGGGGGGGTTCTCACCCATGCAGGATCCCCAGGCTTATTTACCCGGACATAGCATCACTGCAGACCCTCACTGCAATGTGGTTGAGAGAAGGGAACAGCCAGCTCTGATATGGCTGGAGCAGTGGCTTCCAGGTAATATGGCAGGAACCCATGTGGGGTCACGTGTCCCAGCAAGAAACTGGCTCACATAAGTAGAACCATGAGCCCAGACAGACTGGGAACTGATGAACTAAAGAATAATGGAGGCAGGGGAGAAGCCATATTTTGCAATAGAAGTAGGGGCTTAGGGAGAGATTGACAGGGGTTTTCCATACTTCTGCACTCTTTATAACATGAAAACTCATGTGGGGACTTCTGTCAGAGTGCTTTGCTTTGTGTGCTCTGCTCAGAGCACTCTCACAAGGTCACACCATCCTTGCTTACCCAGGGAAGGAAAGGCTAAGCTGTGGGGCAGTAAGTGGCTTCCTGCAGTCACATGGTGGGTTTGTGGCTGAGAACCTCCCTTCCAGATTGCCTGCACCTGCCACAGGACAAAGCTCCTTCTGCTGTAACACCTCCACATGGTATCCCATCCCAGTGACAGGAGGGCAGGGCATACGCTGCAGGGAGTCCCTGCCGGGCA
>NW_017729011.1:14041271-14046701 GCF_001723915.1 Gavialis gangeticus | reverse complement strand
CACAAGGTCACACCATCCTTGCTTACCCAGGGAAGGAAAGGCTAAGCTGTGGGGCAGTAAGTGGCTTCCTGCAGTCACATGGTGGGTTTGTGGCTGAGAACCTCCCTTCCAGATTGCCTGCACCTGCCACAGGACAAAGCTCCTTCTGCTGTAACACCTCCACATGGTATCCCATCCCAGTGACAGGAGGGCAGGGCATACGCTGCAGGGTGTCCCTGCCGGGCAAGCACTTCCCTCTCAGAGCAGAGACCTCTGGCTTAGCTTCCTCATACAACCACAGGCTTCACTGGCCCTGGCTCAGCTCCCAAGAGCCAGCCAGGGAATGGGCAGCACAGCAAAGTCAGCTCAATACGAAACCTTCGCTCGCAAGCCAAAATTGGCAAGCGTTGGCACAGAAGCTGCTTCAGAATGACTCATTTCCTGTCTGGCAACAGCCAGGCAAGCTAACCATGGCTGTCAGGGAGAGGAAGAACGGTACTGAATGAGCAAAGAGCAGTGTGTAGTGCCTGGTACATGCAGGGTGTGACAAGTTTGCACTGGATCAGCACAGTTGTCCCTCCTGCACTGGCAGTCTTAGCACATAGGCAGGCCATGGAGGCTGACCTGTGGAGCAGAGCACATGCCCAGGCCCACATGGGTCCTGCCATTGCCTGTGCTCAAGTGGCCACTACCTGGGCTGTCTATTGGAGGGTCACAGTAAGGAACCTGCTCTGGATGCTTTGCACTATCAGCCCCGGCACACCCCTCTCTGCAAGTCCTTTGCAGATAAAGATGTCCTTTGCAGTTCTCAACCTGCTTCACACCTACTCCAGGCGCCCTTCCATAACATGTCTGCATTTAGCAGCACTCCATTTCCAAAACTAATTTTTTTTTAACAAGCCGCAAAAAAATACCATGACTGGAAACACATTTCTTAAACAGCTCAGTGGGTTTTTGACACTCTGGATTCCCATTGGAAGCCTCTGGTTTTACCTTGTGAATCGCATGTAGGTGTTTGCACACCTAGTCATGCTAATATTTCACGGCAGCTTTAAAAGGATCCCAGGGCACCCCACCTGAGAATCACTGCTCTAGGGTGTCAGCCTGCAGCCACTACAGCCCAAAACAGAACAGCCGTGTGGGAGCAGCAGTCGTGGCCCCCACAATACATTCCCAGCCAGTGCAGGAGGCTTTCCTCAGTGCTCTCTGCTTTGAAACGACGTGTGCACAAGCATCAGGGGGTGTTTGGAAAGTTACTTCGACTACGTGCTCTAAATGACTTGGATGTTCCCTCCACCTCTGGTTCAACCACAGCTGCTATCAGCTGAGTGCTTCCAGCTTCAACAGAAAGGGGCTGATAGCACAGCCTTTGCACTGGAGGGTAACGCCCAGATGCATCATCTTCCAGGGTGCAGAACAGCACTGTGGGGTGGAGCGAACTGGACCCAAGATGACTGATGGAGGAGGACTTTGAATACTTGAGAGTCAGGAAGGTTGTGGTGGATTCCTCTACACGAGTGCGGACTGCGCAGTTGTAGCAGCGGACCTGCATAAGCAAGCACTAAATGTACCGTCACCACACATTTTGTTTTCCCAGATGCTACTGTGCTGTAGCAATAAGTTACTGTACAACAGCTCATTACTACTGTGCAGTATCGTCGCCACACGGTTCATGCCTGGCAACGCTACTGCACGGTAGCAACGAGCTACTGTGCAATAGCATTTCATATAGATGCACCCACAGAGTGCCAGGACCTCAGGAAGGCACATTAGGGAAATCAAAATACAGCACAATCTGATGAATTGCATCCTGTTATTTGCATAGTATTGTTACTTGCATGTTTTCCTGTAAGACCGAAACCATTAATTCACCTGGTTATTTGCATATCATTTTTTCACATATTTCCATTTATTGCATGAGCCAAAAGTAGGAAAAAAAAGATATTTGATTCGCTGAACCTTTGCTGCTGCAAAGATCAAGCAGTGCTGAGTTAACCACCATCTTGGATCGTGGTTTCAGCAATCTAAAAGGAAGAGGGGAAGGAGGACTGGCACGTCCCTTGGAGAAAAGCACTAAATTCTGAAGTGGCTGGATCACAAATTAGCCAAACCAAGACAATGGCAAGGCTGGGATGCTCCCAGTCATCAAGATCAAGACTAGTGCCAGACAGACCAAAATGGTCAGCAATTGCCATAATGGCCATAGCAGAAGTGCTCATGTTGCAGCCCTGTCAGATTCTCATGAATCTGCAAATTCTGCTAAATACCTGTCATCAACCATCTCAGACAGGACACAAGAAGCAGCGGCAACAGGTATGAGAAAAATTAAAGCCCTGCCCGAGAGCCAGCAAGGCCACAGACACCAAGGCAGCTCTGTCACAGGGGATTACATGTCAAAGCTGGAGATGTTCCCGCATCAGGGTCAGTTTTAGAAGGAAAAGCAGAAGACTGAGTGCAGCCCCTGACACTGCACAGCAGCAGAGAGAGGCACTTTCTACGAGCTCTTCCAGACACATCACTGACTTTAAAATCAGACAGCATCAGTGGCTGTAAAAAAGGCAAGGGGCAGACTGACCATGCTGGTATCCTGCAATAGGGCAGGGACAGGGAAATGGGAATTACAAGAGCACAGACATGTGAAAGGAAAGGCAGTTCCCCAGTCACTTACACTGCAAATAAAAAAAAACCTCATGGGTGACTGGGCTCGGAGACTTCAACCATGATGTGAACCAAGCACAGTGCAATCTCCCGTTTCCTACTAACTGCAGTGCCCATCCAGCCAATGTTGCTGGGAGATTTAAGAGCACAAAAACTGGTTTTCCTACCCCCTAACACCACTGCAGCTATTCAGCCAGGTGACCAAGGAGTCAGTCGGCACCTTACCAAAGCCATGCTGTGCAGATGATTATCATCTCAGGCACCAGCTCAGACAGGTCTGCTGACAAAGCCATGAAAACTAACACTTTTGGACCCATTACGTAGGATCAACAAAACCCAGAAAAATGTGAAACCAAATACCGGCACTCACCTGCTTCCACTGGTATCATGCTACAGCCAAGTAACAGTGGAAGAGCTCACGCAATATAGTTCAGCATATATGCAAAAACTTGCTCTGGTATGAGGCACCAAATACTGAGGGCAGTATGAAGCCAACTTTCAGGAGGGCCTACAGAGGCCCCAAAGCATGCTGCTAAAGATGCTGATACCCGAGCACCCGTCTTAGCAACTGATCCACACAACGCTCAAAACACATTTGGCCAATTTATGGAAGAGACTCTCCATGAGGACTCAGGCTGTCGGGTTTTTTTCCCCAAATAGAAGAGCTGCTCACAAACAAACTGAGACAACGGATTGTTTCTTGAAAGGCTGCCTGTCTTTTCCAAACTGCCCGAAGTGCCCTGTTGTGACCGAGTTTGCTGGATTTGCTGCAGTTTGCACCATTTGTTTTTCTGGGTTCTTTGACCTGGCGTGCCATCTCCCAGCTGCATTACTGCGCTGGCTGTATTTGTTACTGTTTGCACTACTGCAAATAAAGCAATGTTGAGGTTATTTTTAGGGATGCGCCAGATGTTTGCGGTAAGGCAGCTCTCTGTTTCTGTGGGGGGTTTTTTGTCCTGTTCCATATATTAGCAGAGTCTGCTCCTTTGCATTGTTTTCCTGGGAGGAAAGGAAGCCAGGATTGACCGCACACTGTGCGCTATGGCAGTACTAAGTGAAGCCCCACTGTGCCAGACCCCACATGAACCCTCATGCAAAAGACATCTCCAGTCCACTGAGCTTACAGGGCAACACAACAGGGGGACCAAACAAATGGGGAGACAGAAAGCATGGAAAACAGAGTAAGAAGACAGCAGGGAGAGTCTGGCTCAATGAGCACTTGCCGCAGCCCTTGAAGACACGAGTTTGAAGGAGGACCGTGAAGGCAGGAAGGAGGATGCCCACTTGGATTTGCAGGAGGTTACTCAACTCCCGCAGGCCCTGCATCACCCCCTCCATGTTAAACTCTTCAAAGATGGCTTTGCTCCATAAGCCACTGTGCCAAGGGAGCAGGACTACCTGCTCTGCAAACACATCTCCTCCAAATACTGCGTAATGCTCAAGCAATCAATAGTGGGTAAGTCCTGGATGCGAGTGCCTGCCACTCTCACTCCTCCGGGAGTGGGAAGCTTTGCCTTTGAAATGGCAGATCCTGTGACACGGCCTGCAGACACCTAGTCATTAAAGTCACATAGGGAGAAACAAGATCCAGCTGCTTCTGTGACGTCTTCCCTCAGCTTTCCCTGCCAGCCTGGTCTATTGTAGCCCATTCCTGAGACAGACTGCTCCGTCCCACACGGGAGAAGAGAAGAGGCATACCTGCTTGCTAATGGCCTTCTCAGCCCCTTGTCTCCCCACAGCCTCCCTGGTCTTCGCGGTTCCTTCCCAAGGAGGGTCAGCAGTCCTAGCACCACCCCGATACGTGGACATGACATGCCTGTCCAACAATGCTTTCGAGAGGGTGGCCATCATAGAGGATGTTCTGGTTTTCTGCTACTCTGTCCTCTATTGATACAAAACCCAACACCTTTATGTCCTCTATTTTTCTCTTCAAGAGAAAAATAGAGGACATAAAGGCGCCGGGTTTCATATCAATAGAGGGCAGAGGACAACCAGATTGTCCTCTGCGATGGCCACCCTAACTCTTGATAAAATTTGATCAACTGTGACAAGACACCAGCTGCTCCCGGCCCCCACCCACGACAGGATGTCAAGAGTGTTTCCTTAGTGCACGGACCTTAGACCATTTTGCCACGTGTTACAGGCTACACTCCCAAGGTGTGGGACTATCACCAGGTCAAGGGGTCTGGCTACTTACCAACACCGTCATTCTTCGGTTTCTGACTCGTCACAGGTCCGTCTCGGGATTCAGGGACTGCACCCAGCCCAGCTCGAACAGGTTAGCCACCTGGCTGCAAACCAGACACGGGGCAGAGGAAACAAGGAGCACCAGGGCACTTTGTTACCCACCTCATCCTCTGGGCATGTCGAGGGTTACCGACAGGATGGCTCTGCCCGCTGAGATTGCCCCGCTCAGGCCCAGATCCCACTAAAACGACTCCTCCTCCTCACAGCCCCCGGACTCGCTCCACATTACCCCTCGCTCTCGTCCCTGCCCCAGCCTCAAACCTCCACGGAGCTCATCGCCAGCGGCGCCGCGGCCTCCCCTCTCCCCCACCCGCCTGCCCGGCGGGGCTCTCCGCACCTCACCCCCCGCTCGCCAGGCAGGGCCAGGCCAGGCCTCCCTGCCCGGGGGCCAAGACGCAGCCACCTCCGCCGCGGAGCCGGACAGCGGGTGGACGGGGCACAGCTGGCAACTGAGGCCAGGCGGCTTCCTTGGCAGCACGGGCTGGGCACGCTCTCCATGCCCTGCCCCGGGGTGCACCCCAGCCCGCTACTCACCCCTCCGGCCCC
>NW_017729011.1:14033355-14040967 GCF_001723915.1 Gavialis gangeticus | reverse complement strand
CCGTCGCCGCGGCCGCAGGGCGCGTTTTACCTGCCCGCGCCGCCGGGCCGGGTCCAACGTCCCGCGTCTGCGCCTGCGCCCCCGGCTCCTCCGGGCTGCAGGAAAGCCCCGCCCGGGGGGGGCAGCACCATCTGCACGGCCAGAGCAGGTGTCTGTATGGGGGGGGGGGGGGGCGGCGCCAAGCAGAGACCCGCATACGGAAACCTGCAAAGCCCTTCCCCGTCCGTTTTATAGATGGGGCAACTGAGGCGGAGAGAGGCAAAATGATTTGCCCCAGGCACACGAGGAAGTCTGTGGCAAAGCCCCGGCTCTCTCTCCAGTCCCAGCCACAAACCCAGGCTCCCTACTGCTTGCTTGCTGGGTGTCAAGGAAAAAGCCAGGCCCCTACAGCTCCGAGAGGCCCAGTGACTGCTTGGATTGGGGAAACAAAGTCGGGTCGGGCTCTAACCAGCTAACATTATTCCTTTCAATTGCTCTGGAGAGGCAGGCGCTTCCTGGAGGGAGTCTCAGTAGGTTTCTGATTCATAAGGTCACTTGACCGGCAGCCCCGGTTCTTTCTGTCGGGAAGAGGAAGTAGGCACCACGTGGGGAAAGAGCTGACTCCCTCTTGGTTTCTAGCTCCGTCGTTTGCAGCGGGCTGGAGCAGGTGTGGGAACCCCTGGCAAACAGTGGTTGGCTTGTTTCACACATTTTCACTTGCCACCAGCATTTGCAACATGCACGGTTGGGGAAGTGTGTGGGAGATGGCAAACGGCAATACACGGCCGATTTGCATCCAGCAATACGTGGCTGATTTGCATCCAGCTAGATTTATCATCTAATCAGGTCAGGGCTGGCCTGCGTGCAGTGACATTTCAGAGTTGTGCACTGACGCTCAGGGACTGCCAAGCACGCACAAGTGTCGTCTTGCCAATGCCCAGAATCAGCACTTGAGTGAAAAGTGCGCTTAGTCTTGGTCTGCACAAAACTGGCCCAAGAGAGAGCAGAAGGGAAGATTTGATGCAGTGCAGTTAGTCGCACAGTTTGGAGCATGGGACCTCTGACAGTGGCTCTGAACCTGGCTGGAGCAGGCTTGTAAGCAGTTTAGAGCAGGATCCATTGGTTCTGTGCATATACAGCACCTTGCACAAAGGGGTTCTGGTCTAGAAGCAGGGATGCTAGGTGCTAGTCTACCCAATCCAAGTAATTTTTGGTGCAGATGAGTCCTTATGCACCACCTTTTAGGCAAGGATTAAAAGACACTTTTTAGACATTAATGAGCAAAGCCTCAGTGCCACCACAGTGAAGCAGAGGAATATTTTTATCCCCATTTCATAACTGGGGAAATTGAGGCACAAGGACTCCAAGTCACGTGGTGAGTCAGTGACAGAGCAAGGGAGAAACCTCAGGAGCCCTGATAATTAGCCCCATACTCTAAGCACTTCATAGTGCTGCCCTTTCCTCCTTTGTGTTTCATTGTCTGTTTAGTGCACTGGCATTTTGGACTACCTTTTTAGGCACTGTATTAGATGTAGGGTGAGACTGGCACTACATGCTCTTGGCTGCCTTTAGGAAAACATCCCCGATTTAAAATTATTATTGGCTTTGAGATTCCCCCCGCCCCCCATCTTATTATTTGACTCAACATATCTGAATACTTAGGTTGAAATAAGCCCAAGGTCTGCATTCCTTAAAAGCCCTATGTTTCCCCCTGCGCTGACTGGCAAATCTCTGTGGTTCTTTACCTGTCTCAGGACTGCATATCCTTCCAGTTACAGAAAAAGAGCGCCAGGATGTCAGCACAGAGGGAGCAGCTCGGCCCCTTCTAATGCACGAAGATGGAGCTGGTGCAGGACTATCAGGACAGGGACACTGATGCAGGCAGGAGCTCCCAGAGTTCAGCTAGGGTCACCCCTCCAGGAGCACTCTCAGGCCCTGTGCTTCCCTGGCGGAGGGTTGTAGGAGCATTTGACACCCTCCTGACTACCCTAAGTTCCTCCATCACAGTGAGAGCAGCTTTGCTGGGAGGAGCACAGCCCTTCATTAGACCCCACTCAGCCTTAGGGACAAGTAAGAAGCATAGCCCCTGATCACACAACCACTCTATGCTGGCACAGCAGCACCTCAGACCACCCCCCACCCCAGGACCTGGGCACAGAGATGCAGCATGCTCCCTACCCAAGACACAACCTGGCCGCCCGGAGATCCCCCAAGACCAGAGCAATGTGAGCTGGCAGCTGGTTTGCAGGTTGCCCATTTACTGGATTTCTGGGACTTACACTGGGCCCGGTCCTTGCTGCTGCTGCAGGGCAGAGCTCCCCCCTGAGAGAGGCTTTCCTTTCCATCCCAAACCCGCTCCAGGTGCCGGCTGGGTTACTTCCCTTGGGGCTGTGTCGATCCTGCCCCCTGGTGGCAGAAGAGAGCAGTGCCAGGAGGGGGGCTGGTGCATGGGGCTGGCTGGGAAGCCACCGCGCGGGTCAGAGGGTGTGCGTTTCCACCCACTGGCAGAGGCGCCGGGCGTACTGGGTTGGGCAGACAGTGGAGAAAGTCTGTCCCCGGTACCGGATGCACTTCCAGAGGTGCTCAAGCCTCTTGCGCAGGCTATACACGGTGAAGAGGTCGATGATACCCACAAAGTAGCGGAGCTCCGGCCCGTCAATGACATGCAGGGGGTTCTTGTAGTTGGGCAGCAGGCGCCGGTTCTGCGCCAGGGCCTGGGACAGCTCAGGGCTGGACTCGGGGCTGCTGTGGAGGCTGACGTCTTGCAGGTTGCCCTTCCCATCAACAGCGGCCTCACATGTGTGGTACACGCTGGCCCCCGACAGAAGATCGGATACCAGGATGGCAGACTCCTCACTGATGGCCCCCGGCACCATGGCTCTCTGGTGGCAGCCCCGTCCATCAACAGACCTGCAGAGGGGGGCGGGGGAAAGGCCAGCATGGCAGCATGGACACAGCCCATATCTGGGGCAGGAGCACATGCACCAGTGGCTGCTTTGAAGAGCTCTGGCACCAGGTACTTTGGGACGTGTAGGGTCTCTGAGGCTCAGTCACCTACAGCTGCACACTGATCTTGAGGCCCTGCCTTGTTAGGGGAAAGAACTGCTAGGGAGAGCCTCACCAGCAAGTGGGATAGGGGCTCTCTCCTGGGCCTCCTCTCAGCCAAGGTGCATGTCAGGAGTGGACGGGGACAGGTAGTGAAGAGGAGGAGCTGTCTGATAGCTTTTTTCTATGTCTGAGGCTCATAAATATCCCCTAGGAAACAGGATATCAGTTTAGAGCAGCCCCAAGGCTTTTCCTCCTGATAGCAGGGTGCTGGCAGGCCCTCCAAGAGCCCTGAAGCATGGGGAGGATGGAGGCTTTGAGTTTCAGGACTTTTGCAGGCTGCACCCAAGCAGCCTGGCAGGCACCTGCAGGCACTCTTGTTTCTACTGCTTCCAGCCACTCAGCTGGACCTGCAGAAACCCAGCTCAGCCATGCCCCACCCCCCCCAGAAGCTGAGCACTCACTTTGTAGTCCTGGTGATGATGCTGGCAAAGTTATGGCTCAGTTCATCTGCGTGAAGTGGCTGGAAGGCCACCAGCAAGCTGTAATCCAGCACGTTCAGCCCCTGCAGAAACTGGGTGTCCAGCTTCACCTGGCGGATGAACCAAGGGCGCTGATGACCTGCCAGTGGTGGGAGAAAGTACAGAGAGGCTAAGAGAGACCAGACGGGAAGCCTGGCATGGAGGCGAAGGACACAGGAGCTGAGCAAAGCCTGGCTGCACGAGGGGCTGAGTATGAGGATGGCCCAGATGCCCTGCTGCTGCTGAGGCAGCTCGCCTGTTCTTCGCATAGCACCACAGCCATCTGTAGCCATCCGTTCAGTGCCGATGCAAGAATGTGGCCAGACCCTCTTTCAGGCCATGGGCAGGAATCCAGAGCCCCCTGCTTCTTGCTGGTGGGTGAAGCCAGCAGCTCCAGGCACCCTTGGCAGGGTCCACATAGAGTCCCGATAGACGCAGCATGCCCTGGGAGCTTCTATTACAAATGGGCTCAAAGGGCAAGAATCTCAGCAGACAAGCTGCAGGAAGGAGAAGCAGTTGGTGCAGACAGGATTGGCACTGATGGGCAAGGCAAGAGAGGAGGGAAACACCAGCTGAGAGTACCACAGCCCTGACAGGCATTAGTGTGGTAACAGGGCATCTACCCCTTGGCTGAGACACTGGGGACTGAACGGGAGACCACAGAGCCAGAAGCACAAAGCTCTTCAGCTCCTGCTAAACACCCAGGCTCCAGCCACCAGGTTCTAGTGGCCTGAGCTTTAGTGTGGGGGCTCAGCCCAGTTCGGTGTCCCAAGCATAAAGCTACTGCAAAGCATGACTTGGCCTCCCATGCTGACAGTGAGGCCAGGAGCAAACAGGTGCACAACTCGAGTGACCTGCTTGTCCCTGGAGGTGGCAGCTCCAGGGCAGCTGGGCAGGCAAGTGTCATATTCCTTTGTTGGGCAGAGCACATTGACCCAGCATCTCCAGCAACAAAGGGTCTCTCTCTCCCCTCCCCTCCCAGTGCCTATGCACTGACCAGTGGAGCAGGGAGGCTCTGTGCAGCTGTCCACTGGTGCTATGTTGGGACGTGGAGTTCCCTGGTGGTGGGACAGTATGAAGGGGCAAGTGGCCCAGCAGAGCCCATTGCCTCCATGAGCCTGGGCCAGGGAAGGACTCACTCAGGCAGATGGCCTTCCCTTCGAAGTTGAGGTCCTTCAGCACCACAATGACCTGTCTGCCCTCCGGGACTGGCTCCGTCCAGCGGCTCACCTGGCAGCCCTTGATGTCATACCTGCACGTAACAAGAAGGACAAGTGACTCCCACGGGACTGAATGAGCCTCTGCTTAACCGCTGCTGTGCCTCACCCAGCCCATGCCCACGTGACATCATGGGCATGGCTCAGAGAGCAGAGGGGAAGCCTCATGCTGTGTTGCAGAGTCTGAGGCAGTGAAGTGGGGAAACCCAGGACTTCGGATGGGGCTGGATGCTCACTAATTTAATCAGGTTTACCTAGGCCATGTTCACACTTGACACGCTCCTTGGACTTATCTCACTGCAGCCACCAGAGGGCAACCTGATGATGCTGCTTGTGCTTGACAGCTAGGAGCTGTAGGTAGCTCTGGGTGTGTGAGCACTGGGGCTCCTGGACAGACAGGCAGACCCTCTGGGGGCGGGGGCACTGCTGGGGAGAGGAGATGACCATGCAAAGCACTCTGAGCCCTCGAGCCCCACCAGCCTGGAGCTCACCGCTCGCTGATCCTCTCGTCAGGGTAGAACACACTCTGCATGATGATGAAGTATTTCTGGAGGAGAGAGCAAGAGCATGCCTGAGCTCCTGGCCCAGAGGCTTTGGCTTATAGCAGGGGAGATTTCAGAGCGCAACAGAGAGGCAGAGCTGGGTGTGCCCAAGGGTGAGGCAGAAATGTGGGTGGCAGGCTTCAGCAAGCAGGTGAAACATACCTTCTTCCTCCCGGCTATGATGATGCTGTGGACACCTGAAGGGCAGGACACAGGAGCAGAGTTCAGAGGAGAATGGCCTGGATCCGGAATCTCAGCCAGAGGCAGCTCCATCTGTTCACAGACACTACTCTACCCAGGCCGGGGCAGCACCTCCAGGGTCCTCCTTCACCCAGGTACAAAAGAGCCAAGAGCCTCTAACAAGGTGGGATCAACATGGGGCAGGGCCAGGCAGAGCAAGAGCAGGACTTGCAACCACCTGCTGCAATCTCTGTCCCTCCTCTGGATGGCACAAGGGGCCCACCTCACTGTTGCTCTAACTAGTGACCAACCCACGCTTGGCTCTAAGAGGGGTTACACTGCCAAGCCAGCTGGATCAGCCACCTTTGGCTCTTGCCTATGCTCAGCTTTTCCCTCCAGCCACTTGCGGGCTCCTCTGAGGCTGCTCTTACCCAGGAACTTGACGAGGAGGGAGTGTGGGTATCTCTCAAGGTGCCGGAGGTACTTGGGCAGATGGGTAAGGAGGAACTGGATCTCCCTCTTACTCTGTGTCTTGAGGAAGAAGCCTTTGTTATTCCTGCAGGGCAAGGAGGTGGGAGTTCATGGCAGGGGTCCTGAGGTGCCCCTAGCTCCCCAGCCATGTTCCCCTGGGCCCACACCACGCACAACACATCTGCACACAGGAAAACCACTTCAACTCCAGTAATTGACTTGCAGTCCCATTCCCGGAGAATGGACAGGAACAAAACCCATGGCCAAGCACATACAGCCTTGCAGCCATACCCCAAAACCACCTTGCACTGGGTTGCAAACACCACTCTCCACCCCGCTCAACACCCAGCGCCTCTGCCCCAAAGCCAGGTCGTTAGAAGCACTGTCCTCCAGCGCACCCGCTTTGTGGAACGGACTTTCACAAACCCTGATGCACTGGGTACCTGTATGGGGCCTTCACAAACAACATCCACCCATTCATGTGCACTTGCTACAGACAAGCACATAGAGCACAACACACCCTTTATTTGTGCACACGTGCATGCATTATTGTCAAGGGTGCACATAACATTCATGGCTGCAGCAGAAGCAATGTGGTCTGCTCTGCTTTGTGAGTAGAGGGCCTCACAGAGCTTTCTGGTCCCTTGTGCTCTTGACAGTTCACTTAGACAGTCAGGGACAGCTTTTCAAAGGTATTTAAGGCCCCTACATCATAGTAATTTCCATGGGTGTTAGGCACCTGGCCACCTTTACAGGTCTGGCCATCAGCTCCTCACAACACAGGGTTAGTAGATTTTGGGGCTAAATTCTGCCAGCAGATATTCACGGGCGTCTCCCAGGGATGATAGTGGGACTTGGGTAGAAGCAGTATGAACCAGTGGCCACTTTGAGAGCATAGGCCTGTCTGGCAGAGACTCACGTGAGGAAGAAGTCTGCCTTGCTCTTGGAGTTGCTGATGAACTGCAGGTAGGGGCTCTCAGAGGACAGGGACAGCTGGTATTCCTTCTCCGACATGCCCAGTGAGCGTCTGAAGAAAGCGAAGGCAGGGCCAGCATACGTCCGCATCTCAAAGCCCTGCAGCAATACAGAAGGTGGAAGCAACACCCGCTTCTACCGCCCCCGGGTATCTGATCCACCCTTTGTCTGTTGGAGAGGTGGTGAATGCCACTCTGGGCTGTCAGGGAGACAGGCAGCAAGGGCCTCAGGAATGGCAGCAGCATCCATGTCCTCTGCCAGGGCTACCAAGTACAGATGTTGCCACGTGCAGGCCAGAGATGTCCACTGGCATAAGTGCACACGTGTGGGATATGAACTGGTCTCTGCATACGTGCAGTGTAAGTGCACACAGGTATGGATGTGGGGTGTATAGGGGAACAAAGGTGTGGGGAAGAGGGCTGGGGGGGAATGCAGGGTAGCTCTCTGGCTGGGTGAGTGAGGGTCCAGCACCTTCCCCATGTACCCCATGCTTCGTTCTCCTCTGCTGAGGAGAGTTCCTACCTCATGGACCTGCTTCAGTACAGCGGCACAGTCTGCTTCAGTCAGGACATCCTGGCAGAGAGAGGCAAAGAGAGACTCAGTCCTGCTGGGGCCTTCCTACGCACCCATCTCTGCGCTCAGCCCCCTTAGCTGTCCCTGCTACATGCCATGCAAAGCCATG
>NW_017729011.1:14018920-14028355 GCF_001723915.1 Gavialis gangeticus | reverse complement strand
ATGGACCTGCTTCAGTACAGCGGCACAGTCTGCTTCAGTCAGGACATCCTGGCAGAGAGAGGCAAAGAGAGACTCAGTCCTGCTGGGGCCTTCCTACGCACCCATCTCTGCGCTCAGCCCCCTTAGCTGTCCCTGCTACATGCCGTGCAAAGCCATGACGGGGGAGAAGCCGGCCCTCAAGAAATGAGTGACAAGCGCAATGGCCACTCTAGGAGCCAGGCCTGCCTCTGCCTCCTCCCCTTGGCCCCCATGCTGTGCATGGAAGTGTGGTATGGAGAGGGTCACTCCTGTTCCTGGCCTCATCTCCCATCTCTGATCCAGATGGGGAGGAAGGAGCTGCGTCCTCTGTCAGCAGGGCAATGCAAATGGACCTCATGTCCTAAGCCTTGTGATGTCCTTATGAGTCGTGGGCTGTCAGAGGGGGATGCAGCCCATCTGGCCATGGCAGGAGATGCTTCAACCCTCTCCCTGTTTGAGCCCTGCTTGGGGAGGTTGCAACTGGCTGCCTGCACCTAGCCCCAAAGAGCTGATCTGCAGCAACTCCTACTTCTCCAGGCCCTGAGGGAGGCTGGTCCTGCAGGTAAATGGTCTGGCCCCCAGGCCGCACTCACCACAGGTGGGTTGTCAATGGCATCCTGGACAGCAGCCTTCAGCCCTGCCTTCAGCATGCAGGTCAGGTCATAAAACTCATGCTCCTGGTCGATCTCAAAAAGGCCCAGGAGCTTCCACTGCTGGCGGAGCCTCCAGAAGGACCTTCGCTTCATCACGGAGGACTGCCTGCTCATCCTGCTGCCTGAGGCATTGGCCTGGAAGGGACAAGGTACCACAGGGGGTCAAAAGGGAGAGCCCTGCCACGTGGAGGAGGGGAACACATGGCTCCTGGGCTTGAAAGCACCATCCCAGTCCTGGCACACATGGCCATGAGGCAGAGGAGCTGAGTGAAGAGGTGGGCAGAAATGAGGAAGAAGAAGCTTGTAAGAAACGTCAGAGGGCAAAAGGATAATAGGGAAGTGCGGGGAGCTGACAGAGGACACTGCAAGAGAGCAGGGAGCTGATGAGGTAGATCATGTGCATGAACCTTGTGCCCCCAAGATTGGTGACAGCTAAGCAGGGGATGCAACAGCGAGGCTAGCCCAGGGGCAAGACAGCAAAGGGGCAACATGGCATGTGTCATGCCTTGGGTGAAATCCTGGCCCCGTTGGAACCAACAGCTAAAGTCCCACCGACTCCAGTAAGGCTGGGACTTTGGCCTGGGAACATTTGAATTGCTGGTGAAAAAGCAAAGCACCCAATTACCTTGCAGACAGGAGCTGTGTGCACACACCACTCCAGGCTGGGCAGATCTGATGGGAAAGGGGGTTGTACTCCAGGGGCTAATGGTAGGAGTTTACTTCAGTGACTATCCCGGAGCTCATTAGACAGCTGCAGACCTCAGAGGCTACCCAGCAAAGCACTAAGCCCTTTGGTCAGCAGGACCTGGCCCAGGTAGCTTAACAGGGTTCCTCAGCTGCAAATGCATTGGCTAAGATATTTAACTGCAAGCTGAGTGTGCCAGAGAGAGAAAGGACAAGAGAGCAAGCAGAGACCGAGCTTCTCGGGCACTGGACTAGCTGGAGGGATATACCCAGGGATTTCTCTGTGAGAGAACTGCCTGCTGCTGGCTATTTTGGCTGTGTCCAGAACAGGGCTGTGTGTCTCATGCTGGTAAGTGAACAAGGCTGCCTCAAACAAAATGCCTCAACTGCATCATTGAGTTCTCCTCCTAACAGGAAGAAACCACTAAGGCCCTGAATGGCTCTGAGCATGGTCGCAGATGGAGCAAAGGGTCCCTAGTATAAGAGAGCAGGGATCTGCACCTTCTGCCGTGAGTGCAGACCACAGGACCACAGTTCCCCAGAGAATGTGAATTGTCACCTAGACCTTGCCACTTGCTATCGCACAAACCCATCTGCCCCCTCCTTTTGCCACCACATGGCCATGCCTCCTCTCTCCCCTATACACCATGTTGCAGACCCAGCTCCCCTCCCACAGCCCTTCTAACAGACAAGGGGGTTGAGAGCCCCTCTACCAGGCAATACCGTCTTCTTGATGACTTACCATGGCTCCTGTGTGCGTGTCAGGCTGTAGCTCAATAGCAAATCCTTCCTGCTGGGACAGCTTAGCGAGGGATTCCTAGTAGCGAGCCGGAGCCTACCATGCATGGGGTGCTCCACCCATCCTGGGGGCAGCCAGGCTGCACAGAGAAGAGCACAGGGTGTCGGCATATCAGTGCAGCCACCTGAAAAAGGGCAGCTAAGCAGAGCATGCATGCAGCGGGGGAATGCAACGTGAAAAACCAGCCCTATAGGTTACCGTGTCATGGGACAGGTGGGTATGAATCCAAGTGGAAACAGAAATCACGGCTTGTGGCAGGGCTCCAGGAGGAAGTGGAGCTTAAGTGAGCTCTGAATAACCAGTGGGAGCTCAACACTGGGGTGGGACTGAGTAGGGAGAATCTAGTCTCCAAAGGGACTTAGCAGCTGGAGGGGCACAGAAATGCATGGCAATGGGAGACTGAGCCGCAGGAGGCTGCGAAGAGGAACCCATGGAGTAGCGGAGACTGGACACCCACACGCTCAACAGGGCAGGGCTGCCGGATTCAGGAAGACAAATCAAAAGGGCCATTGGGCCGGGTGTCATCGCCATCCAGCCGCTGGCCCGGTGCATCACTGCAGCTGACAGTCCTGACTTCTCAGTGACTCACCCGAGCTCACGGCAGTGACGGGCCTCTCTGAGCACGGACTTGTCTACAGGGGAAAGTGCCCGGAGCCACTCAGGCAGGTGGGCCAGGGCCAGGGCCAGGGCCAGGGCCAGCTCCTTCCGGAACCGGGGCACTTTGTGAGCGCAGCGCGGGTTCCAGAACGCCCGTGCCCGCGCCCGCGTCGCCACCGCAGTCTCCGCTGGGCCGAGGAGATGCGCCCAGCTCCGGTGGGTGCTGCGTGGGTGGCCAGGGACCCCTGGCAGGCCAGTTGTGCCCAGCGGGCAGCAGGCTCGTGGCTCGGAAAAAGCCGCAGGCAAAGTGATGGAGCTGGTACCCAGCAATGGAGCAGGCTGGAGGGGGAGACCCCAGGCAGGACCAGGGCGGAGGAGGGGGGGGCCGTATTTCCCCAGGCGCTGGGAGCAGAGGGGCTGCAGCCGGCTGCCCCAGATCTGGCCCGCGCCCGGCACCTACCTGCGGCCGCCCCGCCCAGGACTCGGCTGCCCAGGCGAACAGTGCCCGCAGTGGGGCCGGATCCTGCCTGCCCCGGCAGGGAGCTGAGCCGGCCCGGGCGATGCAGGCTCACCCCCGAGGCTGCTGGCTGCGAGCTGCGCCTGTCCCTCCCAGCCCGACTCGTCGCCTTGGAGCCGGAGCCCAGAGGGAGGCAGGGATTTGGGGTAGCATGGGCTCAGCTGCCGGGGAGACAGATGCTGGCCAGACACGGGAAACCTTGCTGGGATGCGAGGCCCTGGAGCCCCGGGGAGGACACGCGTGGTGCAGACCAGGGGTCGGTTTGTATTGCGGCCTGGAAGGGACCTCCCCGCCCGCACCCCTTACCTGCATGGTAAGATGCCTCGCAGGGGATTATCCCTGGCCCCTGAAGAGCTGCGGTCTCCCCCCACCCGGGGTGCTTGAATCCCAGCTACCTGGGCCAGGCCGCCGCTCCCATGGCTAGTCTCAGCTCTGCTCAGCCACTGCAGAATGGGAGAGCCTGGTCTGGGGATGTGAGGCCCTCAGCCAGCACCACAAAAAGGGCATTGTGGGAGCCCTCCAAGCTACCGCCTCCGTCAGCATATTGCAGTGACAGCCTGCTTTCGCCTGTGTGTGGCGCAGAGCCAGGCGCCTGTATTGACCCAGAGCTCTTTGAAAGATGTGGCTCCAGGCCTGCGGCAAGCACTGGGAGGGGAGCAGTTGTCACTCATGGTTCTCTCCATACCCGAGGGCCACTCTTGATCTTCTCCCAGGCATAAGGGAATCCATCTCCTGGGAGCAGATCCCACCTGTCTGCATCCACCCTGGGAATGAGCTTGCCTTCGGGGCTTTCCAACTTAATAGCCAAGTTTTATTCATTCTTTTGACTGTTAGAACAAGAGCCCCCCATTATGGTGTCTCCTCCCCCAGCAGGACTTTTCACCTACAACAAAGCACTTCTTCCCTTGCTTTGAGGATCCTGCTGAGGGAGACCCAGCAGATCTCACCTCCCAATGTCCCCTGAGTGCTCCACAGGCTCACCTGCCCCACACAATCTGAGATGGAGCTCCAAGCCCTGAAAGCATTAGAAGCCATAACCTGACAGGAAAGGTAAGAAAGCAGAGTGCAAAGGAGAAGGCAGCAAAGACACAAAAGTTCAGCACGTACCACACGCCGAGCACACAGCTAGGAGGCAGCTCCAGGGACCTGCACATTTTGCTAAGCGGGGGAATCTCTTCTATTGCTTTAAGAGCAATAAAATACAGACGGAAAGATGACTAAGGCTCAACTGACTGGAGTCAGAGTGGGGAAATCTCCACAAGCAGGCGGCTGCTGCATACAACCAAGACCCTTCCTGCAGGGAGGGAGGGGGATAAGCACTTGCCACAGGCCAAATTATTGCCCATTCCAGAATTTGTCAGGAAACAGTTCCTGCTTTTTGGCCAGAGTCTTCGTTCTGTTTCAAGCCCATTTTCACAGCACAGCCATGCAAGGATGCAAGGCGAGCAGAATAGGACAAAGCTGCTGGGCAGCCTCCTCAGCTGGGGCATTGCAGGTTTAGCTGGATGAAGTACTGGGAGGTCAGCACCCCTGGCTCCTGGTCTAGTCATCCCCTCCCGCCACCATCCTCCTCACCAGACCTACCCCACCCCTCACAGCTGTTTGCTCCAGGCTGCTCTGTTCTTACTTGTACTGATTTGTGGATTTCCCTGCTGAAGATGCCATGGAAAGGGTCTCTGGGATCATTCAAGTCATGCAAGCAGAATCCCTACTTCGTTCAGCATCCTCAGGCTGCTAAAGCTAGAGTGTGACACAGGGACTGAAAGCTGGAAGTGGTGGATCAGCAAAGACAGAAGGGGAAGGAATGAGCCAGCAGCCACTCCAGGGCAGACAGGCCAGGCAAGTTGCCTGCAGCTGCTAAGAGATGTGGCTTTTTGCTCTCCCACCCCTTCACTTCTGGGTCTAAATGTGCATGGGGTCTGGTTACTATTTCCAGTGCTGACGAAAGGGGAGCCAGGATAAAAAGATGGAAAATACACTAGAGGAAGCAAAGCAGCTGGAGCATGATGCAAAAAACAAGGAGTACCCTGACCCCTGCCTTGCCCCAGTCCAGCAGCGCAAAGATGGTCAGGCTGAAACTGCCCATGGGGGCGGTTGTCAGTGACAGGAAGCAGTGCCAACGCAGTGCAGCAAGCTCAAAATAGCAATCTCCTGGCTAGAATCTCTGCTCACCTCCCAGCCCAGCCCCAGTGCAAGAGCTGCACTTAAGCAAATAGACATGACCTTCCCAGAGCAGATGGGCTGCAGCTCTTTGGGAGCTAGGAAGAGTTTTTTTTCCAAGAGCATTCCCCAAGCCTCCCTGGAGTCAGTCCACCTGGGCACAGCCTCCTGCATTGGCCCAGTTCAGTGAGGAGCAGGAGAGGAGTTACTGAGTCATTGCTGTAGCACAAGGGGAACTCATCAAGCTGGCTAGAAGAGGAACTGAGCTTCTCCTGAAGGCCAAATTCTGCCCCTTCGTGCACAATATGACAAGTAAATCAGGCTCTTCGTGTCCAATCGGAGCAGGCTACAGGCAGATCTATTTGGTAACCACAGCCTTCCCGTTGGAGCATCATTCACTGGGTTCCGCGCTATCACTTTACCGTCCATCTCCAGGATGCTGCTGATACTAGATTTGCTCTTTGGTTGGTTAATCCTTTAACAGGCACTAGTACAATGCCACAGAAACGCTCCTGGGATCAGTGTTCTCTCAGGCACTTCCTGCGTGAGGAGGAACAGCATCAGGTTGCTTTGTTCCAAGAGCCTGGCTTTGAAGGGATCCCAGTAACGGCACTTCCTTGAGAACGTTAGTGCTGCGTTCAGGTAAAACAACAACATGGAACGCCTGCACCCCAAGATCCAAGCCTGGGTCCCACCCTCACACCCCATAGACCACTGGGTTTGGTCTGTGAAAGCTGTGAGGGCCTCCTGCTTGGCATCTCACTCCAGGCACAGCTCCACATCACTTATATATCCATCCCTTAAACGCACAGTGGAGCCAGGGAGAGGATGCAAGAGCAACCCCAGAATGAGAAGCAGGTATAACCTGGGCAGGACCTGTCCTAGGCCAGGACCCCTGTGAGCTCACATAGCTGCAGTCTGGTTGCATTTCCCAAGATTCCTCCTGCTGGAAGGCTGTGTTCCCAAGGCCCTCTTGCACCATTTCATGTCCCCCACATTGACAGGGCACACAGAGAGACCCTCCAAACACTTTATTGAGGGAGATGCTGTTGCTTCCCATTCTACTGGAGCTGCTGGAAACAGGCATCCGGGTGCTAAGGAGCAAAAGCCCTGTTGCCTGAGAAATGCCTAGCACAGAAGAAGCAGGCAGAGGCACCCTTTTTTCCCCACCACCTACCAGGCACACACATAGCTGGCTGGCACACAACAGAGCCTGCACCATCTTGTTGCAGTTCATACCATGTCCGTCAGCCCATTATTCAAGCTCCTTCCTTCTGGTTCCCAGTCCAGGAGCGCCCATGATTTGCTTCCCCACCCCTCTCCAATGCAGACACCAGGCTTAAGAGTACAGCACTGAGGACAAGGGTAATCCTTTTACATGCCAGGATGGGGCCTCAGCTTTCCACTACCTCCCCTGCCTTCTGACCAATAAGGGGGCTGGAGGAGCTGTGGCTTCTTGCCAACATGTGAGGGATCATGGAAGTGCTACCTGCGCCCTAAGATACAGCCAGAGAGCCTGGGTGAGCTCCGTGCAACTCTCCCAGTGCTATGACTACCATTAGCACAAAACAAGGTGTGTTGCACCCCCTACAGGCAAGTAAGAAGGGATCCGCCCCTAGCCACCAACCTTGGTCCACAATCTCTTGGTTTTTCACGTAATGGATCCAATCTGTAAACTCTAAAACACTTGAAGGAGAAAAAATAGAGCAACAGAGCAAGAGGTGTTGCCAGAGGCAAAGATCCAATGGAGCCAGGCAGCCAGCTATTTGCTCTGCTCACTACTGTTGCCTTCTCCCCTTAACACAGGGCAAGTGGAGGCTGCACAAAGCTCCCCAACTGCAGAGCCCTGAGCTGTCAGTCTGTCCTGGTCAGCCCTAGCTGAGGCAGTTTCACTAAAGCTGAGGCTCTGGTCCCTGTCTGGATGTGTATGATATCCAGTCAGTTTCTCTTCTGTTTGATCAAGTGGCTGGATGTGCTCTGCAGGGTAGGAAGTGCTAAGAGCATGGTGAGGC
Source organism: Gavialis gangeticus (assembly GCF_001723915.1). Lineage (NCBI taxonomy): Eukaryota > Metazoa > Chordata > Crocodylia > Gavialidae > Gavialis > Gavialis gangeticus. Next base: position 14,020,915 of record NW_017729011.1, on the reverse strand, counting down.
CCAGTATCCAGGCTATAACACAAAGGAGTCTTTGGTTGCGGGAGGAAATGGCCACCTGTTACTGCAGGTCAAAGTATTGGCCCCATCAAGACACTGCAGGTAGGAACCTGCACCCATTCCCTGGCCCGCTGTCTTCAGTTCAATTTCTTGGCAGGTTTCCTGTTCTTCCACATCACAATCACTATGAAAGTCCCTGAGAGAAAGAGAAAAAACACATGTGAAGAAAATGGCCAAAAACCCTGCAAGTACTACAGCTTTCTAAACACCATTTCTACGGGGAACAGAACCACTTCACAGGATGAGACCAGGGCAGCTCCACTGTGCAGGAGCTCACAGCTGGAGCAGGCAGTGCTGTGAGAGAGGTCATGTGCCAATCGCTATCACTTCCAAGTAGCTGAGCCAACAGTGACCAACCAGCTTCTATAACAGACTTCTGATCACCAAACAGAAGAGAAATGTTACTCACCTATGAACAGCAGCAGCAGGAGCCCTGCAACCACAGGAATGGTAACAGAATATTCCCTGGGCAGGAAGTACTTGTGAATCCCGTGATTGCTATCAATGAAGGGCTGCAAGAAACAAAGAGGGGCATCAGCAAGCTGGGGCAATATGCAGCTACTTGCCAACACTGAGACCTTCCTGCTTGTAGGGACAGAACAACAAGCCTTAAGAGTGACAGTTAGTGATGCTGATGGATAGAGGATAGAGCCAAGGGGCCAGGAACTCTCCCCTCCAAAGCTTGTCTTGATTTCTGACTAGCTGCCTGGCACTGAACAACCTGCTCAACCTGGTGAGCGTCTCCATGCTTCACTGGGCAAAACAGAGACAACATTTGCCTTGCTTTAGATGCAAGGCAAAGATCATCCTTCAGAGAACTCAGAACACACTAAGCATTACAGAGCGGCACATGGGTTGACAGCAAGGTGCAGGGACAATGAAAAAAAACCCAACCATACAGAGTTTGCAGCCGCAGAACAATGAGCTGAGAGGATGTCAGAAGCGAATACCATTCAGGCATGGCCAGGAGCTGTCAGGGATCCACATGCCAAGCAAACTGAAGCAAGTCTCCAGCCTGGCCTTGCAGCCTCAAAAAAAATACTTCCTTACCAGAGATGTGGGTTTTCCACAACATTTTGAATTGGAAAATATTCTGGAAATTTTCCCAATGCCCTAAATAGAGCGTGATCTCATTCAGCATATTTATTTGACGTATATTTAGTAAACAAAACTAAAAAAAAAAACCCATGTTAATTCTTTGTCTTGACAGCCACAAGTATTTCAACTGAAATATTTGATTCAAAAAAATTAAATACAGCACACTTAATGCGATTTAAGTGTTACTTTTAAACAAATTCAAAGCAAAGCTTTGATGTGGAAAGAAATTATTTTATTAGCACACTTGCAAAAATGTAAAGACAATACACAATAGCATGTACTTCCCTTATGTTGCTTAAATTTAAGAAAAAAAACAACGAAGGCACTGAAAACTGTCAACACACTAATTTTAGCACACCCAAAAACTGTGCATGAGATGCCATGGTTTGGTTTAGATCTGGCCTGCACAGCCAATTACGTGAATTCATAACTTGATTTTTGGATTGAAGGATTATGTGAGTGTATTTACCCTCCTGCTTACATATCAGTACAACATATACGCACTCACTCTCTCGCTTCCTAGGGATAATCACCTGAAAAACATGAATGACAACTTTGACACTGCTGAGCTTACCTAATAGGGCATTGGCATCCCTTCATTGTTACTAACAAATTTTAGGAAACAATGAATTTTTAGAAATGGACAATTTCCCATGGAAAAATAAAGCACTGGACAATTTTCCACCCCACAATGCTCCTCGTCCAATTCCCTACACGTCTGTGAGGCTTTCCAGGATCAGATTCAGCTTAGTCGCTGCTCACTTGAACCAGGAAACGGGGAGACCCCTGAAGTGCACAGCAATGGGAGCACGGCCCCCACCTGAAGCCCCGGAGCCGGCC
>NW_017729011.1:13992394-14018680 GCF_001723915.1 Gavialis gangeticus | reverse complement strand
CCCCAGTGCTGCCAGTTCGTGCCCCGCGCAGCCCCGACGCACCCCCCGGGCAAGGCCCAGTCCAGCCCCTCCTGCCGGGCCCGTACCAACGCCACGATCCAGACCGTGTAGTACGCGAAGAGCGCGAGGCTGAAGGCCACCAGCCCGAAGCCCACCAGCTGGTCCGTCGCTGTGGCCTGCGGGCGCGAGAGCAGAGATAGTCAGAGCGGAGCGGAGCGGACCTGACCGGACCCTCCCCTCCCCAGCCCAGCCCAGCCCAGCCCAGCCCAGCCCGGCCACTCTCACCATGGCCTCGCGGGACACCGACCCCCCTAGCACCGCCCCGCCCACTTCCAGGAGCCGCCGCCCAATCCACGGCCAGGATTTCAGTCCCGGAGCACGACGGAAGCTGACCCCGGCCGCATTGCACCATGGGAGCCGTCATCCGCGGGCCTTTCCTTTCCGCGGGGCATGACGGGAGACGCCCGTCCCCTCTTTAGCAAAGCATCACGGGAGGCGTAGTCTCGCCTGGCGCGGAGCCCGATGGGAGATGTAGTCCTCAGGCTTAACCCCTTGGCTGCCACGATGGGGGAGGTGTGCTGCTGCAGGCGAGGTGGCAGCGGTGCAGGGAGTGCGGGCAGCTCCGCACCTGCAGCCTGGGTCTCCCCGGCCGGGCAAACTTTTAGTATCGGGCCCCAGTTCGCCCGAGATCATGACAATAATAATTGCACAATGGAAAAAAATATTATCCTTTCTGTAATTTGCCCATGCCCATGTTCAGCCCTTCGCAGGACGGGGGCCTAACGAGCCGGCCAGGCCAGAGCTTCGCCAGCCCAACCCGTGCACCCGTAGAGGGTGGGGTTCAGCCCCACGTGGGTGCGAAGGGGACCCTACAACCCGGCCCCGTGCACCTTGTGCCCCTCTGCCCTCCTCCCACCAGCTCAGGCCCAGCAGGGCCGTAGCCCCCAGCCCACGCGCCTCCCCGCTCTCATCTCCCGTTTCCCTGGACAGGATGGGCTGAGCCCGCGTGCTGCTTCTGGGCTGCTGCTTGTTCAGTGGGGCAAGCAAGGGGTATCAGCTGAGCCTCTGCCCCTGCCTCGTGGAGAACAGGATGGCCAAGGAGCCTCCAATGAAGGTCCTGGTGCACAGGGGCAGGAGGTCTTGGCTTTGTTCAGTCCCTGCTCCTCTTCCAGCAAGCCCATCAGCTTCACTGGCATGGCCCAGTGGTGGCCGTACGTTGAATAGTCAAGGAAGGAAGAAGCCCAGCTGCTTGGGAACCAAACTGAGCTCAGCCACAGTGAAGGGAGCAGAAAACAGCTGGTCAGAGACAGTCAACAAAGCTGGAGGTTTGTTACAGCCAACAGGCAGGTGAGGGGCTGCATCCCGCTGGAGAGCTCTCTCAGGAACCCCAGTGCAGACCTGTTTGCAGGAGTGACTTGCAGAGGTGAAAATCAGTGGGGCTTGGCGGCTAAATCACTTAGGTGCTTTTGAAAATGTTCCCTCGATCTGTTCACAGCGTACACGTAAAATCCTCTGACGTGGCTGGAGGGAGCGGGGGTAGGGCAGCATGCAGGAAATTTGAGAGAGGATTTGTGACGCAGGCAGGAGCAGAGCAGTTCTGGAAAGAATCCGGCTGCACCCTGCCCAGCCCTCCGTTTCCTCTTGCAGGGACCCCAGCTCCCACGGTAAAGCCACCCACTCTGTTGGCCACAGCTGACTAGAGAACAATAAACCCAATTACAGCAATGCTACGCACATTCTCACTGTTACTTATTACGATAAGGAGATGCTGTGCTGGGGGCAGAGTGTCTACGTCAGGAAGCTTGCCACCATGACCACACTGCATGAGATAAAACGCTGGAATTCCTCAGCTGAAGACTTTAAATCTGGAATAAGCCTGTCCATCAGGGTAGGATGTGGCAATTATCCTGGCAGTGGATGCCCCTGCATGGGCACGGAGGAAAGCAGTGTCTCAAGGGGCTGGTTCACCTTGGGGTCTGCAGAGCCAGGGAAATGCTCCGGTTTGGAGCTCTGCCCCCAGGAGCCATGCAGGGCTATACTTGCGTTTTTGTGCAGGACAATAGGGGTGGTCATGTCTTGGGGCTCCCACCCTTCCCCTTGGATCTCCCAGTTCTTCAGTCTTGGCTCTTGTTAGCTTTTGGGTCTGTGCTTACCAGTGCAGAGGCAGGTTCTGCACAGACATGGACAGAGTCCTGTACACAGTTCAGAGGCATGTCAGAGTCACCCAACCCCTGTGGGGGCCAAGGAGCACAAAGCAAAGGATCACCACATTTGGGGGGAGGGATGCAGGGGCAGAGACTAATTCAGGGCTATGAGGGAGGCTTTGGGGGCCTCCAAGGCATTGGAAGCTGCTCCGGGATTCCTCTGGGATGGGATGGGATGGGACTGGGACAGGTTCTTGTGTGGGGCAGCAGGCACTCTCCCTAGGTGGTGCTAACGCTCCCCCTGGTCTCTCTCCAGCCCAGCCCAGCAGCCCCTCAAAGACTGGCTCATTTCAACTGCAGATCCTTGCATTCTGCCTCTTACGTCTCCAACCGCACCAGCCCACACAAGCTGGAGACCTTTATTCGGAGCCCCTGTGCCTGCCCCGGCAGCTGCCAGGCCAAGGACATGGGTCCTGCCCAGGTCATAACAGACCTGCTTGCTGCAGCTGTAGCCCTCTACCTTCTGTCCTCTAAGTCAGCCCTTCAGCCCCAACCTTCACCAAGGTACAGCAGAAACCACATGCTCTGGGGAACAGTGGAAGCACTTTCTGCTAGATCTAGAGCAGTCTGTGACTCACTTTCTGCTGGCGTCTGGGTGGGAAATGGTGAGATGACCCAAGGAGCTGGCCAGTCTTGGGCAAGGCATGTCTGAATGGGGATTTTCCATATTGCAGAATGGTTGGAGTGAGCCAAGAGACCCAGCTGCAGACTGGGAGGCCTGGACTGTAGTCCACTTAGATTCAGTTACACACAAGAAAGCTACAGCAAAAGCAGCACATGAGACGTGCAAGGGCAAGCACTCAGGAGCTGGGAAATGTGGCACTTTGAGCAAGCCATCTTCATTGCCCCTGCACACTCACCTTAAGTTCTGAGATCACGCACCGCTTGAGTCCTGGCCTTGCTCCGCACGCGGCCTGGCCTGGCTGGTGCTCACTGCACAAGGAGTTGGGCAGTACTTTGCTTTCCTTTTCACCAAAGCATCTCTGGTCACGGGCTTCTATGCCCTCCACTCCATGCACACTGTTGCCAGGATCCACATCACCCCAAGCAGCAGCTCCAATGCAGGCCCTGCAACACCATTAGTGGCTGGATGGCGAAGCCCAGCCGGATTCCAGCTCACCCAGCAGGCAGCAGAGTCTGAAAAGAGGTTCCCCCTTCAGCAAGGCTGTTAGACCAAGATGCCTGGGTTCCCTTGCTGTGGTCCGCAGGTGGCTGGGGCAGATTTCACCAGTTCCATGCTTTACACTTACACCTCTAGAATTGCTTACAGGGCTGATGCTGCAGACAGAGCACCGACATCCAGGGGATGCTCCAGCTGACCTGGGGTGGTGGCATTAGACCCAGGGGTAAGGGATTGCTCAGGGCACCAGGCAGAGGAATAAAACCACAGCAGATGGTGGAAAACACCAGAGTGCAAGAGTCCTGACAAAACATGGCACCGTGTGTGAGTGGCCCCAGGTCAGATGTGAATGTCCCTATTCCATCCCCTCCCCTCCCCATATGTAAGTCAAGGGGACATTATAGGATAAGAAACCAGCAGCCAGCCCTGCCTCCCATATACCCCTGCCCCACCTGTGGCCCATATCATGCTTAGAAGCTCTTCGGAGGAGGAACCATCTTTCTGTTTAGCTTTTGCCCCTGGTCCTGGCTAGGGCTTCTAGGTGCCACCCCAGTGCCAGCAACAGAGATCTGATGTACGTGGTTATGGCCAAAGGCTCCAGAGTTCAGGGTGTGGGGGGAGAAGTGTTTCAGCTTCCTATCAGTGCTAAACCTTTTTCTCTCTGTGAGCAGCAGCAACAATGGGACTTGTGGAAAGAGACGCTCCCTGGTTTTGCAGCACTAATTTGCTCTCTGCTTATATGGAAGCCAGGAGGGAGTTTTTAACCCTCAGAGGCAGGACCAAGGCGTGAATCCTCATGGGACTGCCTGTGGTTTTGCTCATCTCTCCCTCAAGGGCAAATGAGTAGGAAAACAAGCCTCCCACTTCCTAAGGAGTTGTTGTTTCCCACCAAAGTGCAGCAAGTTGCAGAGAAAGGGTTGAGGTCAGCTCACTGGTAGGAAACCACGTGGAAAGCATGAACTCCAGTGGAGCTCAGATGCAGAGACTTATCAGCAGGTTTCGGTGATTGCAAGAACCGTGCAAGAAGATAGAGCTCTGCTTCAAAAGCACTGTCGCCCAAGACCAGCTGCCTCCTACACAGCAGACAGGAGCAGACTGGGAGTTGGGCCTTCATCCCTGCCCCAGGCTATCTGAGCCTTCATGTCACTGCAGACAGGCCCAAGACTTGCCCAAGCTGGCTCCTCAAATGCAGCCTTGAAAAGCTTGAACAAAACATTGATGTAGAAAAAGCTGAGGGAGCAGGAGCCTGGCAGGGCCACAGCACCCTTTATGGGGACACCTATGCTTTGAATTCCTGCAGACGCATCTGCAACTGGCTGCATCGATGGCAGGGACTTGGTTAAACCTGGACAAGTCTCCAGGCTGGGGCTGCAGCTTGAATTTAAGCTGCTGAACAAACCTAAGCAACAGCTGGAGGTAGTTCAGCTAACATCATCAGCCCTTAGCAGCAGCCCTGAAGAATACAGTATTAACCCCTGGGGCCACTGGGTAACTTTATTAGTAGGTGATCTCTTGAGCATGCAAATTTCCTACTAACACCGATTTAACAGATCACTCTTGTTTAGCACAAACTGATGGGAAGACTTGATTAATTTTCCTGAGTAGGTTACCCAATAAGCCAGCATCTGCTGTGTGCCAGGTCTGTCTACATGTAAATTAACACCTCTGTAATGTTATTAGCTCTTCCAATCATAGCTAATACAAAAGTGTGTAGTAGGGAGTGACTAATTTAAGACATATCACCAGCATAAGGGAAGAACTTAATTTAGCCAACACACAGCTTTATCAACAATGAATTTGATTTGATTCAAAATGTGGGGCTTATTCCCATGTCTGGTCTGCGACTTCAGAATACAAATCCAGCTAAGGGGCCATTTGTACCAGAGCAGCATCACTTAATGAAGTGAAGAGACGTGTCCCTCAGAAAAGCCAAGGGTAGAGCAGCAGTAGACACAGGAACAGGTAGTCTGGGGTCTACAGTACAGAAAAATATATTCAAGTGGGGGGAAAAAAAAAAATTTGCTATAATTCCAGCTGTTACACACATGGATTTGTGAAGTCCACAGAAAAGAGGATAGAAGATCCCAGCAACAATACTGGGAGTCCAGCTAGGATAGGGACAACTCTAACAAGTAAATTGTTAGCTTGATGCTGGATTAACTAGACAGTTTTCAGCTGGCTCTGCCACAGCCTCCCCCTATGACGGTGGTGAGGAGGGGGCGGGGGGTGATAAGTGCTGCGGTTGGTAGAATTCAGGGAAATGCTTAACCTAGAAAGTGAACAGAGCCATATTTTTGTTGTTGTTGTTTTTTGGAAAGTGTTTCATGTCCCAAGTCAAATCAATTCCAAATCCGTGAGTCATTCAAGAACCATATGTGGTCCTACTACTGGCAAGCATCCTCCACCCCCGCCTGGGGCTTCAGATGCTTCCATATCCTTTGGCAGACACCCTATGTGTAGGCGCAACCCCAGAGGCTTGGGGGTTGGATGCCCCCGAGTTTCACTTGCCCTCAGCTGTATGGCCACAGGAGCAAGTTATAGGGGAGTCTCCCATTTCCATAAAGCTGGTGTGAAGCCAAGATCTTCCTGCTGGAAGTGAAAGTGGGAGACAGAACTATGCTTTATCTCTGTTAAGGTACTACCCCCTGCCAAGAAAGTGTTTTTCCACAGCCACTCAGAAAGCCACCTTAGTGGTCATGGTATTTCCCCTGCCAGGTAAGCCAGATTTGTGTTTCACACCTCCTGCATCCTATATCATGCATCCAAGGCCAGTGGCAAAGTGGTCTTTAAGTGGTTCTCATGCAGCAGCTAACAGCCTGGCTACAGCCTAGGAAAGACAGACAGAGGCACTGGCCTTTATTTACTTTTGCCCAACAGGTTGGTCCGGCTTCAGTTTCTAGAAGCACGGGCAGTTGTAAGCCTTTGAAGAGGGAGCGGCTTGTCTTCACTGGCTAGATTAAGAACAAGTTCATTCAACATAGCTGAGCTCCCAAGTGCTAAATATTTTATGTGGTCAGAAAAGGGCAATTTTGAAAGTCCTAACACCTGTTTGCATGCAAAAGACACTCCTACTGCCTGAGGAAAAGCGAGAGCAGCCGCCTGCAGCCAGGCAGTAGGTTCAGAAGGGTACATGTTGAACAAATGCGGCCTGGAGAGAAGAGGCAGGGGCTAAGGAGATTCACCTGTGTTTGACGTATGTGGAAGGAACTTCAAGAGAGGAGAACCAAAGTCTGCTTGCTCTTTCAGTGCAAACTGCTACAATCAGGGCCTTGGAAGTCACATAGGGTGAGTCTCTCTAGAAAAGACCATTCATCTTAGTTGGGATGTCACTACCTGGCCTGTTGCTTCCCCCATGTACAGTTGCCACAGGGAAGCTATGGCTTTCTCCATGGAAGGACAGCATTGGGAAGATAACAGGCTCCTATTCTTTTCAATGCAGTTTAGCAGGTGGCCACGGGGGGACTAGCACTACTCCACCCACTCTGCAAATGGCCAACAAATGCTTCATGGACCAAACATCTGCCAATGCATCGGCTGTGGTTTCTGCTTGGGAAGAGCAAGTACTGGGTGGATCTGAACTCTAGACCTGCTCTTTCTGGCCGGGTGGGATGACAGCAGGTGTATCGAGACAAAGCCTCCCTCTCAGCATAGGTTGGAGGCGCTTATAGCTCAAATCTAATTGTGCATCGTTCTTACCTTCCTAGGACTTTACACAGCCTGAAATGCACACGTGGGAAGATTATCCCTAGTACTTTGCCATTAGGTTTGCACAGTTCCCTTCCCTCATCCCCCCCCCCCTTTTTTTTTTTTAAAGTTGCATAGAGAAAAAAAAAAAATCAGTAGCAGGGGAGAGTCCTACTAAACTCCTCACAGTTCAGCTTCCATGGACAAGCTCTCAGCAAATCCACCGCTGGTGCTATGGTGGCACCTTGGAATCCCATTCATGAACCAGACCCCATGGTGGCAGGCGCTGTACGTTCCCTCTCTGAAGTCCTTTATCCATCACCTTGCCTGACACGGAGAATTAAGAAAGAGTATTGGGTGCAGCTGAACATCAAAGATCAATATATGAAGTACCAAAAAAGAAACCAAAAACCTTTATTTTCCCCGAAACCGTAACAACATTTGACATTATATTGATTTCCTCATATATTTGTTATTTCTCTACATTAGGAACCAGATACAGAAAATACAAACACGATCTGTTGAATCAAAGACGGCACAGCATTCCGTTAGAAAAAGAAACAGAAAGAAGAAAAAAAAAACAACGAACTAGAGGAGCAAGATAAAAATGGTGAAAATATAGTCACTCTCTCCAGCCCCCAAACTCTCCAAGAATCATCACCAAAATAGAGGAGTGGAAGTAACTTCTCTCTAAAACGCACTTCTGCTTTAAAGAAAAAGAGTTAGAATTATCTTTAGATTTCAAAGTAAAAAAAAGTTAAACTATCTTTCCAGCGATTTTGGAAGTTTGCATAGACCCATTCCCTTTCCAAAAATATCTGCACTCTCTCTCTATAGATTCTGAGTATAAATCAAGTGCGCTTCTCATCTGAAGATCACCAAGCTCAATTCACTTTCAAGAAAATAAAACACAATCTCCCCTTTAACCCCCTACAAAAAAATATGGGCTTTAAACCAACGTGATCTACGTTAGAGGCCAATAAGACGATCAGCCACAACCTCCAACTCAAAGTTTCTCCTGAATTCCAAGGATTTCCCAGGTTTTTGATGCTTGCTCCTTCCTGGATAGAAGAGGGCTGATGAGAAGATGCAGGTCCTGGGGAAGGGAGGGGGATCCTGCAGGTCAGCCCTTTGGGTGGAGGAAGTGGCTTTGAGGTACAAACACCCGCTACCAGGCATGATGTTTGCAGGAACAAGCCCTGAGAGACCAACCCCGTCTACAGGACTGAGTCTCCAGAGCAACTCCCTCAGCAAGGGATTGGGGTGGGGGGGAAGAGAAAGGAGCAGAGAAGGGAGGACCAGCTCCTGAGGTAAGGCAGTGAGGGGGTAGGGAAGGTCTGCTCAGCCCCCTCTCCAGGAGGGGGTCTGATTCACCTGGGCACTCTCGTCTCAAGCGTACCTGGAGTGCGGATCCCAGAGCTTCACGCATGCAGAGTCCAGCTGCACGGCTGCCAATTTAAAACATGAAAAAAAAAAAAAAAACAACTAAAAGAAATCACCTCCCTCCTGCACAACTTCAATGCAGCAAGCTGCTGCTTCCGGTCTTGGCCCCATTCAGAGCCCTCTAAAACCCAACAGAAAAGAGAACCCCCCCCCACTCATTTAAAAAAGGGCTCAGCTTCCCCTCCAGAGCAAGAGGCGAGGGAGTGCAGGGAAGGGATTCAAACCTGCTGCCCACGGCTCGCACTCAGGACTGCACGACGGCTCCTACTAAAGTGCCAATCGTAGGGTGAAAGGAAGAGGCAGTGCTGCCCCCTTCCTTCTCCCATCCCCATTCCCAGCAACCCCTGGGCCCAGCCCCTCTCTGTTACTCATTTATGTATATTCAGCCCATCCTTATTCAGCTCTTCACTTTATATGGTTGCTTTAAACGCGTCAGGAAACAGCTAAACAAGTCCATATACTCGAGACCCAAGTCTACACCAAGCTTCAACGTGGAGAGAGGTCTAGAAAGGTCACTGTACAGTAGTGGGGGAGCAGGGTCCTGCCATTCCGCTCTGACCCTGGACTGCATCAGGAGACCAGCTCTGCTCCCCTGGGGCCAGCCCAGATTAACAGCCCTGCTCCCCTGTGCAAGAGGCTGGGGTGGACACTACTGATAGGGGACACAGTCTTGCTAGCGAAAAGCCTTTTACTCACCTTGCTTACTTTTGGATCCCCCAAGACAGGGCAATTTGGAGAGGAAAAGTTACCTCTGTGAGCCCCCAGGAATATACCACCAACAAACAGACAAAGACAATGCAGTCAGAACACCCCAGCCTGCTGGGGTATTAAAAAAAGTAAAAAACTTCAGGACAAAAAATGAAGACAACAAAAGCCCAAAAGGAAACTAAACTAAACCAGTGGTCTGAGTCTGACCAATCCACTGGCCCCTAAAACCTTCAGGGGACAGCTAACAACCAAAGGCAGGCAATGCCACGAGAAGAAAGTGCTTGCAAGATACAAAGCTTTGAAGCAGCAGCAGCAGACCTGCCGGTGAAATAGTCCCAGCTCCACCTCAGCTCCCCCCCATGCCATTACACCCATGCAAGTGAGGGTGGTGGCTATCATGAGAGGGAAGGCAGCACAGCTGGATTTCAGGGTGGTCTCTGGAAATAGGAGACCTCTTTGCCTGGGTCCTGTTCCAGGTAGTGGGAACCCTGCTGCATCATTCAGGTTTCGGACAACTAGGGCCGCTTTCTTACTCAATGCAGGTGTCCGAGTTCACGGGCTCTACAGAATCATCAACAGCTGTCGGAAGAAACAAACCCCAGGAGGCACAAAAGACAGCCACAAATGCAAGCAGCAAAAAGCTGGACTGCTGGCAATGACACCAAGCTACCGAATGACTGCAGCCACCCAACACACGGAGATTATGGCTGCCTGCTCCCCTGCTGAGAGGGAAAGGAGAGAGAGGCTTCTGAATTGCAAGTCAGCCCTGCTTCTCTCCTTGGAAGGGGATTTCTCCCAGATACATGTCTGGCAAGCGCCTCCATCAGTAACATGTCCCTTGCCAAGCAAAGCCCAGAACAAATGGGTCCTGGGCCCCCACTGTTGTGAGAAAAACAAAAAAAGATGGCTGGATGGCTATTGAGGGGAAGGAGCTAGGCTGACCTGGGATCCTTCCTGCTGGATCTTGACAGTGCTGCTGCCCGGCTGCTAACATTTGGTGGCTGGTTTCCAAAAGTGCAGCACTGAGCCCAGCTAGAGATCTGCACAGCAAATTCAAGCCCTCTCTCTGACTAGTCTGGTCCTCAGGCAAGGACCTGCATTTCTTCCAATGCCCCATGCTCTTGCACCAATAGGAGCAAGACGACCCAGCCTATGAAGGGCCAGGGAGAGGGGAGCAAGCAGGTCCCCCTTCTAAAGCTTGACACCCCAAGGAGTGCAAGGTCCTTCCTAAAGCTCAGCAGGCAAAACCACGTCCTTTAAACTAACTACCAAACAGAGCCAAGCCAAATGGAGCAGAGACTGCAAGATGCTTGCAAGTGTCAAAAGTCTTTGATTGGGGACAGGTCTCAGAGGCTGTGGTACAATCCAGCACTCTTTCCCACATTAAGCTACAAGGCTTTGCCTGCCCCAAACCAATATAAATTCCTTTCTGGGGGGTGGGGGAGCACAAAAAAGGCAAGTGGGACAAACTGAACCTTCCCCCCCCCCCCCACAACACATGGTTTGCACAAGTAAAGCAAGCAGCCCACTGGGCTCAAGAAGGGTTCACAGCATGAAACAAAATCCAGCCTTGTTATTCTGCCTACAGAATCCCCCTCCGATAACCACGGTGTGCAGGTGAGACCACTGCTGCCAGTTTACCCTGTTCCCTTTCCCAGGAGCTCAGTGCGCTCTGTTTGCAGACATGCGACAAGGAGCCCCAAGGGAGGGTTGGCAACAGTAAGGATTCAAAAGACAAAATAAAACTGATTAGTTACAAAACCTTCTCTTCTCGCTAAGTGGGACGGAGCGTGTGCACGTGTCTGAGTGGGTGTGTACGCACGCACGCACGTCGGAGGCCACTTCATAGCCAGTGATCTGGAGTGTGCCATTAGTCAAAGTGCATGGCTGCCAAGTGCTACTACAGTACAACAGCAAAAATAAAGAGGAAAGGACACTACTCAGAAATAGCTTATAGGCTGGAAGTATCTGTACAGAGGGCTGCGCATGCAGCCTGCTGCCAACTCAGGGCTGGAGTCTGCATAGATCTTCACCTGTAGTTCAGCTGCCAGGAGAGTTCTACAAATAGAAGTTGGAAAAAAAGACCTACATCTTTTCTGCCACAGCCCACGAGGAAGAGAGGCAGCTAAAAGCATCCAACAACTGCAGAAATCAAGCTAGAAAAGAGATCCATTGAGAAAAAGATAATCAAAAAACAGTTAAGTCTCATTTGTTAGAAGAGTTCACGCACCTAGAACCAGGCGAGAACAAAGGCTGTGGCCAAGGCAGGAGACAGCCAGTCTGCCCAAGAAGCAGAGATGCCAACTTTTTTTGCATTGAACAAAACTCCTCTGCCCAAGAGGGGACAGACTCAGCCATGGGTCCCTTCTCACAAAGCACGAAGAGTCACCTAGGATCAGTGAGTCCCCTTTTTGGCCCAGAAATATTAAACCATTTAACTATTCCTGTCACAGCTGAAAAAAAACAAAATAACCACCACACCTAGTTGCACCTTATCCTGGCCCAGAGGAGGGGTATCAGGATAAGATTCCTCTTTTGGTCCACCATGGGCAGGTAGAAGCACTGCAAGGCCTCCCACCCCGAGCCAGGCTGCCAGTCCCCCCCCGCAAAACTGCAACCATGACTATTTTGTCAAGTGAGTCCACAGAACATATTGTTTCAGGAACAGCAAGTGCGAGCCTCCTCCAGACACATCTGGAATCTTTAAAGTGCTCCTACTAATGCCAGCAACTGGAAGCTGCCCATCCATGCCCAGCAGTGGAAGGGATACTGCAGTTCATGATGTCAGTCAGCGCCAGCCTTTAACCTTTGTTGCCGAGTTCCATCTAGATTCCAGTTGCTTTCTGAAATGCACTTCTGGGAAATGTTTCCCTTACGTAGGGGACAGTGGGGTTTGGTTTCGTTGGGTGCTTTGCTCAGTCAAGTGTCGTTTTGGGAAGTAAAAAGTTTCCTTGCAATCCACAATGCGGTCAAGAGGAATAAAGCATTTTGTGAGTGGCCCGCTCACCATTTCACCACACCAGATTTCTGGTTACATTCGTATTAGTTTTCCCCTTTCAGTGGTTTGAAAAAAAAAAAAAGTTCACAGTGGTACAACCCAATGGTTTGCTGAGACAGGAGGTGCAAAATCCCTTGTTGGGCATTAATCTATGGAATGAGGGACTGGGGAAAAGGGATGTGGGGTGGGGAAACACCCTCCAGATAACAGTGTGCTCCCTGAAGAGAGACACCTTGGATCTGGTATGGAACAATGTGGTGAGTGGAAGCATGGGGAGAAGGGGAAATAATGCCAGGGTCAGGGAAAGTGCATGGTCTAGAGTGGTATGGTCTTGGAGTAGTTCTGCAGTGCAAATGTAAGGGGAGAGGTCTGCAGAAATCCCTTCTGGAATGTTGCATGTAGAGAGGTACAGATTGGCATCCATATGGCAGCGGACGGGGCAGGAGGTCTGTTTCCAGCAGGTCTACCCTGTTCTTCACATTTAATGGGTTTCAATCACCACTGGCTCGTAAACTCCAGATGAGACCCTGTGGAAGAAGGGGGAGAGCACATTATTTTTTTTATTCATTCAGATTCCAGAGCTGTAGCAAAGCACACTGCCCTCATGCAAGATACAGAGAATGACTAGCCAACCTGGGGAACATCTCAGCCTATATAAACAGAAGCCAGACAGTCACACTGGCAATCCAGTGCTGGATGACTTGAAACTGTAACCCTGATCCTTCTTAAGGACTGCAGAAAGCACTCATGGGATGACCTTTGGAAAGGAGACGAGCACTCCTGGGCTCCAGGCTCAGCTTTGCGTCTTTGCTGAAAGTCCACTTTCCCCAGGGCAAGGGAGGCATGATGCTTTCTTACCTAATGAAAGGTTGTGAGGGTTAGGGAATGTAAAAAGGGAAGTGAGGCTATGCACAAAGGCACTGCAGCAGGACACAGCATTATTATGTGACCAAATTCAGTAGAAAGACTATTCAATGGAGGAAGGATTATTTAAAAATCAGGCAGTTGCAGTTTTGCTATACTCCAGCTGGGGGCAATAGGACTCCCGCCTTGACCCAGATTTGAGAAAACCACCACAGATAGGCCATTCTCGCCATGGCTTTGTATTTCTCTACAGACCATTCCCTGCTCTAGCAACAGAGATCAAAAATTTTCCCATTAAGCTTGTACAGAGCTCTCCACAGCTGTAGCCTGTGAGCAGAAGGATCTCAGGGGCTTTGATGCAACAACAAAGCCATCATGTACTGCACGTTTAGAACTCCATTGCAATGCACGGAGAACCAGGTAACCCCTGCCAGAGCCCCAGTACCTGCCTGCCAGACAGGAGCCTTACCTGTTTCCCAACTGAATACCACTAAGCGTAGTTGTGCCGTCTCTGCTCACAAACAGCCGCAGGTTACTGTCTGCAGATCAGATGGGAGAGAGTAAAGAAGTGAAATCCAAAACCATGACAATCTGCATGCATCCCCTCCAAACCATGTTGCACCACATTGGGAGAGGGAACAAATCCTTTCTACAAGTGCTTCCCATTTCTCTGACAGCCATCAAATCTCTGGGTACTTCTCCACTTTGAAGACATCCCAGGTACAAAGTCAGCCACAACATTTAGAGTCAGCTCAGAGAAAGGGACATGTTAAGAGGCAGGGAAGGGTTTTTTTTTTTTTTTTTTTTTAATGTCTAAGGCCTGCCCAAGCACTGAACCTCATTTCAAGAACCCCAAAAGATGTTCCCTTGCAGTGGTGCAGTACTGGGACCATGAATGTGACGGAGGTTGTTTCCTAGCTCCACCCATATTTATTTGTGTTTGGTCTAGTTTTTCCCCTACCCCATACCTAACTCACCCACCCATCCACCCACATGGGCATAGATCTCTTACCTAACCACAAGCTCCTCTGCTAGTGGTGAGGTGATGCTGCCATGAAGGTCCAGGAGATATGCAAAACAGGAATTCTTGTGAATCACCTTTTATTGGACTAACTATGCTTGGTACAGATACAAGCAAGCTTTTGGGCATCACAGTACATCGGGCCTGAGGAACAGTGAGGCGATACCCGAGAGCTTGCTTGTGTTTGGACCGACCATACAGTTGGCCCAATAAAGAGCTCGCCCACAAGAATTCTTGCCTGGCACATATGGTCTTTGTTGTCCAAGCACACCTGCTCCAGAACACCTCAGCCAACCCCAGCAACATTTCAGGTGTGCCACATTTAACTAAATGAATTTGGGGATCAGAGGGTCAACAACATTCTGGCTGCTTCTCCCCTGCCTTTCACTACCTCCCATTTGAGGCTCGGAGTCTCTCACCTTCAGTATTGCTGACATCTGTGAAGTCCTGACTCTGCATGATTTTCTCCACTATATCATCAGCATCAATCCTGGTGTCATCTACCCAGGTTGGGTGACTCTCCACCGAATCTTTTTTTCTCCTGGAGTAAAACCAAAACAGACTCAGCACATTTGAGACAAGCTGCCAGATATGCCGTTGTGTCCCTTCACTGTTACAATGTTATCTGACAAGAGGCTGATCAGGTTGCAAAGGAAGGGCAAAGGACTCTTTGTCTCTCTGGATGGCAGAGCACCAAAAGCTTCTCCTTTATAGGGCCACTTACCGGGACGACCTATCCATTAGGAGGGTTGGTCTCGGGGGCCGAGGCGGTTTGTCCATTTTGTGGTCCTTCTCTCCTTCTGGACACTCAACTGTCATGCTGAGTCCCCCGGATGCACTGCTGCTGGTGGAGGTGTTCCGGCGATGGGTCAGGTCCGACATGCTGGAGGAACGTGAGTGCTCTGTGCTGTAACCTGTGGACACAGGCTCATCATTACACACGAAGCCTGCCTCTCTGCCACAGCAAGATATCAGTGCAAAATATTAACAGGCAAGCCTCCAGGACACAGAAGCTTCACTAAGATGGTCTGAGGCCTCTAGCCCCCAAAGGGGATTATACAGATTGGTCCTAGTACACAGTCACCCCAAACACGGGGTCCAGAAACCAGACCCTAGAGCGAGTCTTGGCCAGAGATCTGGCTGCGAATCACTGGAATGCACCACAGGAAAACAGGCTGGAGGTTTGAAGACTTGCAGTCTCCCAGGGGGTGCAAGAGTTTAACAGGTCAGTAATTACCAGAGATCTTGGACTGCTGACTAGCGTAACTGGAGTTCCGCGAGTGCCCCGAGTGAAATACTTCCTCTGGACTGGACAGATTCTGGTCTGGCTCCTCTGGTACACCTGCCAACAAACGATGGATCACTCCAATTATATCTCAGCCAGCACTGCTCCGTGTTGAAGGATTTGAAGGAAACCCTGTCACACTGGACCAGGAAAGGGTGCTTCTCCACAGACTGCTGCAGAACTAAAAGCTGCCAGGGACTATTTATAACAGTAACTGTGAGAGGCTCTGTCAGATTTGTGTGGCAGAGTCCAAGGTCCAGTGCCCGAATATGCAGGGATGCAAGGTGATTCAAGCCCACTCAGATGGTGGGTCACATCTGAGGCCATTTACATCAAAAACTAGCTGTTAAAAAGCATTATGCCAACTTGGTATGTGCCATGCAAGCAGCTAGATAGTATTGCTGGCTCCCATAACTTAGACTACCTGTGCTGCAAAAGCTACAGTTCAAGACCTAGTACTGGAACAGCAGCTGGTGACAGTAGAAAGGAGCAAGAATCTCAGTGGTAGAATGCAAATGTGGGAAGAACCCAGTGAAAAAGGATACACTAGGTATTTACAATGGGCTAAAATTGGACAGTGTACTGTAGGGACAGGTGGAATATAAACCTTAACTGACAAGTCAGACAGGGCTCCAAGTCAGCAGAAAGTCACCGCTACCTACTGCTAACTCAGTGCAAGGGGCAGGGGGTAGCAGGACAAATTGTTATAAAGCAAGGAAGGGCAAAGCCTGTGCAATGGGACACCTCCCTATTGATTGCTTTTCTGTTACAACCTCATCTTTCAAAGGGTGGGTCGTGGTGGTGAGTTGTTCCACTACTGTCCACATCGCCTTTAAATCTGACCCTTCGGGCCAAATTCACCACTGCACTTCCTCATTTACATGTTAAAAAAAAGCTTGCCCAAGAGATCAAACTCCTGGGGAAAGCACTAGCCAGTTTTTTTAAGCTACTTTGCCCTTTGCTGTGCCATTAAAGTGAACTACGAAACATGCTATTTCTCCTGCAATATGGATCTGCCATGGTCCATGTAGGGAAGCACAATCTCTCTGGGAGAGAGCTGGGGAAGTACAATGCCCTTGAAAACAGACTTGTGGAAGCTGAAGAATGCTGCTTCAGCAGTTAAATGAAGGTTATTAGATCTCAGACCAAAAACGCTAAAAACTGCACAGGAACTTTTCCAGAAGAGCAGCCTGAACAAATTGAACAGCCAAGCAGAGAAAAAAAATGTTAAGCGTTATGGAATATAAAGAGGAACCACAGCACTGGGTACCTTTAAGAGGACTGCAATACATATATCAATTATTAACTCCCTGGCAGCAGGAAGGAATGGCTTATCTCTCTGGCAAACAGAGAGGAGTGCTGCAGAGATTCAGGCTTCCTCTGCTTTGTTACATTTAGTAGGTAAGGAGCTTGCAAGTTCTCTTACTTAAGGGGGTTGAGAATGACCATGCAGTGGGAGCCCTTCCACTGGTGGAGAGAGCACTGCAGAGTCCTGGAACCGAGGGCCTGTACCTGAGCTGAGAATGGTGGGTCTTGATTTGGTCTGTCGGACAGAGCCAATGGAGGCTGAACCACTTGTGCTGCTGCTGGTGGTTCCCTCGCCCTTGCAGGTCAACTGCAGGGTGGAGTCCTGTCCCGGGATGGTGATCGATTTGGCTGTCGAAGGAGGTCTGCAAAAGCCAAAGCACAGATGGTTATACAGAAAGTCAGACAGGGGCTGAAAATTGACAGCCACTTGCAAGGTCCAAGGGGACCTACAAAGGGAGCCATTCTCCTTTCGCTTCTTCATGCAGAGTGACTGGATTTGGAAGGGGACACACAGCAAGGCCTTTGCTTCTGCTGGTGTCTTTATATTAGGAATGCAAAACCTTTCTAGGTTTGCCTCCATGGTGATTGCAAAGCTAGCGAGACTAAAAGAAAGCAACCAATTAAAAAAAGGAAACGTGGGTCTCAGACAAATGTTAAAGGAGTTTGGAGCCAGAAGGGACCATTAGGTCCTCTAGTCCAACCGCCTGACAAGTTTCATCCTGTTCCAAGGCCAGCAACTTGTCCTTAGTTGAAATGAGTCATGCAGAGACGCAACAATAGGGTGGGCATCCACCACCTCCCTCAGTGGCTTCTTACAAGAAGCCACTGACTTGAAACAAGATACATACCTTGGGTGTCCTTACATGTGCTCCTGGGTTGGTGGGGGGGGAAAGGGGGGGGTGCAGGCGCTTTAATTAGGGTGGCTCTTAGAAGCCACTTTTAAATTAAAGCCCATACAGTGTCTTGTGTATTCAGGGACCCGTGCTTCAAAATGGTGGTGGGAGCACTTTAACTAAAGCTCATTCAATGACCTTTAGTTAAAAGCGCCTCTGCTGCCATTTTGAAGCACAACTAAACGCACGCGGCGCTGAGGCTGCTGGAGTGTGCCAATTCACACTCCAGCAGACTCGATTAATCAAGTTTGCTCTGACATGTTAATTAGCATGTATTAGAGCAGGGGTTGGGCATGTGTATAGGTGTCCCTTGAATTCAATTCTGCTTGGCTCTAGCTTCCTGATATCACCTTTTTATGCCTTTCTGCATGAAGCTAGAAAGTCCTTTCAGACCTGGTGTTTTCTCCTCATGAAGCCCTTTTACTGGAAGTCACCACCTTGAAACAGAAGTGAGGTAAGATTCTATTTCTAGCTCTGCCACCAACTCCAGGACCTTCAGCAAACTGCCTCTCTCTCGAGTGGGTGGAATACAAGGTTGCATTGCAGACGCTTCCCAGGCAAAGATGTAACGGGAAAATCTGCAGCACAGGAGGATTTCTATTTCCCCCACACACGCAGAGTCCAAGGCAGCCCCAAAAGTGCAAGCCACTATTTACATGTTTTCGGCTTGCTAATCCAGAGATGTTGCTTTGTGGGTTAATAAGGCACTTGCAATGTCAATCAGGCTAACTGCTCAGCAGCAGCCAGAGGCTCACATACCTGTCAGGCTGGATATACATGGATGCTTTCCCCCACCCCTGTCCTTGGGTTAGATTGCTACTTCAAAATGTTAGGAGGTGCCTGCTGAGTACGGCCGCAAGCAACTTTCTCCTGTGGTTTTAATGATACCCTAATGAGCACTGTTCCTCAATGGTACAATGTATCCAGGACTGTTTTACATGGAAGTCTCAACTGTCGAAATTTAAGCCATTAGCATGTGATCACTATACCAAGGAAAGCCAGGGAGCCAGAATGGGAGATAAGGGACTTGAGAAGGAAAGGGGGAGGAGGAAGAGAAGAGCAATATTCTCCAGTTTGGAAAAAGTTTCTGGTCCACAGGGAAGTTGAATGAAGTTGTGAACATCTTAAAGACAGGTTCGTATTGGTAACAGTGCCTACCTAGGTTATTATGAAGTAGGCACTCACCTTTGTGATGGGCAATTACAACTAAAAATTGCATTACCAGAAAATGAGCACTTTACTGAGTTTCATTAATTTTATGGTTAATGGAAAAATGCAGCAATGTTGTTGTTAAAGTAGAACTAGATCTGTGCAGAGCTATAAGAACTGCCAGGTTAGGCCCTCCCCATCTTCCCAAAAAAGGAGCCAGTGGAGTAGGAGGAGAAATGTCCCTTCCTCATCTTACAAAATTCAAGGCTTTATCTACATTAGAAAAAAAAGTTGGCAGCTTATAGCAGTAAAACAGTATTATTCCTGGCATTATTTATACATGTTCTGCAAATGCAATAACCCACACCAGCAAGCTTCCCTTGACAGCATAACTGCATCTGCTAGTGTAAGTCATAAATTGCCACCATAATCAGTATCGTCATAAATCAATGAGAGTTTAGAGATGCAGACCTGGCCTAGGAGCAGGCAGTAGAGCTAGAGATTTATTCTGTTGAACAGAAAAGCACAACAATAAATCAAAACATTTCAACCACTGCTGCTGTCAGGTTCTGATTCACTGCTCTCACACAGTGAGTCGGGACATCACCGAGCAAAGACTGAAAGCCAAATGTCAAATCTCACTCCACAAGTTGTCTGCATCTCTTCAAAGCCTTGTTTTCTATAACACAACTTCCCTCTAGGTCCTCAAGCTTGATTATTACAATTCAAATTAAAAACCTGTGGTTTGTTGCCAGTATCTATTAGTCTCTAAGGCCTAACAAACACCAGGGGGGAAAAAAAAAGTGCCTTCAGTTAAGGTACAAAATAACATATCATTGAGTTGAAACTATTCCTTATCCCCACCTGCTTCATAAAAACACTGCATTTACTTGCCACCCTGCCTTGGAATGCATTTTTAAGGCAGGGATATTTATTTATTTTTTTGCTGGAACAGAAACATGGAAACGCTGTGCTCTAAACAGCTCTTAGGAGGGCTCCTGCTTCTCTCTGGTCTGGCAAGCAGAAGGGATGGAGTCCAGTGTTAACCCTCTCACAGCCACTAAGGAACTGGCAGTAGCTCTTGGCCAACCAGTCAAAAGTGGCTATGAAGCCCTTAGTAGCTGCGAGGGTAAACACTAGCTTCCATCCTGAGCCAGCTCAATTGCTGCTTTAGGCAAGTAAGCTGCTGCAGGCAGGTGGCCACAATTCGGGGGGGGACTCCCCCCCGCAACACAAAACCACACACACATAAAAAAAATCAAATCAACTAAAGAAACCCAAACTTTTCTTCTTCATTCTACCTTCCAAATAATATGATTTAATGTCTTATCTGGGGAATGTGGGGCATGTAAGAATACTGCAGTCTTTCTGCAAAGCCAAGGAGGCCAATCAGACAAAACACTTTTTTTTTGGTAAGGGTTGGAAAAAAACCCCCCAATTTAAGTTGGGTCTTCTGCCTTTGCTGCTCTTGAAAGAAGTGGGCACCCACTCAGCAGTCTCCTGTAGGTCATCTGGCAGGCTCCTGCCACCTACTACCTATAGGTATCATCATTAACCCTTTTATACAGGATCAGGGTAGTTTTAAGAAGCCAAGTCCAGTCTTTGGCAAAATCTGAAGTTGAATCCTTCAGTCCAGATTCCCAGTTTTAAACTGCTCTACTGTGCTCTTAGGGAAGTTTGTTGGCTTATAAAAATTAAGCTAGTGATCTATCGAAGAGGAGACACCCAAGGTCACTCTGATATAAAAAATTACCAGCATCTTTCAGAGATCCATGTCAGTTCACGGAGCAGCTTTGTGACCCCTTAACTGTTCTCCTCCCCTGGCTGAATTTCACCAATATAGGATGAGACCCTGTACATGCAACAAGTCCCCAAAGAGCAGAAAAGAATCTAGAAACTCACGTTTTGAAGCAGGGGTCCCCAGAGAGCAGAGACATCCCAATTGTGACCTATGGGAGACAGAAGGGGCACCAATCAGAAGTAATAGTCAGTTCCAAGACTGTCCACCCATCAGTGACAACCATAGCTTGTGGGTCCTGTGACAGGGGGTGGAAGGAGATCTAGAACTAAGAAGCTAGCACTGCACTTGCACTCAACAGGACCACCTCTCTTCTGCATAGTATTTAACTCACTAGCATCACTCACTCCAAATCATGCCAGCAACTCCAGCAGCTTGATCCTGCAGCTAAGGCTGCTTTCCTGCTGATGTTACTTGCAACAGAGGATACCACTGAAACATCATCGTTTAACTCAGTGGTCTCCAAAGTGGGGTGCGTGCAAGACTATTCATTGGGGTGCAGGAAGAAAATATTAGAACTTCTATTTATATTTATATAAATATACATATATTGGGGGTGCGTGCTCAAACATTTTTTACTGATAGGGGTGCATGATCAAAAAAAGTTTGGAGACCACTGGTTTAACTAAGTATCTAAGAGTGGCTGCTCTAGGTAGAAGCTGGAAGCTGCTCCTATGGCTCTAGAAGGGCCTCTGTTAAAGGATCCCACCATCAAGAGTTTACAAGTGGAAGGGCTAGGAACCAACTCCTGGACTGGAAACTCTGGGTGGGTTTTGTGTAGAGTACAGAGCCTAGGATAAAGCCTGTACCTTTAGGATAGAGTTGTCCTGTCGGGTGTTCTTGGTGTCATAGCCTTCCAGTAGGCAGCATCGGACTGTGAATCCAGAGCCAGCAAATTCTGCCAGGTTCAGATCAGCAAAACCCAACTGTGACCAAGAGAAAACAGGATTGGTTGTTTTACACATAGAGCAAAGGAGGACAGTGCATTTATGATGGAGGGCAGAAGCACATGCATTGCAGGCCACCACATAAGTGTAATTACGAAGGTGCATCCTACACTCATGGATGAAAAAGATCATGCTCTGAATCTTTGACAGGAGCATCTGGGAGAGGCAGAAAGCCCCTGCACAGGGAAAGGGAACAGTTGTAATTCTGGTCAGGACAGCGTTAACCCGCCTGCAGTTGTTGCATAACCAAGGGTATGGAAGGCACTAGGGTCAATGATGTGGAAAAAACAGAATCGCACATACACAAACATAAGGCACTCTTTGTACTGTGACATCCCAGAATGCACTGGAGCATGAAAACCAGGAGATGAAAGGATATTGTTGTGGATGAAGCCGACGCATTGTTCCTGAGAAACAAGAACGAGCCTTTCAGAGGCTCAAGGGAAGAAGCATTTGAAGATCCAGCATTAAGCCCCCACAGCCATGCAGAAACCAAGGGCAGGTCTGGCTCCCGTCAAGTCTGCCTTTGCAGTCATTATGGGGCACGCCCCAAGCAGCAGAATTCCTCATACCCCTGACAGCAAAACAGGAGAGAAACTGAAAGTGAGGGAATTAAGTTATTGCATTTCTACATCTTAACAAGGAGTAATGGGCACAAGCTGATGGAGAGGAGGTATAGATTGGACATCCGCAAAAACTACTTCACGGTTAGGGCGGCTAGGAGCTGGAACCAACTTCCAAGGGAAGTGGTGCTGGCCCCTACCCTGGGGGTCTTTAAGAAGAGGCTGGATGCCTACCTGGCTGGACTCGTTTGAGTCCCGTTTCTCTTTTTGGGGCTTTTTGTTGTTCTCCCGCCCTGGCGGGGGGGTCGGGCTAGAAGATCTACTAGGTCCCTTCCAACCCTTAATCTATGAATCTATGAATCTTGGCTCTTTTCATAAGCTGGAAAGAAACTGAGGCAAGTGACAAGGCAAACCAGAAGAGGTAGGCAGCAAAAAGCCAGGAGGACAAAAAGAAAGGAGACAAGTGAGAAGTGTTCAGGGAACTGGGTCTGTTATTCTGCTTGCTGGTTCTTCGAGGAATTACCATGTTCCTAGAAGAGGGAGCCCAAGGGGCCACCAGGATCATTCTTTTGCTCTCCAAAGTTTAGTGATGGGGATAGATGGGTAGATTATACCCATCAACTAGCCAGGGGCATCCCTCCACTCTGTGAATAACCAAGTAATAGTCCTACAACTGGGCAATGAGAACAAGCAGCTCGAACAGGTAGTCCCTTCGCATATGAGGGTCAGAGACGCATGGTAAAAATGGTTAGGATAAGTTGTTATAGTGTATTCCAAAATACTTCTTTGCACAGTCTGAGGTACTTATTTCTTTTACAGTAAGGGTCATTGCCTCCTTTTAATAATAGACATTTGTCAGAGATGGCAGCTTCACTTCCTGATCTACTGCGTTACTCCCAGAACTGAAGCCACTGTTATATGTTTAAAATTTACTTTTAATGCATCCCTCATATTGTAAGCAAACAGCTGGCTGCCACATGAAGGTGGATTCTGTTTGAGCTCTAAAGGGGCAATACTATTCCCTTGCTAGTTTGAGCCCAGATGAATGACCTAGTTCATCAAATTTTTCCTCCACTGACTTCTAAACAGATTTCTCCATCTGCAACCTAGGCTAGTGCAGCAGAAACCAGGTATGTCCTACCAGAAGGTCTTGTATCAATGAATTATGCACCTGGATCAGTGCCATTCTCATGAAACCTGGAGTTTTGTCGATCTTGGAAGCTGACAGGGCTATTCCAGTGGTATTGTAAATCACAATTATTGACTACTCTATGAATTTTGCATTTGGATGGGTGGAAGCCAAGCTCTAAATCATAGCTGGGATGCATTTGCACAAGAAGGATGACTAATGGGAAAGCAGCAGTAGGACTTCAAGTCCCTCCACCCCCCACCATTACACACGCACAGGAATGCAGGGACAGTCAGACAGAATTAGGGCCAAGTATAGGAGGAAAAAGGCAAGACAAATACAGTTCCTTCTTTAACAGCAAAGCGGGAAAGCCACCCAGTCTTCCCACCAGCCTTTAAAAAACCAAACAAAACAGCTCTGCATTAGGCAAGTGTTCTTACAGCTCCCACTGTACTAAGCTATCTGCAGGGTTCAAATTAATGCCCAAGGAACAGAGAACAAGGCTTCACCATGCAAGCCCGACACCAAAGCCCTGTCTTACCTAATACACCATTAAACAGGACAGACGTGGACATGGCAGGGATAGCCCAGTGCGGGTTGGCAGATTGAAGTGGACGATCTATTCCCCACTGGTCCAGGCAGGCTGCGTTCCACCTACACTTCTGTAGACAAGGGCTGTCCTGCCTATCGACTTTGTTTATCAGTAAAACACATTGAGGTCATGCCTTTCTAGCTCAGAGAATGGAGCAGAGGGAAACTGCTATCTGTCCTTTTTAAAGACAATCATATGGACTGGGGATCTGGGGGTCACAACTACACAAGATAGTTATGAAGCACACCTCCCACTGCCTCCAGGCACTGATGCAGGCCCCAGGGCCATCCCGTGAGAAGGTAGATGACCCCCTGCCATACACTGCCTGCTGATGCAAGGTTTGACGTAGTATGTCAAGGCCTGAAGCTTTTTCCAGGAAGCAGACTCCCAATGCAGGGAGTTGCCTGCTGGAAGGCAGAAGCTTTAGGAGGAAGGATCCCTTAATGAAAGGATGTTCTCAGCTGTAACCTTTTGGAGCAGTTTCCTTCATTTTTTCCAGTCAGCTGCCAGTGTTCTCATCCAGCCCCTGGAAAGCATTTCCACTTGGATGGTGAATCCCTCTGGCCCTGCTCCAGCACCTCTGTACCCAGTAATGTCAAGCCCCAAGCTCTACAGAAACCCAAGGGCTGCCCTTCACATAGGGACAGCTGGAAGCATGAGCAATAGTCCAAGTCTCATGGCCCAACTTAGTAAAACTGGGTGAAGGAGAAGATAGTCAAGGTCTTGTTTCCTTCCCAACAAAGGGTGAGGCCCCGAGATAGCCTGTTACTTGGGTCTCCACAAAACAAGGCTGCTTTTCTCTTGCCAGAGCTCAGGGAGATTTCACTCCCCAAATGCACAGCTGTGCTTGGGGAAGTTCAAGGAGGACTGGTCTGGATGCAGCCTGCATCATATCCCTACATCCCTAAACTTTGTGCATCTCAAGCTCTTAACCATACTAGGAGAACTTAACTGGGGGTGGGGGTTAGCATAGGGGATTGGCACCTACATTAATCTCTCCTGCATGCAAGCTGCCATGCTGTAAAGCTTCTCCAGCTCACCTCTGTTGCATCTGCCCCTGTAACCAGCTCTCAAGCAATTTAGCTTGTGCCTCACTGACAAGTGGGTGAGCTACTGGTTTGAAAGAAATCAGCGCTCCAGGTTTTCCTGGACTTCAGGAGTCGACAAGGCAAGTCCTTGCTACTACCACTAACCTCAGATGAGAGGACAGCAGACAGGAGTCTGACTAGAGGCAGTGGCTAAATCAGAGCCTGGGTTAACTGCAGTAAAGCTTTTCCAATGCCCTCACTTGCAAGACTTGAGACACATTCAGTTTGAACATAAAGAGAACCGGGGTGGGTGGGAAGGGAGAACAAGTCCATGCACAAACTCTTCACTAGGCTGCACACATCTCTCCTCCCCCCAGTCATGCCACTCTTGCGGGGTAAACAGCTCTACACAGAGAGTATAGTTTTTCTTTCACTAAATTCAAATTTTTTAAAAGAACCTGACAGCCCTAGAGATTGATGTTGTAATTAGCCACAGAAAAGGAACAGCGTAGGCAGCAACAGCATCCTCTACCCATACATCTCAACCCAGGAGTAAGGATGCAAGAAATGCATTCTCCAAGGCAGATTCCTTTGCTTCAGATGCTAGTCAGCAAGGGTGCCTAATGAAGTGCGCTGTGACGGGGCTGTGTGTGTGTGTCCCGAACACCTGCACATTAGAAGCCAAGACCAACCCATTTCATACAGGCCAAACAAAAACAACCTTAAAAATGCAAGCAGCTGGCTTTGGGATCTGGGCAGATACCACCCTGAAGCCAACCTATTCTCTCCTTCCAGTGAGACCAGAGAAGGAAACAATTCAGCCCACTGCGCCTCTGGCAGACATGAGGCTCCTAAATTACACTGGCCTGAGAGGAGGAAGGAGGCATCAGTTCTCTCTATGTAAAGCCCTGTCAAGTCCACAGCACTGGCATAAGCATATTTTGCTGCACTCAGAGCTCCAGTCTGGCTGCATGATCCTTGTCCAAGGGTCAGCTAACCCAGCTAGCAGCCCTTCTTGGGGGAGGGTAGATTGCGTACATGGTTCACATCTGACTCAGAACTTCCCCAAAGTTTCAGGCTGTACCAGTCAGCAATTCTGGATGAACCCAATTCCTCTCTCAAATTCATTCATTCAGTGGGATCTGGAATCCATCCCGGCAAGTCTCAACCCTTTGGCTTCAGGGAAGTAAATAAATCTGATCCCTGGCTACATACAAACACAGTCCTGCTTCCTGAGAAATTCCTCCCCTAGTCATTTGTCATCATCCTGATGGGCTTGAAGCATGAACAAGACCTAGGACAGCCCAGTCTGCTATGCCTGTCCTCTCTGTGCTCTTACCTTGGAGTAGGTCTTTCCTCCCTTCAGTTCCTATAAGGGGAAACAAAAACAGAAACAGGAAAAGCAGCCATCAGTTTTTCTTGTGGGAACAAAGGAAAACCCACCACCCTGACAGTGCTGGAATTTGTTTTACAAAGGTTTTACAAGCTGCTCTGATACCAAAAGGCAGCACCTCCTTAGTCTCCCATTCAGACAACAGCTGGAAGAGGGAAT
>NW_017729011.1:13989830-13992301 GCF_001723915.1 Gavialis gangeticus | reverse complement strand
ACCTTCCTTTTTACTATTCAGTATCCATGTACCCACCCATGCCACCAAAAGGCAGCCAGGCAACAAATACTGGACAAACCCATTTTGGCTGCTGTGGTTCCCCCGATTCACCTGTGGCAGGTTAGGGGGTTATGCTTCGCATCGTGTCAGAGTTGACAGTAGTTTTACGAAGACATTAGATTATGGATTTGTATAGGATAGTTTGGCTAGGGATGATCCTGCCTCAGACAGGGGGCTGGACTAGATGACTTATGGAGGTCCCTCCCAGCCCTACTTCTCTACGATGACTTCCAATTTCTCTCCGACGGTAGCATCTTCAGAGGTAAAGGCTGCTACTGACCTTACGGACAGACACTCTGCAGATGCAAGGATCCAGGAGGCCTGTGGCAGGATTGGCACTCATTTTACATACAAAGGGGAATTTCTTCTTCCAGCGAACACAGTTCTCCTGCACCTCCTCTCTGTGAAGAAAGACAAAGCAGTGTGAGGAAGCTACATAGAGGATCAGGCCAAACCTAGCTCCATAATATTCTTTTGTGACCAGATGTCTGGCTGGCAAAGCCCCACTGTACCATGTATTAATCCTCACCAGTCAGAGCCGAGGTCATTGCTATTTAGGTATCAAACAATCATCTTGCCTGTATAAACAGAAAAAAATCCGGGTCAAACTAGATGACATCTCAAATAGAGGGCAAGAACTGTGTTTAAAACATTTACCAGCTAGCCGAATGAGT
Organism: Gavialis gangeticus; assembly: GCF_001723915.1. Classification (NCBI taxonomy): domain Eukaryota; kingdom Metazoa; phylum Chordata; order Crocodylia; family Gavialidae; genus Gavialis; species Gavialis gangeticus. The sequence continues at coordinate 13,991,567 of NW_017729011.1, read as the reverse complement.
TTAGTAGGAATGCGGATCAGGTTCAACCTGGCTCTAGAACGGTGGTTTTCGAACTGTGGTCTGCAGACCCCACAGGGTGCGTAGAGCAAGTCTAAGGGGTCTGCAAAAGATGACTATGACCAAAAGTGTGTGAATATCCACACTTACAATGCAAAGGGGTCCACACCTCCATTCAACATTTCTAAAGGGGTCTACAAATGGAAGAAGGTTGAAAACCACTGCTCTAGACTCGAATACAAAAAGGCTTCCCACCTAATGAATTATTGTAGCATAATATGGCCCTCAAGTTTCACCTCATGGCTGAACAGGCAAGCCATTTCTACTCACGTACCTGTCCTCTCAAGCAGAGGATCCTGTTCTACTGGCAACACTGAAAGGGCACAATGCAGTTCCAAGGAGGACAGAGACTGCAAGTGGGAGCATATGCTGGGTACAGACAGCAAGATGATAGCAGGCCATGTCCAGCTATGGTCCAACATTAGCAACCACTGAGTATCCTGTCCAGGAGAAAGAGCATGCTGCTGCCTACCTAATCCAAGCTCTGCTTTATTCCAGCCAAGCAGAGAAGCAAGAAGTGTTTAAAGTGAAGTGCTGCTGCCTTTCTTCCCTGTTGTGGTTCAGGCTAGACCATTAGAAGGCTTTGGGAAAGTGAGAATTGTTCCTATTTTCTTTTCTGTTCGAGTTTGGTCTTCCACCTTCTCAGGGTCTCAGAGGAGACTGGATGATGCAAGTTCTCCTTGGGGGGATAGGATAGAGGAGGGGGGTTGTCATGTGAGCAGGGAGGGAGAGTGTGAACAGGCATTCAGGGAGAAGCTGCCTGGAGATATGCAGGATGCTCACATTACCCCAGACATTTCTTCTCTACATCAGCAAGCCTGCTCTCATCTATTTACAGCTCTGGCCTCGGCCACGAGCCAATTAAGTTCTCAGGGTATTTGGGCTGGGGGTGGGATGAACATTTGAGAATGGATTTAATCACCTGAGGTTAGCCATTATCTGCTCAGCCTCCCTGCACAGGACAAAGGTTGGGTAGAAACAGGAAGGGCACCTGGCACAGCATGTGCTTCAATAGGAAAAAAAAAATTGATTCATCGTATTGGGGCATAAAACTCGAGCTGTGGAGCTCCATGGTGGGAGGAAGACAGACCCTCAAGCACCAACCTCAATGCCTCCCTCCATGGTTTCTATGAAAGAACAGGCAGAAAAGTAGTTTGAGGAATAGCACAAATAACCTCTTACATTTAAAGCTGGGAGTATACAACTCCACTGCCTGCAATAGCAGGGGACCAAACTCAGTGACTCATGGAGGTCCCCACCAGCCCTATGCTCCTATTTGTATGGTTTCAGCATAGTGGTTAGGGTTCTAGGAGGGGATCAGAAAAGGGTAATGGGCAAATGACTGAAAGATGCATATTAAAATTTGCTCTTGTCTCCCTCCTAGGGGGCTGCTTCTATCCCCATTTTACCAACAGGGAACTAAGAAGAGATTGGCGATTTCCTCACAGTCTTTGGGAATCATGCACCTTTATTCAATCTTTGATCTGTGAAGTTCTGGCTCCCAGGCCTGTCCTCAAACCGTTGCAGACTCTTGGGTACAAAGTTCTTCCTGACAATGAGGTATCCTCTGCACTCACCAAGTTGAAAAAAATAAATAAATACTAAAATAGGAATAGGAAAGCTAATCTTAAACAACCCCCCCCCCCAAACAAACGCCCAAAACAAAATCTTACCAAAACA
>NW_017729011.1:13984974-13989785 GCF_001723915.1 Gavialis gangeticus | reverse complement strand
AACAAACGCCCAAAACAAACCAAAAAACCCAAATACTCAAGCATGCAATGCCAAGGATTAAACCCAGCAGGACCACATGCAACACGAGCTAATAGCTCAGAAAAGGAAATTCTGACACTGGAACAGATGAAGATCCATCAGGGCAGAAATGCCTGCAAAGAGCCTCAAGTGCTTCAGGAACCAAGGCAGGCATTTGGGATGCAGAACCCTGAAAACCTTTGACGCAGAGTGTGCTTGGCACCCAGATACATTTTATAGCTCAAATCCCTAGAATTTAGCAGGAAAAAAAAAAAAAAAAAAAAATCACCAGCATCAGGGAAGTTGTATGGAACTGGGCCCATTCACTGGCATGCAGGGGAACTGGAGAGAAAGGATCCCATGTCTAAATAATCACTTCCCTCCATTTAAGGGGCTTGAAATGCTTCAGATGTTTTACGGGATGTATTTGGTAGCCGTGTTGGTCTGAGGAAGGGCATGTGTGCCCGAAAGCTTGAAGAAAAAGATAATTTTTTTTGTGATTTCTCAGTCGGCCTAATAAAAGGTAACATCTCTGAACCAAGAGTTCTAGAGTTTTGCATTTCAGATGTTTTAAGCTTCCCAACCGTGGGTCACAGTTGGGGCAGTCTAGTGCTTTACAGATATTTTGCAAAGGAGTAGCTTTAGCCACCCGGGGCTGTATTAGGATAAATACGTTGCCTCAGCAACAACTCAATTTGCCCCCCTCCTCTGAAAGGAAGGAAAGGCACAACAATTTGTTAGTTATGCTCTGCCTAACAGGTTCCCCCACCCCTCAAGACCCCCAAGAGTGAACATGGGCCTTCAAAAGCTCTAGGAAGGGTGGATTTGAACTGTTTTGGTTTAACAAATGGGTACCAGCAGGCCTGTAATTTGCATGTAATCTGCTGCAGGTAAAGCTCCTTGGCCCAGCAAGGTATTTAAATGACTAAGCTTCAGTGCATCAACATGCACAGTTCAGAATCCAGTCAAATGTCTGCAGCTCCCGACACTTGCTGAAGCTGGTTACATCTGGTACGATCTGCCTTTGGGCAGTACAGACTGATTTTCTTACCTGTAATTTCTCTCTCATATTACACTGGAATGAAGTTTAACCCTCAGTAGTAACAGTCAGGATACCGATGGATAAGCAGCAAATCTGAAGATGTGCACTGATCTTCCAATTTAATGTTTACCATATTTTAAAGACAGACAGGGACCTGCTTAGCACTGATTTGTGTAACAGCTAGTTGAAACCCTGGAATGGCTGCAGTCCTTACAAATCCCGTATATTCTGTAGTTTCCAAGTTCCATCTTGTGCTACACAATGTAACAATGGGCAAAGAAGAGGTGAGAAAGTCTCTCTTCTCAAAAGGAGCACCTTGTGCAATGGTGGGCAAGAGGGAGGCTTGCAGGTGGATGCACTGTTGGGGTTCAATGTGAACATCTAAAATCATCTGCTTAAGGTGACGTTTGCAAGAAGACTTTCAGATCTCCATTCCAGTCATAAATTTTTACAGTAATTCAGGAACCAGTTTCCTCTCTCCCCCCAAAGAAGCAGTTTGAAACCTCCAAACGTCATTAGAAGAGCAAGTGAGGGGTGCAGCGTGCATGCATAGGCGTGCACACACACCTCCCACCACAAAACCTTGTTTAAACAGTTTCTTGATAGTCTGAGTGTTAGGAAGCGACAAACCTTGTCTGCCTCATCTCCTGACATCAAACTGCAGCTGGGCAGATGATTATAGGGAGCATGGTTTTAAAAGGTGGCCTTGGATGAGGGCCAGAGTTCTGCTTTGAACTCTGGGGGATGTACAATTAGAAAACATCACACACAAACCGAGAAGATGACAGAAATGCGGCGAGACAACGCAACAGGAGGAGTCCCCCACAACCCTGATCACAAAGCACCTCACAGTCTAGCAGAACTAAGAGCTTACAAGCAGATGTGTCCAATTTTAAGAACTTTTGTCTGAGTTTAAAAAGCCAGAAATAGACCAGACCAAGGCCTGGCTGTAGGTGCCAGCTAGCTGGGTCTTCAGAGATCCTATTTTAGAAGCTGTCTTATTACAGCCTGCTCCTTTCTGCATCCCCAGAAACTTGAGTCCCTGCCAGGCAAGCTTCAGCCCCCACCAGACTAGGACTTACATATAGGCTATATTTAGCCCTGGAGAGTAATTCTAGCACTCCCACAAGAAACCCAATCAAGCTCAGAAGTGCCAGTGTCTGCAGCCTGCACGGAGAGCCCGAGTCTAAGGGTGCAGACAGAAGGAAGCTGCTTTAGAAACTTGCTCTTTCAATGCAGCCACAGCCCCCTAGCTAGCTAGCAAGATGGTCCAATGGATCCTTTTGGCTAGGGACCCATCAGATTTAGAAGCACAGCACAATCAGCACGAGAAAGAAGTAAAAGCAACTGCCATGGTGCACTGCAGAAGATGGAAGAACATCTCAACATCCCACTGGCTAACTTGCAATTTGGGGAAGGCAAGTGTGAGACGGGATACTTTGGGGAGGAATCGCATGGCCTTAGATCTCTGTGCTCTGGCCTTACACTGGCTCTGCCTAATCAAAGGCAGTAAGTGCCACATGGTTTAAAACAGACGTGCTTGGTAGAATACCTCTGCCACACAGTGAGCAAAGCCACAAAATGAAACAGGACTTCAAGACAGCTAAATGGGACACTCAGGAAATACCTCTAGAATAGTCCATGCATGCAAATGCAGTCCCCCACCCTTCCCAGTGCCAATACCTGACAAGCAAAATACTAGAAACTAAACAGATACCAGTTTTGTTTTGTTTTTTAAATGGTTCCCCTCAAAATCCACCCAACCTACTGACAAAAGTAGGTACCCAATTTGAAGCAAGTCCCTTACTAGTTCACCCAAGAAGAGCTATAAATTGCCTTTAGTTCCTCACAAAGAGCAGCCTGTGGTCTTGTTTTGGGAAGCATAGTACTATTTTCCCCTCATTAAGAAGATAGCTCTTATTGCCTGACCTTTCACTATTGTAACACTGCTTTGCTGTGGACTGCCTGAACTTTGACACTCAAAAGGAGATAAGGCAGGAAAAGCCAAATATCCGTGTGTGGTTAGCTATCATGTCAGCAAGCGAGCTCTGGCCCCTCACGCTTTTGCAGCAGGAGCCAAGCCACATTAGCTCTGTGCACCGATTCTGAGCATCTCTTCTTGTCATTCCTGCTTTCCAAGATGGGGATCTTTGTCAGGCTCCTCAAGCAGCACTAATCCTCCTCCTTGCATGCAGCAGATGGGCCCCTCTGCTTTCTGTTTGCTGGTTCACCGCTCCATTCGGCAATACTCCAGTGACAGCTCTGCAAGCATTAGCCTTCCTGTGCCAAATCAGATCAAGAGAGCGACACCATTTTAAAAGAGGTCAACCAGCCACCTCCTAGCTGAGATTCCTAACATATAGGCAGCTGGCTGGAGCAGCTCTGGCTGCTGTTTCCAAGCTTTACAGAGGTTTCTTTCTCTGTAGCAGAGATGGTTGGTCCAGTAGCATCAGAGAAGCTGGGAGAGGCCGCCACTCCAAGCTATAGGTAAAAGTTATTCCTACAAGCCAATGCCAGCAAATAAATTCTTTGCAATTTTCCCCCTTACATCCATAGCACTACAGCTAGAGAACTAGAAGACTAGTTATACCTTGCAGTCCCTAGCCTAGTTAGGGACCTAACTAACTTAAACATCAAAAGCTGTACTGTAGATGGGACCACGCGTGTCCCTGTAATTAGTTCGTAATCTAGGACAACCCAGGGTTTTAATCCCTGCTGTTTCCCCTTTACAGTATCTTTCTCTCTCGTCAGAGCTGTAGCCTGACTGAGGGTCCAGGCAGACACCTCAGCAGCTCTGGGAATAGTTTCTGGGGCTAGCCAGGTCTGGGGTTGCAGTGTTCCCCATGGGCTATTCATGCTCCTGTTATTTACTGAATCTCCAAACAAGACACCTGACCCACAGAAACCTGGCATTTGGCGCTCAGTCAGGAACAGGCGGGCTCACTACATAAACTTAAAAAAAAGAGAGTTTTGTAAAGCAGATAAGCCCCAGTTCACACAAACCTTGACTACTGCATCACAAACCAGATCCCTGTAAAGAGGTCATGGAAGGCCAATGTCCTACCTCTGGCTCTTGACAGGTTGTGAGCTGTGGCCCAGAGGCAGATGGGTGCATGTAGATAAATTCAGGGCCGAGGGGTTTGGTTACAGAACAGCCGTTACAAGAGGAAACCCTGCAGCCCTGAGGTTCAGCCACCTCCGGATACTGTGCAAGGAAACAGAGGGAACGAGATCAGCAGCAAACACGCTATGCAGTCCATGGCTCATGCACTGCGTGGCAGCTTATGCATGGTCAGCAGCTGGCTAAGGTTGGCACACCTGTATGCCTGTTGCAATGCACTCTGCATGGGTGAACTCATCCTAATACGCTCTGTCAAGGTGCACTGTAAGGGCCTAGAAGCACTAATTCCGGACCTCAAATGCACCAGGTATTGGTATCTTGAAATCCTAACAAGAAGATGCTTCACCAGGTGGTTTACAGCTTAAGAGCCACAGAAATATAGCAATATAGACAGGAAACAATGGAGACCATGTTGGTCTGCAGGACAGACTGCCAATGTGCTCACTGTTGCTTAACACATCCTCGTCCATTGGCAAGGAGTCAGGGGAGGGGCACTCTGAAGTGATTTGGGTTAGAGTGAAAGGCTGTTGAGGCAAAAGACTTAACGGTGGGAGTCTACTACAGACCTCCCAACCAGGGTGAGGAGCTTGACCAGGATTTCTTGGGTCAGCTCACAGACGTAGTGAAGGC
>NW_017729011.1:13979066-13984570 GCF_001723915.1 Gavialis gangeticus | reverse complement strand
TCCAGAAGCGCCGTCATTGTGAAGGGACTTTACTCCAGTATTCTGACCAGGATCCCAACCTGAATGATTACATTTGGCCTACTTTCATTTCCCTGCAGTTCCAGACAACGGTCACCTCACCCAGACTATGCCTTTCACTTCTTTAACTAGGGCTGGGTATTGTTCTGGTGTATGTGCAAGAACCTCACATGGCCACCTACTTCAGCTCCCCCAAACTTGGTCTCATCCTTTTCGTATAGCTGCTTTAATGCTCGGCTACTTACAGACATTTCAGGAGCAGGTGAAAGCCATAAGCCACCGAACCCCAATTCTTCTGTTTTGTACCTGTGCACTTGGACTTCCTCCCCTTGTGCAGGACACCAACACTTCCCAGTACGGAATCCATTTCTCTATCCCGCATTCTCTCTACTTTAATGCCATACCCCTTGGCTCCATGGTCATTGCATCTGCCCTTGCACCCCCTGCCCCCAAACTGGAATAAAGCTGAATGGCTTGCGTGTGGAAAAAAAGAAGCTGATTGAAGAGACTGACATTTATGTACCACATGCTTGGGGAGTTGGTGGTAGCAAAGCATGACTAAAAAGTTAAGCTTTTGGGATATGGTCCCACTGAGTAGCCCTAGAAAAAGATGGAGTCCTTACCCCTTGAAAGGGAGGTGGAGGGTGTAGGGAAACATGGGACATGCTATCAACTGGTAGCAAACAAGAGCTGGACCCATAATGCACTTGAATTCAAGGCGATAGACTTCACAACACAGCAGTGTACAAGAGACTAATGGTAAGCTAGTTACATCCCAGATCTGTCTCTCTTGGCCCAAAATACAAAGATCCCGGCTATTCAACAACTCATGCTACAGTCACTGAATTATGACCAAGCTTGCGTCACTTATTAAAACAATGGCCAAACTAAATAGATGACTGTCAGCTGTTAGCAGACACGTTTTTCCATCAACAACCCAGTATTCTCCAACTAAAAGAGATGGTTGTTGTGGACTAGACATTAGCAGCTATGATGGAAAAGAATGGCTCAGCGACAGATGATATAAACTTTGTTACTAAGAGAACTCAGTAAGTCTTTATTGTTTGAAACAAAGTTGTTTTTGACGTTTTACAAAAAGCGTTTTTAAGCTAAGGGCTCACTCCCATGGGTCAGCACACCCACACTCCTCACAAGACTCATGCATGGACTCCAACAACCTATTTACCCCTGCTGCATAGGCAAATTGCAGTAAAGCAACAGGACTGCTCATGCTCAGATGGGATGTAAACTTGCAGGTTTTAATTCGCTCACCCCACACCAATACCTGGATCAGTAGGGCTTCTCCTTCAGGAACTTGCCCACAGATGGCACGGATGTTAGAGCTGGCTGTTCAGCCCAGCGCATTAGTCTGTTTTGGGTCAATGGCAGTAATAGTTTAATGACATTCTCAAAGTGCTTTGCAACCTATTAAACCCGCTCCATTCCTGGAAGTGAATATACATCTATTTCTCCCACTTCTCTGTGACATTTGTGGGGGGGTGGAAGTGAGTGTGGAAGCCTCTTTTCAATTACTGCCACTTAAGCAGAACAGCCTGGGCAGGGCTCATCTAATTAGAGAAGAGAGAAGTTCAGGAGGGAGGTGTAGCAGCAGTTGGATAATGGAGAAAGCAGTAACAGAAGCAGCTGCAGTCAAAAGTGAGACCGGGAACAGCAAGGAACAAACCGCTACCAAGCTCTTTAGAGGAAGAAAAGTCGTGGGTGGAAGAGCAGGTAAAGCTGAAGGGACATGACAGAACGTAAGACAGGAAGAAGAGATTGGGAAATCCCCGGAAAAATAAGGAAGCATCTAGTTCTCACTGCCTTGACTTTGAAAAAAGATAGCAGCAGTGATGCAACTCATTACAAAGAGAAGAAAAAGCCCATACCTACAGCTGACCTAACTGATGAGAAGTGTGCATCAAACCAGGGGGAGTAATATTTCTCACAGAAGGGCTGGGGCTGCAGACAGTTACCGGTAAAGAGTTCCTGAGGATCCATCTTTTGGGACAATTAGGAACCGTGTGCATTTATTTTACCAGCGTCTTGCTTGCCCAGAGTTAGGTACACAGGCTTCTGGGCAGACCTCTCCCAGAGGTTTAGGATTGTGTGTTAAATGTACCTCACACAACACCCCATTAAGCCAATGAAGCATACTAGGGGGCATTTGATCTAATCAAATAATCATTCCATAAGAGCCAAAACGCAGACTTAACACACACCATCAAGGCACAGCCAGGGTCTCCAAAATCCCGAATCAGAAGTATACGCTGCAGCATTCCTAACGACTCCTGGCACGTCTGAACTAAACCATTAGGAGAGAGTTGGCTTAAAAGTCAAAATATGTTATGACAGCATTTGAAATGTTTGCTGTACTTCAAAAAGGTCCGTCTCTAAGCACAAAGCTTACATTTAAGTTTAATGGGAGACAGTCACAGAGAGTACAGAAGTCTTAAAAGGGCCAGATCCTTAGAACAAGCCAAGTGAGTTGAACTGCCACGTACTTCAACAAAAGATGCAAGGATATTCAAGCTGACTCAGTTCCACAGAAACCAGGTACAGTATAACCTAATGGGCTTTGAAGCAGGGGACAAGCCCCAGCTATGAGGCGTTTACAAGCTATTTTCACATACTGAAGGTTGGAGGGAAGGAGACATTTCCCCCCCACACTGAGTAAAACGACTGTGCTTGAAAGAAGAACTTATGACCAGCATGAAGCACAAAAGCAAATCCAAGGTCTTACTGCCACATCTACAGAAAACACAAATTCCTTTTGGTCTGAGGCCAGGGATGTGCGCCAGAAGGAAAAGATCAAGTCAGAGTCACACTAAGACTAAGCAGAGAGTAAGGAAGAGTTGGATGAGTGACTCGGTTCTTGAGATACGAGTCAGTAACATTGTGTATATTCAACAAAAAAAAAGCAAGCACATTTGCCAGCTAACTCCGATCACCACGCACTGAGTCACTATACAACAACTCCTACTCGCAGCACCCTGACGGCAAATGCAGCTCCAGTGTCTAAGGAGCATCAGCTTGCCAGGTTTCGAACACACAGCCATTGCTCTCTTATAAGCAAGTTCATGGGGATTGTGGCTCAAACAAGGCATTAGGGGCAGATTCTTCATTGCACTGTTCACTCAAGTACAATGAATCCTCTTGATAACTGGAGTGTGGCGGCTCATGCCTAGGCTCAGCTCAGTCACCGACTTCTTTTTGGCCAAGCCAAATCACTAGAAGCAAAGAGGAGATGCAGAGAAAACGTGCGCGCAGACTGCCCAGTGGCAAGCAGTCTGGGCTGGGTAGAAGGTAGTGCTGTAAGCAGTTTTGAATACAAATTTGTGGGATTGAGACCAAGTTTTGTAACTACAGTTGCCGCTGGGAGACATTCTAGGTCAGCTCCTTGCTGCTTAACCCTGGCTCTTGCTGAAGAGAGACTGCAGCGTAAAGTCCAACAGAGAGAGTCTGATCACATCCCTATTATTTAGTCGACAAGGGGCTGTGTCACCATGCATCCAAGAAAAAGCTGTCGGCCCTTGTACAAAGAGGCCTATGAAGTGAAAAGGAATACCAAGAAAAAGGGAAAGAGCCTACACTGTGAAGCTTTGCTAGTCTCAGTTACATCACTTACAGTCACTGCGTTGGAAGGGACTTAAGGCCATCTAGTCTGATATCCTGCGCACATTTGCTATTTTGAAACCAATGATATATGCCCATTTATTCTTCTAATTAAATCTCCAATGAAGACGGTTCCACGGCTTTGCTAAGCAGCTTGTTCCACTGGGCTACTCTTCTTATGGGGAGGGAATATTTTTTTTAGACTTGATCTAGATCTGCTCTGCTGCAGTTTGAAACATTGCCTCATATCTTGTCCTTTGTGGCAACGGAATAGTTTCTCTTTCTTTATAGCACCCTTTCAAATATCTAAAAACTATGTTCCCTTCAATCACCTTTTGTCCAGACTAAAAGCACTAGTTTTCTCAGCCTTTCCTCATAGGGCTTGTATTGCAACCCCCGATCATCTTCGCTTCTTGCCTCTGGACCGTCTCCAATTTATCTACATCCTTTTTTAAAGACCCATAATATTCAAATCAGGCACTGCTCCATATTATAGTACTGCTTCTGCTGAGCACTGCAGAGTAATATCTCCCTCTGTCCATGCATGGTGGGAAAACCCATGCCTAAAACTCACAGCTATGCCAGCAAAACCCCAGTGCAAGTGAGGCTTACATCAGCAAAGAGTCCTTTTTATCAATATAGTGTACATTGTTCAAGAAGATGGTCTAGCAGTCTTAGGAGAGGAACTCCTTTTGTTGCTATAGGCTCTCTCTCTCTCTGCCAACAATACCTCTGTCACATAGGTCAGCCCTTGCACCAGAACAAAGGTTACACCAGGTATTAGTGTGGCTCAAGGCCCTAGTGCAAAAGCATTAGCCCAGGCAATCTGAAATCAAACCCAGTATGAATAGTCTGGATCACCCACAAGGTAACACCCAGACTTGCCTGGACAGGACCCAACCCAAGTCACTCCCAGGCGGGGCCCAAGTTTACAATCAAAGAATCAACAACACAGCCCAAAAGAAGGCCTTTTTTTTTTTTTTTTTAAAACTTGGGCCCCCCCCGGGGGGGCCCCAATTTTCAATAAAACAAACAAAAACACCGCCCCAAAAAAGGCTTTTTTTTTTTTTTTTTAAAACTTGGGCCCCCCCCGGGGGGGCCCCAATTTTCAATAAAACAAACAAAAACACCGCCCCAAAAAAGGCTTTTTTTTTTTTTTTTTAAAACTTGGGCCCCCCCCGGGGGGGCCCCAATTTTAAAAAAAAAAAAACAAAAACACAGCCCAAAAGAAGGCCTTTTTTTTTTTTTTTTTTTTGCAGAGCTGCCCTCTGACATCAGGAGGATTCTTGTTCATGCTGCCGGCCAGCATGCATCTTCTGGAAGCAGTCACCAGCAATCCTGGTACCAGGGCTCAAGGTACAAAAGACTATTTCTAGACACAATATAGAATAAGGAACACTCAAAAAGTCAGTGAGTGCAGGGAAGAGAGGGGAAAGTTGTCAGATCTCTCTTCTCACAGCAGCTGAGGGAGTTTACCCGCACAGAGGTTACTCTTTTTGACTCTTTGTTAAAATCTGCAAGTTGTAAAAGGATGCCAAGCTTGCACACAGCATACGCCCCTGGCCCTTCTGCATACTTGGAAGGGAAGCTCCACCAGGATGCCCCCAAAAGAATATTTATCCTGCATCTTCCCAGGTTGAAACAATGTGGGATGTGGTCTCTAGACTGCATCTGGAACCATGAACAAGGGTTACACCTCATGAGTTGCATCGAGCAGAAGTGGAAGGCTGAAGAGTGTGGTTTGCCAAGGCTGCTTACTTTGTGAAAGGGGCAGAACTCAGTCCCCTGCTGCAAGTACCTGCCAGTGAAACCGAGCAACTGGAGGAGAGCTAGGAGTAAAAGCAAGAACAAACACCCCCCCCCCCCCCCCCCCC
>NW_017729011.1:13969687-13978983 GCF_001723915.1 Gavialis gangeticus | reverse complement strand
AAGTCCTAGAAACCAGCCTCTTCCACTTTCCCCCACTGCTGCCTTTTTTATTACTGAGTGGGTGGATCTGCACAGCAAGCTGTCACAAGCTGAGCCCAAGTGACAAAAAAATCATGAGGAACCCTGGCTCCACTGGACAGAGCCAAAGGGTGTGACTGTCCTACATGTGACCCCAAAACAATTACACAAAACAATTGGGAGATTTGCTTTCACCCGTCTTAGCCCTTCTCTCCAGATGCAGGGCCAGTGCATTTGGCTCCCCATAAACAAACTAAGCAATCAAGACCGAGGAGGAGAAGGAGGAGGAAGGGAAATCAGCTGCCTGTGTTTTGTGGCACTCCAAGATGAAGGAGGGAAGGATGAAGGAGGCAAGACCTTTCCCAGTGTGCAGCTTCAACAAGAGTTACCTCCCAGACAAAAGCTTCCTGCCTTTCTACGTGGATTTTGCATTTGAGATGTGATCCAATGTATGCAGTGATTGGCTCAAAACTGCTATTTCATGCTGCAGCTCTGTGCACTTCACCCCATCTTGCAGCCTTCCTTCCTTCCTTGGAGGGAAGGAGCTCTCTGGTGCTTCTCTAGGCCAAGCAATGAGTCGACAGCCTGTGCTCATTTCTTATTTAGAAGCCCACAGACCCCCTAGCATAACACAGTAGAGAGGGGGAGAGTCCTCTATTATAGCATGAGTCCTGCATTATAATCCAAAGAGAGGACTGTCTTCCAGGCATCCCCCTCACCCACAAACCCCGATCAATTCAGCCACAGGGAAGGTCTGAACCTGATATTTCCCCAGCTCAGCTATTTCTGTTTGAAAAGAAAAAGCATCCGTTCGACACAGACTGCCTTTGCTCTGGTTTTATCTAGAACATCCTGTTGACCCCAATACTGCTGCCTCCTCCCAAGCCTCTGGTCTACATGTGTTTCCTCCTCCTCCCTCCCTTTACCCCATACCACTTCCCGCCTCTTTTCTAGAGCTCAGCTCTGTCAATTGATCTCAAAGGGAGGCCCACCAAAAGTACACAAGAAGGACAGCCATGGGTATCAGCAAATTTAACTCCTTTTCTTGTCCATGACCAGATTAAAATGCACTGAAATAAAACAACAGGGCTGTTCATCCAGCAAACACAAGCACAACTGTCTGTCTAGTGGGAAGTGCCTTTCAAACCCAGGCACTAAAGGGAGATTCAGAGTTCTGAGCTGTATGGTACCAAGGAGAGATCACCCTTTGTTGGGAGTTAACACACAGAGATACAGGCTATTCCTACCAGCAGGTGCACAGAACAAGATAGGGACACAAAGCATGAGAGACTCGTATTTCCCTACGTTCCTCTACCACGAGACACTGGTTTGCAAAAACTCCCATAATCCATCAATTATGGACCTGCAGACCTGGGCCACTACCAAAGGAACAGACTAGATGAAGGGCCCAGCGTGCACTCAGACTTAGGGTCTGATATTTCCTGAGCCAATGCTAAGAAGCAATTCTTTATCCATTTCAAAAGGAGCTTGTAATCCCAGATGTCACATGGCACAGAGCAAGGGATCCACAGACAAACATGCCAAACAAATCCTGTCCAATACAGAAGGTGACATCCACCCACAGATGTGACCCTATGCAGTCAAGGTGGGGAATGAATCCTGGAACAGCTCACTGCACATCTCTCACAAAGCCCAATGTTTAAACTTACACAGAAGAGGAACAAGCTCTCTCATTTGGAACAACAGAAGTGGGTGCCTGTCTTGGACTACTTTGAAACAGCAGATGCAATTTCCTGCAATAAGAAAGTCTAAGCCTACCTGGTATTCATCTAGAAACTGGAACTAGAGCAGCTTGCCACTGGCAACTTCTGGCCTATTAAAATACCAACAGATGTGCACCAAAAATCACAGGGCCCCAGTGGCGCGCAAGCATCCTTCAAGTATTTAGGCATTAAGTCAACACCGAGGGCAGTTAAGGAGCATGAAGGAGAGGCAGCTGGTTTTTCCTCACCTCCTCACTCAAGCAGATAGTCACAGAAGTCAGGAGGGAGGATAGACCTCCCCACCCTTTCCACTTTGGATTTAGCCCCAATGCCAGCGGTGTGGAGAATGCCAACATCAGCATCTATGCCATGGATTCTTGATCCCCAAAACAGAGCATTTAAACTAACGAGTATGCTGAGATAGGGGGTGCCCAAGTTGTATAGAAAAGGCTGAAGCAAGAGCTTTCCACAGCATGACTTGTACTGTGTAGTCAACATGCTCTGTATTCTGCTGGACAGCCCCTGCCCCAAGCTCATTCAGCAGAACAGAAAACCAGAGCTGTGATGTTCACTGAGCCTCCTCCTCGCACAACAGGATATAGCCCCGTCACAGGGAAGTGTTTAACATAACTTTTTGCAAGACAAACAAAAATCCGGAACTGTGACTGGACAGGAAGAGACCAGTTCAACGCAAAGGGTCTGTGTCTGAGGCTGCAGGTGTATGAACCACAACCGAGGAAAGTACCAAGAAAATATGCTGTAAGTCATCAAACAGCCCAAGGGCAGTGTTGAGGGGGTTTACCACACCTGATGATTCACAGGTTTCTCCCTCTACTGTCTTGCCTTGCCTCACCAGCACTGGGCTCCTCTGTAACAATCCACATCGTTCGAACTGCAGAGAAATGTCTCCCCCACAGAAACGGGACTGACAGCCTCACTGAGTTATGCATTTTGAACCTGACCAGAACACAGTTCTCTTGTCTATGCCTTCCAACTTCTGTCTCTAGGCTTGGAAAGCAAAAAAATGCATGTCTGTGTGCGCACACATGCGCAACAGACTGCATCCTGAATAAGGCTGCAAGATACTAGAAGAAAGAGCTCACTCCAACCCCTCCCCGGCCCAAAAATCAAGTTGCTTTCAAAAGCCTCCCCCACCAACGCCCCCATCTCCATTCCCGAGACAGTAGCTAAGAGCACATGTTCTAAATCCTGCTATCTAGAGAAATGCACACAGGCATAATGAGCTCTCTGTCCCTGCGCAGGGATGGCCTTTCCTTCCAGTTAGGCCTGTCCAGGAGGGCGACTTCTCAAGTACATGTCACAGATACTTGGATGACACAAGTCAGGCTCTACTGTATGGGTAGGACAGTAAGTAGCCCTTCCACTAAAACCACCAGCCCCCAACTAACTTAGAATCAGATTCTGCCTTCATTTACAACTGAGGTCAAAAGCAGAATTTGAGTCCAATCCCTTCCCAACTCTACAGACAGCAGTCTCTTTCTTGGCTGAGGGGGACTCCAAAGAAAGCTGTTTAATTACCCAGGTTTCAGGTTTGGGATACAGAGGCCAAGTGAAAATGGAAGTTAAAATGCCAGCAGGCCAAGGGCAGCTCTTCATTCTCTGAAGAACAGTACACAACTCACTGTGTTTGGCTCTGCAAAATGAAGCCTTAAGCAGCATCTTGGTTACCATGTATAGACATGAACCATGCCATAAGCAGCAGAGGTTTATGGAGCTCTTGAGCAAAGCTTCCCAGAGCCCTCATGTGCATTAGCTGGTACTACCCATCTCCACCCTTCAAGTAGCTGCTTTTCAGTGGTGGCGGTATCTTGCAGGAGGAGAGCCCTTAATGCTAGAAAAGCCTGCTATTTTGAATGGAGAATGTCAAGGTCAGTGCTGCATTGAGTCCAGCTCAAAAATCACATTGGGTGAGCAGCTACAAGAAGCATCTCTCCCAATTCCCACTTCCATGTCCCTGCCTTCAGATCTCTGGCAGCAAATTTGAGCAAAGCATGTTCAGCAGAGGAAGTAGCCTTTTGCTCTCAGTGCATTTGGTTTAAAGTCATAAGACTAAGTCAGCAATTTCCTTAGAGAAACCTACAGCAGCAAGGGGAAAAAAGTCTTAGGGTGGTCTGGCCCACTAATGGGGTCAGCTCTCAGCTTATTTATGAACAGCTGCTGTCATGGGAGAAAGAGGGCGAAAGGCCTGGTTTCCCTGGCATGAAGTGACGTCAGAGGTAATTGAGCTAAAACGCTGCTCAAGTTCAAAGGAGCATGGTCCAAGGGCATATAATCCCCAATTGAAATTAATGGAGCTGCTAAATGGTTAGGAGCGTGAGATTGACACCTCTGGCACCTTGCAGGACAACAACCTGAAACAGCTCAGTTATGAGCAGACGTCCCTCCATGGCAAGTCATCCAGTAAAGGGGCCCATGAATTTCAACCCTCTCCCTCAATGGGAAGCTGCTGGAAAGCCAGAGAAACAACATGGGCTGAACATCCGCAGGATGCAGATGACACCTGGCTCTCCATTTCCTTCATATCCCATGTAAACCAGCATCATCTCTCAGCTGTCTCAACACAGGGCTGCAATCTGCACTCAGATGAAGAACATGCTCAACTCAGACAACAGCTCTCCTGTCATTTGGAAAGGGGAAGTACTTTCAACTGCTCACTTGCCTCTAACAGGCCTCATTACCAAGGGTGGAAGCTCTCAGATTCTCATATTAGTCAGTAATTTTAGGGTCTCTTTTGGATTTCGCAGTGCTACTGGATAAAGCAAAGAGCCACAATGGCAAGAATTGGCCATTTCTACCTGCAAGTGGATGGCATCCCATACTCTTAGGGAGATATCTGGCCATGGCAATCCATGCAATTTAGATCTCTAGACCAGGTTATTACAGTATCTATTTAGAAATGAAGATATATGCCCTGGAGAAAAAAAAAAAAAAAGCAAGCTTCAACTGGTACAAAATGCAGCAGTCCATCTGTTTAGCAAAACTGGTTGCTATGAATACATCATTCTAGTGCTCTGCTCTTTATCTCTATTTTTAAAAGATACTTGGGAGGCACTCCGATCCAATGGTGATGGGGACTATGCAAATGCCTTGATAAGCATATATTAGATAGTTGCCTTGGTAGCTCGGTGGGGAACACACAGCAATGACTTGCCCTACACCTGGCTCTAACCGATGCTTTAATGAACACAAAGTCCAGCAAGAGAGCAATAAACCAACTGAGATACAATAGCCTGTTATTCAGCCTAGAACACTAAACCTGACACTGATAAGGTAAGTCTTATCCTTGCAGGACCCTTCCCAGCTCTACTCAAAGGATATGAATGGTTGAATGGGGGTGGAGGGGAGAGAAAGGCAGGAGGGAGGTGAAAGGGAATTCACAGATTGCAAGTTTGTACTTTAAGATATTCACAGTCTAACACAGAGCCTCAAGCCACTAAGAGCATATAAAGGGCACACTTCTGAACAAAGCCCTCCACACCAATGGAGAGTGCTCACGGGACTTGGACCTTTTCCAGGATGTTTTGAATTCCTGAGAGCGTTAAGTCTTAATGCATTTTGGACAGGTTTCCCTCTCAGCAGGGCTGTTTTGCTTTCCCCCTGGTCAGAGGAGCTGCTGGCCACTGCATCAGGCAGAGAAGTGGGGCTCGGGCTCAGGGCGTTACCACTCCCTGTCTGGAATCCGCATGGCCCACAACCCTTTGCTGGCCTCCTTCCACCTCTACTGTATGGAACAGCAACATATACATGCAGTTCAGGCTAGAACGAACTTGGATCAAGAACGTGCTGCTGGGGATAAAGCTTCCTGACACCTCCCCCTTCCTTGCAATTCTGGCTAAGAGACTGTTTGATCACATCAATCTGAGCCACTCAATGCTACCTATCATGTGACAGATCAGATCTACCATTTCCCCCAATTCTGACCAATTTCTCTCAGTTGTGCCCACAAGTTGCTCAGCGATGAGTCTGTTCCAAGTGCCAGAGAAGGTCTCTCGCAGGTCGAGTTCCAAAAGCAGATTCTTTTGCTCAGACTCATTGCAGAGGGCTCCTTCCACATTCAAGACCAATTTAGGGAAACTCATAGCAGATTTTGCAAACAGCTCCTCTAAACTAGATTTTCAGGTCCATCACCAGTCTTCCCCATTACACACCACCTCCCAATAGCACAGAGCTCCACATTTGAAGGCAGGTTCCACCTTAGTTCCTTTAGAGAAATCGAGGTAGGTGTTGTTCTGTTTGCTCACATTTATAGAAGAAAAGATCTGAAACTTTATTGCCACCCAGACTTTCAGAACAAGAGGGGCCTGCTCGCTGTGCAGAACAGCAGGCCCAAGGCACCCAGGGCCACTTACACCAAGCAGACTTGTAAAAGAAAGCTTGTCTCGGAAAGTGCTTCAGGTTTCTTTTTGGAGATGTGTTGATACTAAAGAAATCATCAGAAACCTTATCTATATCTTAGTCAGGTTCAAACTAAGCATCTTCCTTGACCGTTTTCCATATTCTGAGACTGAGGGGAGGGGGGAGATGATGGGAAAGGGAAAGGCAGCAAAAATGAAAGAAGTCAAGGCAAGACTGGGAATGCCCTGCACATGGTAACTGTGTCTGGCTGTTCCTAGCAGATGAACATTTCTTGCAGTTAGAGATGGGAAACAAGGGTTTTGAAGAGGTCATGTAGGTCAATACCACTAAGCCTAGTATCTTTCCAAATAGGAACACGTTTCCATGTGCTTTCATTTAGACTGGAGACAGGTTAGGGGAACGGCAGCAAACCCAACAGCCAACTTCTCTGCGGCTGGTTTACGGGCAATCAAGCCTGTTGAGAGCAATGTATGCGTTTGGTTTAAATTACAGACAATTTCTGCTGGAACATGCCTGTGATCTACAACACATACTGCATGCTGAGAGAGCTCCTGAACCTCAGCCAGCACAAAAAACAACACACCCAGCACACAACCCACCAGGCTGGCGGCAGCACCACACACCAAAGCTGCACTCTGGCAACCTGATTTCAAAGACCATAAGTTTTATACCTGGATTGAGAGAACAAGACCACCCAGCACTTCCCAAGTTAAATGAGCTGATCTAGGAAGTGAAGGGGTTAATTCCTCCCAAGCTCTCACACAGCTCAAATTCCTTAGATAAATCTGCTTCCACCAAATCCAGAGATGTAGCCACAGGGGAGGAAAAAACTGTAAGGAAAAGTTGTTTTGGTAGACTCTTCCTCTCAAGAGACATTTCTTTAGGGCCAGCATTTCCAGAAGTGGTTGGTGCCCAGAGCTCTCATGCACTGCAGTAGGAGCTAGGGTCACTGAACTACACTGGAAAGTCAGGTCTTGGTGCTCTGTTTAAGCATTGCTCTCACACACATGAAGAGAACAGACTTAAATGACTCACTTTCTCCTAGAATCTGCAATCACAAAACTGTATTGCATCTTTAAATCTCTATGCTAATATCAAAACAAAACAAAAAAACCCAAGACAGGTTTTGGAAATTGAGCGCTGCCCTCACCTACAGAGGCAGTAGGAAAACAAGTCCAGGGCTGTTTTGGAATTCGTGTCTGCACGGCGCTAGGTGATAATCAATGTGTATAGCTGGCAACAATGCAGCTTTTGATTAGCAGTTCAGAGAAGGAATTGGGGACAGTCACTGCTTAGAGTAGTCAAGAAAAAAAAACAAACAAGCTAACCCACAGAGGGTAAGGGGTTCCACAAAAAAAGAAAGAAGAGTTTCATACTTAGATTGGTCAGAGTGTGACGGGTCACGTTATTACTGCAGTGCTTGACCCACTGCTTTTACTATTTTCTTTAAAACTAGGAGATGCAATGGCAGCCGAATAAGAAAAAAAAAAAGTTGTGGCTTTGAAACTAACACCTTTGACTCCCAGGCAGCAGTTTACTTTGCAAAATAAATTTGCAATGCAAAGCAAGCTACTTCAACCCTTACCAAGGACAGTAACTCAAAAACAAAACAGGGAGAGCAAAGTGGAGCAGGGTTCACTTGTTCAGTTTAGATGCAATTTTCTGAAGAGGTAAGTTTCTAACTAGGCAAAAGTGCAAGGCAGCTCTTTCTTACAGATGTCCTTCATGCAAACTTGGGGGAGAAGCATGGAGGATTCTGTGATCCCAACTGTCCACCAACAGATCCCAATGTCTTTCAGAAGAGTCACCAGCAAGTCTTCAAGAATTCAATCCAATTCTGATCGGAGGCCACACACAGCTGGCCAACAATAACCAGCCCTTCCAGGCTAGCCTCTTCCCAAATGGAGGTGGGGGTAGAAACACCCTGTGGGGCCCCATGCCAGGACTATTAAAGAAATGCAAAAATCTACAACTGTTGCGGTTTTTCGCATTTCTTTTTGGTCTCAGACCAACACGGCTACCAAATACAGGACTATTAAAGTCAAATGAAAGCAGCAGGCAAGCACTAGCCCACACTAAACCCCTCTAATCCAACCAATGCAGGAATACTGAAACATGAGGCTGGTGAGAAGAGCAAATAGAAGCTCCTTACCTAGAAGACAAGCTAACAAAGTCCCCTCCATCCAGCAGCCTGATTTTGCAGAAGAGAACCCCATTTACAAAGGGGACAGCAGTCAGCTCCTCCAGGGTGAAACTGGTCTGAAATTTAAACTTCTTTTTCTTTATCAGGAAAGCCATGGGCAGGCTCAGCGGGAGAAGCCCAGGGACTTGCAACAACAGTCAGGAGCCACTCAAGCCACACACAGATGCACAAAAAAATTACCACTGTTTCAGGAGTAGAAGCAGGGGGTTAATTTCAGTTTAATGATTGGTCGGCTTCAAAGTAGGATGCTCTTCTCTCGCTGGTGGTCGGATCTGGCTGTGGGATCATTGCCACGACAGGCTTCAGGTGAGGAGGAAAAGCACAGATCAAGCCTCTGGAACATCTCCAAGAAAAGAGGGAGGGAAAAATAACTAAGCTCCAGACCAGCAGGAGCTCTTCTAGCCACAGCAATCTGGATTAGAGGCTGTGGTGGTCTGTGCGCATCAGAGCCTGTCCAGAAAGCATGTTCGATAGGAAGTCATCCTGAGCCAGGTCTCTGCAGAAATCTTAAGTCTGTGGGCAGCACATTGGACTTGGAAAGCCTGAGTCTCCTCTTCTCCCCTTGCCTGACCAACGGGCCTCACACAGGTGTCTGCGATATGTGCTACGGCTCCCACAGGTTTGTGTTAGTCCTGGGAGAGAAAGGAGTATGTTAGTCCTAGCCAGTCTTGGGCACCCCCCTCAAAAAAACCCTGTTTCCATGGATAAAATTCAGCCCAGACTCATCCCAATCAGAGGAGAAATCCAGTCATCTCAGCCCAAATAGCTTCTTCCCCCTTTCCCGCTACAGCAATCCTTACCGCCCCAGGCCTGCGCACGCACGCTCACTCTCTATTTGGGGATGTTTAACAACAATTAGCTTGTCTGTGACTATTTCTCTCCAGAGATCGCAAAGCAGTTTACAAAGGAAAACAAGTAGGAGAGCAGCTGCGATGAGGAAAAAAAAAAAATGGAGAGGAAAAAAAAAAAAAAAA
>NW_017729011.1:13964509-13969566 GCF_001723915.1 Gavialis gangeticus | reverse complement strand
AAAAAAAAAAAAAAATCAGAGCAGGCTGGGAAGTTTCTAACGAGGAGGGATTTGCAAATAATCTCTCGTTTTTAATCCACCCTAACCATCCTCCTCTTTCACCTGGCAGGGGCCTCGCTCCGCACCTGCAGAGGGGCCCTGGGACCGCAGCTGGGCGGCTCTGCCCCAGTGCCAAGGCTGCACCGGGGGTTTCTGGCGTAGCCGACCCGCGGGCAGGGCCCGGGCACTCCGCCCCGCAGCGCGGGACAAGCCGGAGCCGGCTCCTGACGCCCGGCCGCGGGCGCTGCATCTACACTAGGGCAGCGAGGCCGGCCGGCTGGGCACCCCCCGCCCTGCACTAAGCGCGCCCACCCCTGCCACGAGCTCCGCGCGGGCTCTGCCTGCAGCGCCGAGCACCGACCCCGCCGCCGCCGCTCACCTCCCGCCGCCGCTGCCGTCCACAGCAGCCTCTGCCACGGCTACGCCAAGTGCGGCTGCTACGCTACCAGCGCAGGCAACGGCCAGGCAAAGCGGACCCGCCGCGCTTCGGGAATACGAAACCCGAGACAACATTCCTTCCCGCGGGGAGGAGAGAGCGGCAGCGCTACCACATTGGCCAGCTCTGAGGGGAGGGAACGCCCGAGCCCGGGCTCCGATTGGCTACTGCCGCGCGCCCGGAGGGTGGTGCTGCGGGCTCAGTGATTGGAGGGGGCACCTGTCAGTCTGATGAAAGGCCAGCCTCTTACGCCGGAGCGGGGGAGGGGGTGTAGGCAGCATGCCTTGACCTCCAGAGCCTGCGGAGGCTTCAGGGCAGTTTAGTACCTGGCACCTTTCTGTGCTCGCCGTGGGGTGTTTGCGCTGCCCTTGCCAGCTTCTCTGGCTGCAGGCTCTGGAGTTTTAAAGCAAACCTTGGGCTTTGTCCTGGTTATGGGACTCCAGGAGCTGGGGCTTCATAAAGATAATGCAGGCGCTGCTGATGCCAGTATGGCAGTAAGGCTCAGGCTTAGTCCATAACAGCTGCCAAGCCCTTGCAGTCATTAAGTCATGCCTCTGATCCAAGTGACCTACTGGTCTGAATTCGGGAAGCTCCCTAGAGGTGCCCCTGGCTTCGACCCTGTGAGTGAGTCCTGTCGCTGTTTGTGCTGGCGTTGTGGTAGAGCCAGGACCCCCTTACCAAGGTGCATGGGGCCAGGACTCAGCCCCTGTCTCCTGGGGCCACCCCTATTTGGCCTTCTTAGAGTCAGGCATGTTTAAGGGCCTTCTTGAATGAGGGCCACTGCCTGCTTGGTACAGAAAGAAAAACTGAGGCTCAGCCAGGGTAGGCATCTTGCCCAAGGTCAGGTAGCAAGCTTGGCAGGGCCTGGATAGGAGCCAGGGAGTCTCCTGTTGCCAAGCTAAGGTGTCTAGACTGCCATTAACCCTAATCACCAGTGGTGACTACAAAAGCTACCAAATTATTTTCCCCATCTATGAATCCTTGTTACTGCAACTGAAAAAACACATGGAAACTTACTGAGCTCCGATGATACCTTGGGGTCTGATTACAGTCAAACACATTGCCATGGGGGACCTTGCTCACATGCTGAGGGTGGAGCTAGCCTTGGGCTGAAGTCATTTGTTTTCCTTCTAGCCTCTTGACAGGCCCCAGCCAGGGGAGGGGTTAGTCCTCTGGGGGGGTACCTTTCTCGGATTTAGGGGGTGTTTTATCTCCCTTTGAACTGATGTCTTGCATTTACATGGCCATCAGCTGTTGATAGATCTTGGCCCTTTCCTGACCCTTCTCTGTATATAACAGGGATGCTGTGGCAAGGAATTAGGGTCTGCTGGATGTTTAACATCTGCAGAGCTGGGAAGGAGGAATTTTAGAAACATTTCAAGGTGGAAAAAAACAACCCCAAACCCTGACACCTTCTGCTTCTCCTCCCCAAGTCTTTAGTAACATCCATGGCCAGCCCTTTGGTGCTTAACTTCTGTCATCGGAGAAAAGACTAATGGTCACTTTATCAATGTAGGAGGCAGGTGAAGGATATCTTGTGAGTCACACCAATAATAAATCTCCCTTTGGTACTTCTTGTTGTTTATAGCAACAGAGCTGGATGTTCAAGTTAACAGAGTTTAAGCTGTTCTCACGCATATTTACTCTGTAGCTTTGTCAGAAAGATCTCTTGAAAACCTCAATGTTTGCTTTGTAATTAACTGAATAATGTGACTGCTGTTAAAAATAAACTAACTTGGAAAAATGCCCAGAGAGCTGCTGAACAGCCTGGATTCTCCAGGGGGTGTATATGAGTGTGTGTGCACACATATATTTATATATATTTCCCTAACACAGGCAGTTTCATGAAAATGGGATTAAAATCCTGGGCCATAAATTCTTTATTATTCTGAAATTCACTGTGTTGCTATTTCTGTGTGTTCACCATGCCTTTGTAACTGTATACATTTGAAAAGCAAAATAATTAGGAAAATATGACTTAATATCTGCTGGTGAGAGAGAAGGTACAACTGCTGTGTGTGTTAAGAGTTCCATGAAGCTATTATGGAGGAAACAGAACTGGAAGTATATGACATCTCTGAGTACTTAGCTCTTCCAGCTACAGGTGCAGAATACTACTTTCCAGTTTCCTACAGGTAAGGAGCAGCATAGTTACTTCTTCCCATCCTCAGCTTAGCTAGCTCCATTTCATATTTTGATCCAGGTACTCACCTTGAACTAAATGGATGAGTAGCAATAAATCCATTTAAATGGATGGAGTTATTCTGGAGATGAAATTGGCCCATGTAATCAGGTCCTCAGGTCTGCCTATGCCATTTCTGAGCTCAGGACCAAAAATGGGTGGGTGGATACATAGGAGGCTTGTTTCCTGGATGGATATACAGCAAGAGTCTGGAAAGCATAAAGCATTCTGGGATATTTCTTGTCCTATCACTTAGGTTGCAGGGTTTCCAAAATAGAAGATCACCAAATGTTGTCAAATAAATCACCAGTTTCCTCCTCTGGAAAATATCTTTGGATTAATATATTTGGCCTAGCAGCCAAACACAGAAGCTTTGGAAACCAAATGATATATGGTCATTATAACAATGTAAGCAATGGATCTGTTACATTACCATTTATGACTACAGCTCTAATAGCTTTAATGAGCTTTCAGTGTTAGTATACAAAGACCATAAATGTTAATACAATATGTATTATGCTGCACAAATGTTTTTCTTCAGGCTGCTGCCTACTGTATACCTGCTGTGCATCTGCTTAGTGCGGGGTGAGGGAGGTACCCATAGTGCTGCCATGCTTAGAGAGAGCTCTGTGCGTTGACTTGAGATAGTTGTGCCTCCAGAGCAAGATGATTAAGGAGGTATGTTGTGTGAGTAAGTCTACAACACCAGTGATAATTCTCCAGTGCAGACAAGGGCCCCTAGTCCTGTTACTCCAGAGAGACACTCCATTTATAGTAGGCAGGACCTGGCGAGCTGCTGAAAGAAAATGCATGTCTATCCCCATTAGGTAGGATTATCTGATGATATGGAGTTAGTCTAAGCTTGTATCTTCTCAGCTTAACTCAGTAACAGCCTGTGAGCTCCTTTCTGATCCGCTTGTGTTTTTATGAGCTCCATACATTAATAGTGCTTATAACGATCAAGGGCCATGAACTGATTTCACACTTACCGTGCCAGGAAACAGTTTGATCTGGGGAATGCAGTGGACACGCCAGCAGTGTGCTCCCAGCTCCAAGGGACATGCAACACTGTGATTCCACAGCAACTGAGCACAGGGGGCTGGACTAGTTGGATTCCTTTCCTCAAGCAAACAAACTCAACTCTCCTGCAGCCTTATCATTCCTATTCACTAGTCTGCATGTCTTCCCTGTTTCCTTCAGGATGTTAAGTACCTGGTCAGGCTCTCCTGGAAGGCTTCTCAGCACAAAAGAATGGAGTTGTTTTTCCTTGTAACTCCAGTCTGCACTGGTGCAAATTGCTATGCAGGGATGCTGGTTCAGTAGCTTTCCTGTTTTAGAGGCACCAGGCCCAGACCTAGTGCTCTCAGGGGTTTGTACCCATCCTGCAGTTCCTGGTGCTGCTTTCTAAAGACTCAAACAAGCAGGTGCCTCCTGTCAGTAGCATGCCACACCTGTATGCATTTGCCCGTGTGTTTTTGTCCCCATGGTGCTGTGAAGTTATATATTGCTTGAGGAGCCATGCATGTGCTGCAAATGGCAGTAGCTCCACCCTGTACTTGCACTGAAGATGCTGGGGCAGAGCCCCCAGCTGGCAGCTGTCCACGTTCACTTTGAAGTCCCTGCCAGGCCATCTCTGTGCCTGTCTGTCCCTGAGGAGGCAAGGAACTGGTGGCTTAGTACTGTTATTCTTTCAATGTTGTTGCATAGTTTTCCTCTTTTGATTTCTTTGATGGTGATTTTGGCTGTCCTGCTTTCTTCTTTCTGTGTCCCCTTAGGAGGCTGAGACAGGGGCTTTATGATGCCATTGCTTCCAGTGCAGGGTCCTGCCAAAAGCAGGGAAGTAACTGGGAAATTTAAGCTGATAGGATTTGATGCTGATCTACTAACTACTTCAGCCTTGGCCACATCCCTCTCTTGTTCTTGGTGACAGACATACCTCACAGCTAGGCCTGTAAGTCCCCTGATAGCCCAGCCAATGTTAAGCTCTGCCATCTCCTTCAAAATAAGAGGAGAGTTTAAGAAAAGCATTGTTTTAGGGGTCAGTCACCAGGTCTGGCTGTAACAGGGGGAAAGGAGCCTTGTTTATTAGGAGTGCTGAGAGGAAAGAGGTTTGCAGACAGGTAAGAGGAAGGCCTGTTTGTCCTACCCACAGCTCTGATCTATAAGCCCCACTTGCTGGGATTCTGGACCAGGGCTGGGACTACCTGCATGGATCACCGTGCAGAACTGGGACTCACATGGCCAAGAGTGCAGTAGGTTATGGATGAGGGACCCTTCACTGCACTCTCATGTGGTTACCAGCTGTGAAACACAGCATAGGAGCAGCACAGCAGATCTCTGGGAAAACTGCCTATAACTTGAAGGAGTGTCCAAGAAGAGTGTGTTGGGGGGGGGGGGGGG
>NW_017729011.1:13961050-13964449 GCF_001723915.1 Gavialis gangeticus | reverse complement strand
GGGGGGGGGGGGGTGAAATGCTTACTTTCCTGGCCAAACCCAGACCTGGTCTAACATCACTTGAGTCAGGGATGAACTTGGCCAATAGGTTTGACAGTTAAGCATAAAACATAAGCTGTTGGGAGGCAGGGAATTTAATCAGATATTCAATAATGGTCATGCTATGCCTGCTTTATCACTTTACCAATTATAAGCAACTGGAACCATAAGCTAAGTGTTACATGCAAACCAGGCAAGTGGGATGGTCAGGCCTATTTATGGACTGTGTTTGTCCCTTTGCTTGTCAATAGCAAACTTCTTTGCCAGAAATATTGCATGTGCCCAAAAAGAGAGTTCCAAACATTCAGGCCTTTTGTCTTTCTGGTTTTGCTGGCAGGGATGGGGATCCCTGGTTACATTTCCAAGCTTTCTGCCTTTTGTTCAGTCACAGGCATTCTTTTTCCCTGTGCTCAGGTGAGTTTCTTCCCTGACAACCTGTTAAGAGGAGATAGGAGTGCAAGAGAAGCAAACCAAATCATACAAGAATCCTCCCAGTCTCTCGGCCAGCGTGGGACTCTAAATATAGAGGTTAATTGTCTGTAGCTGAACAAGGTCTTGGTGCTGCCCATCAGGCTACAGGCTTAGCTGCTACAGTTGTCCCCTTCTGGTATGCAGTGCCATCTATTGGATAGAAGTGAAACAAATTCTGTATGCCCCCAGCTGGCTGAACACCTATTTATTTGCCCAGGGGGTGAATTGGCATGTTGAAAGCAATTTGGCAACTCTGGTTAATGGCCTGTGACAGACCAGAGACCATATCTAGGTTTATCTCCTGAGCCTTCAACTCTAGAAATGTGTGCTACATCTAACTGGCAAACTTGTGATCCCAGCAGCATGTAGCATATTGCTTTAGGGGCTTGTATGATGTAAACTCTCAGATCATGTGTGCTATGCTTTCCCATCTGCTAAGTCCTGTTGTAGAAAATCATCTCTGTCTAGTGCCCTCAGTTCAGTCAGCTGGCTACCAAAAAACCAAAAGGCTTGGAGCACATGGGCTGCTTTCCTCTGCCTCTGTTGTCTCCATTGGGCACTAGCTTTGTACTGTTACACCCCTTGGTTACATCCCCCAAGAAGAAGGTTGGGGTTCCCTGTTTGGCCACTTCCCTTTTATGCTCTGGTTCCTTTAATGAGTGTTAACTTTTGCATACTATTAACATACTAATTAGCACTTACTTGAACACCCCATGACAGAAAAAGGGGAGGAGATTCCCAGTGCAAGGGATTCAATTGTAAGAAGTCACAACACTCTTTCTGTGAGTTACTAGGGATACACACAGAGTAGAGCACAGTAGAGATCACAGCTAGTGTTACAGCTGTGGTAGCCAGGAGTGCCACTAGAAGCAGGGTATCACTACACCTCACTTCCATCCACAATGCACTCATGCCAAGTGAAACACAGCCAATAGCTGCAGTCACTGCAGGAGTTAATGCCATAGTTTAATTCTAAAGCTTTATAAAGGCAGCACAAAGTTCTCTATTATTTCAGGTAGTTACAGCTCATCCAGATCATGGCAGATGAGTATAGCATACTGCTCAGGGGCTCCAATTGTGTGTCATACACAGCATAGTTACAAGTACTGCAAGATAAGGTTGTAGAGATGATTGATATTTGAGCAACAGAATGTGATCATATCACCAAAGGTTATATTGTAAAGCTTGTGCCAAAGGAGAAGAATTAAAAGTGCACCTGCTTTCAGCAACCTCAGCTAGCATTTCCTGATTTCTGAATACTTTGCGAGTTGTAGGTGTGGCACTTGGATGTGGTTTATTCTATGGAGAAGAAAGCCCCCCATAAACTGAAAGAGCCTATTTACCAAAATGTGTATTTTTTATTAAAATTACTATTTATGGAGACCATTCTTTTTACAAATGAGGTAAAACCAAATCCATTGCAATTTGCTTTAATTATAAACTTCAATTAAAGAAGTGATTCACTTCCACCAGGTTTGAATGTGCCTGGAGAAGTGTACTCCTGTGGTTAGGTTAGATGCTGAACGTGGTGGGAGCCATTACTGTTACTGTTCTGACTCGGCAGAGAGATGAGGGTGGATAGCTCATATCTTCCACAAGCCAAAACCTTCAGTGGATGCTGTTTGTTCTCTCTCACTCAGTGACTCAAGACACACAGAAAAGGGTGTGCTGAGTTCTAGCACAACTATAAAATACAGCAGTATCCTATGGACTGCTCTTGCCAAGGTCCCCATCATAAAACATTCAGGGGTCTAGAATTAGATTGTCCAGATTTGTTCCTTCACGAATTCCAAATCTATGACCAGTTTTGCCTCAGCATTAGAAATTCCATTTCAATAGTGATGTCTGGCGAGTGATTAATCCATAATTTTGGCTCTGGTTCTGCAGTGGGGTAAGGTTGGGAGGGAGGAAAAATTTGACAGTGAAGTTATTTAAAAAAAAATCAGTTTCTGTGCAAGTACAGGCGAGCTTTTCAACAAGCAATAAGCTTAGTTAGTTCATGAAGTTAGTGTGTATCTATGACAACCACATTCACACATATTGATTAACATTTCATGGAATTAAGCACTCTTACTTGGGTTTGCATGAAACCAGTTTGTAAATGAGGCAGTATATGCTAGGTAGTGGACAAGCATTTTTCCCAGTATAGTCTTAAAAAAACTTTCAGGGCAAAAATCCCAGAGTCCTCAGTCCAAATGCCTGCTACAGTCAACTGGCATACTGATGGAGTAAGGACTGCAGGATTCTTTCCAGTTCTTTAGAAATACAAAACAAGTTTAAAACTGCAGAAAAGGGGAGGGTGGGGGAAGAACCCTGCCCCAATCCATACAGTTAAATAGTGAGTCACTGAAACCCATGCTTGCCAAAATTTCAGCATTACCGCTCTGCTGAAACCCCATCTTTAGCTCAGCTTGCTGTGATATTGGACTGTAGAGGTTCCAAACTAAGTGGCAGCACCAGGCACCTGGGTGACAGAGATGGAGTTCTGGCTGTAACTCACCCAAATAAAATTCATATCTACTCATGCCCTCAAGTTCTACCCCAGACATTTAACACTGTTTCCAATGCATTTTCCAGGATGGTAACTAAGACATAGACAAAGATGCCTCTTCCAGCCCCATGTGTACAAAAGGCTGGCACCATTTAACCCTACTTTGAGGGCTGCAGCAGGACGTGCAGAATTTGGGTTGTTCAGAGGCTTTGTGCCGGTCTTCTGCACAGAAGTGAATTCCCCCCTTGAAGAGCAGTATCTACAACATCCCAGCGGAGATGCATGCCTGCACTACCTCAGATATCTATATTCTTTTGTACTTAAAAATGCCCAGCAAAAGACAGGAATGCATTTGCTCCCCTGTACTGCAGCATGGGATCTGGGTTCTTTCAGCAACA
>NW_017729011.1:13953389-13956050 GCF_001723915.1 Gavialis gangeticus | reverse complement strand
ATGCCTGCACTACCTCAGATATCTATATTCTTTTGTACTTAAAAATGCCCAGCAAAAGACAGGAATGCATTTGCTCCCCTGTACTGCAGCATGGGATCTGGGTTCTTTCAGCAACAGGATGCGACTCCAAGCCCCTCACCGTGTTAGGAGTCGACTAGAAGCTGCAAGCCCTGGGTGAGAGGTCTCCTTTTTTTAAGATCGGCCTTCACCTAGACATAAAAAAAATAATTGTCTTTTTATAAATCTAGATTTTTTAAAGGAACCAAACCCACCAACATTATGTTCCAAGTTCATCGCACATCTTGGCTTCCACTCTGGATGGTAAGTCCATCAAGGCTCAACGCAGAGAAGGAAGCTCTCCAAGAACAGTTTTCTACTCCAGAGGGCTACAGCTGAACCACTCCACTGTGACGAGAGTGGATCTGTCTCTGTGCCCTTGTGTCCTACAGCAGCAAAGACAGTTTTTTTGAGAAAAACAGCCAGCACTTCTTTCATTGGATGATACTGTCTTGTTGCCCATTTTGGGCCACTTGGCTCGGGTCAGAAGTCACTGAGGGATTGGGTGTATTGCTCTGCAGGAATCGACGGAAGTCCTTGATCATGGGGCGCAGCACCTGGATGAGAGCACTCAGAGCAGCCTGCGTTCCCTCCATGGCCTGCGCCTGCCGCTCCTGTGCACAGGCCTGTACCTCCTGGGAGCGACGGATCATCTGCAGCAGGTCATTCTGCTGCTCCAGGTGCTGGGCAATCTCCTTCACATGCAGGTTGGTCACTCGCTGCTCCTGCAAGAGCTTGGCTGAATTTAAGGCAATTCTGCTTTTCAGCTCCTGGGGCTTGGCAGACACCTCAGGTTGATGTGCCATCATCTCCAAGGGAGCTTCAGCAGTAACTGTGGTGGGAGCCTCTGTGGTGCAGTACTCCACGACCCCATCATCCAGACTGTGATAAGTTGTCTCTGTGGGGACTAGAAACAAAGGGAAAAAAAGGTCAGAGGCTGCAACACTTTATGTGAAGGGTTTCACCATTTTTTAGCCCTGCCTCGTTCAAGAGGACCTCTCCAAGGAATATTAAAAAAAGGACACAAGGGAGTCACAAGAGATTGAACAGCACTGGTCAGAAAGTCTTGACTGCTCAGATTTCCCCTGGAACATCTCCAAAGACCCAAACACCTATTTTTACTTGTAGCACTGCAGGTGGTAATGGAGGAACAGCTTCGACTGGACTAAAAAAGAAGTCTTAAATCTATTAATCTCAGGCTCAGAAGGACAAAATAGCTTTAATTCATTCACCCTTATGTCTGTACAGCTGTGTGCACCTGTGAACATCTAAACACTGTAAGTTATAAATAGTCTCCCATTTTGCTGCACTCTGTCCATTGGCCTTACAACCAGAATATAATCAATAGCCACTTGAGAAAGAACATGTAAAAAGAGAACTGCATAGGTCAAGAGAGATCTTTGCCATTAGGTTTTATTTTGGGTTAAAAAAGCTTACTGTTCAAGCTCTCCCTTTGGCTACACTAGCCCCCTTTTGCCAATCTGCTTCATACTTATACTGATATGCACCCACTCAGATTCAGCCATAACAAAACCCAGTGCTGTATCAGCTGTAATCTCAAGTGTGTACAATGTAGAGCTGACAGTCATCCATTCAAACAGCCCTACAGTCCCTGGGGTGTCTGAGATCCCGAGGATGAAGTATGGTAGTATGCTGTATCCCACAGGACCAGCTTGTTTGGCAGGGTAGTGTGTCCTGTCTGCTC
Organism: Gavialis gangeticus; assembly: GCF_001723915.1. Classification (NCBI taxonomy): domain Eukaryota; kingdom Metazoa; phylum Chordata; order Crocodylia; family Gavialidae; genus Gavialis; species Gavialis gangeticus. The sequence goes on along the minus strand of NW_017729011.1, from coordinate 13,954,288 downwards.
CACAGCCTGCCAAGGGAGGCTGGAGCAGCTTGAGATGGGCGAGGGCTCCCTAGGACGTGCAGGCCCAAGACAATGGTTCACATGAATTGCGCCTAATGTGTCCTTGCTGTCGAAGTCAGCCTTCGGCACCTGCACAGCCTAGAGGCGCCCGTCTGGAGCGTGCGGGCTCACGGGGCTGCCGCATCCACTATGCTGAAGACGCCGCGGCTTCGTTTTGCCGCTCTTTGGGGCCGCGAGGAGGGGAATCTTCCGTATGGACGACGGGCTTCCTTGCCGCTGGCCGGGGCCCACCTACGACCTTGCCACTCAGCCCCTGGCCTCCTGGCACTCACTCTGTGTCAGGGTGACGGTGGTGGCAGAGGCCGGGATGGGGATCTCGGCTGCATCCCCGGCTGTGCAGTCCCCGGCTGGCAGGCTGATGATGGTGGCTTCTCCCAGCAGGTTGCAGATGCGCTGCTGCATGGGCGTGAGGATGACGGGGGCGGCGACGGCACCTGCCGGGTCCTCGCTGTCCTGCCCGCCGCCACCAGCAGCTCCGTTCTGGCCCTCACCGCCCCCTTCCATGGCGGCGCGCACCTGGGCCACCTTGCGCCGCACCTCAGTTTTGAGGTCCGACCACTTCTTCTTGACCTCGGGCAGCTCGCGACGGCAGGTGGCCACGGCGTTGACACGCCGCAGGATGTCATGCCAGGCGGCCGCCTTGGCAGCCAGCGGAACGCCCGCATTGAAGTGGTTGATGAGCAGGTGCTTGCCCCGCTCCAGCTCCTCCACGATGATCTCCACCTCGCGCTCCGAGAAGTTCATCTTGCGCTTCTTGGCCGGGGGCGCAGGTGGTGAGGCCATGGCAGCAGGGCTGGGCCCACTAGGCCTAGGGCAGGCCCAGGGGCCTGAGGGCGGGG
>NW_017729011.1:13950843-13952461 GCF_001723915.1 Gavialis gangeticus | reverse complement strand
GTGAGCGGCGTGTTGTGCCAGTGCAGCCCCCCGCGCGCGGCAGCCGACGGCGGCGCCCCGGGCCCGCATGGGCGAGCGCTGTGCGGGGCCCCCGAGCAGGAGCGGCGCCTTCACGCGCTCTTTCAGAAGCTCGACGTGAACCGCGACGGCGCCCTCTGCGTGCACGACCTGGCCGTGGGGCTGGGCCGGCTCGGCCTGCACCGCACCGAGCGGGACCTCTGGGTGAGCGCCGGCTCGTGAACCGCCTATGCCGTCCCCTCGCGCCGGGCTGTCATCAGGGGGTGCCGGGTCCTTTTAACCCGGTGCCTGAGGGGGGCAGGCACCCAGAGATTTCAGACGGGCCCCGAGCAGAGATGTGGGTTTTCCGGAAGTTTTTCCAATGACCTAAATAGCACGTGATCTAATTTCTATCCATTCCTTGTTACTAATGAATCTTGTGAAACAATGAATTTTTAGAAATGGAAAATTTTCTATGGAAAAATTAAGCACTAGAAAATTTTCTGTTTTGGAAAAATTTTCACCCTACATGTCTGGCTGCAAGAGCCTCCAAATGTTTTGCCTGACTATGATCTGTCTGAGTCCTGTGCAGGAGAGGCAGGCTTCTGTGTTTTTCTGTAGTCAAAAAACAAGCGAAAACAAAGAGTTGGTAGCTGTCAAGGTTTTAAAGGCAGTCCTGGTCACTTTTGACACTGAAACTGCAGTGACCCATGTGTTTCTCTTAGTGTCTGTGACTAGGTGTAAACTGAGCAAAAGCAAAGTTTGAAGAAATGTATTTCTTCCAGAAAAAAGAATATTTAAGAGCCCATATTTGTGTTACACGGGTGTAGGTTGTAGCTGTGTTGGTTTAAGGACATACGCAGACAAGGTTCTTTGGGTGAATCTGATATCTTTTATTAGACCAACTTAAATAGTTGGAAAACAATTTTTAAGCAAGCTTTTGGGTTCAAAAACCCTTTGTCAGGCTAAGGAAGTTTCAGCAGTTGGTGTGTGCTCTTCCTGGATAGAATGAATAGTAAAGAAGCCAGAGGCTGGGCTGGTCTGCATACAAGATGGGCAGTCAGTGAAGATGTAGATTGAGGAGTCAATGAGTGAGAGACAGGCTGGGGTGGGGGCCGGGGGCAGGGAAGTAGGCGAATAAATAGTGGCGAGGTACATGGGGGATCAGGTGTCAGGCAGGTTATAATGTGTCATAAATCCAATGTCTATATTTAGTCCATGATTTAGTATCCAGGAGGTTGACGAAGAGGAGTTCATAGGCTCGTCTGTGGGAAGTGTTGTGTAAGTTTCCTTTGAGGATCAGGACTGAGAGATTGGAAAGAGTGGTTTTCTTGTGAGAAATGTGCCCCCACAGGTAATTGGGTATTCCTGTCTTGGATAGATTTCCGGTATGCATTCATTCTGGTGCACAGTTGTTGTTTGGTCTCTCCTATGTATTTTCCATCAGGGCATTCGGTGCATTGGATGAGATGTACATTTCTGGAGGTGCAGCTGCAAGATCCGGGAATGCTGATGGCACTCTTGTGGGGTGTAGTAATTGTGGGGAGGGGTGGAGATGTGCCGGCAGGTTTTGCGTTTCCTGTCATGGCATGGTCTGGATCCATTTGATGCGTTCTGGGCC
>NW_017729011.1:13939828-13945554 GCF_001723915.1 Gavialis gangeticus | reverse complement strand
AAAGATATCAGATTCACCCAAAGAACCTTGTCTGCATATTTTTGTTAAGTCTATCAGGGTTTTCGGTTAGAAGTTCTAGATTAAAAAAAAAAAAAAGTGCTTCTCTTTGGAAGTGTGGATGTTCTTGTTTTTGGGGACCCAGACTGTCTTAATTGTCTTTCCTGCCCAAGTGCAGCGGGGCTGGACCCGATGTTCTTGTAAGGTGCCTTCCAGCCCCAACATCTATGAATTCCACAAGGCGTTAAGCTACTTGTCGTACTTCAGACACTAAATGTGTCTTGTTAATTGCTGCAAGATGGAAGCTTGGGGAGAAGAGTGTTTTAAATTTTGAAAGACTGAAGTACTTGCATGTTTTTTCTATATGGCTTATGGTAAATATGTGTTACAACACATTGGTGTTTGGGGCTCTCAGGCTCTCTTCATAAAGCTGTAAACCAGGGATTTTAGACTTACAGGTTGATACCTGTAGCTGTCTTGAATTATAATTGGATCCAGTTGTATTTTTGTGGATAAGTGTAAAGGTCTTGTCTCTAATATGCTGTGAGTCTCTTTTTTAACAAGTAACCAAAGTTCTCGTTGCTCTGTCACCTGTGTATGTGGCCATAAAGAAGAGGGGTATTAGGGATTAGTAATATATGAATAGGTGAATGTTACTCAAATTGCCAATTGCTCAAATCAGGAGCGAGACTTTATAAAGTGGGATAAGGCAGGGTGGCGCGTTTATTGATCACATGAGTTAGACATAGAGGTTTGGGCACACCATTCATACAAACGCACACAAATCATCATACACATCATTATGCACAGGCATACACACATACACAAAACAACCATTTCATCCACACACACACACACACACACACACACACACACTAGGTATAGTTACTAGCAATAGTTGCTCATTATCAGCCCAGGGTGGCCAACCCAGGCTTATTGAATAGATCAGGGGTAGGCAACAGTTTTTGGACAGAGTGCCAATAAACACCATAATGCCTACCTCGGAAGGTGCTGGAGTCCCCGCATGGCAGAAAAACAAAATGAGGGCAAGGGATACATGGTAGGATGCCCTACTGCCCCTTGCCCCTCACCCAAAGCCCCTGCCCCCAGCCTGGGCTCTGGTTGCCAGCAGCTACCCCAGCTCTGGGTAGCTGCTGGAGTCCAGGCTGCTCCCAGCAGGGCTTGCAGCATCCCAGCTGCCTGCTGGGAGCAGCCCAGGAACCTGGCTGTTAGCAGCTCCCCAGAGCCAGGGCAGGCTGCAGCTGGGAGGCACCAAACAGCTGTGTCAGGCTCTTGTGTTAGCTCAGCACTAGCATGTGCAGCCGCACCTCGGAGCGGGCGAGGCAATGAAGCCCTGTCTCTCCCTCACTCCCAGCACGGAGGTGATGAGCCCGGTGCAGCTGTTTGTAGCCAGCCTGCTGCTTGCTGCAGCTGCCCAGAGCCCGTCCTGGCTACAGACAGGTGTGCTGGGCTCATCACCTCCGTTCCAGGAGCGGGGGAGCGACTGGGGCTGCACTGCCTCAGGCCCCACTCTCACCGCCCACTGCAAGGTGTGGGTGCGCACGCTCGTGCAGAGCTGATACAGGAGCTTGGCACAGCAGTCTGGAGCCTCCTGGCTGCAGCCCACCCTGGGTCTGGGGAGCTGCTGCCTGCTGGGATCCCGGGCTGCTCCCAGCAAGCAGCTGTGATGCTGCAGGCCCTGCTGGGAGCAGCCTGGGCTCAGTTGCTGGTAGCAGCTACCCAGAGTCGGGGCTGGATGAGGCGTGCCAAGCAAAATGGCCTCGCATGTTACGCTCGGCACGCGTGCCAGATGTTGCCGACCCCTGGAGTAGATGATGATTTGAAGATAACAGCTGGAGTGGGGTTGAACAGATGCATCTGTGCTCTGATGAAATGGCAGTAGAGAAAGAGACTCATTCAACTTGGCATTTTTAAAATGTTTTTTATAGGGATTGGCATCCTTTGTTTCAGTGTTTTGGGGTTTTTTCATACCCAGCTTCTGTTTTTGCGGGTGTTCTTCTTTTGTCTTCAGCTTATCTTAGCCTTGGTGTGTTCTTGCTGCCCATTTGGCAGAATGGTTGCATTCCTTCTCCTTGTTATCTTTGTGCCCTAAGCCTAAAAGGGATTCTTCAGCCATTCATTAATTAGCTTACTGACTGGTAACTTACATTTGGCGCCTTGTTGCTTACATAAACAGTTAAATCTTCTCCTCCAGTCTCTATGCCATTCTCTCACCATTCACCCTTTTATACACATTCATACATAAGTGAATAAACTCTGCATAGCCTTTGTCAAGCAGAAGGATACAAAACAGAGTTTTCAGGTTGCTTACAGGACGAGACTAACATGGTTATATTTCACTACTATTACACTCTGTTAACTTCAGCTTATATTAGTTCAGTTTATGCTACATGAAGCCATATATAATCTGGCAGTGTTCTTAATCTTTAATGTGAGGAAAGGTGATGTGTCGAAAGGTGGTGTTGGTGAGTTGAGTAAAAATGAATGTGCGTGTTCATAAAGTTGTTATAATCTTCAAAGGTGGTTGTTGTGAGGGCAGTTATTAGCAGATTCAATTTGACTGGGTGTACATTGACTGTACATTTTCACCCTTTCCAACCTTCCTGCTTTTTTAATTCTGGCTTTCCAAATTTTTAGCATGCATGTGGCCAGAATAGTGTTCTTACAGGATTTGTCAGAAGCGGTATTATTTTCAGCTGTAATGATGTTAAGATGAGGGTTTTTTGGTTGTAGACTGTTTTAGGGTTGTTTTATATGCAAGAGATTTTGCAGCATGCACAGCTGTGAAGAAACTTGCCACCAGCATAAGTATTTTGTTTCTGAACATAACTTTCAAACCCTGTCTTTGATTAGTGATTCTCTACATTGAAAAGTGTTTTAGGTAGTGAAATCTAATCATAACGGTGAACTATAAATCACCTATGCTTGCTCTCGTAAAATACCAGACCTGCTGCTGTCCCTGGGCACTGAACCTTTTAATTCTAGGAAAGCTGTTTCCTCCTCCAACAGAACAGTCTGTGCTTGCATCCACATGCCCTCCTTGGCTTCCAGGCCCTTTTTTTCCCTTTGAATGCTATTCTAGCTGGCTTGACATTTTGCAGGGAGCAAGGGGTAGGGGAGCACATTGGGCGATGACACCCATTTTCACTCCCAACTGATTCCTCTGTCCCTGCCATGCTATGGGGAAAACCAGAGTGCAATATTTGGGTCAGGAATAGACACTGTATGAACCCACTTTTGTCCAGCTGGTCCTTCAGTGCAGTCTCTCTGTCCTGTCCCTGCACCTCTGTTGGTTGGGCTGCTGGATTTCAAGTATTATAAAGCCTGAGAACATGCAGACAGTTTCAGTAAAGCTGACTGGACTATATTTGCTCAAGTAACTTTTACTTGGAGAAACTTCCTGTTTTCCAGTCAGTTCTGATTCTCCTTTTCCCTCTTCTCTCAAAACTGTCCAGAGAAACCAGTATTAGCTGCGTATGGCTCATCTGGCATTATGGTCAAAAAGAGAGACTTAGTGAGAAGATTTGAATCCCTGTGTCTGCAAATGCCATGTTTTACATCTCGGGCATTTTAGGAAAATTCTGTCCTGGCATCAGTTCACATCTGTGAAATTTCATGTGGGTTGGCTTTGGTTCAGCAAAGTATTCCATGGTGTAGGCACCTGTGACACTTCTTTCCTGCCATCTCTAGTCAGCTGGAGTTCTGTTCCAGTTCTTGGGAGGCAGGCAGAGGGACTCGTAGGCACCTCATGTTTGGTTGGCTTCAATCTTAATTGGGGTTCAGGCTAAGTGTTTCATAGACATTGGCCTTAGACATTAGGGCTGGAAGGGACCTTGGAACATCATTGGGTACAGACCCAAATCATTGGGTCCAGCCCCATGTCAGTAGGCTAAATATTCTCTGTTCTTGACGATGCTGATTTTTGTGCTACGTGTGAACAGTGAGCATCAAACATGCAGAATCTGGGATAGTATTTTGGTTATCTCCAGGCATCTCTTGGTCATTTCTATGCCTAAAGAGTTTTCACCATTTTATAATGTAGTTTGGGCAGAATAAGTGCTGCTTTCTATTTCCAAAGTAGCTTTCAGTGCTGTGGGATTTTGTATGCAAGTGACCTCAGTGACTGTTGCTATGTAAATGATGTAGTTTTATCCCTACTGTTACTTCTAACCTATATAACTTATTGACATATCACTACATTTTTCCAAAGGAACAGCTCATTTTCGCACTGTGGCATACAAACACTGAGATGTGTATTAAATAACTGTGCCTAATCATGAAAAAAATCTCAATATTTTACTGTATTATAGGGATCATGCTTTCACCACTGAACCGTTCCTACCTCTGAAACAATCATTTTCTAGGAGAGATTAGATAAGTTGTTGTTTTGTTTTTTTTAATGTGGGAAAGTCAAAAACAACTTCTCCAATGGAAATTATAGTGTGTTCAGATGGGAAACCTTGACTAAGTTGTATTTGAAAACATGTTTCTCTACTGAAGAGGCATATGTTATTGTTGCTTCTCTGTTTGCTAATTCCCATTTTTTTTTATTACCAAACTTAGTTGCAGGGCCAGAGTACTGTTCTAAAGACTAATCTTGACTGGAGCTAAAGCTAGTGAACTGGTGGGATTTGTTGGCCAGGCACCTAGATGCAGAGTCTGATGTGATGAACTTAGTCTGCAGTAACTGCTTCTGAGATGGGGGAGAAGATGTTTTACATGGACTAACTAGTTACAAGTTAAAACCCTGAGTCAAGCATAACAACCCCTTGCCTCTTTCAGCTGTGACTGCCTCTGCTGTCTGTTACCACGATGTCCCCTCTCACCCTGAACTTTGTCTTCTTCCACACCTATATCTGAAAATCTGCCAATTCCCACCTTCATGCAGTTTCCTCTGCCTGATACTGCTTCAGCTCCAGCTGTAGTGAAATCTTCATCTATGCTTTCATCTTCTTTTTCTTGGACTGTGACATCTGGCTTATCTATGATCCCCAAGCACTAGCTGTGCAGACCCTGGCCTGTGAGTTCTGTTGCTTGTGTAGCAAGAAAGAAGCTTGACCATCACTCCAGTCAGACTCAACTGCTTGCTGCTGTTTTAGATTCAACTTCAAATTGCTCTCCTCTTTAAATCCTCAATGGAATTTTTCTCGTTTAACTTGAAGAACTTGTCTGTCTGTACTGTTCTGTGCTGGCCTACCAATTGTCTCCTCTTCAAACAGATGGATTAAGAACTTTTGCTACTGTAGCAACTACAGTCCTACATAGACTTTGATATTTATGAAACATGGTCAAATAATAATTTAGGAGTAGAGAAAGCAGGGAATTCTGCTCCCAGCAGTGTGCAAAAAAATCTGGTAACACTTGATGATGCCTATAATAGGAAATGTGGTGGACTTTGTGAATCCACTGTGACTAGAACAAAGAAATGGTGGGATTTAATCCCAGTGCCGCCAGGTACCCGGTGCAGCCCCGGCTCAACGTCCCTCCTCCACCCATGCGCTGGGAAGAGCCAGGGCTGCACTGGGTAGCTGGTGGTGGCGGCGCTGGGGGTAGAGCGGTCGCAAAATTTGGGGTGTATGTTGAAATTTGGAATATCCTCCCAGTCCTGCTGGTGCCTGCTCTGAGCCCAGCCCGTGCTGAGAAGAGCCCTGGCTGCAGCTCACCCAGCCCCACACAGATCTGCCCCCCACCCCCCACACACTTCCCCC
>NW_017729011.1:13927314-13939674 GCF_001723915.1 Gavialis gangeticus | reverse complement strand
ACCACAGGGGGTGTTGAGCTTCCCATGCCCCTTCCCTCCCCCCTCCCCTTCCACCACACCAGACTTACCAGCTGCTGGCTGTGCTCCTTGCTGCTCAAGTGCTGCGGCTGCACACAGCACAGCATTTATCATCCAGATTATCAGCCGCATTGGGCTGATATCCGATATAGCCAGTTTTCTTTATATCTGTACTGATCTGATATTGGACCAGTGTAATGGTGCACCTCTAAAGACCTGTTCAGTTATTCCAACATTTTAAAGCTGAAAGTATTGGAATTTGGATGATGCTCATAGTTGTTCTTTAAACCAGGCCATAAGACCTTTAAAACTCTGTATGCGTTTGATAAAGTATATTTTATGGTAAATGTGCTGGGACACTTTCAGAGCTGTTAGAAATGTGTGATGACTTTACACAATGTTAAACAAGGGTTTTGCAATATATGTAAACACTAGCCAATTGCCCGTCAAGAATGGCGGAGGGGGAGAGGGCTGGGATGGAGTGCTGCCACCTAATGCCCCATGATACTGCTGTTCTGCCTCTTGCAGGGAGCGGGGTTTGAAATCATGGTGGCACTCCCCCACACTCGGAGCACTCTGGCTGTTTTCATCAGCCAATCAGTGTGTGAATAAAGTGTTATGGACAGACGGACAGGTTTAGGCTTTTATAATATTAGAATACTGTTGCACTTCAAAATCATAGATTGTAGTCCCTCTGCCTCTTGCAATGTATTTTTGCCAACAGTTCTTCAGCAGTCTCTCGTCTGACCAATCCTGAAGGAGTATTCTGGATGTATTAAACTGGTTCTAGCATCAGGGGAAGTTGCTTTCAATGAATACATTAATAAAACTTTTCAGAGCTAGGTTAAGTTAGCACTTTTGGGTAAAAGGTGCCCTCAGCTGTCAGGCATATAGGAATACACTAACTTGACCTCTAGTGGAGTCTCTCCTGTTGTGGGTGATGAGAAGTGTGGTTTGACTCTTCTGATTTTGCATACCAGGGGAGTACTGGGCAAGTTGCATAGAGATGGTGGGTCAGAGTTCTTTTGGCTGCAGTGTTTGGGAGCCTTGTGGGGACTGGGCGAGGAATCCAAAATTCATGCTATTTTTATCAATTTAGGAACACCGAGAGACTAAAATTCTCTCTTTATAAGCACTCCAAAGAGTTCTTGACAGCCACAGCAAAGACTCTCTTTAAGGAGAAATGTGGCAATTGGCTTTGGCACAAGCAAACCCCACAGCTGCAATGCCAGCTTATTAAAAGATTTGGCTGTTAGCCTTGTAAAGCTGGAACTGTGCTAGAGGGTTGGATTTGATGGTCTATGTGGGGAGCTTCCTGGCTTGTTCACTGTCTGCAGTGCTTACTGTGCCTTGATCCCCAGTGCTAATGAAACATTTGACTGGGGCATAAGATGTGGGGAACGGATTCTGCATACCTTGGGCTCACTGAGCAACAGTAATGAAAATCTTCATCCATGCTGTTCAAATTTTGGCTACCAGATATTGGCCTCCATGCACTTATAGGTATACACACTGCAACGTATGGCAATTCTATATATGTCTTAGAGGAAAATACTTATAAAATGTAGATAAAGGAGAGCCCCACCCTTCTTTCCTTTCCCATTTCAATAAACTTCAGGCAGCTTGTGCAGACCTAATTTCTTATGCTGGTGTACAGGAAGTCCTAGATACGAATTATCGGGATATGTGATCACGGAACATTCTTTAAATTGCACAGATCATTCTAGTCTGCACTTGCCAGTAAACTGGAGGAGTCTGGTGCTTATCAGGTGTACTAGCCAATTGCCCATCAAGAATGTGGGGGGAAGGGAGCGGGCAGGGACGGGGACCTGCCCCCCCGTCTGGGCCTGCTCCCCTTTCCCTCCTGCTGCTTGGGGTCTGGGCCCACTCCCCCCCTCCGGGCCTTTTCCCCTCTCTCCTGCATTGGGCCCGGGCCCACTCCCCCACCCCACATTACCTGTAGGGAGCGGTGGGGCGGGGCTCCATCCCGTGTGTCCCCATCATCATAGTGGTGGGCTGTCTTCTGTCAGAATGCTTCTTCATGCTCTGATCGACTGTCAGCCAATTGGGTGCATATAAAGCATTATGGACAGACAAACAGATTTAGGCTTTTATAATATTAGAATTCAGCTGAAGCTTTTTTATTCATAGATGTTAGGGTCGGAAGGGACCTCAACAGATCATCGAGTCCAACCCCCTGTCTAGGCAGGAAAGAGTGCTGGGGTCAAATGACCCCAGCCAGATGCCTATCCAGTCTTCTCTTAAAAACCCCAAGGTAGGGGACAGCACCACCTCCCTTGGAAGCCCATTCCAAATTTTGGCCACCCTTACCATGAAGAAGTTTGTCCTGATATCTAGCCTGAATCTGCTCACTGTTGGTTTGTGACCATTGTTCCTTGTTTTACCCCAAGAGGCGCCATGCTGAACAGAGCATCTCCGATCTCCTGCTGCGCTGATTAATTCTGGCAAGTGGTAACCACCTAGGAATTTGGACCTGACCTTTGTGGGTTGTAGAAACAACAATATCTCTGACATGAATTGTTAATGTGACTTTCATGTAGTGAGGGGATGTCTCTTGCATGAATATACTCTGTTGCCAGCTTGTTTTTGCACTATTGAATTCTTACTGGATAGTGCACTTTTTTGCTTCTCTATCAAATGGATTGGTCAGAAGAAACCTGCCAGCTTGCAGAGACTTGTTGGAGACTAATCAACAAAAAGTAAAAGATCTTAAGCATCTGTTGAATCTAGGAGCTGCGTAGCCTTGGGCAAGGGTCAATGGATAATATTGTTGGTCTTTCATAATCAGCCCTTTTGAACTGGCAAATAACTTGGGGGGGTGTAATTTTTTCTCAGTTCTCTTTGCTGAAGTCTCCTTTTGAAAACAAGTGTCATAATCCTGGCTGTAGGGGAGGACAGTGTTAAACTAAAGAATGGTGTAGGTATTGTGCTTTTCTTTTTAAAAATAGGTTGGTATGTAAGATGGCAAGATTTAGTACAGTCATTGGTACTCTTCCAATTAAAGAACTTGATTTAAAAGTAAAATCACTTTTAAATGTCTGAAATGTGCTATGTAAAGTGCATTAGGGCTTTGCACTGTTATTTGGAGAGAGCTTTACAAAATTATTAGTTATATAGCATCTGCTATATTCTAGCATTCAGGGCCACGCTGTCATTTTGTAAAGTGTGTTTTGTGAGTGCACTTACAGTGACTAGGAAGGTGACAACCTTTGTTCTTGTGCACATGTTGTTAGAGGATATCTCTCTGAGCCCTAGGCACAAGTGCAGTTGGAGGGATGTTTGTAAACTGCAGCATCTCTTCCCCCAGAGTAGATAAGCTAATTGTAGTGCCATATCAATAAGGAATGTAAATGATATGCAACTCCAAGAGACATTTCTGTAGGGTAAAATTACTCCGCAAGGCAGCTTGGGTTAGAGAAAATAATTTTGCTGTAAGAATGCTAGGCTGTTAAAACATTAGGTATGTGAAATGGCGGGACCCATCAGTACTTGCACTGGGCTAAATATGTTCCCCTAAATGCTTCAGGTGTCACGAAGAAGAGCACTAGTGCCTTTCCTACACAGCTCCTGGGGTGCAATGTTGCCTAACATCCAAGATAACTGAAAGAGAGTAATTTCACACTAGTTCTGTTTTGGGGTTTAACCTGCTGCAGTTGATAACTGGATGCATACTGGGAGGTTTAAAATGGTACTTGCTGGTCCAGTTAAGTCAGGGATGGGCAAAATGTGGCCCGCCAGGCCATTTTATCAGGCCCGTGGGGCCCCTAAAAAATTTAGAAAATTAATATTTGTCTGCCCTATGCTGCCTGTTATGTGGTCCTCGATGGCTTGCCAAAACTCAGTAAGTGGCCCTCTGCCCAAAATAATTGCCTGCCCCTGAGTTAAGTGGACAACTCTTTAATATCATGATATTCAGTCCGCCCTTCCTCCTGCCTACCCCCCTCACCTTTCATGTGACTTACATGATCTCATTGCGGACTCTCTGTTCAGTGACCCTGCTGGATTCTGGCTGTGTGTCAGTTCTCCTCCTCCTCTGCTATCATATTCTTCTGTATTTGTCCCTGATTACCAGATGACTTGTAACATATCGACTGAAATATTGGAGTTTGTGGCCTAAACTCCCTCCAGAGGTGGTGCAGTCACCTACCCTGGAGGTTTTCAAGAGGAGCCTGGACAGTTGCCTCGCTGGGGTTGCTTGTCCCCAGTTGTCTTCCTGCCTAGAGTCGGGGGGGGCTGGACCCAATGATCTGCAAGGTCCCTTCCAGCCCCTAACAATCTATGAATGAATCTTTTGACTTGGTAGAAACGATAATGCCATACAGGAGTGTACTTACCTATAGTGAGAGAGTACACTTCCGTAAGGAGCAGTGTCTTGTAGCTTTACTGTGTTGTGCCCTGGAACAGCTTAAAGCTTAACATAGTTGTCTGTTACTAGAGCCTTTGTAAGCAGTTTTTTGCACCAGACAGTTTAATTACCCAAGAAGTGATGGCCAAAATGTCTGGTTCTGACTGCCTGATGCAAGAAGCACTGCAGGATGCATTCAGCTTCAGCTCTAGAATGTGAAAAGGTTGGACTAGATCCTATTTGGTTTTGCAGCAATTTTAGTTTACAATAATTAGGATGTGCTTGTCTCACACTGGAACATGAAGGGCTAATGCACAGGGTTGCTTGTCTGCGGCCAGCACTTATATTCTTGTTGGCTGGGTGTACTGAGGAAAGCTTTGAAATCAGATGAGTCATTGCTCATTCCTGTGGGGTCACTCGAGGAACTGGAGATGGCCTCATCGGCTGCTGCTGTTCCTCCCTCTTGGAGTCAGGGGAGGAGAAAGATGCCGGGACAGGAAATCCAATCAGTAGATCTGAAGCAGCCCTCTTTTTTTTTTGCTTCCCTCCAGGTCCTCTCTTTTGCAGCACTGGCCAGCTGTGACAAGCAGATTCTACTTCTTGTTGCAAACTTAAGTGTTGTAAAAACTTCCTTAAAACCATCCTAAGAAATAAAAAGGTTTACAAATCAGTTTCCCAAATCACATAGGGGCCTTCAATCACCCTGGCATCTGCTGGGAGAACAATACAGCAGTGCTCAGGCAATTCAGGAAGTTTTTGGAGAGTGTTGGGGACAACTTCCTGGTGCAAGTATTGGGAATGCTTTTCTTGACCTGCTGCTCACAAATGTGGGGATGAATTGGTGGGAAATGCAGAAGTGAATGGCAACTTGAACAGCAGTGACCACAAGATGACTGAGTTCAGGATCTTGACAAAAAGGAGAGCATCAGACTAAGGACCCAGGACTTCGGAAAAGCAGACTTCGACTCTTGGGGAACTCATGGGCAGGATTCTCTGGGAAGCCGGTCTGAGGGGAAGAGGAGTCCAGAAGAGAAGGATGTACTTTAAAGAAGCCTTATTGAGAGTGCAGGAAGACTAGCAAGTATGGCAGAAGACCAGTATGGCTTGGCAGGGAACTCTTCAGTGAGCTAAATCACAAAAAGGAAGCTTATAAGTGGAAACTTGGACAAAAAACTAGGGAGGAATATAGGAGTAGTATTGCTTGGACATGGAGGGATGAAGTCAGGAAGGCCAAAGCACAATTGGAGTTGCAGCTAGCAAAGGACATGAAGGGTAAAGAAGAAGGGTTTCTATAAGTGTGTTTGTAACAAGGGAAGATCATGAAAAGTGTTAGTTCCTTACTGAATGTGGGAGGTTACCTAGTGACAAAAGATGCAAAAAAGGCTGAAGTGCTCAATGCCTTTTTTCACCTCAGTCTTCACAGGCAAGGTCAGCTCCCAGACTACTGCACCTGGCAGCACAGTTTGGGGAGGAGGAGAGCAGCCAACTGTAGCAAAAAAACAGGTTAGGGTCTATTTAGAAAAGCCCCTGAGGCCAGACAGATGCACCTGAGTGTGCTGAGATAATTGGCCAGTGTGATTGCAGAGCCACTGGCCATCATTTTTGAAAACTCATGGTGATCAGAAGAAGTCCCAGACTTTTCCTCAGTCCCTGGAAGAATCATGGAGCAGGCCCTCAAGGAATCTATTCCTAAGCACTTGGAGGAGAAGGTGATTAGGAACACTTGGCATGGAGTCGCCATGCACAAGTCATGTTTGACCAACCTGATTGCCTTCTATAATGAGATGACTGGCTGTGTGGATGTGGGGAGAACAGTGGATGTGGAATACCTTGACTTGAGCAAGGCATTTGATATGGTCTCTCACAATGTCCTTGCAGGCAAGCTAAGGAAGTATGGGTTGAATGACTGTAAGGTGGATAGAAAACTGGCTCGATAATTGGGTTCAGAGGGCAGTCGTCAATGGCTAGATGTCTAGTTGGCAGCCAGTATCAACTGGAGTGCCCCAAGGGTCAGTCCTGGGCCAGGTTTTGTTTGATATCTTCTTAGTGACCTGGAAGATGGCATGGGGTGCACCCTCAGCAAGCTTGCTGATGACACCAAGTTGGGGGAGGAGTGGATATGCTGGACGGCAGAGATGTGGGTTTTCTGGAAAAATTTCCAATGCCCTAAGCAGAGCATGATCTGATTTAGCATGCTTGTTTTACTTTTTTTTAGTTTTGTTTACTAAATATAGTATCCCCATATTAATTTTGTGTCCTAGTAGCCCCAAGTATTTGAACTGAAATATTTGATTAAAAAACAAAATGAATACAGCACACTTCATGTGGTTTAAATGTTGCATTCATACAAATTCAAAGCTTTATGTGGAAACCAGTTATTTTTATTGGCATACTTGTAAAAATGTAAAGGCAATACACAATAGCATGTTACTTTGCTTACATTGTTTGTTTAAATTTAAGAAAAAAAAAAAGGCGGCACTGAAAACGTGACATACTAATTTTAGCACACCCAAAGAACTGAGCATGCCATGGTTGTCCACTCATCTACTTCAGCAAAGTTTAACTCTCTTCCAGTAAGGTCATTGTGGCACCTCCATTTTCTCTGTCACTATCTGTAGAATCACTTGCACTATTTATTAGTTCCATTTCAGAATCAGATTCAGGCAAATCTGATTCAGAACTACTTGAACCACATTCTGTTTTGCTAAAGGATGGTTTTACCACTGAGTCTATGGGCAAGGGCAACTTATCACACTGCATCTTCTTCACTAATTGTGCTTCTGACTGATTCTCCAGAAGCAAGAGATTTTGAGAAATGGAAGCAAGCTTAGTGGTGCGTTCATTTGTTAGTTTGTTCTTCTTTTGTCTTGATTGAGCTGAAAGCCTTCCAGTTTGGTTCACAAGAAGCTGCTGTTGGGGAATGCTTAGGATCCTTAAAGCAATCTTAGACAGCAGTCGGGTGTTACAGTATCCCTTCCAGCATGAGAGGAGACCCATTCTCTGCTGCCTGCCAAATGATGTCTTTGCTCCAAAGTTTTTTTTCGTTTGCGCGGTAGTTGGCATTGTCTGTTATCACGGCTATTGGCATCCATTCATTGTTACTAATGAATTTTATGAAACAAAGAATTTTTAGAAATGGAAAATTTGCCGTGGAAAATACAGCACTAGAAAATTTTCCACCCCACATCTCTGCTGGACGGTAGGGTTAGGATTGCGAGAGACCTAGACAGATTGGAGGATTGGACCAAAAGAAATCTCATGCGGTTTCAGTAAGGACAAATGCAAAGTCTTGCACTTAGGATGCAATAGTCCCATGCATAGGTTCAGGCTGGGAGCTGACTGGCTGGGCAGCAGCTCTACAGAAAAGGCCCTGAGGGTTATAGTGGACAATACATTGAATATAAGCCCATAGTGTGCCCTTGTTGCCAAGAAGCTAATGGCATCCTGGGCTACATTGGTAGGAGTGTTGCTAGTAGGTCAAGGGAAGTGATTATTCCCCTCTGTTTAGCACAGGTGAGGCCACATCTGGAGTCCTGTGTCCAGTTTTGGGTCCTCCACTAAGGAAAGGCTATGGAAAATTGGAGAGAATCCAGCAGAGTGCAGCAAAAATGGTGATGGAGCTGGGGTGCGTGATTTCTGAGCAAAGGCTGCGGGAACTGGGCTTATTTAGTTTGGAGAAGAGAAGATTGAGAGGGGATTAAATAGCAGCCTTCAACTCCCTGAAGGGTGTTTCCAAAGGGTATGGAGCTGGACTGTTCTCACTGGTGGCAGATAACAGAACAAGGAGCAGTGGTCTCAAGTGGCAGCAATGGAAGTTCAGGTTAGATACTAGGAAAAACTTTCTTAGGAGAGTGGTAAAGCACTGGAGCAGGTTACGCAGAGAGGTTGTGAAATCTCCATCCTTGAAGGTTTTTATGACCTGGCTAAACGCAGCCTTGGCTGGGATGATGTAATTGGGGCTGGTCCTATTTGGAGCAGCTGACCTCCTGAGGTCCCTTCCAACCCTAATTTCCTATGATTCTAAAACTCTGAACTTCACTTCAGGATCATGTAGGCAGAAAGGGAAGGAGACAAGTTTGACACTCTGGTGTTGGAAACAGCAGGTCATAGAAGCTGCCAGGTTCGATATGACATAGGCCACCTTCTGAATGAGCAGAGAGAGCATGTGGTCTTTTTTTCTCTCCACCCTGATTTCCTAATCACAGAACTTCCCCATGGCAGCTGACACCATCATTTTTATACAAAAGTGTCATGGAAAGTGCTGTTCTATATTTAGCTTTCTGGAAGTAATTAAAACAACTCAATTGTCCTTTTTTCTTTCTTTCATCTTCACCCTCCCATCTGTTCTCCTTTCTCTCTAGTTGGAGAGACTGCCTCGCTCTCGTCTTCTGTCTGGATATTCTAGTCCCATTTTTGGCTATATGGTTCAGTTTCAGACGCTGGAGCTGTAACCCCAGGTGGTCACCCTAGCCACCTGTACCACATCCAGTGATCTTAAGGTTGCTGTAGGTCAGTTCAACCTTAAGTACCACCAGCAGTTTTTTGTCATATAAAGTAATTATAATAAATTTGTTAGTGTGTGCCACTGACAGGTTGTCCGCATACCACTGGTGGTACCTGTACCACAGATTGGGAACCACTGCTCTAGGTGTTTCTCTTCCTTGGAGAGCCTGGACTGGAAACAAAAAGAGCTAACATGAGACCAGCTTATTTTCAAGGGACCATCTTCAGGGCCTTCAATATGGGACTGCTGCTATATGGATCATCTAGTTCTCGATTGCAAAGCAGATGGCACTGAATTGTGCTGTTGGTCATCATTTCAGTGTCTGGGGGTCTGGTCTCTGGTTGGTACCACATGTGTTTGTTGCATCTCTAATTACTCAGTTGGTTTTGAGCAGTCTTGTTTTTTGGTGCCTTTGCTAGGTGGTATTTTATAGAAAACCCAAATTCTGTTAGCCAGTACCTTAGGTCTAGCAGACCTCCCTTTTAGGCATCCAACCATTAACTGGCTTTGTATTTTGTAACTTTCCTTTACAGGCTTGCAGGGTGAGGAGTGCACAGCTTTCTTATACGTGGACTGAAAAACAGGAGTTACAGTGGAAGAATTCCTTTGAGGCTCAGCTTAGGGGACAAAACCCAGAGGGCTTGGCTGGATTTCTGCTTTAATTGCACCTGGGCATAATATCATCCCCTGCATGGGCTTCTATTTGTGAATTACTGGTCTCTTCAATTCTGTGCTAACAGGATGATATGGTCTATGTCAAAAATTATATAATCTTAACAGTAGGTTAGTTCAGCAGAGAAAGTATGGAAATGTACTTCAGCTGCCTGAGGTGGCAGGGAGAACAGATCGTAATTAGAAGTCCACTGGGGACAGGTCAGGTATTGTTGCACCTGTGTGCATGCTGCCTTTGCAGCTTCACTCTCAGGCTTAGTGAATGGAAAGCTGGCTTGCAAGAAGTCTAGTTTAGACAACGAGGTTTGTTCACAAAAAAACTAAGGTGCTGCTTTAGCTGAGTGAGGATAGAAACACTTGAATCTAAGAGATTTAAAATGGGAATAGTTTTTTTTTTTTTCTTCCCCAGCTTATGTTTATAGTCATTGTGCCTATTGCCCCGGCAGAATTCTTCAGACTAGTGGCAAGGCATTAAAAAGACACTCCCTGTTTCTGCCCCTCCTCCCTCCTCCCACACACTTTTTTTTTTTTTTTTTTAAACCAGAAGCTGGGTGTCTAAATAGACTTTTTAAAGCAGAATTATCTTGTGCACTCATAACTGGTAGGAGGGGGTTTTCCTGCATTTTCATACTTGATATTACTTTTTTGTTAAGTTCTCTTTTTGGGGACTCCTAGTGTAGCAGCAGTAAAATACTCACTTGAAAAGGGGGTGTAATATTGAAGCATAAGATCAGCATTTTGTAGCTTGAAACTCCATAGACACATTGGCAATATGAAGCCTTAATAGATTTTTTTTCCTTCTTTTTGGAGAAGACTGACCCCAGGCAACCTTGTCTCACTCTGTGCATGATTCTTCAAGATTTGAAATATTGCTTAAGGGTTCATTGACTTGCTAATGTTAGTAAGTCCATTGAGGTGTAATGTTTCACACGCAACTGGAAAGCTTGCTTGCAAAATGAGTTGCTAGTTATAGCTTATAATTACTCTGGCAACTCTTGTTGCTATTTTCACTGGTAACATCTGCAGAATTGTATAATTTTCCATAACCCTTTGTTCCAGTAATCATAATGGGCTAAAAACCTAAAAATAGATCACCCTTACTGAGAAGTCAATTCCATACACTAAGTAACTTTTCCTCCTTCCTGTGCCTGTGGTGTCTGTGCATAAGGAGGGAGAGAAGAAAGCCTCTAATTGTATTCTTCCCTCTTTTCCAGCATTACTTTTGCCTGATATCCATGACCATGTCCGTGGATTCCTGCTGGTGCACTATATTTTGCTTATTTTAAAAATTTTTCTATTCCAAAATGTCCAGAATCAAAGTAATAATATTTTGCTTGATACAGACTGCTGCTGCACTTGTTATAGTAAGAACTCTAAAGCATCGCACAAGAGGGCTACATTACTGCTTTGCTGGGATCCAGAGAGCAGCATTTAATATCCATAAAATGGAGAACCGTAACAAGTCATTTAGCATGGTCCAGCCAGTTAAGCCAAGTGCTATATGGCATGCTGGGACCTGTAGTTGGTGGATCTCATTTGCACATTTACTACAGAAGTACAAAGTATGAGCATCTGGAGAAGTCAAAGCACTTTTACAAAGATGGGTGTTGTTCTTGTTTTATATTGGGAAACTGAGGCACAAGGTAGTCTGGTTTCTTGTCTAGGGCTACGTCTGGAGATGGTTGCAGTTTTGGACAGAAATCAGGAGTCCTTGTGTCTTTTGTTGTGTCCCCTAGACTGTACATCCTGTTGGGTCGGAGCATGCAGAGGCTTCAGAGAACCCTGCGTGGATCTGACTAGTAGGATATAGTTTATTTAGAGTATATTGGGTTCCTTATAGAGGAGAAATTATGCAAGCTGTAAAACACGCTGTGTTGTTATGGCATTAACTGCCAAATAGCACCAGTGGAATGCAAAACAAAACTGCTGGCGTAGTGGCTATCTATAATAGACTTGAGGGGAGGGCACACAACTAGAGGTCAGCTTAGTTATGGGTGAGGGCAGTGGGCTGTTAGCGATTGAGACACCATCTGCTGTCCAACAAAGGCTCCACCATAGCCAAGTTTGATCAGCGCAGTGTGTGATTATTTGGGGTTTTTATAATATAAAGAAGCTGTGTCAGGGTGCAGTTTGGAAGCTCAGAGAGAGCATTTCCTGTAGAGGGTGTTTCATCACTGGTACCTGCTAAGGGAGCCTCAGACTTTCATTCTAGCGGTTGCAGTTAACGCTTCTCTGCAGGACCGCCTGGCTGCATGTAAGAAATCAGCTGGTTGTACACTCTTCTGATTGGGCGAAGATTGCTGGTTTGAATAATGAACATGTTAGTGTTGGGAGAGGTGGTTGGCTGGGCACTGCTGCAGTGAGAATGCAGGCTGGATGCTCAGGGTTTCTGCTTGTTTGATGTGCTGTTAGATGAGCCAGGGAGAGCAGATTAATTGGTAGCTCTGTGCTGCTTCCCAGAGTGAGCGGGTCTGTTTTAGCTTTCCTGTTAAATTCAGCATCTGGGCTTTTCTCTACAAGCGTCCTCTTCAGCTCAGCATCATTTCCTCCATGCTAGAGATCCTGTGCTTTCTGTTCTGTGCCACAAGAGCTCTGATGCTTTTGTACAGTGAACTGCTTGTCAGGCCAGGCACGACTGCAGTAGCAGCAATTCCAGGCAAATCTGAAAAGAAAGTTTCAGAGATGGAGAGGAAGGATGTAGGGGAGACCACATTCATTTTTGTTGCATACAGATGAAATTCCAGTCAAACTTCTTATGCTCTACCTTCTTATATAGGGGGCAAGTATATTCCAAAAAAAA
>NW_017729011.1:13884286-13922314 GCF_001723915.1 Gavialis gangeticus | reverse complement strand
AGCAGCAATTTCAAAAGGCAGGAAGTGGCTGTAGGAGTAGCCTGTTAAAAAATCTGAGCCACTGGAGTTACTGGGTTGAACCTCTTTCTGGCTGCTGTGCAGATTCCCATTTTGGGGTGCTTGGTAGTACAGTCACATCTTTGGCAGCCGGCAGCTACTGATTGTGCAGGATTTCCCTGCCTGGGACTCTCACTCAAGCAGTGATGCTGCAGATCCTCTGGCACTTTCTGTCTAGCCTATTTCTCAAGGCTACGTGCCAAGGTCCTACAGAAGGAAAAGAGGATAAAGCCAAAGAGATGACCCCAGTTCCAGACCCAGGGGACAAGGGCCCAAAGCTGTTGGGGAAGTCACAGGACAGAGGAACTGATTCTGCTGAAAGGAGACCAACTATCTTGCTGGTGGTTGGACCCGCGGAGCATTTTCCACAGGTAATGGGATTTTGAGGGCCTTGCCGAGGGTTGGCTTGTTTTTGGAAGCTCAGTAGTCTGCCTACCTGAACAAAGGGAGGTGGGGAGGGGATGTGCAAGGGGAGGTAGAATGAGAGCTGCCAGGAAGGAAGAAAGGGATCCTGGGCGTGGGCTTTCTAGATGTGTACTTGTGCAGAGGGGGGTGGGGGAGGACTTTGTAGGAGACGTGTTCTGTCGCTTTCCCCCAAAATGTTTTAAAAGGCGACTTCACTAAGGATGCTGCTGCTTTGAGGGCAAGGTGGGATACCGGGGGGCTCCAAAGTCCCTTGGCAACTGGAAGGGGAGGTCTAGTTTGAGAAGACAAGGAGCAGTAGTATTGCCTACTAGAGTTGCATGTGCCTCTGCCTTTTGTGATGGCGACTAGTTAATGGGGTACATGAGGTATTTTGGATATTTTGAAGATACTTTTGTAACATGGGTATGAAGAATGGGTGCTCTGTAAATACAAGATAATTCTGCTTTTTGAACGGGCTAGATGCTGACAGTGTTACCTGAATGCCGCAAAGTACTCCAGTCTGCTAGAAGCAGGAGGGATTTGCCTCTGGGAAGTCAGTAGTTTTCCAGAGAGCATAGAGAAAAGATACTGAAATGAGAATGGGGATAGAAACTTCTTGTGGTGGTGGTGAGGGAGGAGGCGGGGAGGGATGGTGGGCAGGTCTAATAGCTGGAGATCAAGCCACGAGCCTTTTGTCTGGGGCGGACAGACAAAAGCTGTGTAACCAGCTGCTTGGGGTGCTGCAGCCTGGGGTAGTGTTACAGTAACAGTTGGGTACAACCTCAGTTCTCTTAATTATGTTAACATTTTAAAGAGGGGGAGAGAGACTCCATGTTGTGGAAGTCAGTGTGGGGATGAGAAGGAATGAGCCCTGAGGCTGCAGTTTCTGTTCGTTATAAATGGAGTGATCTGGAGCGTGGGAAGAGGAGGAGGTGGTACCAGCCAAACTCCAAGTTTATGGGGGCAAGAGAAAGGAAGTATGCTGGGAGAGTTGACTGGGCTTCAGGGGGAGTAGTGATATCTGGCCCTCAAGCTGCCTAACCTGGTTCCCTGCAAGGTATAAAAGCTATAAGCTGCTTTATCAGACAGCTCTAGTCTGCTCGTCCCATGTGGTGCATGCAAATTAAAATCCTTGCAGCTTCTGGCTTTGGATGGAAATGAGCAAGGTGATAGAAGAGGATGTTATATTCCCTGTCGGAGTCTAAGAACATGGCAGGGACTCTGCTTCTCTGCTGGCTGGCCTGTGATGGGTACTCCATGCCCTTTGTGAGGAGAGCTGTATATGCCCACTGAGAGCGGAAGAGGGGTTGAGTATGGAAATGATGGTGAAGAGAAGCTTAAAGAGGAGGTGAAGGAAATAATGAGAGGAGCCTGGGATTAAAGATCTTAAGTGTAACTTCTTGGAGGAGGAGGGTGACAACCACTGAGGAAAAATCAGTCTGTTCTCCAGCTGGGTGTCATTCCTAGTGTGGTGATGAAGGTGATATCTGTCCTATTGCTTTCCTGTATGATATCCATAACACAGAGTCCGTTCCCTGCATAGGATGCTAAAATCGGTTAGTGCAGAAAGAATTGACTATACCTCAAAATCTGCAGGAGCGAGGGGTAGCGAAGGAGTCCAACTCAGCATCCAGATGGGAATTCTACTTTTCCTTTGCTGTCATAGAGGAGATCACTGTTGTCAATTTTCAGAGTATGGGAGAAGAGGGGCGTGTTGTTCCTGCTTCTGTCGCTGAATGGCTATGACCTTGGGTGAGTCTCAACTCCTCCAACTACAGTACTCAATTGCTATACATATGTGAAGATTAACAACTGTGACCCAGTTGCTGTGATGGCTTCAGTTGTCCAGACAGAGCTGATGAATCGGGTTCCAGAGCTGAGACTCTACAGACCTCGGTTTGCAGTTGGCCTGGCTTTGCTTGCGTGTTGGGTTGGCTTACAACTGCACATGTGAAAAGTCTTGGTGCACATGTGATGTGCTGGCATGCTTATCATGTGTGCACAGAAAATATCTGATAGTGACACCACTGCCAGGACGTGTCATTCTGATCCGTGTGTGTTGTCTGTGGGAGAGGTCAGCTTTCCTGGCACTACCTTCAGGTGAGATCTTCTGGTGTGGCCCTTCTGGTGTGCCTTCTGGTGTGGCACTATCTTCTGGTGTGGCCCTTTCCCCATTTCCATGGCTAGTAACTGTGCTTTGGGTCAGCTCAGCTTGTTGCTAACAAATGATTAACTCTATCTCCTGCTTTGGATCTCTGTTCACTCTCCATTCAGGACCTGTTAGGATTGTACAATCAGTTATAAGCCAGTTTCCAGGAATGAAAACCCCCCCACAGATGAATAGGCAGTGCCTTACTCTGAGCCCATAGTAGTTCTCAGATACCTTCATGCACAAGTAATAACCCACCAAGTGGTTTCTGTCACAGTGAAGTAGTATGTTCGTTTTCCAGCTGGTCACAGTTTCCCAGTCCATCACTTTTTTTTCAGAGCCTGTAACAAACTAGATGCAAATCTGTACAACTACCTTGTGAGCTGCTTCATTTTCTTGGGCGGATGTGTTTTTGCTGCAACTTCAACTATGATCTGATGAAGGGATGGTGGTAAAACTGGAGAGGAAGCAGATGCTCAGGAAACTAGAACCAAAGAGACCTGGAAGGATTAAGGTTAAAGCAGGCACAAGGAGGTTTGCTTCTTGCTGCCAAGTCTCCACCAAGAGAAAGGGGGGAAAAAATGAAACCATAACATGGATGGCATTAAAGCAGGTGCATTCATTTTAGCCTAGGATACCCTGAAGAGGGGGAGAGGCTTTGAGAACTGCTGGGATAAGACATTTGTGCAACTGGCAGAGATGGGTCTTATGGTCTTGGGTTGGGCTTCCAAAAACAGTCCTTGTAGGCAGGCTGTGCACAGCAGTAGCTAACTTGCATATGGCTAGGTGGCGCAGCCAAGAATGGAACAAATTCTTGCAGTGCTCAAGGTACCTGCTACATTTTTTGAATGCCCTTAAGAGTAAACTTGTAATTTTCTTGGTAGAAGTTGCAGGAAGTTCATCAAAAGAGACTAATGTAACTATGAATCTGTCCAGTGACTCTTAGGAGGAGTAACTGAGGGGATTAGTAACAAAAGATCACAGGAATGGGTAACTGTCAGTGTCTAGCTTCTGCCTGGCATTTGACAGTCTGATGGTGAGGTAGGCATCTGGTGCAGCTTTTCACTTCTAGGGCCCTCTGCATCTGGGTGTGTCATCTCATCTGTATGACTGTGCAACTTGGCCTTGCACACTGCCGGAGGATGCAGACTGAGTCAGGCAGTCATGCTGCAGCTTCAAAAAGGCCGTTGTTATAATTGTGTGAAGTGTGTAGAAATCGATTGTTACCCAAGTAATGCAGGTCTCAGATGCTGTAGAAAGCAATTTGCTTACCTATGCCAAGATTTCAAAGGTCCCTTGAAACGAAATCTTGACACATGCTTATCTCTAATAGCATGTGCAGCTGTGAAGTCAGCTGTGCTCTGGCTGCTTTTCTTAGCTCATTGCCGTGCAGCTAATACCCTCTTCAAAAATGTCTTTCGTCTCTTTTTTTCTGTGACGTAGGGGCGTGGGACTTTCTTTCTGGAAATGCTCAGTATTCCCATTGTCTCAAGGTGCCATGCGTAGGTGGAGTTCACGAGAAAAAATCTGCATCCTGCTGTCATAGCAACTGTGCTGTCAGGCAGTTGTAGCAAAAAATGGCATCTGGGAACCTGTGGAAGTGGGGAGGGAGGCTGTCATGGACGGGGTAGTGGGGTATGTCTTGAGTAGCATCTGCTCCTACACCTGCTGGGGGAAAACCACTTGTTTCAGTTGGTCTGTAAGAGAGATTTGCCTTCAGCTTATGCAGGATGTTTTCCAGCATTGGTTTTAGTGAGGCTTGGTCTCGTGGGGAAGGTGGGGTACACTGTTGGCTTGGAAGTAGCCCAAGCTGCTGCAGCTGATCTCTAAGAGGATCAGGATTCAGTGAGAAGATCCTGTTTTTTATTGAGATGGACGTCAGAGAGGAGAAGGTTAAGTCCAGTTAGGTAACTGAAATAAAGGGGCACAATGGGTGAGATGGCAGGGAGAGGGGTTAGGAAAGCAGTAGTGTAGTCACGTACTTGGAACTGGAGAGGGGACCAAGTTTTGCTTAATGGAATGTGACTTGCTTTTGTAAAATCCTAAAATTTAAAGCCTCAGATTAAATATTGCAGTGTGCGCAACTCAACTACTGTTCCATGAGCAGCTTGTAACAACGCTTCAGAATTTCACCCCAAAGAACCGCAATAATCTGGAATAATTTTAAGACCTCTTGTATTCCTGAATGGTAGAAAATAATTCGTTTACTGACCCGTGTTAAATTGTTGCTGGTCAAACAAACCTTGTGCCAGAATGGACAGAGCAGAACAATTCAGAAAATGTTGCTTGGTCCCCAGTGGCGATGGAAAATATCTATTGAGGTGGTTTAAACCAGTTTAGCAAAGAGTCTTCCACTGCATGCAAAACAGTAGTGCTTTGGGAAGCTGGAATTTGAATGATTCATGTATCCGTTTCACTTGATAGCCTTCCTGTGGCCAATCTTGGGAACAGAGACTAGCGATCCCCTTGGGTCTTTAACTTCCAATTTAAATTCCATGCTGATCATCTGGAGAATAGTGTGAAGCAGTAACAGATCTGGTATGCACTACTACTTTTCTCTTTGTACTTCAGTACCAGACAGCAGGGGCGTGTGACATGGGCCCTGTTTGATTTGGATTTGGATTTGGCCCGAATTGGGGATAGTGATTTGATTAGTTGATTTGGGTCACCGTCCCCGATTAGATTTGGCCGAATCTGAAGATTTGATGCTGATTTGGAGAATCAGTGATTTGGACACAGACACAGCTTTAAATGTTTTTTCTACATACCTCGAGGTACCAGGTGTGGCTTGTGAATGCTGAGATGCTGGGGTGGATGGAGCATCCCACAGGAGTACGGGGGGGTGGGGGTGGGGGTGTCCCTGCATGCTTGGCAGTGAACCTGGAAGTCGACCGGAAGTACGGGGGGGAGGGAGGCACAGGTGGGGCCCCAGCACACTCCCTGGTGGACTTGGAAGTGCTGCCAAGTGCACTAGGAAGCCCCCCATGCTTCTGTGGGACACTTCATGTGACTCAGCATCGCAGCATTCATGAGCCGCCTGTTACCTAGAGGTGTGTAGAAAAAACATTTAAAGCTGTCTGTCTGAATTGCCAAATCAATTTGGAGGGTTCTGAATCGATTCAGAGAGATTAAAGGGTCTCCTGATTCGATTTGGATTTGGAGATTTGGCCACCAAATCGGTCTGAATCTCTGCCAAATCGAATTAGGGATCGAAACTTCGCACAGCCCTACCAGACAGTACTCAGGACCCAGTTATCAACATCAGCCTTCCCGGAGCCTGCAGTCAGGGTATCTGTTGTAAAGGATGCCAGACTCCTCAAACCACAGCCTTCCCCAGTCTGACAAGCCCTCCTTGCACAGGTGCTTGCTTACCAGTTGGTTTAATAGTAAATTGGATAAGGGAAACGGGATGGATATGCAGGCAGGTGCTGCCCTATCCTTTTCAGTGTCATTAATTACACACACAATACTTTTCCTCTCCTCTCAACTATAATTAAATTGCTTGGTATGAGAATGAGTTGTCATCTCTGCTGTACTGAATTTCCCAACACAGAGATGAAGAATGGATTTGAAGCACATGCAGTCAATCTGGTTTTTGATTTAATGGCATCTTAGAAGTCTGTTGCAGTAGCCGACAGTCTTTCCAAACATCTCATTGCTACCAGGTATTAACATGCCTCCAAACAGAGCTGGCATCACCCAAACTCCTTCACAGTTTCTCTGGCTATTTGTAAGTGATTCTAATGATCCTTTTGCTACACAGCAGCTTCCTCCACACATGGACCCTTCTGGGTTCTCAGCAGAGCAGACTATTGAGAGGGGTGTTGGAAGCAGTGGATACATGGAGTGTGGTGCTTTCTATACATTTTATAAAACAGAAAACTAAGCGATAAAGACAACGGATACTGAGGATCAGGTGATATTGTGTTGTGCTCGGTAGAAGCACCTGGAAAGGTATGACTTCTGTTCCAAAGAGACTCACTTGAATTTGAGGCCAGAAATGGCAGCCGAACATTGTTATGGGGATGATGAAAGGTCTCTTAGGTTCTCCTGCTTTTGCTCCTGTCTTCCCTCTTAGGAAAAAGTCCCTTGGTGGCTCTGGCAGCCCAAGTTCTGCATGGGATTGTCCTGTCTGGGGTCAAAGACAAATTTGGGTGAGGATTGATCTGGGATTAAGTGAGAAGCTTGGGAAGAGTTAACTCTGCAGTGAGCATGACGTGAAACTGCCTGGTCTTTCCAAAAGCTTTGTGTTAAGCAATCGGCAGCTCGTGTTCTTGTCAGGGATCCAGTGTCTAGTTGGCAGGCAGGGAGGGGACTGCACAGTGAGCCCTTCCCTTGTAAGTAGGAGGGCAGGGCCTGTGTGGCCAATGGCAGGAGAGCATAGACAGCTCATAGGCATGTGTCATGAGACTTACCGGCATTTCCTCTGCACTTCTCACTGAAACTAGCTGCACGTCATTCCACTTGCTTCCTTCCTCGCGTGGCTGTATAGGAGGGCACCTGAGTCACTGGCTCAGAAATATGCTCTGCCTCTGTTTGTATGTGCCAGTGTTTGGGGAATGCAAGACAGAGTTTGAATACTTTGAATCGAAGGGGCTGCCTGCTCAGCTCAAATCTATTTTCCGACTCAGCCTCTTCATCCCTTCCCAGGAATTCTCTACCTACCGCCAGTGGAAACAGGTATGGCTTGAAGGGGGTATGGTGGCAAGGATGGTGAAGGTGTTGGGAGGAGAGGGGTGGAAAGCAATGTATGACTGACATGCATTGAAATGAATTGAACTGAGGGGTGGAAAGCAATTAATTGAACTGACTGACTAATGGGAGCAAATTCATGTTGGCCCTTGCTACTAATAAATAATCAAAGCCAGAAGGCCTATACTTTGTTCTCTTCTCCTGTCCCTTGCTATATGCAGTTGATACCAGCATGGGACATTTGTCTGTCTTCCTCCTTAACTGGGGTATGCGAACATGAGGAGCATGAGCTAAATGCCCTTCCCCCAGAGCTCTAACTTCCTGTATATATCATCCTGCTGAACTAGGAAGTCAGAAACCGACTGATTGACTGCACAGTATTGTGGTGCACTCTTGAGAGTTGGTCTAAAGTTTGTCTTCTCTGCTCTTAGAAAATCTTTCCTGCCTTCCTTCCTTTTCATGCTACTTTCCCTCCATCTCTTCTTGTGCCATGCAAACAGCTCTCAGACTGAACTCCTCCTGAGAGATGAGTGTTGCTGAACCAGAGGCACACTGTCAGCAAATGAAGATGGTGACAAACTCAGCACTGTTTTAGCAATCATCCTTAAACCATGCACTGAAATGGTTGTACTGTAGACTAGGCCATTGCATTGCCATGTAAAGTACAGGCTGAAAGAATAAACATATTAGAAATGTAATGTTGTTCCCCTCTTTTTTTCTTCTTTGTACTCCATCCCCTCATGTTCAACGTGCAGTTGCTGGCACTAATTACATGGCTAATGGCCATGCTATCAAGGATGCTGGCACCTGATTTTTTTTTTTTAATTGGCAAGCCTGGCAAATGGCTGGATCTAAGAAAGATGTGTACATAGCAGACTTGGGTATGAGGAATTGGGTACCCTGCCTGGGTACCCTATACAAGTAGTCATGAAAAAATGCATGCCACCAAGCAAGCATAGATGTCAGGCTGGACCTGCCTGTAGACCACACTGTGAAATGTCTGCAATGGTTCCTATTTGCTTTTGAAGGCAAGAAGCCAGATGTATATGTTCATCTGTGTCCCTGTTGAAGACAATGGAAGGTGATGTATGCATCCTTGCATAAGCTGGAAAGAATCCAGGCCTTTGATATGAGCTTAGACCTGTAACTCTAGAAGCAGTTTGTGTTAGTAGTAACCTAATGAATTTTGGGATAGTTAATTGGCCAGGCCTGCACCTAAAAGATGGTGTCATATTATCAAGGCTGTTGTAATCCCCCCCTTTCCCTCTGCATTGGACTCCCCTTTGACACACTCTTTATGGAGATATCATGGGAGGAAGGGAACATAAGCATTTTACAATGGCTATGATTTATGGCCAGGAATTGCTCAGAGAGTTATTGGCTAGAGGGAAGCCCTGAATCAGCTATTTGACACTGATCTGCTGACATGCCAGAGGTGTTGGTCTATCTATAGCCTACAGATTGAAAATGGGGCCCTATCTGTGTCCTCTACAACAGTCATATGATGGTCTGCAGACCAGAGACATTTTGGGCATGTCTCAAAGGTCACTGCAGTTGGGGACAGCACCTTCCTTTTTAAAGCTCACAAGCCTGATAAGAATGTTTCTGAGGTGCACTGGGGCCAAAACTGACCACAGGCTGAAAAAATTGAAGTGAAGTTGGCTTTACATATTGCCTTTGAAATAATGCCATTCTGAAGCAAACACATTAGAGTGAGTTTTAGATCTGGATAAGGGCAGGGGCCTGGGGGTCCAAAACAGAGCCATCACAAAAGCCATGCAGTATTTGCATAGTGATTTGAAAAGCAGATGAAAGAGGTAATATGACTAGATTGAGTCACTTGTTGCTGAGGATAGGTCACTAGTTTCTACAGAGGAATTTCATCTAGTCTAAGGCAGTTGATAAGCATGGAACAGAGTAGGAGCTGACTGAGTCAGATGATTGCAGGCCAGTGCTTGCCTGCATATTAACAGGTAGTTAGTTGTGTGCCTGAATACAGATCAGGTGTGGTACTGCCACATGCTAGAGGGAGTTAATTTCAGGTTTCCTGTCTTTCTCCACTTGTTTTAAGCTGTCCATCCTACAAAAGTGGTGTCCTGCTTAATTTACATCTCTAGGGAGCTTACATAGTTCCAGTCTACATAGTTAAGCCATCCTGCAGGTATGTACTGCCTAAAGGCAGCTGCAGTGCCAGCATTACCTTTGGCATTGTCCCCTGGAGCTGGACTTCAGTGTGACCAAAGGCTTTTGCTGTTTGGGACTGGTTATTTCTCAGTGGTAGTTTCACTCGGTAACTTGGTATGAAACTTGGCTTTGACTGTTATGCTTAATGATATGGAAGAAAGTGTAAATACACCTGAATGGGGAAAGGAACTGAGATTTTGTTTATTTTTATATCTTCCCAACAGAAAATTGTAAAAGCTGGAGACAAGGACCTGGATGGGCAGCTGGACTTTGAGGAGTTTGTTCACTATCTCCAAGATCATGAGAAAAAACTGAGGCTGGTCTTCAAGAGCTTGGATAAGAAGAATGATGGTGAGACTCATTGTGTAATAGGCACAGATCACTGGCTACTGCAGGCCAAATTTGCAAAATGTATGCTATGAGTTCACTGCCTTCTTTCTTGCAGGCCGTATTGATGCCCAAGAAATCATGCAGTCCCTTCGTGACCTGGGAGTCAAGATCTCTGAACAGCAGGCTGAGAAAATCCTCAAGAGGTGAGTATTTAGCTGGCATGCACGTTTCAGTTGGCACGTAAACTCTAAGAGGGTGGTGTAAAGAGTAGCCTTATCTCTACTTTTCTCCTTACGTACACTCCTTACCAACTGCAGCTTCCCCTCCTACCTACAATCTCTTGTTGCTCTTTGACATTTCTGTGTATTGAAAATTATGATGCCATATTGCATTGTGAAGGGATAAGAGCAGCCACCCACTTCCTTGTATGCACTCTTATCTGAAACTGCAGGGTCAATTCACTGGTCTGGTAGAATGCAGTAGAGCAATGATCTGATGCTGGATCAGATTGCTGGGCTGTGAAGATGGAATTCTGTCTCTAGCATGGTGACCACTTGATGCATTGAGAAGACGTGAATTTGATCTGTGCATAGTAGTATTCTAAACTACTGGACAGTAGTTCCTTGCATCAGAATCACTGAGCTTGGCAGCCAGAGTCTGACTGCCTTGCTAGCTTTTTTTGTGGGGAGGAGCATGCATGTGAGCCTGTCAGCATCCCTTACTGCCCCATTGTCCACAACTTGCTGCTGTTCAGAAGGACTGTTTACTGAAATGGTTAACACTGTATGCATGTGGCACTAACACATTAACAACCACTTATCTGCACTGTTTTTCCTATTTCTTTCCTTTGCATCCTTTCCTCTGTCTGTCAGAATAAGGATGGGCCATTTCTGGGGTCCTGTCACCTAGTAAGTATCTGTGGAACTTCAGTCTCTGCCAATTACTTACCTTCCCTATAGTGCTGAGTTTGTTCATATCTTCATATGAGGGGGCTTGAATCCTTTGTGGCTAGTGGGGAGAGAAGAAGGAAGATAGTTTCCCTACCCCCTGCATGGTGTGGCTTGAAAGATTCCCTTAGCTGTGCCTTATACTCCAAACCTTGGAGCTATTTCTAGTAATTGCTCTGAGCTGGGAGGGGACAAATAATATTACCTGTGGTGCCTGATGCTCATTTTCTGTTTTGTTTGTCATTAATATTTGCAGCATGGATAAAAATGGGACTATGACAATTGATTGGAATGAGTGGCGCGACTATCACCTGTTGCACCCAGTAGAGAATATTCCTGAGATCATCCTGTACTGGAAGCACTCCACGGTAAGAGCCATAAAAATTCCTTTAGCACAGCAGACCTGATCCCTTTCCCAGCTTCTCAGTAAGGGTCCCACTTCTCCACAGCTTCTATCAGCACTCTCCGTCGTTTTTTTTTTGGTTCAGTAGCTGCCTTCTAGCCCCAGAACCTGGCTGGTTATCTTTTATATATCGCTGGCATGGTTTCTGAAGTCTCTGGCGCAGCTGACAACTGTACATTCCGAGAGAGGGGAGAGTGGATGAACAGGTTTACTTGGATCACAGCTCTGGGAGCTAATACTAGTGACCAGCTTCTGCTAGTTCAGAACTTGCCAAGACTAGAAACTGATATGACAGGCACCATTTTTTTTCTCGATATATTTATTCAGTACTTCATATAAATATGTAACGAGATCAAGCTGGCTGTAAGCTCTAGAGAGGACCAGATCTCTTTCAGCACCTGACTGCTCCCGGCTAGTAAGTTTGATCATTAAAGCGATGCACTTTGCATTGGTACAGCCGAGGGCATTGGCAAGCCTCCAGGTAGCTGAATAGGGCTTATGTGAAAGGTTTCCTTGGGTGTTTTGGGTGTCTTCTAGCAATGGCAGTTCTTGTTTTTCATTGACCAGTCATAACACTTTAACATTTGTGGGCAAGATGGGGATTAAAATAGCAAGCTTACGTTGACTTTGCTGGAATGGTATTGATACTGAATATGGTAGCCTTCTGAAATAGCAGATTCATTGGGCATTCTCAACACCATGTTCCCTTGCAGATCTTTGATGTGGGAGAGAATCTGACAGTCCCAGATGAGTTCACAGTGGAAGAGAGGCAGACAGGGATGTGGTGGAGACATCTGGTTGCAGGCGGAGGTGCGGGTGCTGTGTCCAGAACCTGCACAGCTCCCCTGGACCGGCTGAAAGTGCTCATGCAGGTAGGACAAAAGCAGAGGGCAGCTTGAGTCTGACGGTGTATGGGCTGATTCTGTAGGGCCTTTTCCCAGTGAAATGGAACCTAAGAGCCCTTTCAAGTTCCTCCAAACAGTGAC
The DNA here is from genome assembly GCF_001723915.1 of Gavialis gangeticus. Taxonomy (NCBI): domain Eukaryota; kingdom Metazoa; phylum Chordata; order Crocodylia; family Gavialidae; genus Gavialis; species Gavialis gangeticus. The sequence continues at coordinate 13,910,161 of NW_017729011.1, read as the reverse complement.
TCATTCTGGTGGGGCTCAGTTTCAGTATTTCCTTATTGGAACATAGAAGCTTTTTGGTTTGTACCAAATATCTAGCCATAGAAAAGCCACTCTTGACTAATTAATCAAGTGCCTTTTGGACCTGAGCAGATGAAGGTCAACAGCTGCTGAACCTTGTGCTTGACAGCATTGGGAAACTCTGACTTCCATGAAACTGGGTTAACAGTCGGTCTCCCAAGGCTCCCAGTTGGCAGGGCCACTGCTTCTAGGTTCATAGCGATAAGTGCAATCAGTGTTAACAGAGTTGTGAAAGGAGGATTTTGGACTTTGCTTAGCAAGACTCAGCATTGACTCACTGAGAGCCCTCTTCTCCCTTCCTGGTGTCAGGGTCTGTGATGGGTGCACGAGTGATGTTTCTCTTGCTTTCCCTGTTTCTTTTGGGGGATGGGGTGGGGGCAGGAAAGGGGAGGCTCAGGTGGATTAATTAGTTAATTGATGTCAGGCTTTAAAAGAAGCTTTGCTTACCTTTTGTAAATATGTAGGCAGGATTAAAGCCTTAGTAAATCTCGGGCCATATAAGAAATGCCCTGTGTCCTAGGATTACGCAGGCATGTAGAGCTGTCGTAAGCAGGGCTGGAACTGATCCAAGCTTTCTCTCTTCCAGGTCCATGCTTCCCGCAGCAACAACATGTGCATCGTTGGTGGCTTTACCCAGATGATCCGAGAGGGTGGACCCAGGTCATTATGGCGTGGGAATGGCATCAATGTATTGAAGATTGCACCAGAGTCTGCTATCAAATTCATGGCCTATGAACAGGTGAGATTAAAAGCGTACAGGAGTTTGGATACAGAGATGTCAGAGGAGCCTTTTTTTCATTTTGGATTGGCTGTACACGGAATAGACAGCAATCTGTCAGCTGGGATACATGTATGGTGCCACCATGAGCACTGTGTTGATGCTTGGAAAACTCTATTCTCTGTTGGTGGGGAAGAAGTCTTCTATCCCAAGGCAGAGTTGGAAAAACTGGATGGCATGAAGTCAGAGTAAAGTTATATTAGTCTATGGTTGAAAGTGAAGGGAATGTTCAGGTCTGACAGAAGCTGAATGGGGAAATGAGGCATGAAAACGGGGAGGTATTTTTTAGGCCAAGCTAAAGAGCGGAGAAGGGGAATGTAGCCCTGTGGGTCAATTTGACACTACTATGGGAAGCTACCAGCTAAAGTCACTTTTCTGTCTTTGTCTCTACAGATCAAGCGGTTCATTGGCAGTGACCAGGAAATACTGAGAATTCATGAGCGACTACTGGCTGGGTCTCTGGCAGGGGCAATTGCACAGAGCAGCATCTACCCGATGGAGGTGAGGTGTCTGGCCAACATCCTGTGGCTTGCAAAGTGATTGTGTGGAGAGATTAAAATGTGGAAACAAGCATCATGCTTGCTTTGCGGTTTACTGTGTTGGCTATTACAGGCACCTTTCTGAATGGGCTCCCAAAAGACCTTGCCAAATAATGGGACTGTAGTGATACAGGGATTGGAGGCATTTGTCCTTCTGCCATATAGCTTTACTCATAATAAAGGTATTGGCTGTTTTCTTCCTTATGCTAAAGGTCTTCGTGTTCTCTTGGGCTTCTAGGTTCTGAAGACACGAATGGCCCTGCGCAAAACAGGGCAATATTCAGGCATGCTGGACTGTGCCAAGAACATCCTCTCAAAGGAAGGAATGGCTGCTTTCTACAAAGGCTACATCCCGAACATGCTAGGAATCATTCCATATGCTGGTATCGACCTGGCAGTCTATGAGGTATGGGGCTTAAATAGTTTCTGGGGGAGGGGAAAAATGCCAGTATGCATGGGATCATCCATGTTAAGTTCTTCACGTAGCCTGAAAAATCCCAGTCTAGCACCAGTGTCAACCTTGCGTGCTTGCCTTTTGATGAGGATATCAGCACCAAAGGTGTTAAGCACCATCTCTCCTAGGCATTTTAGTAGCAGCAGATCAAGAAAATCTGAGAAGCTAGGATCATGTCCTTCCAGTCTTTTCTGGCTGATATTGCATAGATCATTCTGAATCTTAGCCCAGGATCCTTCATCACCTGGCCCATTCTTGCTGCCCAGCAGTCTGTCCTTTGCTAATCTCTGGCTTGTTTCTTTTAGACGCTGAAGAATGCTTGGTTGCAACGCTATGCTGTGAACAGTGCTGACCCAGGAGTCTTTGTTCTTTTGGCCTGTGGCACCATGTCTAGCACCTGTGGGCAGCTGGCCAGTTATCCTCTGGCTCTTGTGAGGACACGCATGCAAGCTCAAGGTAAAAGCAGTTTTGGAAATGCTGGGGATACTGTAGCATGGGGGTTATGCAGTATGAATTCATGCTGAGCTGTGTGAATAACAGGTGCTCTAGTGGAGCCTGCAGCCATGCAGCATTCTTACCTGTGAGATTCTAGGCTGCCTGTTTGCCAGGGATGAAGGGGAGCATAGGCTTTGTGCTATCTGTTGCCATATGACAAAGTTTGTTTCACTAACTTTTCAGCCTTTTGTCTTTGGTCAGTCTATGAGCTCTCTGAGAGATGGCAGGGCTGTATTTTGCTGCCTAATCGGAGGTTATGCACTGTCAGTACTATCAGCAGAACACAGGAATCTCCAGCTTGTATGAATGCAAATGCTGTATGCTATGCAGGGATCCTGGTTTTCTCTGCTTTTAAAAAAAAACAAACCACTTTTCGGTAAAAGAAAAACTAATCCAAAATCCACTTTTTTCCATAGTTTAGTGGTGTTTTAGTTTAATCACAGAAAAATGTGATTTTTGAGTTACTTTTTTAAAACCAGAAAGTGGGGATTTTTTGTTTATTTATTTTTTTAAATCGGAGAAAACCAGGGTCCCTGGCTCTAAGTAAACTGAGCAGTGGGGGTGCGCAAAGCGGGCCCTATTTGATTTGGCCCAAACTGGGGACAGTGATTCGATTTAGTTCATTTGGATCACTGTCCCTGATTCGATTTGGCCAAATCCGAATCTGAAGATTTGATGCTGATTCAGAGGATCAGCAATTTGGACACAGACACAGCTTTAAACGTTTTTTCTACATACCTCGAGGTACTGGTGCAGCTCATAAATGCTGTGATGCTAAGGTGCATGGAGCATCCCACAGGAGTGCAGGGGGGGACCTCCATGTGCTTGGTGGTGAAGTCAGAAGTGGACTGAAAGTACTTCTGGTGTACTTTCGGATCTGCCAGGGAGCACGCTGAGGCCCCCTCTGCACCTCCCCGGCTTGTCAGTCGGCTGCAGGGGGACCTCGGGTGCCCCCCTCAGAGCCAGGAGGCATCAGTTGCTGAGCTGGGGAAACATGGTGGGGGCCCCAGTGTGCTCTCCAGTGGACCCAGAAGTGGACTGGAAGTACTTCTGGTTCAATTTTGTATCTGTTATCAAGCGCGCCTGGGGCCCCCTGTGCTCCTGTGGGACGCTGTATGCACCCCAGCATCACAGTGATAATGAGACCCTGCTACCTAGAGATGTGTAGAAAAGACGTTTAAAGCTGCATCTATATCCAAATCTCTGAATCTCTCCAAATCAATTTGGAGGGTTCCACTTTGATTCGGAGAGATAAAGGGTCTCCTGATTCAATTCGGATTCAGAGATTTGGCCGCTGAATCGAGCCGAATCCCCAGCGAATCGAATTGGGGACTGAAGCTTCGCACAGCCCTACTGAACACCTGCCTTTTGATAGAGGTTTTAAGAAAGTGCCCATCACAACTTGCAGTCTCATACTTTGTGTGGCTTCTTCTGTTGCAGCTTCAGTTGAGGGAGCGCCACAGGTGACAATGAGGGGACTGTTCTCACACATTCTGAAGACAGAGGGTGCTTTTGGCCTGTACCGTGGTCTGGCTCCAAACTTCATGAAGGTGATTCCAGCTGTAAGCATCAGCTATGTGGTTTATGAAAACCTGAAGATGACCTTGGGGGTGCAGTCTCGGTGACAAGGACTTTAAAATTGGAAATCTTGGGATATGATCCCAAGGTGTATAGCCATCTCATTCTGCGAATGTGTCAACACTAAGCTGACTAAGCAAAGCTGTGAAATCCCAGATCATGCGTGTCAGTGGTGGCAAGAATCTGGTGTTCTTTGTCATCTTGCTACTTAGGGCACTGCATAAACCCATCAGGTGGTCCTTCAGATGTCCAAGGGACCAATTGGGAAACTGGGGGGATCAACTCCCAGGTGTGTCTCAAACTGCATTGAAACCGGTTCCTAGGAGGATGGTGGTGCAGGGATTTGGGAACAGGTCTGCTTTCAGCATCTTACACATAGAAACAGAGCTGCTAGCCTGGAGAATGTAGCAACTTCCGAGTCTCTGAAAGGGCTTCTGTTTCTGTTCAGTTGTTAACCTCCTACCCATTGTTTAAATTTGTAAAGACTTTGTGTAGGAGTTGCTGCCTCACCGGGCTTATTTATTATGTTTACACATCTTCCTTGGGGTAGGAGGCATCCATGTTCTGCTTCCAAGACTTGATGACATGAAACATAACTTTAAACTATATTGGTTTAGGGGACTGGTGGGCAGTGGTGGCTTTGATCTGGCTGAAGGCTACTTATGCCAGCCTAGTGAAGAACTAGGTTTATTTATTTTTATAGGTCTTATTGAGTGTGTCTCATAAACCGCTAACAAAATGCACTTACTAACAGAAGCAGCAGACTAGAGCCTGCATGCCTGCATTGTTTGCATGCCAGATTGGCTTGTCTTGTACCCAGCAGGATTTTGAAAGGGGGGAAGTCAGAGAGCCCTAAATGGACTGGCACCTTGATGCATGGCTTTACTGAATAACTGACACTATTCTACTGCTCGTGTCCATGTGTACCGGTGTGCCCCCAGCTCAGTGGGAGGAGCCTCTATGCTGCCTGTTCAGCATTGCATGGAGCCCTGACACTTTTCAGCCTGTTGCTGAAGCTGGATGCAGTCTTCCCCCAAACCGTGGGCCAAAGCTGCTATCTGTCTCTCTCTTTAGATCTCTTTGTAGAATGGGATTTTACATTTGAGGGCTGGAGCCTCTTGGCTAGAAGGTTTGCCGTGGGCAGGGGTGTTAGGGAGAAGAATTAGCTGACGTTGAGAGGAAAGTAATCTTCATCACAGGGTTGAAGATGACTGCTTGCTTTTCTTCCAGAGGGTGCTTTTCATAGGGGGAAGGGAAAGAGATGGCTTTAAAATTTCTCTGACTGTATGTTATGCGCCACTTTAGGATTAGGCTCCTGGGGCCTGAAAGATCCTCAGGCAAATTTTCATTTGAGGCAAAATGGACCAGCATCACATTCCACTGTTTCACTGCTTAAAGCATATTTATTTTGTATTTATTTGAACAGAGTTATGTCAAACTATTTTTATAGACTTGTTTAAATATTGTTACCATGTGCTTGTATTTCTCCTGTTTTTTAAGAAAAGGTTCTTTATTTATGTTCTTTTGGCATCATGCAGTGGAGCAACAAGGGAAGAGACTGAGCTGTCAATAGTGCTCTCTCCCTTCAAGGCTTTAGCTGCCTTTCTTACATCTGTGGCTGTGGATGGCAGACCTCAGTCAGTCCAGAGAAATTCCTGTAGCAAGAAGCCATAGGATGGAATGGGACTGAGCTACAAAACAGTCGATTGGGATGGGGATTGGGAGGAGTATACTTTTGAGGCTCACCTTATTTTGGAATCGTCTCACTTGTATGTGTCTGGAAGGACTTTACATGAATGGTTTGAGTTTAGGAATGGAAGGTCTGTGTATGTTGAGTGTTACATTGGCTAAAGGAGAGAGGGGTGGTGAGAATTGTATCGGGAGGGAAAAAATCTCAGGGATTTAAAAAGAGAAGCTGCCAGTTCCCCAAAACATGGAAGGAACTTTACACTTGGACCCACACTGTTATAGCTCTGTGAAACTGGGCTGGTTGATGCACTGCAGAGTCCCAGTGCTCCTTGCATACAAGCATGCACTGGGGAAGTTTGTGTGTGAAAAGATGGGAAGGGCTTTCTTAGCACTCCCAGCAGTTGCTCTCTACTTGATGGGCTTTGGCAATGTGGAGGGCCTTGTGTTGTTAGGTACTCTGCCTAAATTATCCAGTGCTGTCAGTAATAAACACTTGAAAAATCTAATTTTGTACCTGGATTAGCGATATGATTTCTTTCATTTTACATCCCCTTTGAGACCAGCTGTAAAAATCAGCAGTGACCCCTTCTACCAGTGTGACTTAATGGGAATATTCAGAATGCAAAAATCAATGCAAAATGACAACTGTCTTTGTAGCTGTAACCAGAAATTGTTCAAATGGAAATCTACTAATGAGATTCTCTGTGTAGGACACAGTCTGCTAATAAAGGTCTTTCAAAGAGATACCACTGAGTGTGTTTTGGTTCTGTGTGAGGACATGAGGCCACTGGTCTTAAAACCCTTTTCACTGAGGATAATTGGGAGCTCTGCCTGTAAAACTCTCAAAGAGCAGAATTCCATTTGAATTTGAACTCAAGGAAAAGCTTGACTCTATCGAAGATTAAATGGTAAACTTTGGCGATGGAAGTCCTGTTGCCAGCCCCTCTTCCAAGAAGCATTGGAGAATTCTGGTCCTCATCTGTTTTGCTCAATAGCTGGATTCTTTTGTTGAGAATTTTAACTTTTAGAAGATCTGAAATTCCTTTCATTAAAGCTAATTGCACGCTCCTAATTTCAACATTTTGGGTTTTTAGGGGTTTTCACTGATAGCTGCCTCTGTACAGGCTTTTTGAAACTGAAATATTCTAATGCAGCTACCCTGGAAAGAACAGAAGCAAGTATACAAGCAAGCACTTCTTGCACCAGCCAAACAATATGAATCGCGTGGGCCTCATTACATGAGTCCTCCAAGGTGTGCTGTTCACCTAGTGACTTGCAGTTACAATTCATGGTTTGAGTTCTAGCTGCCACAGATTGTCTCCTGCAAAGAAGCTGTCACCTGCAGTTAGCTGGGGCACTTGAGCTGGCATTTCCTGGATGGAATCCTCTAAGCCTGTTGGCAGGACATCATCTGTCAAGAGGCTTTAACATCTGGTTCCTCACCATAGCCTGACTTTCAGGGTATAGCACCAGGCTATGCTAGATGAGCTTTGTGGTCATGGTTTTAATTTGTGGGGATGATTCTGTACATCTCTCAGACCACAAGGGACATGCAAATGCTTAAAAACCTTTTCCATTTTCACTACAGGACATTTGTAGTGGCACCTACTCTTCTTTCCCCTTATTGAAGTTACAGTGCCCCGTTACCTACCTCCTAGAATGTGTGAGTAATTTGTTATCTACATCTGTTTCCTAACATCCCTTCATGCTCTGCTTTATTTTGAAAAATGGGGAGAGGGCAGCCTTAGAGCAGTGGTTATCAAACTTTTTAGACTTGAAGCATCCCTTGGAAAATGTCAGTTCCTAGTTTTCACTTGATTTTTTTGACTACAGAAAAATAATAGAACAGTTCTGTTGTGAAGAACTCGGATCCCAGCCAGGCAGAATGCTTTTAACACTATGGATTCCTATTTGAAATCCCTGGGTTTATCTTGTGAATTATGTTTGCGCACGTAACAGTACTAACTAACATTGCTTGGTACCCTGCAGCACCCCTGAAAAGTGCTCAGGGCAGCCCAGGGTCCTGCAACACCCTTGTTGAGAATCACTGGCCTAGTGGGTGACATCCCTGGACTAGGGCTAAAGATTTGGTCAATTCCTGACCTGTAGTAAAACTTCTGTCGGCATCTTGGTTTTACTATTTGTGAAAGAGGCCACTAGTATTTCCCTGTATCACAAGTCTGTGGAGAAGTGACGCAAGACACTTCCGTAGCGAAGTGATGAGTGTTCTGGGAAACTGCTCTTCTGGGAAATTGCTGTCTGACCTGCTGGGCTTCTCATGAAGATGCTTTTGTCCAGGCCATTCTGCTTTAAATGTTAGTCTCCAGTTGTGGGGGTTTTTTTGTTTTTAATAGAGTCTCCCTTGGAACTGAACTATTTCTGGTGGCCAAACTTGTGTGCAGAAGCATTTAGCTGCAATTTTGCCCACATCTCACTAATATTATTCAGGCTATTTCAAGGAATATAGAAATGACATCCTTTGCCTTTGGATTATCTATTACTTAAAATATTTATTGACCTACTATTTCATAAAATGGTAAGAAGTTCTCTCTGCTGGCTAGTCTTGATATATTATCTGATACTTAAGATACCTAAACACAGCATTTATATTCTTACCTAGTTCAGTGGTCTGGCTGGCTGCACTCCCCCACCTTATTTTCTAAATATTGCCTACTCCCACCATGTCCCTGTGTCTTATGGTCAACCTGCTCCTGGGCCTGACCATGCTGTCCCTCCACCAGGCAAGGACAAAGGCCCTGGGGCAACACAGTCAACCCTGGGGCTGTCCTCTTTTTCACTCATCAGTGCATGGCTCTGGGCATTTTCACTAGGTGGGATCCACAGTTTCCTTATATTTGTTCAAGGGGCAGTGGGTACTAGCTGGTGTTCTCTACTTGGTGTCTTCTCTTGGCACCCTAATTATTAACCTTTGACCTGCGGTCCCATTTCTGTTTTATCACCCTCTGTCCCATGGAGTTAGTTGTATATGCATTGGCTTCCCTCCCAGCCATCGAGGGGGTTTTGTGGGCCCAGGCCCATGGGCTGTATGCAGTTATTTAGACCTCTTTCTCCAAGTGGATGCTAAGGGGAAGAGCATTTAAGCAGGGGAAGTCCAGACTGATCTGTCCCCCAACGCCTCTCCACCTTCAGCTTCCTATACATGCTTCCTCATTAGTGAAAATAAATGAAAATAAAACTGCTTCCTCTTTCCCATTAGGAAAGGTGGCCTGTTAACTATGCATTTGTACAAGCTGTAGTTACATTTCTACAAACCCATTTCTTCTCTTTCTGGAAGAGCAGGTCCTGTGATCCATGGGATTCGTTCTGCCAGCAATACCCATTCAAACAATGAAGAAAAACTTTATTTACTGAAGAGGTGATAAAGCAGTTGTTTTGGCTTGCTAGGAGTTATCCTTGGCATGAAGCTGTGACTGCAGCTGGGTGCTCCTGGTCTTCAGAGCTGCTTGGCTTGGTTTCTTCCTTTGGACACGGTTCCTTTCAAGACAATGGTTAGCAGGAAATAAATGCAACTGGTGTGGGTATGGCTTTAGTAAGAAAACCATTTCTTTTTATTGAGCTTTTCTTCAATACTGGACTGGAAAGGCCCTCCTGGTTATTGCCAGCAACCACATTAGGTATCGCTTCTACAGACTGATCAAGCTGGTAAAAGAACTTTGGCTTCTAAATATGCCGATAGCAACACCTTGTGGGAGGAACTGGTACTGTATACATTGCATTTTCCCACTGCTAACATTTAGTGCATGGAGGGGACCCCATTCCCCAGCTTCTGCTGCTGATTGATCACAGAATGCTTCTGGAAGGAAGGGTAAGGCAAGCTGGGTTCAAAGCAGACCTTTGAGTGTAATGTAAAATAAGAACTTAACTTCTGTAACACCTGATAGCAGCACTGCATTGCGACTTGCACAGTCTGGATACTCTGAAGAAAATAGGGGAAACTTAATAGGATGAATTAAAAAGGTTGAAATTTAGTTTTTAGAAGCACAAGGAATTGGGTAAAAGGCTGTACTCTTAAAGAAGGCCTCAAAGCAATTTAAATATATTGAATTGAACTGTTATTACTAATCCTGAAATGACTGAAAATATCAGAGAAGGTCATTCTACTTCTCATGTCATTTTTAAGGGGATGCAATAATCTGTGCCTCATTCGCTGCAGAGGAAGCTTACTTGTCAAAAGATTCAGAGGAAGATGGACCTGAACCATTCCTACTGTCTCTGTTTTTCTAGGAGTTTGATTTTACCAGAATTTAAACCTAACAAATACAGGATTGTATCTTTAGCTTCACAGCAACCTGCCATTACCTCAATAGAAACAAGTAGCTGCTCCCACAGGTGATTCCAAATTGACTAGAGAAAGGACTTGCTGCTCAAAGTGGAAAGAGAGCAAATGCAAGTCTGAGGAGGTCTGTTCTCCCGACTCCTTGGGATAGTGGCAGCAGTCATTTCAGAGTTCTAATTCTAGCACTTCTCCTTTGGTGTCCCCACACTTTCATATTAAACAGGGGGAAATTCCCCAGGAGGAAATCCTCTGCTTCTCTTGGATGAAAATACTGAATTTTTCTCTGGGACCATGCTGTCTCTAAGATGTGAATTGCTTGATTTACCTGGGGATGGTTTTTTTCCCCTCCTTACTAATGCAGACATCTGTGAAGAGACCAAGCAGATCACACTTAGGAGAAGGAGACACATGACAACATATGGAAAGACTTACTTCTCCATCACCAGTTTTTCTGGAAAAGGATCCTACTGGTATTATCAGTTTTGGACACAAGTCCTTGAACCAGCTGCTGATATGCAAGATGGTGTGACTCTGCCCGAGTTCCTATCAAAAGTTTCATGGGCCCGGTTACTTCTTGGACAAGAGACTTTTAAGGGAAAATTCCACTTCTATAAGAACCACGGTTGGTCTTTTGGTAGGTAGCACTTTTTCTTTTGAACTAAATAAATACTTTGGAATGGGGTTGGAGAAGTGGCTGATGTGTGCTTCCTTTCAGCTGACACTTTCTATGACATCAAGGTGAAATGAGTTGATTATGGCTAAATTCAAGTACTTCCTACTTGAAATACCTCTTGTAGTTTCAGGTAAATATGTCATTCTTAACTTCCAATCCTAAACCATCCGGGTAGTTGTGAATTGTACAACTGGTGGCATGTTCCACCTCAGAGAAGGTTGCATTTGAATATTAAGAGATGTTTTCCTACAATGTGTGACTTATAAATTACTCTGATATGAATAATACTATAGAAATGCAAGATAGAGTTAATGGCCTGGGGGGGAATATGGTTAGATTTCTTTTTCTTTATTTGATTCCTATTCCAGGCCGTAAGAAAGGGTTTGATTGTGTGATTGCTTTTAGTGCGCTAGTTGTTGCACTTGTCACATGGAGATTTGTTTGCTGGGTACAATGTCTTTTAAAAACACAGAAGTCTTGTTTTCAAAAGTACCCCAAGCACTCTGGGACGTAAATGCCAAGTCACCCTCTAAAATGGGACTTTAGATTCCTAAGTCACTTTTGCTTTTGAAAATTTCCCTAAGACTATACCCTTTGGTGATGTACAGCTATTGACTCATTTTAAGTAAAATGCTTTGTAGCCTTTTATTTTCTCCCAGCTGCAGGGTGTCCTGATGTCTCAGGACACTGCAAACAGGGCAATGACTCTTACGAATCCCCAAAGAAAACATTACCTTCTTCCACGGTGCATAAACTATTTTCTCTTCACTGAGGCCCAGACATTCAGCATGGTCCCTGAGTTCATTCAAGTGAACTTTACTTGGGGGTTGATTCCGGACTGTTTAGAAAGAGAGAAACCATAAGCTTAAGTACTTGAGAATCACGGAGCAGGACCTGGATGTGTATCTCCTGATCATACATAGGTGTATAATTATGATGTCTCATTTCCTGTTCCTATTCTCATGTCTTGATTCCCTTTCTCTCTTGACACACTTAATTCTTTATCTCCATTCATGTCATTCCACCTATGCTGTATATGAGATATAAGCATATACCCCGTGGGAGACTAATATGCCTGTGAGGCGTTTGGGGTATTCCCTTCTGATGGCTGGTCTATGCAGTATGCTTTCACCTTCCAGCCCTGGAAGCTAATGGAGGTTCTGCTTTGCTTCGGTGGTAGAAAATCAGAGCTGTAGTGCTGAACATCCCAGGCTCAAACCACGGTGTGTCTCAGACCTACTTTATCTTAGTTATTCTATCCTCTTGGCTTCAGTAGGGCCAGCCCTGCCGAGAAGGGGATGTGGTGCCTCCAGGGAGCACAGGTGGTTTCATTGTGTTCCCAGGGAGGCAGGTGGAGGCTTACCAGATCTCCTTGCTCCCCAGCTTTTCTGAGGGGACAGGCCAACAAAGTTTTTGTCTGACTTCTAATAAGCAACCTGGGCCAGTAATAATTGGCCCTGCTGCATTGCAGTCAGCTGCTCACTCCAGGCAGCCTCAGCCCCCTGCATCTTCCCTGGCAGGAGGGGAGCCAGGCAGGGCTGGGCAATGGGATGCCAACTTCTTTGGTACTCACCCTTGCTTCTTCCCTTCTCCCTCAAGTCAGAACAGGCTTTTCCAACTCCTGCAATATTTGGGACTTGTTTCTTTGGAACGGGGCGATTATAAGGAGGCCCGTCATCTTTTGGTACTCTCAGGCCATTTCTGCAGGGCACCACATTGAGCTTATAGCTTTTGTATGTAGAAGTCAGGCTGTCCTAGGAAAGATGGCAGTCCAGTGGGAGGGAAGCCAAGCTGCTGCCTGAGGAGGCAGGGGAGAGACTGAGTGGTGCGCGAGCTGGGGGCAGGACAGAGGGAAAAGATGAAGGAGGTGAAGCTACTAGATTTCATAGACGTTAGAGCTGGAAGAGACCTCATGAGATCGAGTCCAGCCCCCTGCCTAATGGCCACGAAGTCAGCTGGAGTCAAAGGATCCTAGCAAGGTGAGCATCGAGGTGTTTCTTGAATGTATCCAGAGTAGGTGCTTGCACCATTTCTGGGGGGAGTCTATTCCAGATTCTGGAGACCCAGATGGTAAAGTTTTTCCTTGTGTCCAGTCTAAAATGGTCTTCCAGCAGTTTGTAACTGTTAGACCTTGTCATCAGGAACAGTCATTCCCCCAGATCCTGATGCACACTCCTGATGTACTTATAGGCTGCCACCAAGTCCCCCCCGAGCCTGTGCTTCTCCAGGCTGAAGAGTCCCATGCCTCTCAGCCTCCCCGTATATGGCCTGTTCTCTTGAGCTCTGATCATGCGCGTGGCTCTCCTCTGGACTCTCTCAATCTTTTCCACGTCCTTTCTAAAGTGTGGAGCCCAGAAGTGGGTGCAGTACCGCAGCTGCAGCCTCACCAAGGCCGAGTAATAATAGAAGCAAAGAAAGGACAGAAAATTGGGGCTGCATAGAGGGAGAATGTAGATGGAGCAAGGGATAGCATGCCTGCTTCTCAGTCCTAATGTAGGTGAGGGTATGTGGAGTCCCCTTTACTGAGCTTGTTGCATCTGGGTTGTGATGATGAGGGGGCCAACTTGGCAGTGTGCCTTTTGCCCTGGTTTGAGTTTTTCCTGAACACTGTCAGCAGAGGTGACCCCAAAGGGCAACAGCTGCAGTTATCTGGGCTCAAAATTAGGCTCAGGCATTGCTCTCGCTCTCCGCTCCATATCCTTCACTTGTGCTGCGGTGTTACCCCTATTATTAATATTCCACTGAGTGAGTATTATTAATAAAAAAGTTACCAGCTTTGAGGGGTACAAGCAGTAACTGTGCTTGCAAGTTCTCTATAGAACCACTGTGGGGAGAGAAGATGGAGATATTACAGGGTAGACTTCAGCCTGAAGTGAGGCTAGAGAGAATAAGGCATTCTAGAAAATTAAGCGATTACTTGAGATTTTTTTTTAAACTATGCCTTGTGGAGGAACACAGCACTCTCACTAGTGACAGGGTTTTATACCAGCCGGTATTGCCAACCCCAAACTATCTATAGACCAGGAGTCAAGCCCTCAAATTCCTGAGAAGGGGGTAGAAAAAGTTATAAAAGATCTAGGAAAACATCAGATGTGAGGTTATTGCGTGCCTTCTACCTTTTGAAAACTTAATTCTCAAAATTTCCTTTGCCATCGCGATAGTTAGCAATTGACTTTAATTAAAAAAAAAAAAAAAAAAAAAAAAGCTGACATTCTCACATATTCATGTGGCTGCTGGAAAAGTACCAGGCATTGCAAGAGTTACCAGCACTAAAGTTCTGCCCCATAATTTCATTTGGCAAGTAGTATGTGAGAAACTTCACACCATCGGAGTGCAACTTCAAGGAGTTTTGTTCTGGGGTTTGCTTACCGTATAGATACAATCCTGTGTAGTTCTTCTCCTTTTGCATTTCAAATTGAATTAGTAAGATGTCTTCAGAACTGCTGTTCATAAGCTTCCCCATGGTGTGTCGGTTCTGGACTTCAAGGGAACAGAATCAGAGGTTGGGGGCAGTTAGGATATTAATTCAGCTCAGATTTCTATATAGAAGGGCTCTGTAAAATCTGTAGGGATTGATGTGGAACAGTCTTACCACTTGCTAAATAACTATAACTCCTTCAGTAGGTCCCAGTACAACTCCTTTCCATTGATTTCAGTGTAAGCTGCAGTGGGTCCTTAGTTTATCAAGCTTTGTTTAGACAGAGGCCTGGGATTTTAAGGAACTAAAGGTACCTAGTTCTTGTCTTTAGGAAAATATCTGCAGCTGGCTTATGAGTCCCTGATGCACGCATCCACAAGTGGTTGTATGTTGATCCCTAACTGTATTCTCTTACGTGATCTGCTCTGAAATTCTGCCTTTTGGATTCCTATTTGAAATCTCTGGGTTTATCTTGTGAATCATGTTTATACACCTAACAATGCTAAAATCTGTGGCACCCTGCATCACCCTTGAAAGGCTCTCAAGGCACCCCAGGGTGCTGTGGCACCCTGCTTGAGAATCACTGGGCTAGATTCATAAAGATACTTAGGCTTCATAGACTTTACCGTGCTGAGCATTAACTTAGTAGATGTCTATGCAGTGTCTTGCGGCGACTCTGGCAATGAAGGTAATAAAAGCATTGTTCTCCTTTTCTTTGTTGTGGATCCCTCTTCACTTCTTCACTGCACGGCTCTGTCTTGTGCTTGGAAAGGACTTTTATTTTTTCTGGGGTTTTATGAAAAGGGAGGACTTTCTGCACCAGCCCATCTGGCCTGACATGACATGGGTTCATTCCTGGCCAGTGCCAGAAAATGATGCAACACTCACCAATGTAGTGACACACTTAGTGACACACTCCAATGATTAGAAATCAAATTCTGGAGTAAGACTTTTAAATATCTTGTCGGAACATGTTTTATCTAGTTTTAAAATCTGCCTTTGAAGGAGAAGAAAAACTATTTAAAATGACTGTCTGTTTTTCTGAGTGAGGGTGAGCAGGATGGTGGTTGGTTTCTCTCAAGCTGTGTTTCCATGGACAGATTTGTGATCTGTCATGATTGTTTTATGGACCAACAACCCCTTAAATGTCTGCAAGAAATTGTCCCACTGAGGAAGGGATCATTTCAACCCACCTGTTAGATTTTAGATGGGGTGGTTTCTGTACTCCTCCCTGAACAAACTGTGGAATGGGAAACAAATCTTATCAGAAGTAAAAATCTGTATAATACCACCCCTCCCATACGCACACTAGCCTTCCCCTTCCCTCCCAAATGTTCATTATGCCTCTGCGTGTTTTGGCACTGGATCCTTACCATTCTTGATTAGTATTGCATTATCAACAGTGACTTCAAAATAAGTTGAATTGTTTGTGAGACATTCATCCATCCTAAAGAAAAAGAGAGAGAAAATGTACATGTGGTATAACTGGGGTATGTGTATGTAAAGATGCTCTTGTCTGAAAAAACCCTTGGAGAACATAGATTTTAAGTTTAGAAGGGATCACCAGGTTATCTAATCACACCTTGATCATTAGTACAAGTTGTGGAATGGCATCTACTTGCACCCATGAGCTAAGTACAGTAAAAAAGCCTAAGGCTGAATCAATTCAGTCTTTGCAGGTTAGTTTAAAAAGCAGAGATTAAACTGAGAAACAACTAAACACACATTTACTTTTGATTCAGGCAATGCAGCCACATGTCTGCAGTGGCTCAGGCCAGAAGCCTGGGGGCGCTACAGCACTGCTCTTTGGCACAGCCAGCATGGGCTGTGTGTTCACTTCCTCTTTCTGCTGCCCCTGAGGTCTCTGGGATTTGCAGTCCAGACTCACAGTAGGACCCTTCCTGCTTCCACGTGCTTCTGGGATTTGTAGTCTACAGTTGCAGCCAGCAGTAAGTTTGAGTGGGGGAAGAGGTGTTTAACCCCCTCTCCCTGGCCCCAGAACCTATCTGAGGTTCACTGCCAAGGCCACAACAGAGGCTAGAAAAGTCGAGGCAAAGATGTGATGTTGATAGTGACTTCTGGCATGATGAGAGCACATTCAGCCACACATGAGCAAGCGTCGGGGCGGGAAGCCCTTTAGAACCTGTCCCTCCTCTGTCTACTGAGATTATGCCAATTAAACCTTATGTTGAGAAGTTTGTGGAGAAAGTGGGGTAACAAGATGTAAAAATGGCATTGTTTGGAAAGCTGAATCCTAGGGCTTAACGATCACCTGCTAAGGTGGGGTGGGACAGGGTAATGAGGAATGAATGATCTTACGCTGAGACGTGCTGGTTGATGAGTAACTCCTGCCCCTGCTCATTTGGGTCCACCTGGAGGTAACCATTATCAATCAGTGTCATCTCCAGCCAATGAAGGGGGAACTGTGAGGCCCCAGCTACGTAGAACCATTTCCCCAACAGCTGCAAAAATAAAAGGATGGGTAAGGAGAGACTCAAGGATTCATTTCTGGTCTTCCAAAGTGGGGAAAAATAAATGATTTTCCTCCAGTCCTCGGGTAAGCAGGTCTCTGCTCCTGCCAAGTTCTTTCACTGACAAATTGGTAAAAAAATATATACAGACTATTTTCTCTTTTTCTACAAGCTCTTCTGACAACTAATATTTTGTACTTGTATGTTGACTTAATATGCTGTTTAATAGGATTTTGGTGCAAAAGTAGTGAAAAGGTCAGGCAAGAAAGTACTTGAAGTTTAGTAATGTTAGTGTTTGGTAAGGTAGGTGAGAAAATATTTCACCTGTCTTATAGATGAAGACAATTGAGGCACAGAAGGTGTTACAGCTAACTTGCTGCATAACTAGGAGAACTTGGGTGTCCTGGGATCCTAATTCTGTATGTTAATATACTGTCTAGGATTGTAGGTTTGAGAAGTGCTTCTTATAATGTAAATTATATTTGCTGTACATAAGAGTCAAACATTTTAATGAACTTCTTGCACTCTGTAGTTCCTGTCTGGTCTCTGCATACATTAGTAGAGCAGGTATCTGGAAAAGCAAGACTCTCACAGGGTTTTTCTTACCTTGGAGCCTGTAGTGTTGTCTGGGATTTGTGGAACTTGGAAATCACAATGCAGGGGGTTAGCACGGAGGAGAGGCAACAAATTGAGCACAGCTACAATGCAGCCCAGTACCATGGCTTCTCTTGAAGATAGGTGAGCGAATGTAGGTTGAAACCCTCCAACTGAATCTTCTCAGCCCGGCTCCAGGATTTGTGTTTATAAATGTAAATTTTTGCACAGCAGAGATTGCTGATCAGCTATCTTGTTGTGTTAGAGCAAATCTGGGTACATGGGTCAGGAACAGTGTGTTTAGGGATGAAGCAATGCTGTCCCTTTCTGGGAAATCGCTCAGATAAGTGGTGGTGCTAGCACTAAATTCCATTCTTTTATTTGACCTGAACACTGTTTTTGAGCTAGTCCATGTCCTGCAGTACTTTAAAGTGGCTCTGTGTTTGTCTAAGGATGTGTACATTATGTTCCCAGACAAGTGGGCCTCATTGTATCCGTATCAGAGCCCTAATAGGTATTGAACTACAGTGCTGTGTTTGCCTTCGCAAAGAGGCGACTGGGATTTTCTCCAAAGCCCTGAAGGGCAGTGAACTCAACCCTGTTTTCATTTTCTACCCACTCCAATACTTCTTCCCAGGTTTTCTTTTTCCTGTAGCTTGCCCGTCCCTACAGTTCTTCCTTGCACCACTAGTGGAGTTCAGTGGGAGTTAGACATGCACGTGCACCACCGACCTTCAGGTTCCCACTCAACCAGTTCAAAGCTGCTTTACTTAAACCTGTTAGTGACTGATGCTCTCATATAGTGGTTCCCACCCCTTGTTAGATGCAAAGCACTCTTGGAAAATGCCAGCCCTCCGTTTTCACTCCATTTTTGATTACAGGGAAGTAGCTGAGCAATTCTTCTGTTGCAAAGAGCTTGGAAAGATCATAACAGGGCAGAATGTTTCCTTGCAGAAACTGAGTAGCAGGAGCTAGGGAGCTGAGGCTGCCTCTAGCCACGTTCCAGACAGGGCCCACAGCCAGCCTACCATACCACCAACGTGGCATGCTGCTGGGTATTGGGCCATGGACTGGGTCTGACCCACTGCCAGCTCTGGAGCCATGTGCCTTGGGTCTAGCCTGACATGTTGAATTTGACCCTGTGCACCAAGTTCAATCCAAACACCAGGTCTGGGGCCACATGCTGGGTCTGATCCTGTGCTGGCTCCTGAGCCATATACTGGGTCTGGTCTCATGTGCCAGCCCAATCTGGTGCACAGGGCCATGTCATACAGTTAAGGGGCTTCCCACTGTTAAGTCATGAAATGGGATTCAGGACTAGCGTATAAAAGACTGACACAACAGCTCATTCAATGAATGACAGAAAAGCTTTATTTAATACAAGTATTCACCGTTAATGAGCCTAAAACCATGCAAAGTCTAGTATATCAGTTGATTATAAGGGGTAAAGAGGCTCTTGCTCACAACGCAGACTTCCAAGACACCAGGACGTCAGGGGTCCCGTCCATATATCGTGCCCCTCCGACAGTCCTTCTGTCCACATTCTGTCCTTCAGCATATTCCATGGTTTCACAAGCCCATCACATGCATGCATCCTAATTTGGGCTTTCCTGGTCTTCTAGTTTGGTCTGTTCCCCAAAATCAGCTGCACTTAGGCACTGTGAGCTGGAGCCACCTTATCTTGTGTTGTGGAACAGTGTGGTACGTGCATACAATTTTCCAGCCTGTGTGTCTATCCCTATCAGACACAGCAAGCCCTGGAGAAACTTTCTTACAGACAGTAAGAAATCAATTATCTCTTGCTGTTGCCCTGGACCATTATTCTAATGTATATCTACTTTACCTATAAGCCAATTTCCCAAAGCAAGCCTCTAAATGCCATTTCCTAGGCATCAACTAAGACTGGTGTACAGATGCCAGCCCACTTGTAAGAGTTTTCTTAGCTGGACAATCTGGTTCCTTTGAAATGCTGATAAAAAGGAGTAGGATTTATTACTTTTTTGCGTAAGACATACTAGCATTGAGTGAGCCTAGCAGATTTCATTGATTGTGATGATCTCCAGTAGGCTGATGCCTTACTTGACCCTGACTATATTTGGCAAGAAAGGATTTGATATGAAAGTTTCTCAATTGTTGGTGTTGAATCAACCTGACTGTTAGTTTGAATTGAGTTTGTGTGTTACAGGAATGCAGTACTAATTCTCACCTTTTCAAAGAAAGAGGTTTTCAAAATACCAGGTGTCTCTTTCAGGCTGCTTAAATTGAAACTTAAATTTCGTCAGTTTCAATGCAGTTCATCAATTTCCAAGGAGGAGTCTGTGGCAAAATGCATTGCGTTTCCTGTTAAAATTCTGGCAGCCTTTCTTGTTGAAAGCTTAAGCATTGCCCTCTTCTATTACAAGGGTGTGAACTCTGCAAGGAGAACTAGCCTCTATCTCATGTGCTGTTGTGATCCCTTTGCTCTGCCTGTGAAAATTCACTAGAACTTGGTCAAGTTATGTTTGAAAATTCACAGTTCACATACACTTGGTAGAAACTTGGAGTGAGACAGGTAGTCAGTGGTGCGGAAACTGAGTGCGGATGAGGAAGCGACATGGATGGTGGGACTAACAGATAAGGATGATAGGACTGGGCACCAATGTGGTTGGGAGAAAGAGCATGGTGTGGGGACAGGAGACAGACCTGACAAAGAGCCAGGGTGAGGTGGGAAAACGAACTTCTCGAAGCTAGGGATGGAATCCTGTTCTGCAGGTTGGTGTTCAAGTTCTTGAAACATGAAACAACCACCTCTCTCCCAGCAGTTCTGGATCTAGTTCACTGTGTGTTTACAAACATCTGTAACAAAGAGGCAAGGGTCCCACAGACATCAGTGTCCATCACTACTTGGCTGTGATCACACCACAAAGCAAGGTGGGGAAAAGTACGTGATCATGTAATTAAAAACTATTGTGCGCTCTCTCTCTCTGTCTCCCTCCCTCCCAGTACACACGCACGACATGATCACATAACTATTGCAATATATACTGTACTATTTTATATATATGAGAGAGAGAGAGATACATATAATATATGACATGATCACATGCTATATATAGAGTACTATATATACTACATATATAATACTAGGTGGGGCTGGGGTAAGGCTGCATAAACATACTTACTGTGTTGTGATTGCAAGTTGACCTTTTTTTTTACCTCCAAAAGAACCGTAACAATTCCACTGAGCTTATACATAAGGTCAACCTATACTTAGCCCCCCCCAACAAGCTCTACTTTTGTAGGTGCGGTATTTTAGTACCTTCAGCAAAAATGGTTATTTGATTGTCTTGTGAAATTTTGTGTCAGCAGTAGCAGTTCAAGGAGTATACCTAGAGTTTATTTGAGGGAAAAGTTGTCTTTCCTAAATGGAACCTGAAAATTTGGGGTTGATGTATAATTGGAACACACTAATAATTCTGGCACTACGACTTTCAAACTTTAAGAATCCCCTCTTCCACATC
The DNA here is from genome assembly GCF_001723915.1 of Gavialis gangeticus. Taxonomy (NCBI): domain Eukaryota; kingdom Metazoa; phylum Chordata; order Crocodylia; family Gavialidae; genus Gavialis; species Gavialis gangeticus. The sequence continues at coordinate 13,889,618 of NW_017729011.1, read as the reverse complement.
CAAAATGGGATAGAGCTGTAGGAACTGACATACAGACTTTTAAGTGTGAGCCATGGGAATTCTGCAAAGATCTGTGCCAAAAGGGAGGAGAGGATCCCCTGTTGAAGAGGACCTGTCCCTGATTTTCAGTGAATAGTGGCCAAATTCCTCCCTCTATGCCCCAAGCAAATGGAATAGGTTATTGAAGTGGAGAGTGAAATGCATGAGGGAAACAAATGCATTCTCCCACCGCATGTCTCCAGCCCTTCTTTTCCTGACCAAACCCCAGCCATGTGCAATTCCTTGTCCTCTGGGACCAGGGTTCTCACTGTTCTTGCTATTGTTGATAATGACTGTGTTTGACCAGTTAAGTGCATGACAGGTGCCCTCAGTTTTGTGTTTCCACCACCAATGTGTGAGTCTAGGTGTATTTACTACATTTATAAACTTTGGGTATGTTTGGATGCTTATCTTGCTGGGATCCTTTGACCCCAGCTGACTTCCTGCCCCTGGGCAGGAGGCTGGACTTGATGATCTTCAAGGTCCCTTCCAGCTCTAATGTCTATGAAATCTATGATTTACTAAAGTTAATTAGCCCAGTGACTTTGGGATAACTCATCAGTGATTTTTGCTGTTTAGCTATGTTACAGGTCAGCTGAAGATATTCAGGCTTCTGGGCACCGTGGGAGTGGTTTAGGGGAGCAGCTATCTGCGCCACAGCTTTTACTTTAAAACAAGAAAGAGCAAGAACTTGATATGCATTTCTCAGACACACAGGAACCAGCTACTTTCAGTCAGTTTTATTTTTACTTTAGATTAAGAGAGGAGAGAACCAAGGTGGCTTCACTGGGAAGAGATGAGTACATGTGCTTCTTATTTAAAAGTCAGGGGCGTAGGCTGTAGCCGCGTTGGTCTAAGGACATAGGCAGACAGGGTTCTTTGGGTGAATCTGGTATCTTTTATTAAACCAACTTAAACAGGTGAAATTTTTTTTCTTAGCAAGCTTTCAGGTTTAAAAGCCCTTCATCAGGCTGAGGAAACACCTGCAGTTGGTGAACGTTTTTCCTGGATGGAATTTCTACGATTAAAAATAGTAAATTTTTACTTAACTCGACATCTTTCCTCCACTGCCACTGTTATGCACTGTTACAGTATATAGGACAATCGCTAATTCATGGTCATGTACTTCAAAGCTATGTGCTGCTACCACCTAGCATCCAACAGGTAGCATCAAAATGTCTTTTGAGCTGCCTTTCAAAAGCTGGATGGTGGAATTTGTATCATGACCCTGAAGAAAACAGATGCGTGTGTAGGGTATAGTTAGAGTATTTTCTCCAGCTCCCTAGAGCTGGGCTTTTTTGCTCATAGTTTGCAAATGGTCGCACTGTGTTTAGGTGAAACAGGCTCAGCCTATGTGGGCCTTGGAACCAATGTGTAAATACGTCTGGACAGACCCTATGTGGCTGCATTGACTCTATTCGCTGTAGCAGACATGGCCTACTAGAAACAAGTGCTAACTAGCAGCATGATGCTCCAGGTGTAGCAGTTCTGAGACTCTGTGGAATAGAGGGATTCTTTTCTCCAGGCAACTATTCTCAGCACGGGAACGTAGATCAGCTATAAACCTTTGTAATGACTACATTCAAAGAACCTCCCCAAAGGGAAGGGGAATTATTTTCTGTTAAGATGGAAATCTAATGTTTGGGTTCAGGTGAGTCGTCAGCCCCTTCTGTTTGACTAAAAAAAATGCATTATGAAAATGAGGAAGCGAAGGGACTAGAAAAAGGTTAACAGGTGCATCTTTCTACCCCTCTACCCAAACTCAGTCCATCCTGGGGGATGACCGTGCTCCTTTTGTTTTCTTTCCTAGCTTTCTTGAATTCTTACCGTGCACGGTCAGAGTAGAATTACCCCTGTTGATTTGTGACGTAGCTGGTATTAGTCAAAATACAGCTCTGGTTCCTACATGGGGAAGGAGTGAGCAGAGGAGTGAGCACAGCTGTTCTGGTACAGCGGCTCAGAGGAAATGTGAACTAACTTGCTGCATCAAGGGTCCTTCTGAATGCGTATTATACTAACATCCCAGCCTGCTACAAGTCAAGTGGGTTCACGGGATGTCTGGCCCTGCACTTCTATTCTAGGGCAGTGCTAGCGCCTGCTGTCTTTCTGGGGGAATTTGAAGCATTGACATCTACAGAGAGTACAGGTCCTTCTCCAGACACACAACACCTTCAGTTCAGACTAACGATGCTCTATACATTTCTCTTAGGTTGGGGTCTATCCTGAATGAAAAGGAGTAGTAGAAAAAGATGGAGGCATCAACTGCATCTCTTGGTGGTGGGCTAGATAAGTGTGGAACATCCTCTCAGCCTGAATGTGGCAGTGGAGCATCAGGCAAGCGAGGGCTATTTTGCAAGAGAGATCTGCCATTCAGTTGCTTTAATGACAATCTCTTGCAACCTGTGTTTGTTTGTTTTTTTTTTTTTTTAAAGGAAAAATGTTAGCATAAATGGGCCAGAATTGAATGCCCTTACATTTTTGTTTAGTCTTTGAAGTAGAGCTCATCTTCATGTGTCCCACAGTAGAAAAAAAAAGGAGTTCTTTATTTTCTTTATACATTTCATGTACTGTGTATATGAGGAGGCACTTGCAACCTGGAACCATCTCCCCGCAAGCTGTGAAAATGAGGAAGGCAGAAAAAGCCACAAGCTTAGGAGATTGATTCATACAAGTCTTCATCTCTGTGATGTGTGCATGTTGTTTATTTGCATTGTGTAGATGTGTAAAGATGCTAGTGGACTTTTCCTTCAGGTCCATACTGGGTGTAAAGCAGTTTCAAGTTGGATAAGAGTCCTTCTTTCAACCATGCTTTTTCAACACTGGATGCTATTAGTCTTGGCTAGCACCTGGAAGGAAAGCTTCCCTTGAAAGTGGATCAGTACATTGTTTTGGCATTTCAATCTGCTGCTTATTTTATCAAACCACAGTCCATAATTTTTTATGCTGAGCATGATGAAACAGCTGCCATCTCCCTCACTCTCCTGTTCTGTAACGTCCAGGAGAAAATCAAGGAGTAACTTAGTGTTTCCGAATACAGACGGTGCCAGGCTGACTGGGGAGGACAGCTGCTGAGGAAAGGGGGGGAAATCTCTGGGTGAGGAAGGGTGGAGAGCCGTTATCCCCCCCACCACAAGTGGGTTGCCTTGTTTGTAGGGAAAACAGATAGTGGCTCCCGTGAAAGACCCCACCTTGCCCTTCTGCTCCTTAACATGTATACCCAAAGAAGCAGCTCAGCTGCACGGGGGTGCACGCTTCTCTAGCTGTATGCTCCTCTCCCCTGCTTGCACAGTACTTGGCTCTTGTTTGGATGACAGTGATGGATGCTACTTCCATTAGCATGTGCTCCTCCATGCAACAGCGGCCTGAGGAAGGTAGTTAGCTGTGTTATTCTGAAGTCAGTCAGAAGGCAGGGTAGATATGCACCTTTATAGACTAACTCAATTATATGTAGAGAGAGCGCACAAGCTTTCATGAGCTCAAGTTCACTTCATCAGGTGGTGTGAAAGGGCAACGTGGGACCAGTGGTGGATGAAGATTTACTGGGGCCCTGGGCGAACAGAAAATTGGAGGCTCCCCACCAGGTGAGGGCAGGTTCCCTCTGTGCCTGCCAGGGGGCTGCAGCTGGGTCCACCGGGCCGCCTCCGCATGTCTGGGGCAAGCCAGGCAGCACGAGCACCACTGAGGTGAAGGCAGCCCCAGCCCCAGCCTGGCCCTTCCGCTCGATGGGTGTCGTGCAGCCAGAGCTGCAGTCCTTCAGCACTGTGGGATGGGCCGGGGCTGGGGTTGGTGCCAGGACTGGTGCCAACTTGGTGGGGGAGCTCCAACCCTGGCTGCCCTCCTGCCCGTCTGCTGGCCTGGGCAGGGCAAGATGGCGCCATCCCGTCCTGTCCCAGTGGTGCTGGTGGCCTCCCGCAGATGGCAGGGAGCAGCAGTGGGGCCGCCCATGGGCCCTCCTGGCAGCAGACGGCTCCGGGAAGCTGCCATCACCTGCAGGAAGCCCCACGCCTGCCCTTAGCCCCTGGCCCTGGTTCTGGCCCAGCCAGAGGGGAGGAGGCGCATGCAGCCAGGATGCCTGCCTGGGCTGTGCTGTCCCTGGAGCCCCGGGGCCCAGGCCCCACAGGCCCATGCATTAATCCACCCCTGCACAGAGGTTAAAGTGCATTAATCCACCACAGAACAGAGGTTAAAGTGGTCCCCTGCCTCCTACTTACCAGCTCCGAGTCTGGGTCCCGCTGCCTGCTGCAGATGCCGGGGACTGCCCAAATCACTGAAGCTCTCTGAATCTTTTCCGAAGATTCGGAGAGCTTTGAATCAATTTAGACCTTTTAATTGGTCCCCTGATTCAATTTGGATTTGGAGATTTGGCCACCAAATTGGGCCGAATCTCCTCTGAATTGAATCGCCACCCGAAGCTTTGCAAAGCCCTACTGGACACTCCGTTGCTGACCTCAGGATTGTTTGTAGAAAAACTTTTAAAACCTGTTTGAACAGGAAATTGTGGAATAAGAAATACACAAACTGGACTCTGTCAAGTAAGCTTAAACAAGAGCTACAGTTTCTTAGCTTGTTACTTGAGTTAGCTTTTGCGACCCCTTTCTTCCCATGGGTTCTTTGCTTGTATGCCTTTCCCAGCACTTCTCTCCCTTCCCTCCCCACTTTCCTACCTATTTCATTCTGACCACTTCCTCCAGTTTACGTTCTGCTCTATGCTGTCCTCACAGCACCTGATGAAGTGAACTTGGCTCCAGGAAAGCTTGTATTCTCTAAGATATGTATCTTAGTTAGTTAATCCATAAAAGTGCATATGTACCCTGTCTTCTGAGGGAGGGGGATTAGAGTTAGGGTGGGTAGCAGGTGGGGAAACAAGCTGGTTAAAAAGAGAAAGAAGGTGAGGGCAAGGAAGGGCCCAAAGGATGAGTGGCAGAAAAGGAAGATGCCAGAGGAAATGGGAAGGAGAACGGAGACCCAGTGTTGTGCCACGGTGCAAGAAAAGTCGTCTGCCAATCACCACTATGGCTTCAGGAGAGTTTCCAAGTCCTGTGTTCTAGCTGCACCTGCGTGGCAAGCACTGGACCGCCAGGACCAGCTGCCCTGCATGCATCCTTCATCTGCTGCACCCCTCCTGTTCATGCGCCCAAGGGAGGCCACAGAGCAGGGAGTGATGGAGTTGTACTCTCTTTTTGGTTTCCTACTACCTAGCAGCCCTCTATGGAAATGTCGAGCTTCCGTACAAACCGACTTGTTGTGGGCCTTGTGGCGTGCCCTTCAACTCTGACCCCCCCCCCCCCCCCCC
>NW_017729011.1:13880121-13884267 GCF_001723915.1 Gavialis gangeticus | reverse complement strand
TAACTCTCCTTCAAACAGCCTGAGTGGAAATGCCCAGCACAAGGAGCAGCAAAAGCAAGAGGGTGCTGTGAGAAATGATAGTTGTGTTGGCTGCTCTTTAGGAAGTGGCACAAAAGCTGGAGACCCCGTCATGTGGAGCATTAGCAGCAAGCAGTGTTTTGCAGGGAGCAAGCCTGATTTGGCTAAAGATGTGGTCCTGCCTTCCGTGTATGGACAGTCACAGCAGTGTCACTCAGTTCAGACACCCACATATTGGGTTGTATTAATTTGCATGGCATTACATATCATGATCTTTTTTCCAATTCAGTCATTTACACTTATGGGGCTACTCCCATTCGTGCCCACAAAACGATGGTATCCAAGTGTCCCCATTTACGAGACTCTTTATTGAATCATAGAAAAGTAGGTCTGGAAAGAACTGCAGAAGTTCATCTAGTTCAACACGCAGCTCAGTACACCATCATTCTTGACTAAATGATCCTATTTAAGTATTTATCTAATAACAAGCCTTTGTTGTCTGTCTTACCCAGGGTTCGAATTACAGGGGAGCTTGTGGGGCTGAGCTTCCCCCACCTAAGAGATGAGAGCCCTCCTATAAGATTTGAAAATCCTAACCTGTGGAGGTGTCTGGTTTTATTATGGCATCATGATTGGCAGCCCAGTGTTTTTTGCAGACCCTCCTCCCCACCCCCCGCCCCACAAGAATCAAAGTATTATTCGAACCCTGGTCTTACCTTGAAGTTGTAGTCTTGTCCATAGCTTTAGGACCTAGGTGCTCTAACTCCAATGATTTAGCAATGAGGAGATGGGCTAAAGCAAGAACCAGGGCGATGCAGGCGAGTGCCATGGTTTCTGTTCAAAGGGAGCTGTGAAGAAAAAGAATAAATCCCTGGACAAAAGTTTCTTGCATTGGATCAGGTTTCTGGATTTATATACAAATGTAGTTTCAGGTATTCTGGCCATGAGTATATGGCTTGACCTCTATCTTGTTTGCTTAAGGATGAAGCAAGGGGAGGTGACCTTCCTAGATAAATCGCTAAGTTCATGGTTCCATAAGTCCTAGTGTATTGACTTGTGTTTTGTGTATTGGTGAGAACGCAGGTATTTTTCCATTGCTTGGAACTTAGAAGCCATTTATATGCATCGCCCAGAAACCAGAAGACAAATAATTTTGTCTAAAATTATTTGTTTTTCTGTTCACATTGACCTTGATTATGTTTCCATTATAGTGTTGACTGTATTTCACATGCAAGTGGATAGCACTCCGAGTACAGGCTGTGATTGCTCTGCTCCATGTGGAGGCTGTCGTTGTCCTAAAAAGGATGAAATGTGGATTTTCCCCCAAAGTTCTGTGAGGCTTCCCTGGGACGTTTGTTGGAATGAGCCCTACCGTGAAGCCAATCATTAGTTTTAAAGCCAATGTTTGTAAATGTCCTGAACACATGGATTGGTTTCCTTTCCATTTCTGTCCCCTGGGTGAGGATGAGAGATGCTGAGAGAGCACAGAGTGAAGGGAAAGCATCTTGGAGTCAGCAGGTCCCTTCCCAGCTCCTCTCTTGGCTATTATTTCAGAGGTTGAAGTGCTGGGGCTTGCTCTGGGTCCTGTTGAGACCAAAAGAAAGGAGTGTTTTCTTTGCCTTCCTCAGGCCCCCCAGGGAGTTTCAGTGCTGCTGCTGTGCCAAGTGCCTGTGTGGGGGAGCAGAGGTAAATGCAGGAAAACCAGCTAGGTGGTAGCGAACAGCAAGAATAGCAACTTGCTTGCTTCATACTGGGGCTGTAATTCTGATCTGTGCCAAGCCTCTTCCATCTCCTTTTTGCTACGCAAGTGTAACCCATACTGGCATGCTAAGACTGGGTGATGCACCAGATTTTGGGTCCTCAGGGTGCCACTAGCCCTGGGAGCCCCTCAGGCAGACTAGTACATGAGGTGTCCTGTGGAGAGGTGAGTGCCTCACCCTCACTGCCCAGGAATTCGCTCTGAACCCAATGGACATGCTATTCTTTATTATACACAACCAGTTTATGTACAGAAAAAATAAACAAAAATATAATCACAATAGTTAATAACAAAACTAACAATTTAGATAAAGTTTACAACTACAAAATTAGGTGGATAATTCCAGCACAGTGCGTGGTCCCACTTGTGTTAAATGACCTGAATAATTAAATTCACCTCATAAGTCCCACCCCCCCATAACCCAATTGATTTCCTTCTTGTGACAATCCACTTCCCATTACACTAAATAGCAACATGGCTCTAACTATGATCCACCACTAGATGGCGAAGGCGAGGCTTCTGCTGCTTTGGGGAAAGTGAGCTCCTTTAATCATTCCTGGTAACACAGTGAAACAGGCTCTGAACAACTGCTGTAGACAATGGGCTCCGTTTCCTATACTGGCAGATTGTTTTCTTGAGCAGTTTCCTTCTGAAAATACACTTACTGCAAACACTAGTGATCAGGTGTCCCCTCACACACCCATGCTGGTTTGTTTTCTCTCAGCCCACTCCTTCTCTGGGCTGTCTCCCCCTCCCACCACATCTACCCTCAGACAGGGGTTTCCCTCTGCTGATCTCTGACTTTGTGGCTCGAGCCTTCCTAGCTTGGATTTCACCCCAGCATCTTAGTCAGACACAACTCACAGCCTGGTCATTAACACTTTAAGGGCTCTGCTGCTTCTCCCAGCACTAGCAAGCCTACCAGCATTGCTTACCAACCCCTCCTCATTTTTTCCCTGACATCTGTGTCCTTGGTTGCACACCTCCAAATTTGGTGGGGAATCAGCTTCTTGTGAGATAACACAGGCTTTTCCCTGTCCTGACGTGTGCTCCCTGGGCATGTTTCAGTTCGGGTCTCCCCTGGCTTGGGCCAAGTCTGCGCCCCTCTCTCCAGGGCTGGAGTATACTTCTCCTTTCCCTCCTCTGAGCCTCTCTTCTTTTTTTTTCCTTCTTTTCCCTCCCTCAGCTTTTATAGCTCAGTAGCAGCCAGTCAGAATCCCTGGTTTGCAGTGTGGGTTCTGGTCACAACTTAAACACTCCAGTAAAAAGAATGCATTGTGCACTGCATACCCTCCTATCTGGTAAAAGCTTATGCATCCTCTGCAAAGTTATTGCCACCCTATTCTTGCGGAGCTCTTAAGCAGAGCTCACCCACTTGGCTTGCAGCCAGATGAGCTTTGCAGATGCTACACAAGAAAATTAGAGGTCTCCTATTGACCAGCACAGAGGTGCTGCGGGCTTTGAAGGGCATGGCCATGAAGTAGTGATTTGTCCTGAAGCACAATGCTGCCACTGGGGTAAAGGTCTGATTCTAGTTTTCAGCCCTGTTAAATGGAGATGGACATGCTCTGGTTTCTGGGGATTGCAATGCCTGGCTTTAGAAAACAGTAGGAGCCTGGCATAGGTTTGTGAGACGCATTGGACCAAGTTACTTTGAGTTAACTTGACCTTTATTTTAGAGTAAGGCAAGAAGAACAAAAGCATAATTCTTGAGGAAGGAGCAGAGCACGTGTGCTTCTCGTGTAAGAGTCTGCGCGAAGTGTGAGAACAAAACAGCTGCTGATGTGGCTGGCAGTGCAGAACCAGCTTTGAAGTTTAAAGATCCAGTGCAAAGCAAACATCAGTGTTGGGAAACAGTGCCCAAGGGACCATGTGAAGAGATTTGAGAGGACGGGTGAGCTTTCGTGGAGAAACTTGTGGCAGAAAAAGTTTTGGTGCTGATATCCATGGTGGGAGGGCAGCGTAGCTGTGAAATGTGGATTACCCTGCTGTTGGCTCCACTGTTGGCTCCCCTTTGCTGGGGTGCTTCTTGTCACCGTCATTGTCTTCCAAGGGACATATGGCCTGTGCAGACAGGGAAGGGTGAAATGTCAGTCTTGTGTAAAACGCTGTTTTGGGATTGCAGGGTTTATGTCCTGTAAAGCTTGCACCTATTATTGTGTGGCTTAAAATCCTTCATTTTCATTCTCTCACACTGAAAGGGCTGGAGAAGTTGTCTCCAGCAGGCTGTGTGGGGAGAAGCTAGGGAGGCAGAAGAGTCTGTACCAGGAGAGGGGAGATTGCAAGAGGGAACTGCTGCAGTTTTGCCTGGAGGGGTTTGCAGTTTCCTACCATTAACCTGATATGGGCTGGCAGCACCTACGACAGAC
>NW_017729011.1:13878974-13879939 GCF_001723915.1 Gavialis gangeticus | reverse complement strand
CCTTCACAGCAACAAAGGATAAAACACAGACCTCTGGCTCCAAAAGCCTGAACTTAGAGCAAAGGGGGCTTTCCAGGAGGTGTATGGTATAGAGCAAGTGTGGTGTGTTCCTCTCTTATTTTGGTAAGTTTGTTACATTATACATTTAGGGAAACCACCCTTCCTGTTCCCCTAGTATTTGGTGAGCTGGTTTGCTCTCTGGAGCTGACCTTGTACTATGCCCTTGCTAGTGTACTGATAACCAGCTGTTATGTAGGGAGCCGTACAGAGAAGATCTCCCTGGGAGCATCTTCTTGTGTAATTAGCATGTGGGAATACACTCTGGCACAGTTCACGCTGGAGTTCATCACTCCTTGGCGCCGTGTTTATACGTACTCCCAGGAGCGCAGGACAATGAGCTTGGGCAGAGCAGCCCCATCTTGCAGGAGGCCTGGGGCTGCTCTGCCCTGGCTTAATGTGCCCCAGCCCGCCCCTCAACAAGGCAAGTGTGCCTCTTTGTGCCCTAGCCTGCCCTAGTCACTGTCTGTACATGCGTTTTAGTGCACATAATTACTCTGCTATAGGACAGCATTTGTCCTGGACACTGCTGTTCTACAGTTGAGTTAAGTAATATACCGCACCCTAATATGGATGCACAGGTATATGGTGAGGCTTTGCTGCGGAGCTAATTAATCAGTCCCACAGTAAAGTGTGCATGTAACTATATCCCCTCTAATGTGCATGAGAGGTTAAAAAAAAAAAAAATCTCCCATCCTGCATTCCTCAGTTTTCTCCACTTCTAGGCTCTTCTCTTTACCATCTTTTGTCCATGGTAGTATGAGAGGAGACTTTTCTCATCAATGAAACGTGTCTGGGAGTTGGCAGGGCTGGAGTGTGATGGTTTCCAGTGGGTCTTGAGAATCAAGACCTTTCCATTCACATTAATTAGTAAAACTCCAGACATGACAGTTGACCCCAGGCATCTT
>NW_017729011.1:13866949-13878963 GCF_001723915.1 Gavialis gangeticus | reverse complement strand
GGGGTTTACTCACCTGAGAGTGATATCCCTTTTTCAACCTGTTCAACGTGGTACATTATCAGAGTGTCCTCAAAGCTGCTGTTGAGGACTTGCGCTGTGTCATTTCCATAAGGCCCTTCAGGAAAACAGGTATTTAGGGAAACAGTGGAGTATTATGACATAAACATGCAGGGCTTTTTGCCTGTAGTCTGTGAGATGCTGTCTCTAGATGTATGTAGCTCAGTTTATACGGACCTAAACAGCCCGAGAGAGGCAGATGAATGCTTTGTCATAAGAATGTTGCAAGTGGCTTGGACATATTTCCTGCTACCTGGTTCTGTTGACTTGTAGCCCTCTGCTGTGGGATTGAGAGAGGCATGGTGGGGATGGGGGTTTTAAATGCCTGGGAGAAGTAACCAGTGCACTTTTCTGCTCTCTACTTAAACCCATCCTCTCTTTGGGATGCCAGATGATTTCTGCTTCCCCCCCTAGCATCTTGGATACATACCTTGAATTTTCATGGTAGAATTGCTTCTGTAGATTGTGATATAGCTTTTCTTGTCCACAATGCAACTCTCATTACTAAATGGGAAAAGAGCAAACATGGGTTAACCACTGAAGGGTGATGCTCCATGGCTTTCTTGGTTAAATTCTGCTATGAGGTAATGTGAGCTACCTTCCTGCATCAAGACGAGCATGACATGTAGCCTTTATGAATGCATACTACTTTGTGGGGAGTAGTAGATATGCTGGTGGGTAGGGCTAGGATTCAGAGTGACACAGACAAATGGAAGGATTGGGCAAAAAGCAATCTCATGAGGTTCAACAAGGACAAGTGCAAAGTCCTGCACTAGGACAGAACGATCCCATGCACCAGGACAGGCTGGGGGCTGACTGGCTGGGCAGCAGCTTTGCAGAAAAGGACCTGGGAGTTACAGTGGACAATAAGCTGAATATGAGCCAGCAGTGTTGTTGCCAAGAAAGCTAATGGCATATGGGGCTGCACTGGTCGGTGCATTGCCAGCAAGTTGAGGGAAGTGATTATTCCCCTTTACGCAGCATTGGTAAGGCCACATCTGGAGTACTGTGTTCAGTTTTGGGCTCCCCACTACAGAAACGATGTGGACAAATTGGAGAGAGTCTAGCAGAGGGCAACAAAAATCATGAGGGGCTGAGGGACATGACTTATAAGGAAAGACTGAAGGAACTGGACTTATTTTGTCTGGAGAAGAGGAGACTAAGAGGGGACTTAATAGCAGCCTTCATCTGCCTGAAATGGGTAACAAAGAGGACAGAGCTGGACTGTGCTCAGTGGTGGCAGCTGAGAGAAGGAGGAGCAATGGTCTCAAGTTGCCGCAAGAGAGGTTTAGGTTAAATATTAGGAAGTATTTTTTCACTAGGAGGATAGTAAAAGACTGGGACAGGTCACCCAGAGAGGTGGTGGAAGCTCCATCCAACCCAGTTAGACAGCTTTGGCTGGGATGATCTAGTTGGGGCTGGTCCTGCTTTGAGCAGGGGGTTGGAGTAGAGGACCTCCTGAGGTCCCTTCCAACCCTAACTTTTGATGATCCTATGATAAAATGTTAATAGTCCACCCCCCAAAATAAATCCTGGAGTTTCAGGTTATGTGAGCTCTGTTCTGTTCCTGATCTGCACAGGTACATGCTCTTTCTAAGAGGTGTTCAGAGCCCTGGAGAGCTCAGGGCCCTCCCCTGACACAGAGCATGCACTTTGCACACCAGAAATGCTTGGAGGGTTTAAGGTAGAAGCCAAGGCCTGGAGGATCAGGGACTGTCCTGATGGAAAGGGGCTATGAAGGAGAGCTGGAACTAGGATAGTCTTCAAGTGCGGCTCCTGCTAGTGGACTGCATGAGCGTGACACATTCCCTGGCTGCCCAAATGTGGCCAGGGACCTTGAGACAAATTAGGTGAAAGGGATCTCTAGTTCTGGTGACGGGGACAATGAGAATCCCTTACAGCCTGCACCTATTCAGGGAAAATGTTAGTATAAATAGTTAGACGTGACTAAGGGTGTTGGATGGCCCGTGTTATTGCTCTTACAATCTCATGACTTGTGTTACTTGGAGCTCATCGTCATGTTTGCTCGGGTAAAAGAAAAAATAAGCGTTCTTTATCGCTTCCATTTCCCTCTGGTGAGGTCTGTAGTGTGAAGCCCCAACAATGTAGAACCATTTCCCCAGCACCTATGAAAATGAGGCGAGAGAAAGAAATGCATTATCAGGAGATGCACAAAAGCCTTGTGCTCTGTGTGTATTCACCTTTTGCTTGTTCACATTACATGAGCACATCGTGATTCCAGCTGGGAGGAATGAGTGGGAACGCTCGGTGTAGGCACACAGAACTGGTCCATCCTGGTGCTCTTAATCTACATTGGAGCCTTTTTGGGTAACATTCGGTTTGTTTTGATCATGCTTTTCTTATGCCCGGTGCTGTTAGTTTTTGCTAGGGTGTTGAGTTAAAACGTCCCTTGACAAAGGATTAAACTGTCACAACTACAACCTGCTGCTTATTTAATCAGAGCCCTGTTTGCAACTTTACTCTGTGCAGGAGAACCCCACCTCATACCCCCACACCACAGATGATCTGCCTTGTTTCTAGGGAAAAAAGGTGGAAGCTCCCTGAGGTAGCCCACCTTGTCTTCCTTTCCCCTAATGTACCTGCCTGAGGGAGCAGCTCATGTGCACAGGGACGCAGGATCAACTGGCTGTGCCAGGCTGCTTGACATTGCTTGCACAGCGCTTAGGTCTTGTCTGGATGACAACTATGGACACCCCTCCATGCACCCATTAGCATGCGCTCTTCTGGAGCGATGGCCTGGGAAGGGGAACCAGGGGTAGCAGGCAGGGAGACAAGCCAGTGAAACAAACTGCTCCAAAAGAGAAAAGATAGAGGCAGAGCAGGGAAGGGCTGTAAAGGCAAGTGGCAGAAAAGTGAAGTGTCGGATGAAAAGGGAGCTCTGGTGGTATCAGGGCTGTGATGTGGTGCACAGCAGGGGTGGGGAAACTTAGTGGAGATCTTGCGAACAAGAAGTATCAAGAGGAAGAGGTTGCTGTGTGGGCTGAAAGTTGTATTGCCCATTTTCTGGGATTGGCATGTGACCAGGAGCTTCCTTTGCTTGGGAAACATAAAGCAGGGCTGGGCAAGGCACTAGAAAACGTTCTCCAGGGGGGAATCCCAGGTTGGCCAAGGGATGTGGAGTCAGGGTCCGGCAAGTACATGGCTACCTATCTAGTCTCTCTGGGCAGGGTCACAGCTGCACCACTTGCGTTGGTGTTCTGGGATCTAGGTGAGCAGATTGTAATTGTTTGGGTCTGCTAAATGGTCCTCTTGTCCATGCTTAAATATCTCAGACCACGTACTAAATAGTCTTCCCCACACACAGTCCGCATGTCCTGTATAGAGAACAGCTGGCAGAAATGTGGCCCTTCAGAGAAGGGCTTTTCTTACCTTAGAAATGGTAGCATTATCAAGAGTTTCTGGAACAAGAGGTTCACAGTCCAGAGGTTTAGCGTTGAGGAGATGGGCCAAGCCAAGAAGAAGAGCAACGCAGGCCAGTGCCATGGTTTCTATCTGAAGGGTGGTGAGAAGCAGGAGAGTCAAAACCACTGCCTGAAGCTACTTGACTGAATGGAGATATTTAGAGGTATTTGTAGCTGAAAATCTGTGATTTCCCAAATGTGCCCATAAATGCTTGGATTAGTTACTGTAATACTCTGTTTGCTTATGGATGAAGCAAGGGAAGGTGACCTTTGTAGATAAATCACTAAGTTCATTGTTCCCTGAGTCCTAGTGTATGTATTTGTGTTTCGTGTATTGGTGAGGACACAGGTATTTTTCCATCACTTGAAACGTAGAACCCATTCATATGCATCACCCAGAGAGCTGAAGACAATTTTGTTAAGGATATATTTTTTTCTGTTCACACGGACCTTGATTATGTTCCCATTACAGTTGTTATAAGCACGGTGTTGATTTGTACTTCAAATGCACGTGGACAGCACTCTGAGTACAGGCTATGGTTGGTCTGGTCCATGTGGAGGCTGTTGTTGTCCTAAAAATGATGAAATGTGGATTTTCCCTAAAGCTGTGATGCACAGTGGTAGCCCCAGGATACACTCCCCACTCTGCCCCCCCAAGCCCACCCCCTCCTGGTTGTGATACTCATTTTTGTAGGATCCCTTTAGCCTACAATATGCTCTGATCCTGCAGATGTTTTGCATGAGGGCACAAATAAGGTGATTTGTGAGGCTTTCCTGGGATGTTTATAGGAACAAGACCTAGTCTGAAGCCAACCATTACTTTTAAAGCCAAGATTTGTCAATGATGAGAGATGCTGAGAGAGCACAGGGTGGAGTCAGCAGTTCCCTTCCTCACCTCCTCTCTTGGCTGATTTGTCAGGGGCTGAAGTGCTGGGGCTCGCTCTGGGTCCTGCTGCAACCAAAAGAAAGGAGCGTTTCCTCTGTCATGTAAAGGAAGTGGGAACCCCCAGGGAGGTTCACTGTTGCTGCAGTGCCAAGTGCCTGTGTAGGGGAGCAGAGGTGAAAGGCCAGGTTGTACCGAACAGCCAGAATAGCACCTTGCTTGCTTCACGTTGGGCTGTAATTTTGATGCATGCCAAGCCTCTTCCATCTCCTTTTTACTATGCAAGAAAATTAGACGTCTCCCATTGACCCTTATGACGGCACTGCAGGCTTTGAAGGGCATGGTCACTAACCAGTGATTTGTCCTGAAGCACAATGATGCTATTGGGATAAAGGTCTGATTTTTAGTCTTCAGCTCTGTTAAATGTAGATGGACATGCTCTGGTTGGTGAAGATGCTCTGGTTTCTGGGGATTGCAATGCCCGGCTTTAGAAAACAGCAAGAGCCTGGCATAGGGTTGTTAGACACATTGCATCCAGTTACTTTGAGTTAACTTGACCTTTATTTTAGCGTAAGGCAAGAAGAACAAAAGCATAATTCTTGAGGAAGGAGTGGAGCACGTGCGCTTCTCGTGTAAGAGTCTGCGCGAAGTGTGAGAACAAAACAGCTGCTGATGTGGCTGGCAGTGCAGAACCAGCTTTGAAGTTTAAAGATCCAGTGCAAAGCAAACATCAGTGTTGGGAAATTGTGCCCAAGGGACCACGTGAAGAGATTTGAGAGGAGAGGTGAGCTTTCGTGGAGAAACTAGTGGTGGAAAAAGTTTTGGTGCTGACATCCATTGTGGGAGGGCAGCGTAGCTGTGAAATGTGGATTACCCTGCTGTTGGCTCCTCTTTGCTGGGGTGCTTCTTGTCACCATCGTCGCCTTCCAAGGGACATATGGCCTGTGCAGACAGGGAAGGGTGAAATGTCAGTCTTGTGTAAAACGCTGTTTTGGGATTGCAGGGTTTATGTCCTGTAAAGCTTGCACCTATTATTGTGTGGCTTAAAATCCTTCATTTTCATTCTCTCACACTGAAAGGGCTGGAGAAGTTGTCTCCAGCAGGCTGTGTGGGGAGAAGCTAGGGAGGCAGAAGAGTCTGTACCAGGAGAGGGGAGATTGCAAGAGGGAACTGCTGCAGTTTTGCCTGGAGGGGTTTGCAGTTTCCTACCATTAACCTGATATGGGCTGGCAGCACCTACGACAGACGTGTGGGAGAAAGAGGTGCCTCAGCAGTTATGGGAGTGGGCTGGAACATGTCTGGCCACGGGCACTGCAGAGTCTGACTCTGTGTCTTGGTCATGGGAGACTGGTGCCTCCTGAGTCTGGGGGGGGCACCCGCAGAAGCTGGCAGTGTGAGCAGCAACGGAGCTGGTGAGCATGTGCAGACACTGCCGGTGGTGGGGACAGAGCTGGTGAGCACCCGCAGATACCCCCAGTGGTGTCGACAGCAGAGATGCCCCTGTCAGGGGGGCATGTGCCCCCCCCACCAGTCACCTATCTTCTTGGTGGCTCTCAGGCTTTGCTCTGCGGAAGTTTTGGACCTGGGAGGGAAAAGGCTCCCATCGCCCACAAGGGCAGTGTTCAGTGAGCTTCTCCCCACTAGAGCAGGGCAGCAGTGTATGGACAGCAAGTTTTGGACCCCAAGTCTTCAGTGTTGTATGGGGAAAGAGTCTGCAGAGCTCTAGGTGCTTTCACTTCGCTCCCTGTCCTACCGTGGGGTTTGCTTCTTTTTCCTAATGAGGAGCACACTCACTGCTAATCTCATCCTGGCTACCAGGGTCCATCTCACTTGTCCCCCAGTCTTACACCTGGAAGTTCAGAGGCACGGCTGTCCTAGAGACTCCTGTTGTACAACACCCCCCCCACACACACACTATGGAAACGAATGGAGAAGCTCCACTGTGGTTATCACAGGGGGACCATATGACGGGAAGCTGAGCAGTTGTGCTTCGGTTCAGTCAAGCAGATGCTGTGCTGGCCAGTTTAGCATTCTGGGCTCCCCCTAATGATTTTTAAGCCATTTTTGAGGGACAAACTCTGAGTATTCTTTTCTGGTCCAGCTCCTATGGATGTTTCTGTGGTTTGAAAGGGGGTTAGCAAATAGCATTGGAATCGCTGTCCACTCGGTACCTCTGCTATCGTATAGTACATGTCGTCTTTGGTAAATCCAAGGCAGGCCGCTTGAGCTTTTACTTCTTCCAGTTGTTCTTTGCTCACGTTTTGGGACCGAGCTGTTATTGAAGAGGAAATTGGAAATAGCAGAAGCCCTTATACAGGCCTATTTTAAGAAGGGCCAGGGCTGTACGTAGGTTCAGCCTTGAGACCTTCACAACAACAGAGGATAAAACTCCAGACCTCTTGCTTCTAAAGTTTGAGCTTAGAGCAAAGGGGGCTTTTCAGGAAGTGTTGGGAAACATATGTGTATGTAGTGTAGCACAAAACTGGTGTGTTCCTTTCTTCTTTGGTAAGATCCTTACATTATGCATTTAGGAAAACCACCCTTCTTGTTCCCCTAGTACTTGGTGAGCTAGTGTGCTCTTTGTTGCTGACCTTGTTCTATGTCCTTGCTACTATGCACTTAACCAGCTGTTGTCTTGGGGGTAGTATGGAGAGACTCTCTCTCTATCCTGCATGTGTTAGAAAAGTCTCCCATCCTGCTTCCCTCCATTTTCTCCACTTCTGCACTCTACTTTACAACCGCGACAGAAGGTAGGAGAGGAGACTTGTCTATGAAACTTCTCTGGGAGTTGGCAGGGTTGGAGACTGATTGTTTACAGTGCATCTTGAGACTCAAAAGTCTTTCCTTTCCTTTCCTATTGAACATTAAATCTCCAGACATGATAGCTGACCCCAAAGCTTTTGTTGGGGCTTTGCTAACTATTGGGCACTCACACCAAGCTTTGAAGAAATCAGGTGCTGTCCTAAATGGATTGGGTAGCTACTGTCCCTCTCTTCCCCTGGTTTTGGAGTCCTTTTTGGAGGAGGAGCAGAGGGGAAGGAAGAGTGGGGTTGAAGTTTAGGGTGCTAGTGCTTGGGGAAGAGAGACACAGGGTAGAGTAAGTGACTGGGGCAGAGCCAGACAGACAGAGCCTGGCACCAATCCTTGGTGTCTCATCTACAAAACGGGAATAATCAAACCTGTTTATCTCATAGGATATTGTGACAAATTCCTGTTATTTTTGTAAGATGTGCAGATACTGTGGTGATCAAGTCTATGCTAGGACCTAGACAGATGGGGAAGGACTTCCCAGATTTGGGATGGGGTTTACTCACCTGAGAGTGATATCCCTTGTTCAGTGTTTTGAATGTGGTACATTATCAAACTGTCCTCGAAGTTGCTCTTGAGGAGTTGTGCTGTGCCATCTTCATGAGGCCCTTCAGGAAAACATGTATTAGGGAACAGTGAAGTAGTATGACATAAACCTGCAGGGCCTTTTGCCTGTTGTCTGTGATAAGAGATGCTGCCTTTACATGTACAGGGCACAGTTCACGTGGACTTACAAGCTCATGTTTAAGCATGGCTGGACAGGCTGTTGTGGCTGCATCAACCCTGTTAGCACTAGCAGGCTAAACCTTGATGAAATGTGTGTTAGCTGGTACCACGATGGTCATGTGGCAGTGGTATTGATGTACTCGATGTAGAAATTTTCCCCCTTGGGCCATGACTGTGTGAGTAGACGGCCCGGGAGAGGCAGATGAATGCTTTGTCATTAGAATATTGTAAAAGGCTAGAAATTATTTTCTGCTCTCTGGGTTTGGATGACTTGCAGCACTCTGTTGTGGGATCGATAAATGCATGGTGAAAATGGGGAGTTAAAATGCCTGGGAGAAGTAACCAGTGCACTTTTCTGCTCTCAGCCTGAATCTAGGCTCTCTTTGGGATGTCAGATGCCTTTTGCTTTTCCCCCTAACATCTTTGGGTTGTTACCTTTCATTGTCATTGTTGAATTGCTTCTGTCTATTGTGATATAACTGTCCTTGTCCACAATGCAAGTCTCATTGCTAAATGGAAAAAGAGCAAACAGGTTAACCACTGAAGGGTGATGCTCTATGGCAGGGGTGGGCAAAATGCGGGCTGGATGCGGCCCTCCAGGCCATTCTATCCGGCCTGTGGGGCCCCTAAAAAATTTAGAAAATTAATATTTAGCTGCCCCTGGCTGCCTGCCATGTGGTCTGCAATGGCTTGCCAAAACTCAGTAAGCAGCCCTCCGCCCGAAATAATTGCCTCCCTCTGCTCTATGGCTTTCTAGGTTACGTTCTGCTTTTAGCCCATGTGAACTACCTGCCTGCATTGAGGAGAGCATGGCTCATGGCCTTTTTGAGTGCATAAAACATTAATAGCCTGCCCCTCTCCCCCAAATAAATTGGGTAGTTTCAGGTTATTTGAGCTCAAACTTCTGTTCCGGACCAGCACGGGTACGTGCTCTTTCTCGGAGCGTTTGATGCAGTGCTGAGAGGCCTTGAGAGCTCAGGCCCCTCTCCTGACACGGAGCATGCACTCTACATATCAGAAATACTCAGGTGGGATTACAGCAGAACCCAAGGCTTGGATGATCGGGGACCCAGAGAAGTGGAGTTACTTCAAGTGCAGTTCCTTCTAGTGGACTACATGGGCATGATACGCCCCGCCGGCTGCTTGAATGTGGTCAGGGACCTCGAGGCAATATAAGCAAGAGGGATCTCTAGTTTTAGTTAACAGTGACAATTAGAATCCCTTACAGCCTGCACCTATTCAGGGAAAATGTTAGTATAAATAATTAGACGTGACTAAGGGTGTTGGATAGGCCCGTGTTATTGCTCTTACAATCTCATGACTTGTGTGACTTGGAGCTCATCTTCGTGTTTGCCCGGGTAGAAGAAATAATAAGCGTTCTTTAGTGCTTCCATTTCCTTCTGGTGAGGTTTGTACTGTGAAGCCCCAGCAATGTAGAACCATTTCCCCAGCACCTATGAAAGTGAGGCGAGGAGAGAAAGAAATGGATTATTAGGGGATACACAGAAGCCCTGAGGTGTGTGCATATTCACCTTGTGCTTGTTTGCATTACGTTGGCACATAATGATCCCAGTTGGGACTAACAAGTCAGTAGACTTTGTGTAGGCACACAGAAAGACAGGTCCACGCTGAAGATCTTAGTCTACATTGGACCCTTTTTGGGTAACATTCAGTTTCTTTTGATCATGCTTTTCTTATGCCCGGTGCTGTTAGTCTTCGCTAGGGTGGGGAGGGAAAACTTTCCTTGACAGAGGATTAAACTGTCAAAACTACAACCTGCTGCTTATTTTATCAGAGCCCTGTTTGCAACTACCCTCTGCAGAACCCCCCTTCATCTATATAGAATCATAGAAAATTAGGATTAGAAGGGACCTCAGGAGTCATCTGGTCCAACCCTGCACTTGAAGTAGGACCATCCCCAA
Source organism: Gavialis gangeticus (assembly GCF_001723915.1). NCBI lineage: Eukaryota > Metazoa > Chordata > Crocodylia > Gavialidae > Gavialis > Gavialis gangeticus. The sequence continues at coordinate 13,869,145 of NW_017729011.1, read as the reverse complement.
CTCTATCATCCTGGCCCAGGCTTTTTTTTTAGCCATGTTGTAAAAATCTTCACGAATTGAGGTTCCACCACCACTCCGGGTAGCCTGTTCTAGTGCTTTACCACCCTCCTAGTGAGAACCCTTTTTTTTCTAATATCTGACCTAAACTTCCCTTGCTACAACTTGAGACCATTGCTCCTTGTTCTGTCATCTGCCACCACCAAGAGCAGTCCAGCTCCATCCTCTTTGGAGCCACCCTGCAGGGAGTTGAAGGCTATTAAATTTCTCTCAGTCTTCTTTTCTCCAGACTAAGTAAGCCCAGTTCCCTCAGCTTGTCCTCACAAGTCATGTGCCCCAGCCCCATAACCATTTTCATTGCCCTCTGCTGGACTCTCCAATTAGCCACATCGTTTCCCAAGTGGGAGGCCCAAAACTGGACAAAGTACTCCAGATGTGGTATCACTGTGCTGAATACAGGGGAATACTTACTTCCCTTGACCTGCTGGCAAAGCTCCTACTAATACAGCCCATTATGCCATTAGCCTATATTCAGCTTATTGTCCACTGTAATCTTCAGGTCTTTTTCTGCAGACCTGGTGCTTAGTCAGTCAGTCCCCAATGGGTACTGGTGCGCTGGATTGTTTGTCCTGTCCTAAGTGCAGGACTTTGCAATTCTCCTTATTGAATCTCATGAGATTTCTTTTGGTTCAACCCTCCAATTTCTTGAGATCTCTCTGAATACTAGCCTTACCCTCCCAGGAAAAAGGAGCCTGGTGGTAGCAGGGCTGTGATGTGGTGCATGTGGGTGGGGAAGGTCTTCTGCCAGCTGGCACCACCCCATGCCTTTTGTTTCCTTCATGTGAATTCACCAGCTAGTGACTGTACGTCAAGGGAAACTTAGTGGAGATCTTGAGAACAAGAAGTATCAAGAGGAAGAGGTTGCTGTGTGGGCTGAAAGTTGTATTGCCCATTTTTTGGGATTGGCATGTGACCTGGAACTTCCTTTGCTTGGGAAACATAAAGCAGGGCTGGGCAAGGCACTAGAAAATGTTCTCCAGGGGGGAATCCCAAGTTGGCCAAGGGATGTGGAGTTGGGGTCTGGCAAGTACGTGGCTACCTATCTAGTCTCTCTGGGCAGGGTCACAGCTGCACCACTTGCATTGGTGTTCTGGGATCTAGGTGAGCAGATTGTAATTGTTTGGGTCTGCTAAATGGTCCTCTTGTCCATGCTTAAATATCTCAGACTACGTACTAAATAGTCTTCCCCACACACAGTCCGCATGTCCTGTATAGAGAACAGCTGGCAGAAATGTGGCCCTTTAGAGAAGGGCTTTTCTTACCTTAGAAATGGTAGCATTATCAAGAGTTTCTGGAACAAGAGGTTCACAGTCCAGAGGTTTAGCGTTGAGGAGATGGGCCAAGCCAAGAAGAAGAGCAACACAGGCCAGTGCCATGGTTCCTATCTGAAGGGTGGTGAGAAGCAGGAGAGTCAAAACCACTGCCTGAAGCTGCTTGACTGAATGGAGATATTTAGAGGTATTTGTAGCTGAAAATCTGTGATTTCCCAAATGTGCCCATAAATGCTTGGATTAGTTACTGTAATACTCTGTTTGCTTATGGATGAAGCAAGGGAAGGTGACCTTTGTAGATAAATCACTAAGTTCATTGTTCCCTGAGTCCTAGTGTATGTATTTGCGTTTCGTGTATCGGTGAGGACACAGGTATTTTTCCATCACTTGAAACGTAGAACCCATTCATATGCATCACCCAGAGAGCTGATGACAAATAATTTTGTTAAGGTTACATTTTTTTCTGTTCACATTGACTTTGATTATGTTTCCATTACAGTTGTTATAAGCACAGTCTTGACTTTTACTTCAAATGAAGTAGGTTGCACTCTGAGTACAGGTTGTGATTGTCCATGTGGCGGCTGTCCTTAACTTAATAAGGGTCAAATGTGGATTTTCCCTAAAAACTGTGAGAGACAGTGGGAGTGCAAGGATGCCCCCCCCACACTTGGTTGTGATACCCTTTCTTGTAGGATCCCGTTAGCCTGCAATATAGTTTCATAGTCCCTAGGGTCGGAAGGGACCTGAGCAGATCATCTAGTCCGACCCCCTGCCATGGCAGGAAGAGCACTGGGGTCAAATGACCCCAGTAAGGTGGTCGTCCAACCTCCTCTTAAAAACCCCCAGGGAGGGAGCCTGCACCACCTCA
>NW_017729011.1:13860695-13861949 GCF_001723915.1 Gavialis gangeticus | reverse complement strand
GCCCTGACCGTGAAGTAGCGCCTCCTGATGTCCAACTTAAACCTTCCCTCCGCCAGCTTGTGACCATTGTTCCTGGTCACTCCTTGCGGCGCTCGGGGGAACAGGGACTCCCCCAGCGCCTGCTGATCCCCCCCTAACCAGTTTATAACAGGCCACAAGATCCCCCCTCAGCCTTCTCTTTTGAAAGCTGAACAGGTTAATATGCTCTGATCCTGCAGGTGTTTTGCATGAGAGCACAGCTGAGGTGGTTTGTGTGGCTTTCCAGGGTGATGTTTGTAGGAACAAGCCCTAGTCTGAAGCCAACCATTAGTTTTAAAGCCAAGATTTGTAAATGTCCTGAACACATGGATTGGTTTCTTTTCCACTTCTGTCCCCTGGGTGAGGATGAGAGATGCTGAGAGTGCACAGAGTGAAGGGAAAGCATCTTGGAGTCAGCAGTTCCCTTCCTCACCTCCTCTCTTGGCTGATTTGTCAGGGGCTGAAGTGCTGGGGCTCGCTCCGGGTCCTGCTGCAACCAAAAGAAAGGAGCGTTTCCTTTGTCGTGTAAAGGAAGTGGGAACCCCCAGGAGGTTCACTGTTGCTGCAGTGCCAAGTGCCTGTGTAGGGGAGCAGAGGTGAAAGGCCAGGTTGTAGTGAACAGCAAGAATAGCACCTTGCTTGGTTCGTACCGGGGCTGTAATTTTGATCCATGCCTGGCCTTTTCCACCTCCTTTTTGCTACGCAATAAATTAGAGGTCTCCCAATGACCATCACAGAGATGCTGCGGGCTTTGAAGGGCATGGTCACTAACCAGTGATTTGTCCTGAAACACAATGATGCCACTGGGGTAAAGGTCTGATTTTTAGTCTTCAGCCCTGTTAAATGTTGATGGAGATGCTCTGGTTTCTGGGGATTGCAATGCCTGGCTTTAGAAAACAGCAAGAGCCTAGCATAGGGTTGTCAGACACGCTGGACCCAGTTACTCTGAGTCACCTTGATCTTTATCTTACAATAAGGCAAGAAGAACAAGAGCATATTTCTTGAGGAAGGAGCAGAGCACGTGCGCTTCTCGTGTAAGCAACTGCACAAAGTGTGAGAACAAAACAGCTGCTGGATGTGGCTGGCAGCGCAGAGCCTGCTTTGAAGTTTAAAGGTCCGGGGCAAGGCAAATATTAGTGTTGGGAAATTGTGCCCAATGGTCCATGTGAAAAGATTTGAGAGGAGTGGTGAGCTTTAATGCAAGACTAGGGGGGAAAAAAGATTTTGTGCTGATGT
>NW_017729011.1:13828545-13855695 GCF_001723915.1 Gavialis gangeticus | reverse complement strand
TGCTGTTGGCTCCACTGTTGGCTCCCCTTTGCTGGGGTGCTTCTTGTCACCGTCATTGTCTTCCAAGGGACATATGGCCTGTGCAGACAGGGAAGGGTGAAATGTCAGTCTTGTGTAAAACGCTGTTTTGGGATTGCAGGGTTTATGTCCTGTAAAGCTTGCACCTATTATTGTGTGGCTTAAAATCCTTCATTTTCATTCTCTCACACTGAAAGGGCTGGAGAAGTTGTCTCCAGCAGGCTGTGTGGGGAGAAGCTAGGGAGGCAGAAGAGTCTGTACCAGGAGAGGGGAGATTGCAAGAGGGAACTGCTGCAGGTTTGCCTGGAGGGGTTTGCAGTTTCCTACCATTAACCTGATATGGGCTGGCAGCACCTACGACAGACGTGTGGGAGAAAGAGGTGCCTCAGCAGTTATGGGAGTGGGCTGGAACATGTCTGGCCACGGGCACTGCAGAGTCTGACTCTGTGTCTTGGTGGCTCTCAGGCTTTGCTCTGCAGAAGTTCACTCTAGTGACAATGGATTGTCATGTAATCGTGGGAGGATGCATTGGAGAACCTGGAGGTTGAAGGCCCCTAAGAACAGAAACCAAAGGTTTTGGACCTGGGTGGGAAAAGGCTCCCATCGCCCACCAGGGCAGTGTTCAGTGAGCTTCTCCCCACTACAGAAGGGCAGCAGTGTGTGGACAGCAAGTTTTGGACCCCAGGTCTTCAGTGTTGTATGGGGAAAGAGTCTGCAGAGCTCTAGGTGCTCTCACTTCACTCCCTGCCCTACTGTCAGGTTTTCTTCTTTCTTTTTCCTAATGAGTAGCACACTCACTGCTAATCTCATCCTGGCCACCAGGGTCCATCTCACCTGTCCCCCAGTCTTGCACCTGGAAGTTCAGAGGCACAGCTGTCCTAGAGACTCCTGTTGTACAACACACATGCACACACATGCGCGCACGCACACACACACACACGAAGTGAATGGAGAAGCTCCGCTGTGGTTATCACAGGGGGACCGTGTGACGGGAAGCTGAGCAGTTCTGCTTCGGTTCAGTCAAGCACATGCTGTGCTGGCCAGTTTAGCATTCTGGGCTCCCCCTAATCATATTAAGCCATTTTTGAGAGACAAGGTTGAGCATTCATTTCTGCTTCAGCTCCTATGGATGTTTCTGTGGTTCGAAAGGGGGTTAGCAAATAGCATTGGAATCACTGTCCACTCGGTACCTCTGCTATCGCATAGAACGTGTCGTCTTCGGTAAATCCAAGGCAGGCCGCTCGAGCTTTGAATTCTTCCAGTTGTTCTTTGCTTACGTTTTGGGACCGAGCAGTTATTGAAGAGGAAATGCAAAATAGCAGAAATCTTTGGTAAAGGTATTTTAAGAAGGGCCAGGGCTGCAGGTAGGTTCTGCCCGAGACCTTCACAGCAACAAAGGATAAAACACAGACCTCTGGCTCCAAAAGCCTGAACTTAGAGCAAAGGGGGCTTTCCAGGAGGTGTATGGTATAGAGCAAGTGTGGTGTGTTCCTCTCTTATTTTGGTAAGTTTGTAACATTATACATTTAGGGAAACCACCCTTCCTGTTCCCCTAGTATTTGGTGAGCTGGTTTGCTCTCTGGAGCTGACCTTGTACTATGCCCTTGCTAGTGTACTGATAACCAGCTGTTTTTTAGGAAGCTGTACAGAGAAGATCTCCCTGGAGGCATCTTCTTGTGTAATTAGCATGTGGGAATACACTCTGGCACAGTTCACGCTGGAGTTCATCACTCCTTGGCGCCGTGTTTATACGTACTCCCAGGAGCGCAGGACAATGAGCTTGGGCAGAGCAGCCCCATCTTGCAGGAGGCCTGGGGCTGCTCTGCCCTGGCTTAATGTGCCCCAGCCCGCCCCTCAACAAGGCAAGTGTGCCTCTTTGTGCCCTAGCCTGCCCTAGTCACTGTCTGTACATGCGTTTTAGTGCACATAATTACTCTGCTATAGGACAGCATTTGTCCTGGACACTGCTGTTCTACAGTTGAGTTAAGTAATATACCGCACCCTAATATGGATGCACAGGTATATGGTGAGGCTTTGCTGCGGAGCTAATTAATCAGTCCCACAGTAAAGTGTGCATGTAACTATATCCCCTCTAGTGTGCATGAGAGGTTAAAAAAAAAAAATCTCCCATCCTGCATTCCTCAGTTTTCTCCACTTCTAGGCTCTTCTCTTTACCATCTTTCGTCCATGGTAGTATGAGAGGAGACTTTTCTCATCAATGAAATGTGTCTGGGAGCTGGCAGGGCTGGAGAGTGGTGGTTTCCAGTGGGTCTTGAGAATCGAGACCTTTCCATTCATATTGATTAGTAAAACTCCAGACATGACAGTTGACCCCAGGCATCTTCTGTTGAGGCCTTGCTAATGATTGGGTGCACACACCAAGCCTTGAGGAAACCAGGTGCCACCCTAAAAGGATTGGGTAGCTACTGTCTCTTTCTTCTGTCTCTGAACCATTTCTGGAGGAGCAGAGGGGAGGGAAGAGTGGGGTTGAAGATTAGGGTGCAGGTGCTTGGGGAAGGGAGACATGGGCTAGAGTAAGGGACTGGACCAGAGTTGGACAGACGGAGCCTGGAATCAATCCTTGGTGTCTCTCCTACTAAACAGGAATAATCAAAGCTTTTGGCCTCATGGGGTATTGTAACGATTTCCTGTTATTTTTGTAAGATGTGTGGATACTGTGATGATCAAGTCTATGCATGAACCTAGGCAGATGAGGAACGGGGTTCCCAGATTTGGGATGGGGTTTACTCACCTGAGAGTGATATCCCTTTTTCAACCTGTTGAACATGTTACATTATCAGAGTGCTTGAAGCTGGAGAGGCAGAGCAGCCTGGTGTGCCAGGCAGGCTGGCCCTGATGGTGCTGTGCTGGAGCAAGGCAGGCGTACTGGAGTGGTGCCCAGCCCAGCCCTTGCCTTCAGCCACCGCTTGGGAGGATCTGGGTGGACACACGGGGGCTGGGAGTCGCCTGCTCCAGTGCATCCATCTTGCTCCCAAACAGCAGCAGCGGTGCCTGCCTGCCTGGCACTACGTGTCGCTCTGCCTTCCTGCTGGACTGCAACTCATGTCCCTTTCTGCCTGCCTCTGCCTGAAGCATTGCCACTGACTTGGGGGGCTGGGGAGGGCACCAAAATACAAGTTTGCCCAGGGTGCCATTTCCCTAAGGCCGGTCTGCTGTCACGCCCTCCTGCGCAGTAGAGAAAGAAAGGATCATATTAGATGGTTGATTCTGGGACTCTTGCTTAATTTTTCACCAACTGACTGGGATACTGGGATGGCCTATGAAATCCGGGACTGTGCTGGCCAAACCAGGAACTATAGTCACTCTATTTCTAGGTATTTGTAGCTGAAAATCTGTGGCTTCCTGTATGTGTCTATATATTCTTAAATTAGTTTCTGTAATACTCTGTTTGCTAAGGATGAAGCAAGGAGAGATGACTTTTGCAGATAAAAAGGTTAAGTTCATTGCATACAAGGTCCATGTTTATTGATCTGTGGTGTTAATGTGAAATACGGGATTTCCCCCTTGGTCAGAATTTATAGGCTATTTACACTTCCCTCTGGTCTCTTGCTGATGAACTAACCAAATCGTTTTGTCTCCTATTCTGAAAGAAGAATAGCATTTTAGCTCTTTTATTACCATATTTACTCAATTTTATAGGATGACCCTGAATAGAAGATGACCCCTGCAATAGTTAGATTCTATATATGGAAAATGTATAAATTTGTTATAATTTTCCAGGTATAGAATCCAAGTATTAGACTTAGAGGGCATCTTGAATCCCTCCCCCTACTGCTACAGGAGGGAAAACAAGGGGGAGATCAGGTGGCCCCTTTTCCCTGCTCACTTCTTCTCTCTGCAACCTTCCTGTCACCTGCTCCCCCCACCCCCTTCCCCTTTTACTGTCAGATGTTGCTCAGGTTTCTCTGTCCTGGAGCACAGCGCAGGGAAGCTCAGCCCTTGCCTGGCCCTGCAACAGTGCTGGCGCTGCTGATCCTCTGGGCAGGCAACGCACTGCATTGTAGAAGCTGCAGAGGGGAAGTGGGGTGGGGCGAGGGAGGCAGGAAGGTGCTGTGGGTCTGACCCTGGCCCCAACTTGGGCTCAGGGCCAGAGTGAGAGCCACAGCACCTGCCTGCTCCTCCCTGTGCTTGATATGGGAATATAAGACCAGGGGCTTTTGTCTCCCATGCTGATTGTGGGGAGAAACCTTTATCTTATTTTTAAATAAATCTTTATTTTTTGCATTAGCACAAGAGCATTAGTACTACTAACGCATTGTTGCAGTTGTACTACTTGTTTCGCCAAATTAAGGGGTGGGGTGAGTGGAAGTGAAATGATCGGACAGACTATTCCGGTCTGAAATCTTAATTTATTGAACACATGAGCAATACCAGTATTTAAGCAAAGCCTTAAATGCAGTGCCTAACCCTTGAGCAAGCCCTAACAGTTAATACAGATATTCTTATGCAAGCCTTCCAAAGAATACAGTAAGTTCAGCCGGCCGGGTGTCCTTTAGTGTTCTGGGATTTGCCTGAGTTGTCGTCCGGGATTTGCTTGAGTCATTGTCATCTTGGCTTCAAGTTGCTCCCAATTTGCATTTTATATTGTTTCTTAGGGGGGTGGGCAGTTTTTGTGGTTACTTTACACACAAGTTCTGCGTGGCTTCCTGGCTTAGAGCAACAGCCCTTGTTGTCTGTTGCTTGTGCTGTACCAACGTCCTGTCATTTTTTTTGTTCAGGTGCTGTCCACGTTCTGCTGTCTTGAATGGTTAAACCACATCTTACAACTTTTGTGCTGGCATGATTTACCCAAAATGTAACTCACTCACTCTGCTTTTTCAGTGGCGTTTAGGTAGTTGCGTCAAGGCACACAATAGCATTGCTTATTCGAAGTGTTTCGCTAAGGCGGCTCTCAGGCTACATACTAACACATTTTTGTAGTTGTACTACTAGTGCATTCAGACCACTAATGCATTTGTGCAGGTGTACTGCTTGTGCATTAGATACCTATAGTATCTGAGCCCTTAGAGGTGGCAAAAAACAAATCACGTCAGCGTGTTAATTTTGCTTTGTTCTTTACAACCTTACTGGCTTCCTTGTTCTCCATCTATTGCATGGAAATTCGTTCTGGACTAACAGCTCTTGCTTGCATTGCTCTAACGGTCTTCATACCCAGCCTTCCTCTGCTGGCACTATTTCTCTGAATGCTGCCAGTCCTGTTGTCTTTATTTAGCTATTTATCCCTCATCCTTGGAAGACAGAGACCGACTTGTTAAACACCAGTGGTAGACATAAGGAAAAGGTACTGCCAGTGCAATGTGAATGAAATCCTTTCCCTGTTGTGACTTCTCTAGATAAAGATGGAATTGTTTTTAGTCCTTGTGTTTTGTAGCCTTATGCTTAGTGGGTATAATATGGTGTTAAGATGGTAGCCCCTTAGCTCTATGTATAGCTAATAGTGTTGATTTTTGTTATTCCCAAAACGTAGACATCTCTTCCTTGAACACCGCTATTGTTCATACACAGAAAGCCCGACTTCCATCAGATATATTCAGCCCCTTAGTGACTGCTGCTTTTGACCCACTGTCAACATTTATCTGGAGCAGTTTCCCTTCTACTCCATTGCATAATTACAACACAAATTCCCCAGCTGTCTGTGGTTACATTTTCCCTTCAAATTTAGCCTGGAATAAAGCAGGGGGAGAGGGGGATGTCTCGTAAAAAAAAAAACACGCATGTGAGAGGGCTGTCCTTTTCAGTCCTACCCAGGGAGCAGGATATTTGCTTTCAGAATTGTGCGAAGTTGAAGCTTTTAAATGCAGCTCTGTCCCAGAAAAGAGAGCTGTTGAAATAGCGGAAAATCCAAACTGGTTTATATGTTCGTTGAACTGTAGTTGGAAATTTGGGTAGCCGTTGCCAGTAAATTGGTAAGCACTCTTGCCCCAGCTCCATGCATTTTCTGAAACTTGATTGCAGTGGCAAAACTAGCAATTCAGTGTCTCCCTGTGCTAAGAGACTGCCCTTGTGTGGGGGCTTTGTGTTGTAGATACCAAAAACCCCATTCCTGTTTCAGAATGATGTTAGAACTGCTCTATCCTGTAACTAGAGGCGACCTGAAAAGATAAGTGCTGTTTTTGTTTCTTTTCAGCAGCCTGCAAGGAAAGGTGGGTAAGAATCAGCGGCGGGGACAGACTGTCCATCCCGCACTTGCCTAACTCCTCTTAACTGGGGCAAATAACTGAGAGGTAAGAATAATGTCACCTTGATAAAACACCTACTGAACTAAAGATGGGCGGGCAAATAGTTCTTAATACCTGGGCTGTTGAATCTTTCACGGGGAGGATTTTTAGGGTCAATCTGTTCCTTGCTAACAGACATGGGTCTGGTCTTGTAATAAGGAGGACTTAACTCTTGCACCCATAAGGAGCCTCGCTGCAGTCTGTGCATCTCCATGCAGATGCTGATTGCAGGATCAAGGAGGGGTGAGAATCTGTGTTGCGTCTTTGAACCCGAGTATATTTCTGCTCCTGTTGCCCATCTGAATTTTTTCTCAGAAGCAAAAAACCATGAAAATCCCATTTCATTGCCTCAGTTTTAATTATTTATTTAAAGTCCAAAAAAAAAAAAAAAAAAGGAAGTTTAATGAGCACAAGTAGGAATGCCAACCTCATGAAAGGTACAAAACCATTGACAAGAGGATGAGAGGGGGAGTGGGACGGAGTGGGGAGTGTGTACAGAGGAAGAGAAGCAAGCGAGAGATGAGATTATGGTAACTTTAACACAAAGGCACTTAGCATTTGGAGGATGATTTGGGGTGGGAGGCATTTACTGACTGAGCCCCGGGCTGGCAGCGTGAGGTATTTTGAGGGGAAGCACCAGAACTGGAGAGGATGGCCAGGGGTGAGGTATTTGGAAAATATTGTGTTAATTTTTAGCTTTGATTGAAAATCAAACTGAAGACAGTAGTAAAAAGAGAGACTCACATATATTTTTTTTTCCTCCAAAAATTCCATAGTCCGTACAAGGCAAGAAAACTCCAAAACAGGCACTGAAGCATTTCCAATACAGTACAGCTCCGATTACATTAATATTACTCCTTATATAGAATAAAAAGATTATTACCATAATTATCCTCTGTTTCTCCTTTTTAAATTCCAAATTTACACATAGAGACTAGATTTCTACACAATTTAACAAAACAAAACTCCTCCAAGCCTGGTTGGGTTCTGAAGCAACAAGGTACCATGATTTCAGTCTTGACAGACAGGTCCTGACAAAGGACCGTAGCGTGTGTGGGGTTTTTTGTTTTGTTGTGTTTTGGGGTTTTGGGGGGGTTTTTTTTGTTTTGCTTTTTTCCTTAAATAAGACATCAGCTGTTGGATCCCATAGCAGGGAATGACTGAATGCAAAAGAGCTGGCAAGGACACTATACACGCGGTCAACACAGAAATACAGCAAAACTATTTATGTAACAACCCAAACTAGCTCTCTTCAAGGCTCCCCTATGACGTAATTCTTATAGCTTCTGTGGGTGAGTTGTACCCAAAAAATAAAGCAAAGCAGTGAAATGCCATTAAAAACCCACCATTTGCTTTTAAAAAAAATCCCTTAAGTACATTTATTTTAGAACATTTTGCATTGTGCATTTATTGACTCCCATTTCAATTCACTTTAAAAGCCATTTAAAAAAATCCCTTAACATAGTTAAATGCACTTACACTTAACAGTTTTTTTTTTTTTCTGATTTAGCTGAAGATCACAATTCCCCCCCTCTCATTTTAGAGAGCAGTCCCCATCTGGTGGTTTTTGGGTCTGTGGCAAGACATTGTAGCACCTTCAGAACCTTAAATAGTTTAGTCATATATAAAATAACACATTATCTTTTTAAGAGCACCAGAGATTTCACAGTGAGAGGTAGAAACGCATCAAACGGGCCCATCCTCTCTCTCTATCTTAGCACCAATCACTTTCTCTCCTCCTCCTTCCATTTTCCCTGGTCAGTTTTGGGACTCTCCCTCACCGCACCACATGTGAGAAGGGACATTTATTAGACTCACCCACGGAAGGAGGAACATACTAATTTTTTTTTTGCTTAAATAATATATAATATTTATATATATATAATTTTTGTTCTAATATTGCACATCAAAATGCTTCCTGTACACAGAGCAGCCAGCTTCAACTTGCAACTCCACCTACGAGAGCCTCATTTGATTTCTGATTCAGCGCGCAGCTGTCGAGAAGATGACAGGCTCTGAATGGGAAGCGCTGGGTTTTCATGGAAAAACATTTGGTAACTCAGGAACCAGGTAGGACAAAAATATGCATTGCAAACTTCTTCTCAGGGTCTCTCAACCTTTCTTTGGTCGTGGAAAAAGCTTTGTGGGTGGAATTGCTTACAACCTCTGGCATTTGAGTTCCTGATTCCCCTTTACTGTTCATGTCTTGTCTGATGCCAACATCCCCCACTTTTTTGTCGCTTGTTCTTCTTTCGAGAACGTGCTGGAGAAGCTGCTGAGTTCAATAGACCGAGGGTTCTTTAGGACTTTATGGGCTCTATGGCTAGAGCAACAGTTAACCGAAAAGAACAAGGCCTAGCTATCTACGGTGAAGAGGGGTGGGAGACCCTGCTTAAGACTTAGACCGAAAAAGGGGTCAGAACCTTGGAGCGCTGGAGAAGTCACTGTTCAAAGAAAGCAGACGGGTCCAACCTCGAGGTGATACTGTTTCCCTGGCTCGGATGGTGGAAGGTTATAAATGTTGACAATGGGCAGCTGGTTAGGGTTCTGGGTCCGAAACAGAAAGAGAGTCCGATGCCAGTGACCATCCTGGAGCTGATCAGAGGGGGACAGAAAATGGAAAAGGTCAGTTAGCTGGGTGACTAGATCCCTGTGGAGAAGAATGATTTCCAGAAAGATAGGTGGCTGAAAAGCACTTGCTACTGACGTAAGTTAGTTTATCCCCAGTTTAAAATGGTAGATAAAATCAGAGAGTGAAGCATGGAAAAGTTAGAGGCTGCTTTTGAAAATGTGGCACATGGATTAGGGTTGACTCTATTTTTGGACACCCAGCTTTAGACATTTAGACTATCCAAATGCAAGCTGGAGTTCGTGGTGATCTTTGCTTTCCATCCTCCCTAGAACTAAGATGCTTCCCCAGGATTCTTATTTTTACTAATGCCGAGGAAACAACAATAAAAATGGTTTTGGCACCATGATGAGGTTTTGGCATTTGGACCTTGGTTTTGACTTTGTGTCACTTATGGCCCTGTGTTCTGACTGGAAACACCACTCTATCCCCACTGCTCCCACTTTTCCTCCCAGGCATTATGGTTTTGTTGGCCATACTCCAAAGGCTTCATACCTTGCAATCATCAGCTGCCACTTCCGGTTGCAGCTGCCCCCCTGCTTCAAATATCTGTCCGTTCCAAGCCTTAAAACGCAGAGCTTTTTCTGAAGGCTTCTCAGATGAACCTTCCCTCCACACTGGTGTGTTCAGGCAGTGGATGGTGATTTGCTGAACCACCTCCGAGCTCAGAAGGTGAAGGAAGTTCATCTGAACTCTACCAATGTTGAAATCCAGCTGTTAAGATAACACAGATATTAACTTACACCTCCCTCTGGACTGGCAGTATGAAACGGGGCAAAATGATGGGACGGGATATTAACCACTGTATAACAATGGCTGTTATCTAGCATCACTGGTTTTATAGAAACTGCGTTTAAATCAGGGTTTTAAAAAGTGGTTTTTAACTGGAGAAAAACTGCAGTATGGCACAGGCATCTTCAAACTGGTCTGTTCCCTCCTTGAGGAAGTCCACAAGGCAAGAAGCAGATGTGTTTTCTTGTTGTTTTTTTAATGGGTCAGGAAGATATGTAAGTCATCATCTTTTGTTGTAACACTGAGTTCAGAGCTTAAAAATGTGCAAGCCAGGAGACTGAAATGCTACAAGTTAGGTAGGTGGTAGGGACATAGAAATATTTTTCCCACAGATTTTGCGGGCATTACTCACTTTTGCAGGCAATGCTGTTTTTTGTGTTTTCCACAAAATCTGGGAAATTGCAATTTTGGTAGGTCCCTAGTTATAGTTGAATGAATAAAAGGCACATCATTCTTCTTAGTAAAGAAAGGAAAAGGGTATGGTTTTAAAAGAAAGCTGGCACTGGCTTTAGTGGGCAGATTTGGGTGAAAGCTGAGTGTTTCTAAAATCCCTTCCAGGCCACACAGGTTTCCTTCAGCTTCTACACTGCCTCTGTTTGTGGGGGTAGACCTACTGGGCAGTGAGAGAATTACACACTCATTTGTTTATCTAGAAAAAGTGCATGGATGCTTAATTGCACTTTAGTCTCCAGAGAGGTCTGTAGTTATTTCTTCTCCTCCAGCTAGGAACCACTCCCCTGAGAGAGGATTTTTGCTGCCATTGCAGCATGGGTAATGCTGGCTGACTTGTGAATGGTGAATGGGCAATACTGGAATTAGACAGTCTGTCCATCCCCCTGAACCTGTGTTCCAAAGCAGAAATGACAAGGTTACAGCTATTAAGTCATCTGTAGGGAAAGTACAATATGATGCAGGAAGAGGGTCTTCACCATAGGTTCAGACAGTTTTAGGCTTTCCCATCTTACCTGTGTTGGGTTTTATCTAGTTCTCTTCTCCCCATCTTCCTTCCATTCCTCTTTGATGTGTTACTTATACTCATTAGCACTGATTAGAGGCCTCCCCCATCTATGGAAGTAGACTACCAGTTCTTCCCATTTACCTGGCTTAGAAATCTATTTATTGGTTCTGGGAGGCAAATTTCTCCCCTTTAGTTTTTTTGTGCACAGAACTCAGACAAGATGCAGACTGTCATTTCTGGTCACCAAACTGAATCAACATACCAGCACTTTTGTTGTAGATACCTGAATAGGTGAAATCCTAGTGAAATCCATTTAAAATGAAATCCTGACTTCGCTAACATCAGTTTGCTGAGTCCCTGTACATTTGAGTTGGTTTGCTGAGTGCCTGTGCAATGCTTTCTATAAGCACTTACAGGAGGTGAATGCAGTAAACATGAGCATGAATGAATGACTTGAATATTCAACTAAATGTATGTGGGAAGCATATTTGCAATGCTCAGTCCCTCTCTACTAAAAATACGGATAAGTTAAATGTGTCCTACTAGAACCTAGTGCGCCATTCCTGACCAGTGTAATACCTGTTGCAGTGAAGAAACTAGTACCAACCCAATTACAGGGGTAAAACAGTAGTAGTTTTACCTCCTTACATATTAATTCAAAGGGCATTGTTCTACACTGGTCACCAATATCGTGCCACATGCCATTAGGTGAATAGTCTGCTGCAGTGAAAGGAAGCCTACTTTGGGACAGCCCTAGGTGTGTATACCTTTGAGGCAGTGATAGGCTTGAGACACGTCTGTCCACCTTTGGTAAAGTTACAGATGACCTGAATGGTGTCCGAAGAACAGCCAAGATTTGGGTCAATCCAGTAAGTACCTGAACAAATGGAAGAGCAAGAATCAGTGAGTGGAGAAGTCTGAGTATTTCCCATGTGTGGGGACAAGGAAAGTTTCTGCAGAGTAAGGACAGGATGCTACTTCCCTTTGTGTATCTGAAGCACGTACAGGACGCTATGCTCCGGCCAGACAGGTATGTGGCTACATACACACACCCATTTATGGATGCATACCTGGGTCTAAGTCCCAAAACTGTAGCTAGCTAGAAGCCTACAATTAGTGGGGCATTAGATGGAGGAGGAGCTATGCCATATCTTAGCCCCAAAAGCTGAGTAGTTAGGGCAGTTGAGCAGAAAACAAGAGACTTTGTTTCTAGGCCTCCTTCTCCCAGAAGGGGATTGACCCTGCATCTCCTACTTCCCAGCACAGTGCTCTAACTCCCATACCTTTGGTTAAGCATTATCTAATCCACTTTTCAGTGCTTCTTTTGAAGCTGGCCTCCTGGACAGCCAAGAGGAGGAGATACGTGTGGACAGGGGAAGAGACTGAGCCAAGTGGTGTGTGGCTCAGTAAGAGGGATGCTGGCTTTGAAGGGAATAGGTCTTGGGTTCTAACCTGGGGCTTGCTTCCAGCGCAGGGATTACCTTCCATTTTATTTAGTCGCTTTTAAACACAAGGGGCAGTTGTTCAGCTTTAAAGGGGGGCACTGGGGAGGGACTGGATAATGCCTAATCTAGCATGCCCTCCAGAGGCATGGAAAGGCTATGAGTGTAGGTAGTAGGGACTACAACCCAGGGGATTACCCCCCACGCTGGGCTACAGAACTCGGCCCTTCCCAGACTGTCCCTTAACTTTTCCGCTCTGAGCCACTCACAGCCCGAACAAGAGTCCAGAGTCTACCCTAAGTGACTAGCTTTTTTGCATAACATTCATGTGACAGTGCTGGTCCCATGAAAAAGGGCCTCTGAACTTCTCCAGCTGGCTCTATTCACATTTGCTGGGAGCCATCTCGGGTTTCTGGCTGTGCTTTCTTACCATCACCCATCTGCTGTTCACAGTTCATGAGGTCTCGACAGATGCGTGCAGGGTTTTCCTTGGTTCCCAGGGGTCTTTTGATGCTCTGGATGAGGTTGCTGAGGTAGTGTAGAGTCTTAAAGATCTCCCCTTCCTGGTCCAACATCAGAAAGTCTGAATGTTGATAGCCCTGCAACGAAGGGAAAAAATGAAGTCAGCTCTTGACAACACTGCTGCATTATGATGGGATTTCCCAATGAACAGCGTTACTAAAGCATTAGATCCTACAGGAAACAGAACCATTCCCATTGGAGCAGTGGGAAGATGCCATGTGCAGAAGACATGTCATGCTCTCCATGATGCTCAGTTAGCTAACGCTGCTTGGCACTGCTTTGAATTGGGGGCGTTCCCAACTGTCCGCCTTAAATAAAGGAAGCTTGACTGATACTAAATGAACCCAGCTAGTCATCAAAGAGAGAAGCAAAACATAAAAGTAGAAAAAAAAAATCTTACAGGATTCCATTAAGAGCATTCAAACATTCACAGAAATCAGCCCAACCCCTTGCCCCTTCCCTGGGAATATGGTACACTGACTAGGCTCTAGCACTGTCGTGCAGTTCTTTCCAGTAGGGGATGGTGCCTCCACATCTTTCTTCAGAAGAAGAGCATAAGCCTTCTAGGTGCTAAGTTTCACGTAAACAGGAACCGATCTTTTCTTAGCATCAGTAGGAGGATTCTTTAAGAATACCATTCGTGCATTTGCAGTGTTAAGCATATGTTTCCAAACTATGTACCATATTTTCGCGCATATAGTCCATGGGCTATACACGTTTTTACAGACTTGATGGATGGGTGCGGGCTATACAAGGATGTAGGCTATGCAGAGTCTTTAGAACAGCATAGCCCATCCCCGCCCGTCCCCGGCTGTAGGCTCCAGCTCTGGCTCCAGTGGCCGTGCCCAGCAGAGCCCGCGCTTGCGGCCGTGTCTCGGGGTGGGGAAGCTGCAGGCAGGCGGTGAGAGTGCAGGGAGCGGGGCTCGCAGCTCCTCATCCCTCCCCTCCCCTGCAGAGCCCACAAACCCAGCAGAGCCCGCGCTTGTGGCCATGTCTCGGGGTGCGGGCAATACACGGACAATTTTACAAAAATACAATTTTCTGCGGGTTATACATGGGTGCAGGTTATATCAGTGTGTGGGCTATATGTGTGAAAATATGGTAAATGTTTTGAATGCAGGTTAATTTGGGGGCCTGAGCTACTTGGATGTTTTTATGGGCATAATTAAGAAGAATGGGAATCTTCCCTGAAAAGGAGACAGTCGGGAGGGTGCGCACAATTTTTTCAGTCCTTTATTCAGCTGACTTGGATAGGAATTGTACTTGCACAAGAACCAACCATTCCAGCCCTGTATATTATGCAGCTAGAGGGATAAGATCATAGGGGGCTAGAATCAGGATGTAAGGCAATTCCAAACGGGGAGAAAATGTTTCATTAAGAGAGGAGGGAAAGAACAAATAAGGTGGCACAAAGAGGGGCTGTTTTCTAATCCTTAAGAGAGGACGTGCATATGGATCAAAGGTTGGTAGGTTGAAAAGCACTTTAGGTACCTCTGTTTTGAGCGCAGTATTTGAGTCTATCAGTGTCTGGAAGGCTGCACCAAAGTCATCTTGTTGCTGGTGGGTAGAGGAAAATAACATAATTGAGATTTAGATCATTAGGCCTGTTTTTAAAGAAGCTGAATGCTCCTGACAAGCAAATACTTCCCTCTACCTAGATGCCAGATACAAGCACTGCCCTGCCTGGGACAGTGTCTTCTCAGCCCACACAGGGGGAAGATGCTAGAGGGTGTTTTGGGAAGCTCCCTGTTGAAAAGCGTTTCCCAGATTTTCATATATTCACACCTGGCTGCCTATTTCTTTTTATCAATATTAACAATAAGATGAAACTACTTACAAATGAAGCTGGGATTCCCGGTGGGCCCTAGAAACCAAAAGAAGAAAATGTGTCAAGCAGGACTGAATTTTATGATGGATAATTAATATTGCTTAAGGATTTCTGTTTAGCTTTTGAGACCCTGTCTCTTCTCTAAAAGAGAAGGATTCCACATTGCAGATCAGTAAGAGTAGCAATATTTTTTTGTATGATACTGTGTCCAAGGAGTGCCAAACACTTTACAGAAACTGGCTCATTCAGACTTGCAATACATCTGCGAGAACTTATTTTACGGAGGGGGAGTGGAGTTAGCGTGATTTCCCAATGAGTGGGCAGGGACCTAGCTAGTTTTGGTGATAGGGTCTTATCACCCTCTCTGCTCCTTTCACATGTACTTACTGGAGGTCCAGGGTGTCCTCGAGGACCTGGGGGACCCTAAGGAAAGAGATATCAGTGAGTAAAACATCCTCAGTTTGCAATGAAATTAATCACCTCTGTGACTGAAGCCTTTCCTCAACTCTGTTTTCTTCAAGTCTGTGAACCCTTCAGTATTTTATTGGTCCCCTTCCTCACTTCTTTGGGGCAAGAGAAGTGGCCATGTATTCTTACTCTCTGGCTTTTTATTAGCTTATATTGTCTTGATCTTGCTGTCGTGCTTTTTCACCATTACTCTTTATGCACGTGGCTTCATCTCTAGTTCAGTCCCATCTCTTTAAATATTTTATTTTAGTTCTTCATCCATTCCTCTAATTCCCCAGTTATGCTCATGTCTGTTACAAATGCTGTGTGTGGTTCCTGCACTTTCCAGTCTGTCACCTAACAGCTGCCTGTTCTCTTCCCATCCTTTATATGCCAGGTACTTTCTCAGTCCCTGATCTTGCTGTGCTTCGTTTTCCTCAAGCTCCGATATTGGTAAGAAAATGGTAGCCTTAAATACTCACCCTAGGACCTTGTAATCCCTGCAAAAGAAAATTGGAAAGAATATTAATATGTAAAACACCTTTCAACTCAAGGGTCTGAAGTGAAACCATTATGGATGTTAGCAAAAAATAAGTGGAAAGCAGAATTCAGGGCAACAGAATTCATGCTCAAGGCTGCTGTAGCAGAGTCCATGGTTATTTGAAAAGCATTTAGGGATCTTTGCTATCAGAGCAGAAGGGGTAGCTGCTTATAAGAAATTGCTTTTGAAAGATGCACCCTCCCCCACTGGAACTGCATGAGACTTGGCCCTTCATCCTTCCCAGGCAGATTAACTAAATCAGCTCCGGCAGGATCTGAATACTGAACCCCATCCTAGCTCGTTCCCTCTCTGTCAGGTTTTCTGTCTCCCCAGTAATGAAACCAGCCACATGCACAGCTGAGGTGTCTGAAGGATTCTGGAACGGCACTTACCATTTCACCACGACTGCCTTTGTCCCCTTTCGGACCCTATTTAAAGAACCACAGAGCGTGATTATCAGGCAAGCTCCTAGTAAAAACCAGGAAGATCTCTGCAAGTAGCCTAATTTGTACCTTTAAACAAAATCAGCTTTTCTTATTTTGTCACTTCTTTCTTTGGGGGAGAATATAGGTATCGTGGAAGATTTCACCAGTTACAAATAGGAAGAGGAAGAAGAATTGTTTAAATCTTCCACGATGAAGTACAGCTTACTATATGCATGGCAAGGGAATAGCCTCCAGGTAAGTTATACCACAGGGATACACTCTGCTCGTGCTCCCCGGGTAGCAAGGCACCTACCTGCTCTGACCCCATGGGCCAAGCAGGAATTTACATGCTATCTTTCCTGAGACGTGAATTCAGCCCACCCCTGCCTACGTCCAGCAGATTAATCTGTTTCTCCCTGCAGCTGTTTTTCATTGTTATCACTGTTAATTCCTGTGTGGGTTGTCTCTGCTTTCCCTCCTGCACTATGAGACACCACTTGAATTACCTTGGAAAGCTTGTGTTTTTAGGAAGTAGTGAGATGGATTTTAAACTCTGTTCAGTGCCCTGGGCGTTTTGGGAGACAGGACGGCGGGGTGGAGTGCCAGACCAGATTATTTAAAACACTCAGGAACCAGCAGCTCCGTTGCAATACTAGTTCTTGGGATTTTTTGTAAGAGCTCAGTACTCAATACTGGGTGATTCAAAAGATTTAGCAATTGGTGGAGACTTCTTTTGACAATGTGGACCAGAGCTTTAAAAATAAAACCATCACTCGGTCTGAGCCTTCCCACTTCCAAACTTCTACTTGCATAGAGTTGTGGCTAATTTATAATTTAAGGACTTCCTTGCCAACCGCCTCCCCGCCAAACATAACCCAGTGGCTGAAGCTTCACTTCTCAAGTTATTCATTCTGTGACGGTGATAATATTTTGCTCTGTCCATTCAGAAAAGGCTTGGGTTTATATAGCTGGCAAGTGAAATCTGGGGGCTTCTCTGAGGAAGCAACAAGTATGGACTTAAACAACGCCAAAACCTCTGGTCTTTCAAAAGTAAAGGCAGAAGAAATGCACTTACCGGGATTCCTGTGGGACCCAGCATTCCTAGGGGACCAATGATACCCTCCTTTCCCTGAAAAGAAAGCGAGACAGCATTTATGAAGCAGGTTCTTTTAAGTGCCAAGGTAACTTTTTCCTGACTTAGTCCTGCAGAGCAGCATGAAGCCCAATAATCCATAAAAGAGAGCAATTTCCCTTTTTCCTTTTGATAGTATCACTGCTGACCCCCAGATATATTCTGAGAACCAAGAAAAATTCAAAGAGCCAGTCCCATCAATATTAAATACTCATAAACATAAAGGTAGATTCATTTTAATAGCATATCTAATAATGAATATATTATAAACGACTGAACAGTACAGATAAGGCATATCAAGCAACTAATTAAACATGCATAAAGTGTACATTGATCTAAAGAAATAACAATCTTGTTCACATTTGAGAGAGTTTAAAATTCATTTCTCTAAAGTCTTAAAAAGGCTCTAACTGGTGGCCTGCCTGCCTGTTGGAGAAAAGGACTTTTTATAGTTCATATGCAGATGGGCTATCCAGCGAGAACTGTAGTTCTTATCCCCTATATACACTATATTTTGTCTAGAATTAGCCTTGTCCTATCACTGAAATGTACTTTAAGGGAACTTTAGGGAAGCCTCTAACCTAGTTTTTTTCCCCCCACACCATCATTCTCAAATTTGTGACATCCTGTGGACTGATCATTTCCTTTGCTGCCTCTTTTCTTACCCAAACGTTGATCAACCAAATGCTATACCATATGGCCATTAAGCAGCTCAGGGCTTATTGAAGTTTACACACTTTTCCATTCTTTACAGCTGAATGCAAAACATTTTAAAGGTCAATTTGTTAAGGTAACACTCGTGTGTTCATAATCTGAAGCTTTAAGAAGCATCCTTGGAGCCTTGTGAAGTTTCATAGATTTCATAGGCATTAGGGCTGGAAGGGGCTGCAGAAGATCATCGAGTCCAGCCCCCTGCCCCAGGGGCAGGAAGTCAGCTGGGGTCAAAAGATCCCAGCAAGATAAGTGTCCAAACGTTTCTTAAAAGAGTCCAGAGTAGGTGCTTGCACCACCTCTGGGGGGAGTCTGTTCCAGACCTTGGGGGCTTGGACAGTAAAGAAGTTTTTCCTTATGTCCAGCCTGAAATGGTCTTGGAGGAGTTTGTGACTGTTGGACCTTGTCATCCCTTGGGGCGCTGTGGTGAACAGGCAGGTCTTTCAGCAGGTCTCTCTCAAGTTCCTTGTTTCACTTGCCTCAAAACTCAGCTGCAGCATTAGGGACTGTCCATCTTTGGGAATTTGGTTATGGTGTCCCATAGGGGTCCTTCCATTCACCGCTTGGGACTCCTGTCCTCCCTTCACCACAGAGCTCCTGAACTGGAAAGTGTTTCCTTCATTTCTTCACTGGAGTCATGTTATGGGGCTACTACAGGTAGGTTTTATAGTAAGCTAAGACTGTCTGAGTACATAAAAAGACCATACCTTTTGGCAGTGTGTCTTATTGCACAGCAGAGTTCTCATAATGAACATTTTTAGAGGAAGATAGCGTGCAGCATAGTAAAAATAAAGTATTATCTTTCAGGTAAGCCAGTATGGTGACCCCAAGTAATTTAAAGCCTCAATCTATAGTAAACTTTCTTTAGTGACCACTTGAGTGCTCAACACAAAGTCAGTTGTTCAAGAAGGCAGTTTTCTCATGAAGCGAGAGCAGAGCAGTTCATAGTATATTTGGGTAGACCAGAGCTGTGGTGCTGAGACCAAAGATGGGTTAAAAAAAGTAGGGAGCCTTGTATGTATGATACTGTACGGCTGCTGAACTGAAGCTTCTACTTAGCCTGTGCATCAAGCATGGTGCGTCAGTAAGTGTAGTCCCCTTTTTTGTGCTGCACAGGACTTAGCCAGTCTTGACCAAAGCCAGCAGATTGGGGAAGGGATAGAAAATTCTCAGATTAGCACAAAATTCAGAAGAACTCACCATAAGACCAGGGGGTCCCCGTGGGCCCTGAATTCCTTTGAACCCAAGGTCTCCTGGAGGTCCCTGTTGATAAAAATGAGCGAGAAATCCAGAACTGATGCATGCAAGGTTGTCTCCCTCATTGTCTCAGAGACACCACCTGTCATTTATGGAAATGGGGAGTCCTGATATTTAATTTTTTTTTCTTATCTCCTAAAAATCTCCCCATTCCTTAGGAAACAGGATGGCTCTTTGACTGGGCCTCCACTCTGAAAGCAGTGCTTAGTTGCAATGTTTTTGTCTGGAAACTTAAATCCAAGCTCACATGAAGAAAAACTGAGTTTAAAACAAAGTCAAGCCTTCCAACAGCAGTGTACACAGGACAGCCTAGATTAGAGGTCTAGAGAGAATCTGCAGCCCATCCTACCATCTTTCCCAGTTGGCATGAACTCAATAGCGGTAACTGAATATCAGTCTTTTAAGGATGATTTCAGACATGGGAAGTAGTTTGTTAGGAGGCAAAAGCAGCATGCACTAAGGGAATTAGGAATCATCATATGGGTTCAATCGTTTCTTCAGAGGTACCAGTAAAGAACTTGCTGCCAGCTCCTAACTAATATTCCCAGTACTTGGAACTGCGGGAAGCAGCTGGCTGTTCCTAATTAAGTAAGGAAGAGAACATCTGCATTATACAGACAGAAAGCCAATGAGATGCAGAACATGTCTTACCTTTGGCCCAAACATGCCTGCGATTCCTGGAAAGCCTGATTCACCAAAGTCCCCCTGGAAGTAAGAGCCAGGACAAATGTAAGAGCAAAACTTTAACAGCAAATGGTTGATCATAAGACAACATAACAAAGAGAGGGAGAGAGAAATAGACACATCCACAATAATTTTTCCAAACCAAACTGGAATTATTAATGAAGAGTTTGAATAGAAATTGAGATGTCAGTCATAGGATCATGGGATTGTAGGACTGGAAGGGACTTCAAGAGATTGTCTTGTCAAACTTGCTGTGGTGATGTAGGATCAAAGATGCCACGCCATCCCTGATAGATATTTATCCAAGTTATTATTAAAGGCCTCCAAAGGAGATTCCACAACCTCCCTATATCTGTTCCAGTGTTTAAAGTTTTTCCTAATATCTAACCCAAATCTAGTTGCTGCAAATTAAGCGGATTTCTTCTCATCTTACCCAAGTGGCCAAGGGTAACCACTGATCACCACCCTCTTTATAACAGTCATTCTGGTTTAATTAAGGTTTCAGCAACTCACGGTGGGGAGATGCTATGCCAGGAGGTAATGGAGTATGGCTTGGGAGCTTCAGCCAGGGTTAACAGACAGACAACGGAGAGTACTGTTGTGCCATACTCTGTCTGTAAAGTTCCCTCTAGAACATACTTAGGACACAGTTCTTCACCCTTGTAATCCTGCTTTTATTCTTTAAAACAAACTAAGCCAAAGTTGTAAACCTTCTAGAAAACGATTTAAGACGGCACCCAGTGTATAAGGAAAAACAAAAAAAGAGCACTTAGAACTTAAAAAAGCTGTTTTTATTTAAAACTCGTGCCTGTTTCAAATATGCCTGCAAACATTTTTGCTCAGCTTCTCAGGGAATACAATCACCTCTGGATGGATACCAGCCTTGGATTAGCATATAGTGCATAGTGTCATAATCAGTAATAATAAAAATAAATTAAGTTCACATGCGCATCCTAATTTCCATACTTTGAGGGGGATACCCTTTGATATTAAGGGACTTGTTGGATAGCAAAATGCAAAGTGGCTCAGGATGTTTGGGAGCAGATTAGGACAAAAATAAGTGAGATGACTCATTTAGAGTCCTGGTAATTTAAGAGATGGAAAAGGACTGTCTGGCCTCTGGGATGTATTATGTGACTTATGATGGATTCTTCTTTACAGGATATTTTTATAGTGTCTTGTTCAGCCCAACTGTAAATGACTCAAGTGATGGGGTTTCCACCACTTCTCTTACAAGGGTATTCCAGAATCCAATAGACCTCGCTATTAGGAAGCTTTTCCTGCCATGGTAGTGAGAAATTGCTTGGCAAGTCAAGGTCTGTTTGGAATCTGTTGAGTATAAGAAGCTTTCCAAGGATACAAAAAACTTTTAACTACCCATTTATGGATCCTGGAAAGGAAATAAACTGCCGCTGCTAGCTAATGGACAGCTCAGGCCTCTCCTATAGTAGGAGAATCTATCAAATACTCTCTCTTCATGGAGTGGCTGGCCCCAGAAATAAATGGGAAGTAAGATTTCTAGAGGAAAAGGGAATTTGTACTCAGTTATTGGAACATTTTTCTGAGAGGCCTTAATCTTTGTAGCAATCTGATTAGAGAATACTGGGCATGTGAACCTGCCAGACATGTGCACAGGAGAAAAACACGGTGGAACCAATAAATTAACTCCACTTCCTGAGCCAGGATCCTGTGACCTACTTGGCCATGAAGACCCTTCCTTCATGTACGGTTGGGCATATGCTGTACTAGCTTCTCACTGACTCTGCAGTTGGACTACTTCAAAGTCTGGTTTTATTGCTTTTAGCTTTGGCATTTGAGTTTATATATAAAAAGTAGGTCTGGAGTATCCAGGACTGAGGGTCTGCTGAAGGGCAACTTTTCAGGAAAAAGGGTCTATTATCTCCAGCTGCTTTTCCTAAGGTAACTTTTTGACTGATATATTTTGCCATATTTCTATGCTGCCATTAGGAGTCATGCCTGCAATGCATGTAGGCACACCTGAATAGGCTTTAGTCTAGATATGTGGGGCACCAGTCTTCGGTGTAAATACAATAGTAGCATTGGCTGCAGAAACCCACTGGAGACTTTGGGCATGTACTTATTGGAGCTTGCACTACCATGTCTTCCCTGCTAGTTTAAACCTAGATGAGAGATGCCAACACATGCTGTTATCACACCTCCTGATTGCATTGCATAGATAGCCTTCGTGCCTGTGCTGACTTGGAATACAGCAACTGTTATAGCAAAGGAAATATTTAATCAAGAAGGCAATAAGCTGAGTAGGAACAAGGCTTTATGAATCTCACGTGAATTTTAGGCTGGTTAAACAGCCTAGTCACTGTGTGGGTCACAGAGTGGAGCTATTTATTAATTCCAGGGGACGGTGTATTTAGGGCATTCCTTAAGCTTGTGACACACGATATGTATGTGGGTTTTAATCTCTAGAATGGCTACCCATTTAGAGAGGGAGGCCCTCAGAACTCCCCATGATAGTGCATCTAGAGGAAAGGAAGAGAACTAATCATCCAGGCCTACCTTGGGTCTGTCATTGGGGAAAGCAGGTATATTGGCCTGGCCTACAATTTTAATGTCATGGTTCTACAGCAAGCCTGATCTTTTGTAATACATTGCTAGATATGTATGCGCAGTGTGGCTGCATGTGCTGTAGTGGTAGGCTCACAGTTTGTGATGCTTGGTGTTGTATTAGAGCAGCAGCCTGTTCAGTGGCCTTACATATTTCAAAACATCTGGAGATCCCACTGAATGCAAATACAAATAGACAGTGAGCATGTGTGCAGTGGGGTGAAGGCGAATGCTGGCAAGTTAGGAAATGTGTGTCCTGGAAAAACAACTACACAGAGACTCCTGGGTCAATGAACAGGCCACTTACAAGTTCCTTCTTCCTCTGCTATTCCAGGACTCAGTTCTTCTACACAATCCTGGGGCCTTGTTTCCCCTTTCTGCAGAAAGGGCACATCGGCATACGCAACCATTTCACCTATACCACTAACCGGCTGTCCTTTGGGTCCAGGATCTCCTGGGCTTCCTGGAAGTCCCATTCCTCCTTGTGTTCCCCGTTTCCCTATTGGACCAGTTTGCCCAGGCAATCCTCTTTCACCCTAAAAATAACAGAATAATCCCAGGTCAAAACAAATCATTAACAGATCAAATAGAAAAGTATACTGCAGACGTAGGCATATATGAAGAAGCAGAAAATGATGGCCATTGTGGTAGGGAACTGGGCCTCATCTATGGATCCTTCAGAGCCGGTGCAGATTATTTCAGAACGTTCAGCATAAGACCAGTAATGGACACCAGTGTGTCCCTATTTATTATTCACCCAGACGAACAGCCACAGGCATAGCCATACAAAGAGTGCCCTTGAGAGTGTACTGGGAATGTAGCATTTGAGGAGATAAACTCATTTCCCACCTTCCTTTATACCCTTGCCCGAATACTTGTCCTGTCCCACAGTTTCCCATGGTTTCTTCCCAGGACAAGGCTACTGATTGATGATTAATCCATCTGAAATGTTGAAGGAATTCCAAGGTTTTAGTTTAATGACTTTAATCCAAAGGCTACAAAGCTAACGTTTTCCCTGGCACCGGCCTCCTCAATCAAAGGCCATAAACAAGCCTTGCAGCTCCTTTCCCTGTATGCCCCTTCTCCTTGCAAAGCTCCAGGGACAGAAAGTGTTTCTGGCAAGTGTGGATGGACAAAGAGTCTTTGGATGGCTGGGTCTGGCGAGTCTGCTGAGATAAGACAGCAGGTGCCCTATGCAGCAAGGAGACACATCCAAACACATTCCTAAAAATCTGCAGCAATGCTTAATGCTCTTGCCTTGCGTTTGGTCATCTGTGGTGACCGTGTGTTATTCTCCCCAAAGCAGCTGGGGGGCAGCAAGTGACAGTGATGAGTTAAATGAGTACAATTTAATTCAGATTCTTCTGGCCTTTCCGAATCCAGCTGGGCTCGCTCTACTTACTGTACCTTTTTACAAATGGCTGAATTGTTGTTGGGTCTGATTTGTATCCTGTGACCCACCTAGGATAGGGCAAGAATTAGTGGAGAATCCACTAACTAAGCCTTTTCTTTCTGCTGCTTGTTCACAGCAGTGCCCAATTCCATCAGTTTAAGCCATGTCAGTGCTTGCTGAAAACTTGAGCAGCACAAATTTCCTTCCAGCAGTGCAGGCTTCCAAAGACAGCCCCAGCTAGGACTCCTGAGCTTTCAAAAGAGGTGCCCTGTCCTGTTCACTGAAACTCTAGCAGCATCAGCTCTTAAAGAGTTGTGTGGATCACGGCTCTAGCAGTACAGTTCTTCCTGGACATTTCACCAAGGCTACAGGGTTTTTCTGTGACAGTGTCATGTACCGAGCTGAACACTGACCTTGAATCCTGGTGGTCCTTGTGCTCCAGGGAGACCAGGTACACCAGGGTTCCCTCTTCTACCTGACATCCCTACTATGCCTTCTTCCCCATCATCTCCCTGTTCTCCCTGTAAAAGAAATCCCAGAGAGAAAAAAAAAGAGAAAGTTAGTCTGTTCACCTGAGCATGTTTTCCCCTTTGCAAAGGCAGGAAGAGCAGTGTGACCACATCTATGGTGGGCAAATGCGGCTGGGATGGTGCGTGTTTGTGTACGGTTGTGTTCATGTGCTCACATACTTGCTCCTACACCACATGGGTCTGTGCATACAAGCGCCTGTTTGTCTGGCTGAGAGTGTCGGTTTGTTTACAGACTTGGCCACAAGGAGACATCTGCCTGCGTTTGTGCATGTGAAGTCTCTGTAAGAGTGCACATGACCCCCCACCCCCGTATATAAAAGCCTGTCTATAGCAGTGGGTGTATCGGTTTCTGCTGCACTATCCTTTGCCCTTCTTCCTCCAGGGTAGTGTTTGATTATGGTATCACAATTACACACTTACTAGCAGCCCTGGTGTGCCATCTTTCCCGGGCACTCCATCCATTCCGGGAGCACCCTCCTGACCTTGCCGTCCCACCACTCCTCTAGGACCTGGTAATCCAATAGGACCCTGGAAACAGAAAGGTATCAGTGAGGGGCTTGGAGGCTGGGGACTCAAAAAAAAGGGAAAGACTGAATTGTCACTCACTGGTGAGCCTCTGCTGCCAGTAGAGCCCCGTGTCCCCTGCTTTCCTTTTTGACCCTAAAAGCACAAAGAAATAATTCTAAAATTACAGCAGCTCAAGTGCAGTCCCATTTGGGGGTCAGATTTCAGTGTGTACATTAGAGAACCGTTTAAAAAGGAGATGTATAAATATAGTTGCTACAGCAGTGAGAGGATGAACTATCATTTGGTTTTATTACAAGGGATTCTTTAGTATGTCTTGAGAGTATCTAGGGCAGGAATTAATAGCTAGAAGGAAAGGACCTACATTTTCCTAATGTAGAGCAGATGAGGACAAATAAACAAGGATGAACATGAGAGAGGGCTCAACAACTCTGGTGTATATTAGAACTAAAGGCTTAAAAGCCTTCCTTTTTGTCAGTTCTCTGACATCATGAATCAGTCAGCATCATGGAAAGCAAGCTTAACATCTATCCTTCTTTACAGGAGTCATAGAAAGCAGGTCTTACTCTTTTTTTCTGCTGGATAAGCCTCTCTTTGCAGTTCAGGAGGGGCGGGTAGGATTCTTGGGGCTAAAAATAAGTAATGCTGCTTTGTCAGTACGGGGTAAAAGGAGCCGTTACTTAGCCCTACGGTGTGTTAGCAGTAGCCTCATTACCTTCACTAGACCTGCTAGGCTATGCAGCTCTGTCATGTACTACCACTTTTAAAAAATAAAACATAAATGCTTTTTGTGTATTGCTTCTCCATATGCAGACAGTCGGGCCAACTGCGCAAAGCAAGAGCTGCTGGGGATGTTGCTGCTGTTATTCATTAGGCGTGACAGCAATTTCAGCTCTATAGTGAGCAGCAGGGTCAATCTTCCTTTGAAGGCTGTGGCCAGCTTGCTCTTTGCTTACACTATTTACTGGATATTACAGTGCACTATTTACTAGAGATCGGGCATTGTGCCCAAGGGGTCAGATTAAGGATTCCTGCATCCACCAGAATGGAATGGGAATTCCCAAGTTTTGGGGCCATGCACTTACATTTCAGCAAATAAAGTCTAATGATTAAAGAGTTGGGAAGGTCTTGAGATGAATGGGGTGGGAGTGGACATTAGTATGATATGTAGTTCAGATGAAATCATGTGTAGTGGGCTCTCTTGTTGAAGAGGGAGAAGAGCAGTTAATGGGTCACAGAAGCAGGACAAATGGCGAACCATATGGATAATGGGCTCTGGATCTGGAATGGGTTAAGCCTGCTAAATGTTATGGTTCAAACCTAGCAAGGAAGAGACAGACACTTATCTGGTTCAGATTTCCTCAGGGGTAGGCAAGCCAGTTGTGGGCTAGAGAGGCAGGAAGCGCAGAGTTGTGGGAAAGAGATGCAAACCACGTCAGTAACTAAAAGCCTGTCTGGGATTCACTAACATTGCTGGTACTATAATTCTCTTGATCTTCTTCAGCTCCACAAGGCCAAAAAACTAGTGGTTTTGGATACTCAAATCAATATTTGCTGCCCTCCTGCTGGGTTCTCCATGGCCATTCCAGCCACAGACCATGGAACAAGCCACAGACTTTGGGGAAAAATCATGACAGTCCTGATTTCCCATCATCTTTAAGCTCTGAATGCCATAAAACCACTGCTTTGAAACCTACCTCATCACCTTTGGATCCCTTTGGGCCAGGCTGGCCTGGTGGTCCAGGGTCTCCCTAAAGAAGGCAAATTAAAGTCTTTTAAAGATTCTTTTCTGGTGCCACCTTGCATGAAACACAGAGCAGCGTTCATTGTGCACCTAACAGCATTCACCATACAGAGCCAATTAATGGGAACAACCTTTGGTCTGACATGCCTAGTGGGAAGGAAAAAGCAAAGGAGTATCTCCCACTGTGGTTTAATGGTATCACTTTGGCTAAGTAACACTAATCAAACTCTTGTGCAGAATTTGTGGTTGGGGTAACTACCAGCTGATCTGGAGAAATACAACGAAGAGCAGGTGGTTGGATCAATTTTGCTGCTGTACAGTTAGTGCTCGGTTATTAAAACAGATCCTTCAGTTTCTATAGCAAATACTATCTTTGTGGTATTTCCCATCTTCTGTCTTTCTCCTGTGCCCCCTTCCTCTCTCGGAGCTCAACATCAACTATCTTAAGGCTAGCTATTAGGAGGGAATTAAAAAACTCTCAAATTCTCTTCTCTGTTATGTGGATACTCCCTTGCCCTTCCCTTTTGCCATTCTGTTCTTGTTTCAATGTATTTTGCTAATACTGAGAAGGTAAGATGATTATTTTCTAACCATGAAACACTCTGGACTTATTTCAAAGAGGATGTTGCAGGTTACTGCATATTTGCAGCTCTCTTTTACAGTTGTTTATAGCTGCCTGCTGTTTTTGAACCTTCTGTTTCTAAACCTCTAAGGTAAATCCAGCGCTGCCTGGCATTGATTATCTTGGGT
>NW_017729011.1:13796353-13823545 GCF_001723915.1 Gavialis gangeticus | reverse complement strand
CTCCCTTGCCCTTCCCTTTTGCCATTCTGTTCTTGTTTCAATGTATTTTGCTAATACTGAGAAGGTAAGATGATTATTTTCTAACCATGAAACACTCTGGACTTATTTCAAAGAGGATGTTGCAGGTTACTGCATATTTGCAGCTCTCTTTTACAGTTGTTTATAGCTGCCTGCTGTTTTTGAACCTTCTGTTTCTAAACCTCTAAGGTAAATCCAGCGCTGCCTGGCATTGATTATCTTGGGTCATTTCAGAGGTTGAAACCCCTATATAATATAAAGTATACATTCATAGTAAATGGATCATTTACCCACTTCTAACCGTGTCACAGGACTTAAAACTGGACCCCTTAACATAATTTCTGTTACTTCCAAATACAGAACCCGTGATAGCACACCTTCCATACTTCCCCACAGAAAGAATGGGAATTCTTTCACATTTGATTCACAATTTCTAATACTTTCTAGTATGTTATTGCTCTCCAAGGTGTACTGTTCTGATAGGAGTAAGGGAAAGGAGCCAGACAGCAAGCTGACTCTCAGGAATGATATTCATTGAGGCTTTGAGTTAATGCAACTCAGGAACCAGAATAAACACACATGGCACAAGCAATATGCCCTTCTCAGGGATATGTTACATATGGATTTCTTGAAGGTAGGCACAGTATCTCACATGTCTACAAATGGCTTTAGCGACTTTGCTGTTCCTACTATGTGACAATAAGAATAACATGCTTGAGACATGAGAACCACATTGACACGAGAGCTTCCCCAGCTGACATTTTGGCCATGGTACCAGCACCACAAACTAGTTTTCTGAGGTAAAAGCAGACAGGAATATCCTGCGTATTGGCTGCTTTGTGGTAACTGTGCATGTGGGTGTGCACGTGCATGTGTGCACTCAGCGAGGGCTAAACTACCAGGCTTTAGCTTTCATCTACTGTAGGATAAGAGCATGCATAAGGGCAGTTACTGCAGAGCAAGCTGCATGATAAAACCCTGCCCCCTTTAACTGCAAGTTAACCAGTTCCTGTACAAATGCCCTCATGCTCCTTCATGCCTGAGAGCTAACAGACTTTTGCATTGTTTGTCTACAACTAAGCAATATTTTAAGTTACAGAAGAATTGCGAGCACCCTGTGCAGAAAAAAGTGTAACTTCATGGGGTAGAATGTGAAAGCGTTGGCTTCATTTCATGACCTGTCTTCGAACAGCAGCCTCCTGAATACAGGTCTGAAAGTTTTCTCTAAGAGCAGTATAAACACAAAGGGTCAGATCCTCAGCTGACACAAATCAGCAAAGCTCCACTGACTTCAGTAAAGTAGTGTCAGTTTATACCTGCCAAGGATCAGGCCAAACAGATTGAATGCACTTTCATCATAGTGTTTGCCATTGTAAATATATGAACTATTTTTTGTAGAATGAGCTGCTAGGCCAATGTAGAGAGCTTATTTTTCAAAACTTGGGAAGCTCAGGGTTGCATGCATTTACCGTTTCATTTACAGGTACCATAACTGTAACTGCATGTAAAAATAGTGTATTTTAAAGCATGAAAATCCTCAGTGGTTAACTCGCTGCTTGTGTGTGTATATAATGACAATAACTGCATTTATAATCTGAGAAGTTCAAATGTGAAAAAAATCAGTCTACTGACTTTTGACCGAATTAACCTTCATTCAGCATGCTAGACTGGGAACAGGTAAATATGGGGAACCGGCTCTGATTTGGAGGAGACTCTGCAGGGGCCAGAGGAGACCCTGGTAAGACGGCCACCAGGGCATACGGGGGCAGTTGTGCATTGTGAAGTCCATCTGTCTGGTGAGAACTGGACTGAGATCAAACTCATTCTTATGTGGCAAAGATATTCATAAGGCATTTCTTAGAGACCATCATGCAGACATTGCGTCTAAATACTTTAGGTCACTATTAACCTGTGCTGGATTCAGACCACAGATTTGCAAATAAATGCCCCATGTTAATATATAGATAGCATGTTAATTTTCCAAGCTTTCCAGTCCTCCTCCTGTTGCTAAAACATCCAGTAAAACAGGCCTACAGATACCTTATTAGAACATGTGAAGCTTTCCATTCCCTACTTTTGTATGCCCCACTTCATGAAATATTTTGTATATTCAGAAGCATAAGTTTAATAGGTATAGATATAGATAAAATATCCCACTAAAACCTGGCACCTGGAAATGCATGTATTGGACTTTGTGTCTTACCATGTTTATTGAAGCTCCCTTTCCTATCCTGCTTGTTCTATTTCTTCTTTTCTCATACACAACACAATAAGAGCAGGTTGTAATAAATGCATTTAATTAATCAAATAAAATAGAAGTCCCTTACAGGTAAGCCTTGCTGTCCAGGTTTTCCTCTTTCCCCATCAAGCCCATCTTGACCCTTAAATACAAAGAGAGAGAGTTAGTTCTCTGGATCCTTTCTGTCAGTGCATAGGCAGTAATGGGTGCTGCCGTGACGGTCCACCCGGTCCTAATGGAGGGGAAGGTGGAGGGTAGGGAAGCTGCAGTGCACACAGCTGTGTTTTGCTAATTCTGTGAAGACCAAGCATATGAGTGGTGCAATTCAGGCAAACATCTCTCAGAAGCGCGAGTGTCTGTCTTAGTGAAAAGAGCCCTCTTCAAGTTAAACTCCTCTTCTCTAATTTCTTCATCTTAGAGTTTCCATTTTTACTATCTTGCACTTATTTTTGATTCTGAATTTTCCCTCTCCTCATCCCATAGTTCCTCAGTATCTCACAGTCTTCCTGTACCCCTCTTGTCGTTGACTCTCTCATCTCTCTCTCGTCTATCCCAGTTCTTTCCCAGTATTACAGTGCAACTCTGTGGCTGTATCTCAGTTTACTTTGTGCTCAAGTTTGAAAGACACCATGCAAAATTTAGCTGTATGATCTAATCAATACTTTTCAGAACTGTAGATGGCATCCTTTGGGGAAAAAAGGGTAAGTGGCAAGAAAACATGGCTTCTCTAACATTGCTAGAGAAACAGACATCTTGGATTAAGACAGCTGGCTCCTCTTCCATTACAGTGTATGCTCTTTCGTGGATAGTCATAAGAAACATGCAGTTGATATTAATACCTATCCAGTACATCACAATATAAGTAGGAAATGGGTTTATCTGCTGCATCCCTAAATATAGACATGGTTAGTTTGACTGAACATTTGGATGCTGATGCCCTATGAACTATAAGAGTGCTATCCTGGGGACCCATGAAGAGACATCGGAAGGTTATACATTAGGGTAGTTGATATGTTATTATAATTAATCACTCTCATGGACGACTTTGGTGCTGAGGTTAGACCTGGTCCTCAGAGTCTTTTCAGACTAGCTCAGTTTTTCATGGTGAAAGACTATGCATGGGAGGACTGGAAGTCTTTAAAGAGATGACACAGGAGTAAGGAGTACTCATTCATAAATTTAACTGTGGCAAGGTTGCTCCTAGCTGACAGAGGGGATTTTGGAAGCTTCCAAAATAGCTAACAGGGATCCCCATAAAAGCACCCAGCTCATGTCATCATACATAAGTTCACCAATCCTGAATCTTACTCAACTTTATCAGGACAGGTCTTGTGAGCTCTTTCACAAACCTCATGAGCAAACTCCTCATTGTATTTCCTTGAGATTCAAAAGGATCATTGATCAGAAAGTCCTGCTCTTTCTCTTTTGACTCTTGGGAATGTTGGCTTTGATGTACGGGACTTTTCCTTGCCTTCAACAAATTCTCTCCCGCTTTAAGGAAAAAGATCTGGACAATTGTTGCTCTCACGCAGAGTAACAATGGTGAATTATCATGTATCACATGAGGCCAAGGCAAAGGACCTAATGCTTCATAAGCTACATACAACTTTCCTCCAGATGGTTAGTTTTTTAGCAAGATGTTAGGGATAGGACTTACAGGGTAACCAGGGTCTCCGGGCTCCCCTCGGTCTCCTCTGTCACCAAGTGGACCCTACAAAAATACAGCAAAGGTTCAAGGTACATGCAAAACATCAGCAGTCCACTCTGTCCTGGCTTTTAAGGGCAGGATCTTCAATGACCAGGAAAAGAATCCACCCGGCTGTTTCATCTGCATGTGCACCACGTGCAAAATCCAGTCCACAACGATTAGAGAAAGGATTGAGCAATATCTTACTCTGTCTCCAGGTGGTCCCTGGGGGCCTTCTATCTTCCCATCATCACCTTGTTCTCCCTGTGGACATTAATATTAGCATTAAAATAACCCAGAGCACACATGACAAGTGGTTTTATAAAGACCTGTTCCAAAGTCAGTGGGAACTCTTCCCAAGGACTTCAGTGGGATGTAAATGAGGCCTTTGATATTAGCAGATGGAAAAAAAGCTGTTTATGAAAGGAGAGCATCAGCTTTTAAAATGAAAAAAAAATCACATTTCTGTCTGAAGGGTTTTTTTCAAGCTAGTATTGTCATAAATAGCATCTAGGGTTCCCAAAAAGGAATGAGGGGAGAAAAGTAAATCAAATAATTTTTCTGTCTCTCTTTACTTGGTTAAATTTGTGCAAAAGAAGCTTCACACCATTTTGCTGTGCAGCCAATTAGTTGGTCTCTCCTATTTGCATGCCTGTTTCCTGCACAGGACGATGTAAGTTTTTAAGTAGTCATACATGATGGCAAAACCACCCAATAGGCTGGGAGGACTCCAACAGGACTAGTTCCTGCAAATACTTTTCAGTTCCTTTCAAAGAGATCGTGGCAGTGTTGGTCCAGGCAACGTGTGAGGGGGAGGATATTTTGAGGTGACTTGAAGAAGAGTACTGAGACCTGAAAAAAGCTTGAAAGATTGTCTCAAATTTCTGCCAGCTGTGCAGCTGGTCCATATATCACTCCCAAAAATACCTTTGATTTTTTTAAAATAGATTTTTAAAGACACATTTCAGATGGATAGATCCCCTTTAAAGTTAAGGACAGTATATTCAAAAAATGCTTACGAGGCCTAAGAATTTAAGTCCTGTTTTCAAAAGCAGTCTAGGGACAGGTACATAAAGGCTTTTGGGGCACTGGTAAGTGCTTTCAAAGCACCTGTGGCTATGGTTATATAGCAAGTAAACCAACCAGGCTGGGCAGCAGCACCCTTCAGCACATTGTCCTGCTGCAAAACATGTGTAACTCCATTCCCATGGCTTGGTAGACAAGCTAATTAGCATGATGCTGGGCAAATTTGTTCTGTTACTCGGCTGTGCTGAGCAGCCTGCCTGAAGTGATGGAGAGATGCAGCTACATTGCTTCTAGTTAAAGAGGCCACCTCTTTGCAGCACTGCAGCAAGCTTGGGGGTATTGCCACTTGGCATAGTGAACATGTGGCCTAAGTGAGATGGACACTCACCCCTCAATAATTTTAATGGGAGGTAATTGTATCAGGGCCAGGTACCTGAGCAAATTCCACCAAGTGCCTATCTGCATTCTTATGTGCCTCCATGCTATTGAAATTCTGGGCCTTGGGTACTTTAGGAGCCTATAGAGTAATCTGCACTTTAGAGTGTAATGCAGAGATATCCAAGCTAGCTCTAAAGAAACCCAGTTAGGTATCAGAAATGGTTCAGGGCTGGCAGCATGGAGCGCAGTGCAGGCTTATTTATGCTATCAAGAAGCTCGTTTAGAGACAGGTTGAGTATCTCTGCGCCACTCTGCAGACCGCAGCGTACAGATACCATAAATCTCTTAGGAAGCCAGTGGAATGTAGACTCTCAGACATTACTGAAATTTAGGCCAAGCCTCTTTTGCATCCAATCTTTTTTCCATTTAAAGAAAATTGAACTAAAGTTATTTGTAAGAAATGCATGAATACCTCAGAGGATGAGGTTTATTGAAGGGAATATCGCACCTAAATCTCCATTAGGATAAGCATTATGAAGGCTGAATCATGGCTATGCTCCTCTTAGGCTAAGGATATGGGAGTATTGTTGGGTAACATTTTCCTGAGTATCCTTTGATACAAAGAAAGAGAGGTACTTTCCTGGCTGGATTTATGATAGATGAACTGATGTGGATTCTGTTCAGATTAATCCTCAAAGTTGAGAGTTTGGGCTCAAGCAAAACAGAGATCTTTTCTGAGTCTCTCTCATTATTTCCTGGACTTCTTGCTATTGGTTGTACCAGGACTACTGCTCATAGACCTCCTTTTGGGCATTTCCGCTCTTCTCAACTCTACTGAGATCTGAAAGTGGAAATGCGTCTAGGTGTTCTAGGGGAGCAAGGGAGCAGTTGGCCTTTTGAGCTTTCAAGATTTGGGTTCACGTTTGGGAATGGTTTTTATCTGCTGGTTCCAGTTTGCCCGTCCTCAACCAAGCAGGAACCAGCAAATTTGTGTGAAGCAAAGCTGTGCTGCAGCACACGCAACCTTAAGCCCATCATTCTCCCAAAAGGGCTGGGTAGATGGATAGTTTCTGGGGAAAATCCTTATTGCACTAAGAAGGAGGATTATTATAAAGAGCTAACATACAGCATGAGGCCAGGGCAGTTGGTAAGCTGATTTCTAGTGACGCGTGACTGATCTGCTGGCTTTTTTCTTACCTGGTCTAGTTACCCCTTTCTAAGAAACCAGGTGCACAGAGCTATTTTTTTGTTGCTGTGTATAAAATTAAGCAAGAGACCTGTAATAGAGAGGATGCAGGATGTGTCTGTGATTTTTCTGAATTTTGTTGCTTTGACAGTCAGTGTAGTGTTTTAATCGAGCTGTGCTTTTCCCCACCTCACTGCACATTCCCTGAGCTATAAAGAGAACATGGCTGATCCAAATACCTAGGTGACATGCTGCTATCACAGTTTTTGTAGTCAAGGTTATCCCCTTATGCAGCCAATTATGCAAGAACTCCCCTGACTTCACTGGGATGATTTGTATGGATAAGTGATCCCCAAGCTAAGCAAAGGGCTTGGCCTGGCTCTCAGTTAGCAATACCTATGTTCAGAAGAGGCACTGGTGCAATGCGTACTACCTGATGACACAGGATCCCAATCCAGTCACATGATCCTGTTGCATTACTACAGTTATGCACTGTAGTCCACAACCAGGGGTGCTTTGTTGGAGTGGGAGCCTGAAACTGAGCCTTTCCACCGGGCCCCAAAAGGTGACTTCTTCCACGGCCCAAATACCACTGTGTTTCTGATCCTTCAGAGGCTTTGCATTCCAGACTCTTCACATGCATGCTGTTTTGCTGCTGCTGTTTTAAATTCACTTGCATAAGTTACTTGGGGCTACAGTGGCCTATTTTCTCTGGAGTCCAGCT
Source organism: Gavialis gangeticus (assembly GCF_001723915.1). NCBI lineage: Eukaryota > Metazoa > Chordata > Crocodylia > Gavialidae > Gavialis > Gavialis gangeticus. The sequence goes on along the minus strand of NW_017729011.1, from coordinate 13,816,287 downwards.
CTGAGACGGCTGTTTCTTATCTCTCCATGCAGCACGGCTACATTCCAGCTCCTCTGGTTTTTGACTACTTGATGTCACTGGATATTTGGTGTCCCGGCTTCTCAGGATTACTGTGTTTCACAGCTTGTCGTTTGGGCTCCAGCTTTGGGACTGTCCTTTTGTGGAGTTTGGGGGTAACTTGCATCCTGGCTTCGTGGGCTGCTGCACCAGAACTCATAACATGCACCAAAACCCACAAAGCAAATTCACACAGAACCAAGTATTTTATAGACTTCTGTAATGTTCAGACAAATGGTCAGAACAGCCCTTTTCAGTGTCTTAACATCTCCTTGGGGTTTTGCTGCAGTCTTCACTCTTCCATCCTGCCACCCCTATCCTTCTGCTATCCTTCTCTTTGGTGATCTGAATAGCAGTAGTGTACTTGATCTCTGTAAACGCTCAGCAGCTCCACCACCCCAGAGAAGACCTGAAGAGCAATTTGTCTGCACTTGGCTTTTGGCAGTGGCAAAGCTACAGTGGCCAATGTCCTGCTGCAGAAAACCTCTCTGGCCTCAGAGTTTGACGGTTGCTGGTGCCTTCTTTGCTGGACGGGCTTGGGGGGTTATTGAAAAGTATTTCTGCCACAGGGGAGAAAGGACGGGCCAAGCTATGTTACAGATTTTCAGGTTAGGGGCGAGGAGGAGCTTGTGCCAGTGTCAGCTTTTGTCGGCCCGCAGAGGTAGATTCCTAAAGGCTTTTGCAGACACCCTTTGTCTATACACTGCCATTTCAAAATTCAAGATTGTACTGGTGGCATCAGTATTGTGTCTTTAATAGAAAGCATTCTGGGTGGTGCATTGATCACACTTGTTGAAGTGTTAGGGAAGCTCCTGAAAAAGAGAACATAGGAAGAGGCAGTACAAGGCCTACTTGTCAGTAGAAAGCTGGATAGAGACATTTGGGTAGTTGATCATTGATGAAGAAAAGATGTATTTTTTAGACACCCCTGGGCACTGTCTAAATATAAAGGACAAAAACCCCTCCATCCTCAGTGGCAAGTGTAACAAACGTCCTGAGATGCAGAAGTCTTGATATCAGATACCTCTGTTCAAGGAGGTTCCCTTTCAGAGCCTGAGCAGGCATGGGGAACTGTACCTTAAAGAAAATTTAAAATGTAGGACTTCCTCAAAGATCATCAGGCTCTTCAGAGCTCACTGCTAGACACAGGGGGCAATGTTTTAGATTCAACATGTGAAACCTCGCCTCAGGTCTTCATCAGTTTGTGGATGTCTTGTTCTGAAAGGCTGATCTAGTCCAGTACTGTGAGGCTGAACTGCTTCAGGACTTCTTGATGTCTGGGTCTGGGTTACTCGCAGAGGGGAAGATTAATGGGTTTTTTTGTAATTCTCTGGAAGTTGCAGTAACAAAAAAAAAAAAAAAAAAAAAAAAAAAAAAAAAAAAAAAAAAAAAAGAGTAAAAGGGCAGAAAAGTAAACATGTTGGGATACAAATGGAAAATGCATGGAGAAGGGGAGGCTTGTTGTTGTTGGCTCCTTTCCTACAGTGAGATACACCAGTTTGTAATTTTTAAAAGGATCCCATCTGGACAGCTCCATGCTGCTGCCAAATGCAGGCATCTGCTCTGAGCAAGGCCTCTTTGAGGAGCTTTCAATGTATTAAATGCTGTAGAGTAATTAGCTGGGATGGCACCATGGAGATGAATGCCAAAACAACTGATGTAATCAGTCCCATTATTTCTCTGGACAACAGCAGACCTTCTTCACCATTAAATATCCTTCTTCATCTGTATTACTAACTTACCGGGAGATAAAAATGTCACAGAATCATCACAGCCCTATTTCCATTTCCTCTCCAGCTTTCTGTTCACTCTTTCATCTTCAAGGCCCTCCATTCTTCTTCTTTTGTTGCTCAGGTTATAGGTGGCCTTAGGGAAATACTGCAGCATCTGCAGGCATGCTACATTGTGCTGTGATCCAGGCAGCACCCATAAAATATGGAGGGATGAATGAAGCTAGATGAGAAAACTTCATAGCAGAAATACACGTTTGCAGTAAGCAGTGCCAGCAGTTTGGCAAAAGAGGTCATTCTTCGTGTAGTCAATATGGATAATCTGGGTACAACTGGATAACACTATGGGAAGGTTTAGCAGAAAAGCAGGGAAGAGGTGTTATTACAAAGCACAGAAATGGAGAAGAAAAACCAAAAGACAATGATGGAGATGAGAAAGCAGCAGTTGCTCTAGTGCTGGGGATGTCTCTGATGGCTGGAAGGCAGGAATGGACAATGAATGAGTTCTCAGTAGCACCCACCATCTTCATATGCAGGGTCTAGCCTCTAAGAGGAGTGCATATCTACAGCTTGAACAACAATGTTCCTTGCCAGTCATCCACCGTGGATTCTCACCGCTAGTGTAGTTGGAGACGAGTGCAGTATGAAGGAGACACATCGCAGAAATTCATGTTAAGGTGAAGCACGTTCAGACACAGTGGCCTACGTAGGAAATCCTGAACCAATGTGATGGGGTTCCATGTCCTGGCAAATGTGTGCCCTTGGGATTTCTTCTCCGAGTCTCAAAAGCCCCTTTAAGCAAAGAAACTATTGCCTGCAGATGCACTTGTGCAATCATGTCCATATGTTGTAAGACCAGTGCAAAGGGAATGCCAATGGCTTGCCTGGCTGCTGCGCTGAGTACTGCCTGTGGTAGGAACGCTAAGTGCAGAGAGGTAGAAAACCAGGCACAAGAAAAGTTCAAGCATCTTTACTCTTCATGGGGACCCCGTTTACAACTATTTCCAATTACTACGGCTTCCCTTCCTGTACGGGGAGCAGGGGGGAGGGGGAAAGAACCGCTGCTGTTGCTACTGACAGACACGTGATTGACTCTGGCAGCAATGTGAGCACAGCCAAAGCCAGCTGGGATCATCCTCAGAGCACTGAACAGTAAGCCGTGCCAACAGGAAGCCATTAAAAGATGAGTCACTCTTCCAGCCTGAACTGGTTGTGATTAAGCTGACTCAGCAAAAGCCTTGAAGCAGAGGGGGGAAAAAAGAGGAAAGTAGCAATGCAATAATGGCTCTTACTCATCCCAGCTGCAGTCAAGGGGCTTGTCAAGGTGTGTGGGTGGATAGGCAGGTCAGGGGTGTGGGAGGAGATGAGTAAAATGGGGAAGAGGGGAAAGAAGGGAGGCCATTTCTGCTTTATTTATGAAGTGCAGTAGGCTAAACACACCAGCAACAGTAGACAAGTGTTTGAAGAGCAGAGTTCTTGGGGCACATGTGCAGGGTGTTATTTTGACTTGATAACAAAAAACCTACTGAACTAATTTTTTTCGTCTTGAGGATTCGGTAGGATTTCGTTAGAACCAAGAAACACATGCCCTGAAATTCATGCCTACAGGCCTTTTCAAAGATGCAAGAGCATGTGGATGCCTAGAAAGTATGTCCTGGTAGGCTGTGTATCTTGATGTTGACTTGCATTGATAATGCATTGGTTGGTATGTCAGGGATGCGATTACTGTCTACTAGATGGGATGCCAGACTTGTCCAAGTGTTTATTGGTATCCTGCAGTACATCAATTGGAGAATGAGAAGGATATGAGTCATACAGCTGTTACTGATGATGTTTATACAGTGATTCAGTGCAAGCAGTAGAAGCCTGTGTTTTTCAGACAGGATGTCACAGGTTCTGGTTCTCAGACTACAGCACGTGGCTAGGTTACCATCAGCATATGACTCCCATGGCAATGTTGGGAGTGCAGGTGCTGATGCTTATTAATATGGGTATAAAGAAAATAAAACCCATTGTTATGGCTCTACCAGGTGTGAATAAGGTTGGTTTGCACATGCAGAACAAGAGACAGCTACAGTGAAGTCTTCCCTTACCTTTTCACCTTTTGGCCCTGGTGGTCCAATTGGACCTGGTGGTCCAATATGGCCCTGCAAGAGAACAGACAGCACATGGTAAGAGTGCCAACAGAGCCATTTTTAGAGAGAGAGGCTGTTTGATGCACTGCTGACAATAGAAATGCCTGAATTATATGTACAGGCCTTAAAAGGAACAGAGTAAAGCATTATTTGTAGCTGAAAGGCAGAGGAAAACCATATGTGAAGAATTTTTAATAGCACAGAGTAGAAGGCTATTTGTGTCCCCTCCCCACACTGAAAATATAAATATGTTCAAACTATTTTTTGCATCGTGGGCAAGTTATTAGGCTATGTTTGGGACTGGGGAAAGCCAAGTCAAGAGTCAGACATGCAGGCTTACCTCATAACCCCTTAAGCCAGGTTCTCCTTGAGCACCCATTCTTCCTGGGGGACCCTATCGAAGCAATTGAAGAGAAATGCCATTACAAAAGGCTGCTGTCATTCCTGACTAGTCTCATGGCAGCAGCATGCCGCAGCATTCCCACTGGGCAGCATTCCCTCCATTCAGCCATCAAATTGACATGAAAGTAGCTACACCGAAAAAACTCTCTGGCACTGCATAGCAATCAGATCCCCAGCTTGTTCAGATCCCCAGAAACTTCATTATCATAAATGTTCAGTTTCTTTTTCCATCTGGGAACAAGCTCACATTTCTGGTGCCTCAGCCCTGGAAATTCTGAATTGTGCCCTTTGCTTCTGGGACGGTGGAATAGGTATAGATAGGTGTCAACAAGCCTCCAAAATTAAATTCTTTGTTTTATCAAGTGCTCTCTGATATGTTTGTGTTTACAGAGCAAACTCTTAAGACAATGCAGGGTGAATAACACTTGCCAGGTGCTAATCACATCTATGCCTATTGCTATCAAAGGCAGATGTGCTTGTTTGTTGATGCTCTAGTCTCTACCAGCCCTGTTCAGATTTCACTTCTAGCTACTATCCAAAGTCTTATTTTTTGGCCAAATATTCCATCTCTGATGTTTTCTGTTCTAACGAAGGACATGATTGTAAAGCACGTTGACTGCCTCTTGCTTTAGCTTTGTGGTTTGAGGCTGAAGGAGGAGTCCACCTGAACTGTGGTGGGTGGCTTGCAGGAGGTAAACATTGACATTTTGGGAGTCTGAACAAAAGGTTAAAAAACATTTTTTCAAACCCCGATGTTCAGATTAAAGCTGTCTGTTATTAAGCTGCAGAGAGTGGTAGACTCCCAACTTTTCCAGCTAGTTGAGGGCCAATTTAGATTGTTGTAGGTTAGGCAAATTTCTTCTTCTGGCACTTTATATTTTATAACTTGATAATCTCCACACTTCATTTGACTGTGTTGTGCTATGCAATAAGTAAAATATATCATTCTGGGTAACAGAAGGAGTTGTACGCATTAGTTATTCCAGCGGCTAGAAACCACTACACAAGTCACAGTTTGCGCTTCCTATTTGCAGCTGGAAGTTCAAGCGCTGGCATGCAAATAATGCTCATTGGTGTGTGCTGTTAAACAAGGTGAGCTACAGGGGGCTAAGGATGGCTTTCTGTACTGGAAGATATTTTGGGTGATACAACAGAATTGACGTGTGCTTTGAACTGGGGGAAAAACAAGACTTCTGTCATTTGAGCTCCTTTGGATCTGCCGATATCTGAATCCTGGTGCTGGTGGAGCTAGTTCCTCCTGGAGTCCATTGATATGAATTAGCTACAAGGGCTGCTTCAGTGTGCCATATGAGAGATTTTTTCATAGGACCCAGGTGTCACGCTACTTCTAGCAGACCCTGCCTAACAGGTAGCCTTTCCAGACCATCCTATTTTTAATGCAGAAAAAAGCCATTTTCTTAAGCACAGGCTGCAAAGGCAGGCTCAGTCCAGTGAACTGCTAAATAAATAAATAAATAATCCATAAATTATCCATGGAGATTCTGCCAAAAAAAACCTTCAGGGAAGTTCTATGCGAAGGCCTTAATTTTTAATGCAGGACTTGTTACTCAAGTCCCCAGGTACTTCTCTCTGCTACTCAGGCGCTCGTTGCTACTGGTCTGAAACACCTCAGCAATTCCCTGTTCATAACAAACCTTAGTCTTTCCTGCCCTTTCAGTACGTGCTGTAACAGCAAAGTAGAAAGAAGCAAGGGACGCCATGATGCCAGTTACCCTACAGGTCTAACACGTAGAAGAAATAATGTCATCATTTATTCACCGTCTTGAACCCACTATCACATTTCTGAAACAAATGAACTTTCTTCACCGTACTTTTGTTGTTCCTTCTCCCAGCCTCACCCCAATGCCTTGCCTCAAACCCTTCATCATATTTGTTCTCACTGTAGGTATTTGAGATAAGCAGATCAAGAGTGGGTGTATAGTCAGGGAAGAAGTCCAAGGCAGAGTTCCATATAATAACATTGTTTGACTTGGAAGTTTCTCTCACCAAGAGCATGCAGTCTCGCAGGGACTGCTTTTCACAAAAATAGCTTATCAGTTCACTTCCTCCTTCCAGAAAACCAATCCTAATATTTCAACTTGTTAGGAGTGTTAACTAGTTCTGCCTGCCATCAGTGCAAAGAAAACAAGACAGTTTTTCTTATGCCACAAAATGAAATACTAAAATCTTAGATGATTAATGACTCTAAGAGATCAAAAAAGCTGATGGGAATTTTGAAAAAAGTCCTTACTAAGCAATCTAATGAAAAATTGCAGTTTTGATTAAAAAATGAAAAGTGAATATTTTTCAAGTTTTGATATTTTGAAAATAAGTTTGTTTCTTCCATGTACAACTTCCTTCCTTCTATCTCTCTTTCTCTCTCTTCCTATTTGCCCCTGAAAGGAATTGAGGAAGAAAAAAGGGAAGCCTCCCTACTGAAATGTTGTTAAAAAAATAAATTCTGATTAAACTTTTAATTTAGGAAAGATATCCATTTCCTGTTCAAAAAAATCGTGAAGAATTGTTTTCAACTGACTTCAATTAAGTGAGGAATCAAGAAAAGGAGCAAGCAGTACAAGAATATAAACCTGTCCTTTTCTCTGCCTGCTTCCTTACGCTCAGGGCCCCAAAGTGCCTCTACCTCTGCTTGGACCTCCCGTGCATATGCCCACTTGCCATTTGTGTTCATGCTCCCCACCCTTGCCCTCATTCGCGTCTCCGTTTGTTGCGTTCAGTCATGTGCAGATCTCTTCTCACCATAGGTCCCAGGGTACCTCTGGATCCCTTAGGGCCTTGAGTTCCCTTTGGCCCTGTCTTTCCTGGAGAGCCTGTCTCGCCAAGTTGTCCTTGATGGCCTTTGCTGCCCTGTAGAAGATGCATATATGCATTACTGACAGAAAATGAGAAGGCTTCTGCAGACAAATGTTGAAGGAAAGAAGTGAGAGCAGGGAATAAAAAAAGAGGTGGCACTGGCAATGGAAATCAGAGAAGATGTTCCTACCTTCTGCCCCGGTTTGCCTTTTTCCCCTTGTTTTCCAGGTTTCCCTTCTTGCCCCTATGAGAGAGGCAAAAGCCATAATGAACAAAAGTAAGACATCCATCCAAGAATGAGCATCCCCACCCCCTGGCATGATGACTTTCAAAACGGGCAGAGCCCAGGCTTGGATGATAATGTCAGGCGAGAGTCCTTCTGCCCACTCATTCCTATTCCCATGGGGGCTGAGAAAGGGGGAGTAAAAATGGTTAAAGGAATAATCCAACTGGCTACATGGAGCATCAGAAAATAAACTTCATTTACAGACAGTGTGGCAGAGCAGGAGCAGGGTCAACATTGTTCCTGAGCTCCCCTGCTGCAGGACAGTGGGGTTTACCCATCACTTCAATGCTGAAAGATTATCATGCAAGGAAGACTGCCTGCCTCTGTGGAAGCATTCATGGGAAGCGGCAGTTTTAATTTTTAGATCGCATGTCAGGTGTAGACTAGGACTCCGGTGGCTGGAAAACCCACATCTTCTGATGGTTGTTGGTCAGCTGGTGGGAGGGGAGTGGTAGGTCTCGGTGGAATGACTTGTGCAAAGGGGCCCCCAGAACCAAGCTGATGTCTTCGCTGCCCTCCTCCGTCAGTGCTTTCACAACAAAGTGTGCTACCATCTCACGTTCAGCAAAATGTTTCCTACCAGTTCAAGTGTAGAGAAAGATGCCATGCTCTTGACTGCTGTACCTGTCCTAGACATAAAAGGGCTTTTACTCAGTCAATCTGGCACCTTTCACCCGCAGTGAATCCATGTAAAACTGAGGCTTTCATAGCTTTGTAAAAGAACAGCACTAGGCATCTGTTGAGGAGCCACTGCTGAGTTAAGCAACATCCCCTTGTTCCCCAGTAGATAATTAGCATACTGCCAAATACTCCTTTTCTTTTCTGCTTGCTTTTTGTATGCGTCTTTTGCCCATTATACACAACAGCTTTATTTGTATTATTTTTAAAACAAACATGCATGGATGCGTATAAACAGACCCCATTATCCACCTGCCCATTTCCACAGGAATAGGCTCAGACACGCACGTACAAATGGGCCCAGGAACAGCAAGGCACACAGCTGCAGGCCTGTTGCACACACCTGTATTCCCTTTCTCACATGCAACAGGCCCTTAACCCATTCACATATAGGACAGGAAATGGGCTGTTGGAAGACTGACACTGGAGTTTTAAAGACAATTGAATACTGGATATTCAAACGTGCCTACAGAGGCTCTGGGTATGTCTGGAAGCACGTTAAATGAATGAAATTAAAGAAATGGGGCATTAGGAGTTTTACAGGGATGTCTCTCAGCTCCTTTCCATCAGTTGGACATTAGGAGCACAGGGATTTGGCATTTTATCATCAACTTTAGAGTCCATGGGCTGCAGGCCAGGTGACAGACTGTGGATTTGTTTCGAAGAAATAAGCTGTTGGAGGGGCACTGAAAAAGAGCTATTATTTTTTGCCTGTTGGAACCTAAACTTTTCATCAGTGCCTTTGTATCAGTCCATCTTGCTGTATTAATCTGGCATTTGTTTCTGCCACACTCTCTCCCCCTGAACTCCTGCATTTTTAATTCAACAAGGTATTATTTGAACTACTATTGATGCTGTGGAAACAAACTGCTCTCTTGGCCAGATGGAAGTATCAGTAACATCACATGATAACCCTAATCAGATGTAGTGTTTTTCAGCTTTGATCTGAAATGTGTCTCAGCTGCAACAGTGCAGACAATCCAGACCCACTGCAGTTCCCTGAAGGGGATGATTCTGTTCTGCGTGAATCATACATTTCCAGGGAGCATCATGTAAATTCTTGGAATTAAATCTTTTGCAAAGGTATCATTGCTTCTCAGGAGTATTTGATTCTTGCTATCTGATCTCTTAAAACTATGGAGTTTGTTTTAAGGCCTCCAGATTTTTTTATTATAACTTCTCTAATCCTATGTGAGGACGTTGACAAGGTGCAGTTAGCCTTACTGACATGCATCCACAGGTGCATCTCGAGCAGGTCCAAGGAGGTGATCCTCCCCCTCTATGCGGCACTGGTCAGGCCGCAGCTGGAGTACTACGTCCAGTTCTGGGCGCCGCACTTCAGGAGGGATGTGGACAGCATGGAGAGGGTCCAGAGGAGGCCACCCGCATGATCAGGGGGCAGCAGGGCAGGCCCTACGAGGACAGGCTACGGGACCTGAACCTGTTCAGCCTCCACAAGAGAAGGCTGAGAGGGGATGTGGTGGCCGTCTATAAACTTACCAGGGGGGACCAGTGGGGAATGGAAGAGTCCCTGGTCCCCCGAGGACTACCGGGGGTAACAAGGAATAACGGCCATAAGTTGTTTGACAGTAGATTCAGACTAGACATCAGGCTTCACTGTCAGGGCAGCTAGGAGCTGGAACCAACTTCCAAGGGAAGTGGTGCTTGCGCCTACTTTGGGGGTCTTCAAAAGGAGGCTAGACAATCACCTACCCGGAGTCATTTGACCCCAGCACTCTTCCCTGCCCATGGCAGGGGGTCGGACTTGATGATCTGCTCAGGTCCCTTCCGACCCTGCCAACTATGAAACTGCACAGGTCAAGCTGCTAGAACCAGAGTTGTCCCCAGAAGGTTTTATAGCTTGTCCAACTAGTGCCACATTTAATGTGTTGGATACCAAAAACCCAGCATTGCAGGACTCACATTAGGAGAAGGTAATGATACTTTTGCAAGCTTTGTTCACAAAATAAGCTCTGCCCACACGAGGCACGGCTTCAAAGGACATTTTGTAATGTTCAGAATTGGAGCTGCCGTGTCCTCTGGTGTCCAGGGATCAGGTTCCTCTTAATTGTGTTCAAGTACATCCGGGGGCTGTGTGCTTGGCTTCCCCAGTAAGGCTCACATGGCCCGCTGGGCATTGACATCATCCTCAGGCAGCGATAGCTCAGATGTCCCAACAGGTGTTGATAAGCAGCTTGGGCCTGGCTCCTTTGTAACTGGGGGAGAAAACAACTGGCCGTGTCTCCCAGGCCCACTTGATGGTGATCCTAAATGAGTCCTCGCTGAGATCATGCAGATTTTACACAATTCTTGCATTCTGTTCATTGGCCTGGTCTGCTCTCGAAAAGTTTTGCTAGTACAGATGTGCCAAAAGAGCTGTACTGGCACCAACCCGAGTGGAGGCACAACTTATAACTGTATAGTTTCCATCAGCTCCCTGACTGGCAGGAGCTACCTCAGCCAGAGGACTTTGTTGCTGCTATAACTGCCTCTACACTGGGGCTTTTGCTGGCACAGCTCTGTTGGGCCAATGTGTAATTTCTCTTCACTCTCCTAACTGCCTGAGCCATATCAGCAGACCTGAGATGTTTGGACAATATGTAAAACTTTTCATGGTGTTGATGGTGGACCAAAAGAAATCTTGTAGGGTGTGTCCAGATTTCATAGACATATTAGGGCTGGAAGGGACCTCGAAAGATCATCGAAAGATGAATGTGGCCGTGCACTTCCTTGGGGGCAAACAGTGGCACAACTACATGCCACTGTGCCTGGCTCTGGCCAGCCAGGCTCTGGTTTCAGGTAGTGCATACTGCCACCATCCCACTTTTTTCAGGTGCAGGTTTTTTTGACCCCAGGATCTCCTGGTGTTAAAAAAAAACCTGCCACGCTGCAAATCAGCAGCACAATGAAAGCCTGAATGTGCAGCACATGCGGTCTGCAGGGCTGCATGAGCATGCTTGTCTGGACACACCCATGAGGTTCAATAAGGAGAAGTGCAAAATCCTGCACTAGGATGGAACAATCCCATGCACTGGAACAGGCTGGGGACTGACCAGCTAAATAGCAGCTCTGCAGAAAGTAGGAACATTGCCAGCAGGTTGAGGGAAGTGATTATTCCCTTTTATTTGGCCCTGGTGAGGCCACATCTGGAGTAGTGTGTCCAGTTTTGGGACCCGCACAACAGAAAGGATGTAGACACACTGGGGAGTCCAGTGGAGGGCAGCGAAAATGGTGAGGGGGCTGGGGGGCATCATTTATGAGGACAGGCTGAGGGAGCTGGGCTTATTTAGTCTGGAGAAAAGAAGACTGAGAGGAGATTTAGTAGCAGCCTTCAACTCCCTGAAGGGTGTTTCCAAAGAGGATGGACCTGGACCGTTCTCCGTGGTGGCAGATGACAGGACAAGGAGCAGTGGTCTCGAGTGGCAGCAAGGACAGTTCAGGTTAGATATTAGGAAAAACTTTCTCACAAGGAAGGTAGTAAAATGCTGGAACCGGTTACCCAGCAAGGTGGTTTAATCTTCATCCTTGGAGGTTTTTAAGACCTGGCTAGACAAAGCCTTGGCTGGGAGAATATAGTTATAGCTGGTCCTACTTTGAGCAGGGCTTAGATGACCTCCCGAGGTCCCTCCCAATCCTAATTTTCTATGATTGTATGATTTAGAAAGTATTGTCACTGGGCATGCAAGTTAGAAACCAGCAAGACATACTGAGCAGCTCTTGTCTTTCCACTACTGCTTTAGGTTCTGCAAATGCAGAAATTGCTGTCCTGAGTTCACTTTTTAGAGGATCTCTCAGTAAGTGGAACAACTGTGGACTTCCTTTTTTGTTTAAAGCAAATGATTAGTTCTGGGGAACAAGATGACAGAAAGAAGCAGGAGTTGGTAGGCTGGCTCCCCATGGTCTGGTTGTAGTTGAGTGTTGGTGTGGATACTCTGCGGAGCACCCAGACCCCTGAAGTGTTCATGTACTCTTTTTGGAAAAATCAGGGTTTGTATCAAACCATGTGAGAAAATATTGCGGAAGCTTGGAACTACTGAGTCTGAAAGTGTCCCAAATGGGAGTCTAGTTTTTCTTGCTACCTCTTGTGGTTTGTTGGTGTAGGTTTTCTTAGCTACTGCCCTCTTTACTGAAGACTACAATGAAGGGCACTATAGAAAAACCCATGCATAAGAGAAATTCACTTTAAGTTCTTTTTACTGGATGTGAATCAGATGACTGTGGGAGCCAAGACACTAAACACTTGATGCTCTTTATTCTTTGAGGAGGTTTGTACACATTTTGGTGTGTACTTTGGGTGTCTTGCTAAGAAAACAAATCTTCTTTCCAAGCTTCCTCCTCAAGTGGGATTATTTATAAAAGAGCAATATTTCTTTATACACTGTACTGTTTATCAAACCAGTAATAAACTATATCATGCCAGCAACTCCAGGAGAAGATGGTACTTGTGACCAGAGACAGTGGGAAAGCAATATTTTTCAACATAAAGTCACACGCCATTAGGTATGCAACAATATTTGTTTAAGCAAAAATTTACCATGCTGTGCTGCTCATTTGCAATTTCATTACAAGTTTGAGAAAGGACCTATATTTCAGGAATATTTTTAAAGGTATGAGATGCTTTCCTAATGAGGGAAAAAGGGCTTATTTTCTAGTGCAGATGAACTAGTTCTCAAGCAAAGGGGAATGTTTTTAACTGCCAATGGCATTGTCAACAAGAGTTGTATTTCTTGCATGAAATGCAAATAAAGCAAAATCTGAAAAGGGGGCAAAACCCCCCATGACATTAAACCTCTGCACCACAAGGACAGTAGGTCCTTAACAACTCTACAGATGGGAGGTGAAATTCAGCCACCACAGACTAATGCACCATTTGAGTCCTGTTTTGAGACACTCGGGTGTTGTGCCTTGCCTCTAGACAAACAGCACTTTTCATTTTGCAGTGCCATCTCCACTAGGCTTAACAGTAGGAAGCAAATGTTCTGGTTTCAGGGTTTCATCTATTCCTGTCCGTCAAAGTCCTTCACCTCATCAGAAACTTTTGGTCCTTTCTCAAACTACCCTGAGTAACATTCAATCCCATTGCCTTGGGCTTCGGTGTTTGAGGGTTCCTGACTTTTCTGAACAAGGTATCTCCTTTCTTTGCTCTTTACAACAGCTAAGTTTTCATTAACTCTGTTCAAGATTCTCTAAACTCTGGTAACTTCCCATGGTCTATACCATCCAGCTATTCCTTCACGCACTTCACTCCATCATTTTTCTCAAGGGGTTTCCCACTTCTTTCCTTCAAGAGAACATAGCCTGTCTTATATGGTGCCTATGGTTTACATAGGCAACTGAGACAGTTGCTTAACCTACATATCTAGAAACTTTTGGTGATGTCTGGAGTCTGTGAAGTTCCAAGAACCCTTACAAAGGTGGAGAATGGTGCCTGTACCAACGGGCCTAAGACTCTTCTGTTTCACAGCTTTGAACTCAGCTTTCTCTTCTTGCCCCTGTTGGCATCTTCTCCAACCCCACCTCTCCCCCCATTTGAGTATATAACATAGTCTAAGGCAGAGGTGCTCAATCGTCAATCTGTGGGCCACATTTTCATCTATCCCACAAGGTTCCCCATGGGTCCAAAAATGTGGTGGCAGGGGAGTGCTAACCACTCCCCTGCTGCCAAATTTGCAGACCCATTGGGGAGCCCCATAGGGCAGAGGTGGCATGAGGCCTGATGTGGGTATGCAGGTATGCATGCGGCCAGTATCTGGGTATTGCCACTCATCCAGCCCATGGAGCTCAAACGTTGAGCACAACTGGTCTCAGGTATGCAATCAGACATTAAGTTGTTATTCACTTTGTACATTTTCCGTCAGTATCTGGAAACATTTTATTTATGGTTGGGGTCTATTCGAGTTTCCATAGCCAACGAGAGAATGCACAGCATAGACATTAGCGGTTCCTTTGTTTTTGGCCTGCTGTCCATGTGCTGTTAGGAGCAAATGAGTATATTCTCCACGATAAAAATGATATTTGCACTAGAGTCGATAGGACTCAGCAGAGCAAAAGAAGACTGTTACACGCATGGTGTCAAGGTCAGCTACCAAGAATGGAAACACTCTGACATTGATAAGAGGCCAAATGAAACGAGACATTAGGATCTGAATACAAACTTCCCAGCAGTTTAAGCACATGGGGCACCTAGACACATGCTGGATGTCTGCTCTGATGCATGCTAATTAGCATGATTAATCAAGTTTTCTGGAAGTCTCCATGTCATGCATATTCAGTGACCCCGCACTTCAAAATGGACGGTGGGGGCGCTTTAATTCAAGCTCGTCAAACGAGCTTTAGTTCAAGTGCCCCTGCTGCCATTTTGAAGTGTGGGATGCTGAAAACACATGACACTGCAGGCGTTTTAATTAGATCAGCTCCTGGAACTGCTTTAATTAACCCCTCCCTCCCCCCCACCTCCACCCTGGAGCACGTGTATAGATGCCCATATGGACATAGATCCACAGCAAGCCTTAATGAAGATATGATCTAGTTGGCCTGACTGGATCATCATAATCCAGCAAGAACTGCAAGTATTCAGTAGTTCACATGCAGATGCCCCTGACCTCTCCAATACAATGCAGCTATGAAGGAAATAGCTATTAGGAACATTCAGTTTGGTCTTAAAAAGCAGTTTTATCTGGATGCCACGCTCTACTAAATCCTGTGCATCAATCTTAGGCAGCTCCAGTTCTGCTGTTAGTCTACTCAGGAATATAACTGAGTATGAATACATTTCCAATGCCTTTTAGGTGTCATTGAATTGAAGCTGCAGGGTGACTTCCTCTAATCAGAAATCAGGCATTCAAAGAGAAGGAAATCAGAATGTGACTTCTGTAGTAAAAGATGCAGCCATGAACAGAGAGGGAAGTATGAGATGCTGGAACTGAGGGGGGATTCCAGGGGTATAGGAAGGCAGAAAGAAACTAAAGTTGCAGTAATGCTAGCAAGAAAGACATGAAATGGAGGAACCATAGTATGACCCATGCCCATACTGTTAAAGGACCTGGCCAGCCGGTTCCTATAAAGGAAAATGAAAAAGCCCCCTATCATTTCCTACTGCTCAGCAACGTCTCCATATGAGGACTACCATTTAATAAACTTTGATTGAGAGAGAGCTTTGATTGAGAGAAGCTTTCCCCCTATACAGGACAGTCAACAAGCACTCAGGAAATTAGTGGGATTATTGGGATGGGGCTCTTGAAGCCATAAATGTTTCAAATTTATAAGAAACACATTTTATAACCTCTGTCTAGCAGTAGTTTGGAAGAGGAGGAGCTCATGAATGGATACGGGGAAAAAAAGACGCGGCTGTTCTTCAAGGTTTAGAGGGCTGCATTTGAAACTGCTGGGAAGCAGCAAGGGGCTGTTTGCCATAACTGGAAAGTGGGGTGAAGAGCCCAGGCTGAAATCACTGGCAGCGAGTAAATGAAAAATGCAATGAAAAATCCTGTAAGAAGAACTAAAACTCCAGCTGCGAGGCTGCAACTGGGACCACTACTGTGATATCCACTTAAGTCGAATTATTCAGCTTGAAACATGTAACTCAGACCAAAAGCTCAGAACCCAACTCCTCAGATTCTGCAGAAGTTCTCAGCTGTACTCACATTTTAAATCCCAAGGCCATATTCAGGTGCAATACCCAACTTTTGGTTTCTTGCATTGGGAATGTGCATCTGAATGGAGTTATTCTTTTGCTGAGATCCTAAAGTCCTAGTGTAAAATGACAGAGAATGGCATGTCCTCTGTACTATAAATGTGTGATGTGATTTCTGAAGTTAACTGCAGGAGTATCTTTGTGGTCAACAGTGTCCATCTTAGGGCAGCGGTGTGCCCCGGTAGGCAGAACGATGGGCTTGTAGTGTAACTGCTGGGTTCGATTCTCGGCCCTGCCACCGACTTCTTGTGTGGCCTGGGCAAGCCTTTTCACTGCTCTCTACTTCCACTTCCCTCGGTTGGGAGGGTGAGACTTGTTTACGGGAGAGGGTGGCAGTGTCTGAGATGCAGCTAGTCATGGTTAGTAGCTGGGTGGAAGATGTGGGAGAAGTGCAGAGCATTACTATGTACTGAACTGTGAAGCTTTCATGCAAAGCAGCACCAGAACCATTGTAAGAATCAGCCCTTTTATGATAAAGATGGGGGGGAGGGTGGGGAGAAGAGGGAGGCAGCCTTTTAACCAGCATGACTCATTTGCCACTGTTAGGACTGCGTGGGTAATTTTTTTCAAAGCACGAGGGGTTAATGCCTTCCTTCTGAAGGACATGAATGCCCTGGGGTTGTGGAAGAGGAAGGGAATAAAATCCTGCCCCTCAATAAGGAGGGGAATCTTGGAATAGCTGGAAGGCAAGAGAAAGAGTGCGTCTCCTTCGTCTGAGTCAGGAAAGAGGCTGTGCCAAGTAAATGGGATTTATTTCAAATTCTGGCTCATTTCAGTTCCTATTAACTCTAAACGAAGACCAGCTGGGAGTGGCTGTGGCCCTGAGCAGCAAAAAGCCCAAGCAGAGCTGGCTAATTCTGTGACGGAGGCAATTGGCCTCTCTCAGCTGCAGAAGGCTGATCAGTCTCAACTTGTGAGCAGTGGTGATGGACTGCCCCCGGGGATTTCTGGGAGAACGCTGTGAATCACCGCAGGATCCTGCTGCTTGGAGGGGATTAGATTCCACGAAGGTTACAATGGATTTGACAGGCTGAGTCACAAGTACCAAAATAGCAGACTGAAAAAACCCAACACACGCACCCTATTAAAATACAACTGTTTACAGTTCCTGATCAGACACCAAACCGGTGCCTTCAGAGTTGCCTTGGCTATTGTAGTGGGAGAGGGCTCTTTGTAGCACAACTTGGAGTGCATGTGGACTGCAACACGGTTTGCAGAATGAGAGGGAGAGAAATGCCTGTGGGTTGAAACCACAGAGATTCAATCACTCAGGCCCTGATTCAGCAAACTAACTACATTCAAAACTATGCGTTCAGCTTCAAGCATACATTTAACTCCCTTTGATTTCAATGTGATACGAGTGCATGCTTATGTGCTTTGTTGAGCTGAGCAGTGGTTTGCTGCTTTGCATCCTTTCTAGCAAGGATATTTAGAAGTTGCAACAGCATCAAGAACTGACTGGGACTCGCAGGCCCTGCAGTCTACTTTCTACCACTAATCCGCTGGATGACATCATTTCACCTCTCTGTTTTCCCATCTGCAAAATGGGGATAATGGTATTGACCTTTATAGTGAAACATGAGATGTACTGATGAAAAGCACTGCATAAAAGCTGGCCACCATTGTTGCGGAGCCACTCCATGAGCTGTCTAAAGTTGGTCTTTTCAGCAATCCTCCTTTTTGCCACCACACTCTGTTTTCTATACTGTGGATCATTTGGTAAGAGTAAGTGACCCCGTGCTTACTTCCCACAGCGTCTATCACTATCCAAGTTGAAATGTTCTCTTTTGTAAAGGCTGTCTGATGGGCTATAGAGAGTAGTACAAGAACCATTTTGTTCAAGAGAGACAGTTTTTGTGCTTTACTAGGGTTGGTCAAAAGAAGTTTGGTCAATTAACTTGTCAAAAATTGCCAATAAGTCCAAATAATACACAGAAAAAGTAAACATTTTCCATTTATGAAATGTGTAAAAAAAAAAAAAATTCCTGTCAAGAAAACTACAAAAACTGTAGGGTTTTTTTTGGTAAAAAATGTATAATCTTTTAAAAATATATGCAGTCAATTGACAATATTTTAACGGGTCAGTTGACCAGCTTGCCAACCCTATGCTTTACAGAAAGCAGAGGTTCTCTGAGCACTGCCCCCCTGAGTTAAAAGGAGAAGAGATTGTAGATCTGCAATTAAGAGCCACGCTATTTGAAATTGGTCAGATGCCGTTTAGCTAATATGGCAATGTCAGCTGTTTCTCACTTCCTATGGTGAGTGAAGAGTTAGATTGGCTGACCACAAAAGAAGATAACAAGATGGTTTAGTACAAAAGGAAATTAAAAAAATACTGTTCTTAGCTTGCAACAAAACCCAATGCTAGGGACACTTATTGGGAGCTTTTGCTGCTCAAAGACTCATTCCATGTTGATGCTTTAAGTAGAGAGTCTTAAAGTATAATTCACACTCATGTAGGCAGCTGGAGCCAGGACCAATGCAGCCCCACTTACAACTTCCTCAAGGGCTCAGCTGGTGCAGTGGCCTTGTACTGTCCCTCTGCAACGCACTGAGTTTCCTGTGTACTTCCCCTGAAAAACTGAACAGACCTTCAGTCCAGCCCTGCTTTATTATCCTCCCTCCTACACTTTTGAGGGCCCTTGCCAAAGAGACAAAGTTGTGCAGGCCCCAGGCCTTGTCACACGGTTGTACTAAGAAGACATTTACCAGTCCCTAGAGCTCCTCTGTTTTGCTCACTTATCTAGATCCCCTGCACCAGGCCAGGAGACGGCAGTGATGATGCATCAAGCCAGATCTTCAGCTAATGCAACGGAGTTGTGACCATTTACGCTGGTAGAGGATCTGGCTCATGGGCTTTCTTATCTGTGACATGGCTGCACATGACACTACAGATATAATTTAAGGTTAAAAGCAGAGAAGTCTAAAGAGAGAAGATTTAGCTCTCTGTTTTGCTGTAAAATGAGGGATTTTCTTGTTTTAGAGCATGGCGTATTTCATTACCTTTTGTGCTCTACAGTTACTTTCCTGGAATTGTAAAACCCCTGCTATCAGATATCCGACTTGTACGAAGACCAGCACATTACGAAAACCACAGTGCTCAGCTATGGAGAGCAGCTGGAAATCCACTACCGTATTCTTGCCAGTTGGCTTGGCCCTTCACACAGCCACTGGCTGATTAGTTGTTCTCAGAGGGAAGAAGCTGAAATGCTGGATTCTTTGCAGAATGAAAATAGAGGAGGCTTACAGAGGAATATTTTAGTTGAGAGGGGTTACTCTCAGCTGCTGGCTCTTCGTGTCCTATTCCTGGCAAGCTGCTGCTGTTCCTGTTATATAATGGTGATTTCAACTGTTGGTTCAGCTCAACCTCAGTTATAGGGAGCAGAATAAGTCACCAGGACCGGATGACATTCACCTGAGTGTTTTGAAGGAACTCAAAGGTGAAATGGCAGAAATGCTGGCAACAGTATCTTAACCTTTGGTTGCAAACAGCCTCTGTGCCAGGAGATGGGTGGGCTGCCAACCTAACACCCCTCTTCAAAAAGGGCTCCAGAGATGATCCTGGGAACTACAGACTAGGGCATGGTTTCACTTCAATCCCAGGCAAGTTGGTGGAATCTATAATAAAGAATAAAATCAGCAGTCACATGGACAAAAGCGATCTGCTGGGAAAGACTCAACATGGTTTTGCAAAGGGAAATCCTGCCTCACCAATCTGCTGGAGTTTTCAAGCCTGTGGTCAAGGGGCGTCCAGTGGACATAATATATTTGGAGTTTCAAAAAGCTTTCAACAAGTTTCCTCACCAACGGCTTTTAAGGAAACTGCACTGCCTTGAAATGAGAAGAAAAGTCCTTTTGTGGACTAAGAACTGGTTAAGAGAGGAAGCAAATGGTTGGGCTAAATGGTCCTTTTTCAGAATGGAGGGAGGTCAAAAGTAGGGTTCTGCAGGAAAATGTGCTTGTCCCAATTGTGTTCAACATTTTCATCATCGGCGTGAAAATGGGAGCACATAGTGAAATCTACAAGTTTTCAGATGATACCAAATCATTCTGGATGGTCAAGCCCCAAGTTGATGGAGAGGATCTGCAGAAAGATCTCACCAAGCTAAGTGAATGGGCAGCAAACTGGCAGATGTCAACAA
>NW_017729011.1:13790977-13791353 GCF_001723915.1 Gavialis gangeticus | reverse complement strand
CACCAAGCTAAGTGAATGGGCAGCAAACTGGTAGATGTCAACAAGTACAAAGTAATGCACCTGGAGAAAAGTAACCTCAGCTATACAGGCACAATGTTGGATTCTGAACTAGCTGTTATGACTCAGAAAAGAGACCTTTGAGTCATTGTAGATACCATATTTACTGAAATATAAGAAGACCCCCCAATAATTAAATTCTATATATGGAAAAGGTATAGGATCTAATTATTGGAAGTCTGCCTTGAATTTGTCCCCCTCCCATCCCTACAGCAGGGAAGATAAATCTGAGGGGAACAGGTGGCCCCTTGTCCTCTACCCCCCTCCCCCAACTTCAAAGCTTGGCACTGCTCAGTATGTGTGCATACTCCAGATACCC
>NW_017729011.1:13778938-13790671 GCF_001723915.1 Gavialis gangeticus | reverse complement strand
CTAAAAGTTTGGCCCGCTCCAGGTTGGTGTCATTCCCCAAATCCCCCCCCCCCCCAAAGTATTCATGTGCTAATTAACACCCCCCACTCATAACTGGAACCAGGTGTTCTTGTCATGACTCCTGGGATCCTCCAAAAATGTATATACAGATGAGGCACAGGGCAACCTGGTTTGGCCACCTCATGGAGGGTGGGGCCACACTAATATGTGACAAGCTGAGAGAGGGGGTAACAGGTATTCTGGGTGAACTGTTTGGGGCCTTGTTTGGTGGTGTTTGACAGGCATTCAAGGCTGCTGAAGAAATAAGAATAATGGGAAATGGGAAAGAAAGGCACAGCTCAGCTGTAGGAATGAAGACATAGTCAGACTGTATATAATACAGTGGCTCACCATGACCTGAAAGAGTTGGCGCTGACGGGGACTGTGCACAATGGATACTACTGTGCATCTTGTGTATCTTTTTCAGAAGGGTGATGGTGGCAGACATGCAGGTGCATTGCATTGATATTGTGATGGGAATGTGTATGGTGCAATGGTAATGATATGCTTTGGAGTGTCAGGTAAGCCATAGCGGCCACAGGACACTTGGTAGAAGTACTGTGATATTGAGAGAGAGATATAAATAAATAAAAATATGGGCCATATGTTTTATAGTCATGCTCAGTGTTGGCTACACTTAATCACCTTCATAGTTAGTTTCCATTATTAAGCACACGCTGCTTTTGGCAGCAGTTTCATGATAGACAATGCACTTAATGAGGTTTCCTTGTATGTGAATGTAAGATGAGGGGCTTCCCCCTCTCCCCCGGCATGCTGATAGGGGGAAAACACCTCATTTTGTATTCCAGTAAATATAATAGTTCTCTAAAACTGTCAGCTCCACGTGCAGTGGTGACCAAAAAAGCTAATAAAATGTCGAGCTTCATTAAAGAGGGAACTGAAAACAAAATGGAGAACATCATGTCATTATAAAAATTCATGGTGCACCCTGATCTTGAACACTTGTGCACAGCTCTGGTCCTCACATCTGAAAAAGGATGTAGTGGAATTAGAAAAGGTACAGAGAAGAGCAACCAAAATGATCAGCGGCATGGAGCAGTTGGCATACCGGGGGGGACTAAACATGCTAAGACTCTTCAGTTCGGAAAGGAGAAGAAAGGTGGAGGGGGGGATAAGATAGTGGTTTATAAAATCATGAAGGCCGCAGACCAAGTGAATAGGGAACTGTTGTTCACCAAGCCCCAAAATACTAGAACTAGGGGGCACCTGCTGAAATTAGTAGGTGACAGGTTTCAAATTAACATGAAAAAGTACTTCTTTAAAATCAACACATTGTTACCTTGTGGGGTTCATTGCCATAGGAGGTGGTGGAAGCAGATGACATGGGTTCAAAAAGGGACTCAGTAATTTGTAGGTGAGAGATCTGTTAATGATTATTGAACAGAACAGTTGGAGATGTTTCCTCTGCCATCTCTAAACCAATGGTGGTGGATGCCAAGTAGGATAGTGAATAGGAGATAGATCACCCTATAGATTTCTGGCTCACTGCTCCACCTCTATTGCATCCACCTGGAGGTGGGATCCCGGGTTAGATGGACCATTGGTCTGACTCAGCACGGCACTTCCTATATTCTTATCAATACACAACAGGGATTTGGAGTGAGTGCATGCTGCCCTCTCACAATGGTTTTTTTTTTTTTGCTCTTGGGGCAGAGACATGCAAGCCACCTCTTACAGTCATGGGGATGGCAGATGTATTGGTACCAAGTTCCAGAAAACCACATTCTTGCTCTACACTGATAATCAGATTGCCTCACCCCTGATTTCAGAGGGGCCATGGATCGCAGAGATTCCTTTGCTTGGCTGAAAACACAAATGGAGTCTCTGACCCTGCCAGCGGATGCTATTCCTGCACTTGCTTTGTTCACCTCTGAGCCAACTTATTGTACCCAGACTAGTCACTTGGGCACCTCTTCTCTAGCTGCCCTCTGAGCTGCCAAAGCTCCAACAATCGAATAAAGATATAGTATCAGCTTCATACAGCTCAAACAAGCCAGGGATCCTGTTAGACAAAATGAGCAAGGATCTGGGCTCAAATCACTGAGTGCAGAAGGGAGTCAGCAAGATGCAGTAGGTATGCATTAGAGGAAAGAAGAAACCAGCCAAAGGTCCCAGTACTGAGATGCATAAAAGAATACAAGAGCAGGGGTAGGAAGAGGCGTACAAACCTGCAAGGTTACTCCACTACCCCGTTAGGTTACGTGACATCCAGCCAGTGATTGTGCAGCAGAAGTGCAGTGATACTACTGCCCTGTACCAATGGTAACTTTGCTCCTTTCCTAATCTAACACCTGTGAAATATTACAGAAGTGCCGACATGGTTAAAATAAAGACTTTAACACAAGGGCTGACCATCCTGGGTCATCCAAACCTCAGTTCTCTGAAACTCCTCTTCTCTAAAACAGGCATGCAGCAATGTAGACTCAGACAGGCAAACTGCTGAAACAAGCACTTACCAATCCACAGAAATAATGCAATTCAGAGATAGAGAAAGAAAATGGAGGCAGGTTGTGGGTGTCCCCACGGTAACATTAACAACTCTGTCATTGTTTTTGGGGTCTTTAGTTATTTATGCTGTGTTCAGTAGGGGTTAAAGTTCATTAGAATTACAGTAAGGGTGATATGAGGCTCTGGCAATAAAGTTACGTTCCTGATTAAACCAGAATCAGAAAGTATTACCATGGAGGATTAAATAAATCTCCTTTGAGTGGAGTAATATTGTTCACGCTGACCAAAAGGTGATTGCATCTGAAGGGCGTTACTTGACAGGTAAAATGAGTTTGGCAGTTTTAGGTCTAGTTCCTAGTGAAAACATGCCTTTCACAGAAGAACTTTAACTTACCATTGGATGTCTTGCTAAAATAAACATGCTCTGGCTCAATCATAAGATATTGGCTTGATGCGTGGACTTTGGGATGAAAGATCATGGTCATGGTATAGTAGAGGTCAGATAAAAAGCTCTAATGGTCCTTCTGGTTTTACAATCTACAAAACTGCCATTATGACACATTCTTGGTGACCCTCATTGCTTGCCGTCTGTGGGGACCAATATCTCTTTTCACATCTAGATACATGAATGCAATCATTATGCAGGAATTATGTGGGACAGAAAGTTCTTGTGCAACAGGAGCTCCTGATGGGTTTTGTAGCTTTGTTGCAATAAATACTAATGTGGAACCACCACTAATGGTTCTACCAGTGCTAGTGGCAGGGTGAAATATAAAGTACCAGCAGCAACTGTTTCTTAGGTTTCTGGCACAAGCCATGAGACTGAGGGCCATATTGTTTGACCTCTTCCATTTAGAGAGAAGAGAGTGCCCATCTTCCCCTTGCCCCATAGCCTCAGTTTAATTTAGGTAAGTGGGATATTTTGTAAATATTGGTGCAGAAGTTACCATTCCCAACCTGGCCAGATAGGGGCAGGTGAATGTTGGGTGAAGTCTGGATTATGATGAGACTTTCATGTTTATTGGGACCTTAGTATGCCACCCCAAGTAGACTCTTGCTGAAGATGCAGCAGCTATAAATGACAATGCCCATCATAAAATCAAGCTAAAATATCAGTTACAACATTTCTGATAGTCTATTTAATGCATGCAGCTTGTGTTGCGTACATGCAACAACCCCCTGCACTGTGTGTATAAAATACATGCATTCTCATTCTCTTCCCCTCCATTAAGTTTCTTTGCTGACTCTAGTTTAAAAATTTGCAGAGATTCTTTGTGAGACTGTCTGAGAAAGGATTTAGGGTTTGCCCTTGTGTTAATAGTCTTATGAGATTTTTCTGATGAACTTTTCCTGATCCTTTTGCAATATCTGCAAATTGCCCTTTTCTGCTCCATACTGTAGCAGGCTGTGAGAGCTGGCTTTTGTGGCAGCCCCCTAATAATGGGAGGCCCAAATATTTGTTTTTCTTCCACCTCATTTCAAACTGAGGATTTGCAGTGGGATCACTGTTATCTCTGCTGGCATATGCTGTTGGTTTTCTAAACTCTATTATGGTGGAGAGTGGAGGAGGGACCTGATAGATATTGTGCATTTTCTGTATGAGACATTAATAAAAAAGCTTGCTAGTAAGAAAAGTTGGGGGAGAGAGAACTTCTGTCAGAGGACCTGCCTCTTTAACCTACTCTGCTGGGAACAGGAATGCCAGCCTATAAACTAGAAAAGGACCAATAGTTTAGCTAAGGCAGGTTTACTACTCTAAGTTTAGTTTGGGCTTGCTATAAAAGTTGCCTGGTTTTTGACGACTGGGATATATAAAAACGGTTATTAAAAATATTAGAAGGCTCTATGGTGCCTTGCTGTAAAAAGCAAGTGAAAGTAAGTAGAGGCAGGCAGCTTCACTGTATCAACATTTTCTTAAAATAAACCAGAAAAGTTACCATGTTCCCAGGCACAACTTGGCAAAAAGCAGTGTGGGAATGTGCTATAACCTATATTTTAGACTCTATCACTTAATAAGACTAGCACGATTTTTTGTTTGTACCAGTTTAGAAACATGCAGAGTATAAACAAGTGAACCAGCCAAGAAAGAGCACACACAAGGCAGGAAGCAATGCTGAGCAACAAGCAGTGCCAGCCTGGAAATACAGGTGAAACTGCAGCATTTGTTATCATGCCTTAGCATGTTCTGTCTTACTAGGATTACTTCTGTGAGTGAGGGGTTGTGGGCTTGGACCCACATGCCCACTCCTGTAGAGCGCTCTTTGTAGGTGCAGGGGTGTGTTACCGATCAGGGGCTCAGACTGCAAGCTCTTTGGGGCAGGACCGGTGGGGCCCCATTTGTCTTGAGAGTACTACACAATTATAGTGCTGTATAATGCCAACAAGATGGTATATTAAGACATTTCAAATTTCCAGTCAGCTCAGTGTCAATCTTAACCTTGACCCAAAATAACATTAGCATAAATCTGACTTACACCTAGTTTCTTTCACTCGCACTCTTCCACTACCTCGGGCATAGGAGGGATCAGGAGAAGCTATATTTCAGTAACAAGGCAGCAGTCACCACCCATGCTCACAGATACTTGACTCTACAGTTGCCTCCTCTCTTCAAAGATATCAACACCTCAAAACCTCAGGTCTTTTCAAAATAGAGAGCTTGATTATATACTTACACCAGAACTAGTTCAGTCGAGAGGTGTGATGAATGATGGAACGAATATATTTTTTGGTTGCATAAAGAGGCAGATTTACACAATGTGCAAGGACGAGAGACCACCTGGGAATGACGGTCAGATTGGCTAGCATTACTGAAGCGGGCTGTGCCAGTTCCTTAAGGAATGATAACTCAAAAGTCATCACCACACCCCAGACAGACTTTATCCACAAAAAGGAAAACTGCATTGCTGACAAGCCTGGTTAATAAACCCTACTTTGAAATGCAAACAAGAGTGTCTGACTTCTGTTCCGGGCCAGTCTGGACAGACAGCCCAATCCTGAACTGTTTTATGCTCTGTTTCCTGCACCTCATTTGGGCAGAGGACTATGTTCTTCATTTATCACCATCAGCTAAGTTTCAGCTCAGATCCTCCCATGTGCCTCTGGCCCCATCTCTGGTCACAGAGCCAGTTGTGATTATTTTGTTATGTAATGATGAAGTCAGACCCCCAGTTAAACCAGATGCAAATAGGATTTTTCTGTGGGAATCAGCACTCTCTCCCTGCCAGTTTCTCCCATTTGTTATCTATACTGTTAAGAAGAACAACTGAATATAGGCAAGGAATTGGGAATAAGAGACTGCAGAAACAGAGCGAAAC
Source organism: Gavialis gangeticus (assembly GCF_001723915.1). Lineage (NCBI taxonomy): Eukaryota > Metazoa > Chordata > Crocodylia > Gavialidae > Gavialis > Gavialis gangeticus. The sequence goes on along the minus strand of NW_017729011.1, from coordinate 13,784,849 downwards.
CCTTTAAACATCTAGACTGCTTTCAGATGTTAAAAAACCGATGTTTTACTTTAAACTTGGCACATTCTTGCGCTGAGCCCAGTGCATACCCAGAAGAGGCAGTGCATTACTGGACTGGATTGCCCAACATCTGTATAGACTGAGCACTTTAATGTGTCATTTTTGGTGCTTTTATTTAATAGCTGATTTGAATCAGCTTTAGCTAAGAGTGCCAAAAAGCCTTATTGAAGTGCCTGATCAGATGCTGCAGAGCCCACCCAAAGCTACATCTTCCAGTAAAGCTCATGTGTTTTATTTTTTAAACATTTGCAAGCAGTCCTAATTCTAGACATTAAGTCAGGGGTATCTAGCTAAGAACTGGTGTGGTCCCCATTGCACAGAATATGAGCTCCACTTGAGGTAGAGAGGTGGTATCATCTCCATTTTACAGATGGGGAACTGAAGCACAGAGAGGTTAAGTCACCTGGCCAAGGTCACACAAGCACCTTTCTTTTAAAATTATGCTCTACTGTTCCTAAATGCTAATTCAGAGAACGCAGGTATTGACATGTCAGCAGACTTGGTGAAACCTCTGTGGGTGTCTTTACACATGCTGCGGGGTGGGTGCTTTAATTAGAGCGGCTTGCGGGAGCTGCTGTAATTAAAGCGCCTGCATCATCTTGTGTATTCAACATCCTGCGCTTCAGAGTGGTGCTAGGGTGCTTTAACTAAAGTTCATTCGACGAGCTTCAGTTAAAGTGTCCCTGCCACCATTTTGAAGTGTGAGGATGATGAATACATGTGATGCCGAGACTGCTGGAGTGTGCTTCTTAGCACACTCCAGCAGACTCGATTAATTGAGTCTGCTCTGTTGCGTGCTAATTAGCATGCATCGGAGCAGGTGTCAGGCATGTGTATAGGTAGGTGCCTTTTGTTATGCCCTATTGCGACTGTACAATGTCTACAGCAATCGGTTATCACCAGCTGGTAAAAGGTTGGGACACTTCCAGTAGTAGGCTATGTGGAAAAAAAAGTGCTAGGTTTAAATGAAGCAAATACCCCCAAACATACTGAAGGCTCTCTTCTACTTCCTGGGAGCACCTACTGCTGGACCCTGCCTTTTCAAATCAGCTGCAACATAAGTGCAGTAGATGACTTAATAAATGCACTTTTGGCTATCAGGAGAGATGTCAGTGTTTACATTGCATCCCACAGCATCAGTCCAGAGAGATACCACTCTTACAGCTTCTCAGTGCCTGATTCCAAGCTCACTGAAGTTAACACAAAGATTTGATTTCACTCGTTTAACTTGTGCTGTGGAGTGCCATGTTTGAACTGCTGGGGGTTTCTGTCTCCCACGATGACTGCGGTGACCGTCATTTTGTGTGCACAGGTTTAGAATGAATATACAAATGCTTTTATCGCTCCTTTGAGGAAGGAGCACCACTGCAGATTCAAAAACAAATGCAGCAGAATGCAGAGACAGAATGCACAAAATGTTGCTGGGCTAACACTATTTTAGATATACAAAATGAAACAAGTGCAAGTTTTTGGAGCACAAGTAACCATCCCTGTAGAAAGAAAGTGAAGGACAGACAGACAGAGACAGGCAAACTGGTTTTGCAAACTCACTCGGACACCTGTCATGCCGGGATATCCAGGAGGCCCCTCCTTCCCCTTCAGCCCTTCAGAACCTTTTTCTCCTCTCTCTCCTTCTGGGCCTTGTTCTCCTTTGTCTCCCTGTGAAAGAGTGGAGGGTGTGAGCTTTTCAATACCAACAAACCACTGATCAAACATGCAAGAAAACAAAATGAATTTAATATTCAAGTTTGAAATATTAAATGAATACTGAAATATTGAATATTGAATGAATACTGAAATAGTAATTGAATATTTCAAACATTCTTGTCTAGAAGGACAGGAACTCAGCCATGGGAGAGGGCAGTTTGAACCCTCTAGTCCTTACAAAGAACAAAACAGTAGTTTCCCACATCGAACGAGGAAGTCAGGTGAAATGTCAAAAACAGAGTCTCTTGATTCAACCAAAAGCCCCAGAGTTTTGTATAGTTGCCAAGTTTGCCGACACTGGCCTGCTAAAAGAGGTTGTGGGAAGCACCTCAAGTCCTGAATGAACATGCTGTGGAACAATGTCATCTTGCTCCCATAAAGGATTTGCAGCTGCAGTGTGAGGTGCAAAGACACGTGTCAAAATGCTGTTCTCATGATGGATTACATGGCTTTTGGGGGGAAAATTTAAGGGTCAAATTCTACTCTTATAGCAGTTTTATGCCAACTGACCTCAGTGGAGTTGCTTCGGATTTACACCTGCCTTAGTAAAAGTAGAATCATGTCCTTTACACACTGTTGTTAAACAAATATTTGCACAGTGAACAGCAACAGTTCAGTTGTCCAGAGAAACACATAGGCTGGGAGGAACTGAAATGGTTCAAGGCCTCTTGGAGATGAAACAGCACCATGGCAAGAGAATAAGAAATTGTTGATCACCTTGTAAGGAGGGAGCATTTGATTTGATATCCAGCATTAAAAAGAAAGAGAGAAGCAATAAACTGCAAGCCTTTGTTGTGGGGCTGGCCAGTTTTACTTTCCATGGAATAAAACTCTTGTTCTATTTGGACCGAGAGGCTACATGAACACAGAAATTTGGACTGGATTCCAAAGGCAAGGTGGCAGCTTCAGAAGAGTTTGAGAAATGATGCAATGAAAGGATGAATCAGTGGCTGCAGGTACCACCAAGAGGAGGAAGAATTTATTACATCACTTGCAAATAGTGATATGGCCAGTGGGGCTGTTAAAATCTCCAGACACACCTTGATTTCCCTAAGGAATTTTTGATCAGTGAAAAACATAACCTGTGGAAACCGACACAAGTAAAATGAGCTGTTGCCACTACTTTTTGAAGAAGAGTTTGACCTTTCTGGAGATGTCTGAGGAAGCTTATGATCTGCACCAAAAATGTGGGTAGAGGTGCAAAACCTGAATTGGCATAACAACATGTGGACTTGGGATTGTAACGTGTCCTGCGTGCTATCCAGACATAAAACGGGCCCCTAATTCTGCAGCACAAATGTAAGGATGCCCCCAGTTGCTGTGTTTCTGAGGACTGAGTTTTGGAACTTCGGATCTAAGTGCAGGAGCTTCTACTGGTTGAGTGGAAGGACCCGTTGCTCAAGGGCACTGGCTGATTCAAACTTCTTCATGAGGCCCAAGCTGCTGGAAGAAGTTGATGCATTATTGCATTAAAGGCATTACATGTTAAATGAAATCTGCATCTACATAAGTGGGAAAGCTAGAGGCCAAAGGAATGCTGTGATGAGGAAAAGTCCAAAAGCATCATCTTGGAGGGGCATTGAAGGATTGACGTGTTGGAATCCCTTGCTCAAGAGCCCGTTTTGGGGGAGCGTAGGAGGCAGAGAGGCATCCCTGGTAGCTGCGTATTCCTCTCACCACTGGGGAGCTGTTGGAGTCTTCGGCAGGCAAGATTTTAAAGACCCAATCTAATTCTGGCTGAGGATGGCATCTCTCATGGAGGAGGTAAAAGGCCTCTTCAGCTTCCTTTTAATTTCTGGCTGGATGGCGAGGGAGAAGAATGTGGGTTCACTTCCCAGAGACTGGATTGCCAGTGGGTTTGTACAGAGAAGAGAATATGATGGAAAGGGCTGTTGTTAGCCATAAATTTGGTAGAAGTTACTCTCATCCATCCAGGTGGGGCAGTATAGACCACAAAGCAAAGAAAGGCCCCACCAAGCAATCCTGTAAGGCCCCAGTTAGACTCAAGTTTGGTTGAAAGCATCTACAACTTCCTGCCATACACAAAGCCTTGGGAGTGGCTGTTTATAGAACAGAAATCACCTGGGAGAAGGGGGGCTGATCAGAGTGGTACATAGACAAAGTCTGAGAGAGCCTGCATCGGAGAAGTTACAGTCACTTAATGGAAACCCAGAGCTGGGGGTTGATGGGGGCACATAGGCTTCCCACAATGCAAGATAAACCCAGCAGCTAACAAAGAAGGAAAAGTTCTGCCCTGGATTCCTGCCAGGTCATTCTGGGATTGCTCCCCCAACCCTAGCTACTGGGCTGGGCATAGGGAAGGGCTCTGTGGTACATGGGTCTTGGGACTGGGGTCAGGTAGCTAGCTTAGAGCTTTTGCTTGGTACTATGTCTTTCTGGCCCTTCTGCAAAGGAGGACTACATATGGTCAGATTTGTGACAGGGAAACCTGTGGACCAAGAACATGCTGTAAAAGGGAGTTTTACCTTAACACCATCTGGTCCGAGCGGGCCGCTGTCCCCTTCCAGTCCTGGCTCTCCCTGCAACAGAGAGAAAGCAGCTTAGTACAGTATCTTCCGCCATCTCTGTGTCTCACACTTTCATCACCCAAAACCTTTCAGAATGGGAATGACTTCCCATTGCAACAATGGGAGCTTAATGCTGAGTGTTCCCAGTGCAAATATCCTTGGTGCAGGGTACAAAAACTGTACTGCCAGGTGTGGGCTGACAGGCGTTGTACTGATCAGGGTGATTTAGGACTATGGTCAAGAGAGGAACAGGATCAAGCTTTTCCTGGACTGAGAAAAGACCCTTTCTCTCTCCTTGATTGGTTCTGGGATTCCCTCTCAACAGACTGCATCCCTGACCTGCAGGAAGCCCACTCTTCTCTTGGTTGAGGGGTTATTTCAGTTTCTGTATTCATCCTGCCTGGAGTTCCCCATCCTGCTCCAACAACTGACCTCTGTCCTGAGATCAAGGGATAAAAACCACTGGCCTGGTTCAATCTGTGCGTTCATTCAATCTCTGGCTCCCTCCCACATATTCATACTGTATGCAGTGTTTTCCCTATTAATGCTGTCCTTTACCTAGAGAATTTTCCTGCCACTTGTAGTTACTTACACCCAGGCAGTGCACAACTCGGGAACAGAATAGCCTTGTTTGTATATAGCCCTTTTCATACCCAGAGGAGCTCAGAAGCACTTTAAAACATAGCATGTCCAGTACCAATTGCATAATTACCCTGCAGGCAAGTGGAGCTCACTGATAACTCCCATGCAGTTATCTGTTTTTACTGGGAAGAAATGGCCAGGATTCTGGATCATCCTCCACACTGTTATAAAACTCTCCCTTTGATCTTTGTGATTTTTAGCTAGACTTTTTCAGAGGTGACAACAGATCTTAAATGGACCCCATCACCGTGGGGTCAGAGGATATACACTGGAGAATATATATCTTTGCAACACCTCTAGGGTGTGGGATTTTCTCTATAACACAGTGGAGGAACAGGGATTACATTATTCACCTAAAAAAGCAGGTACACAAATTGTGAACTGAATGCAAACCCCTAACTCCCCTAAGTGCCTTAATTTCAAGACTGTCCTTCCTTTTATGGTACAACCTTCACTCCCATCCTAGCCACAGCTGTACCACTACCATGGGCCCATGCAATATAGCAATGATAAAGGATTGTAGAATAAGGTCCAATTCCAGGATGTGCTGTCCCAGGGGTAAGAATGTGCTACTAGCTGAAGACTCACTTCATCCCATATCACTGCAGACACATAATGTCTCTCCCAAAGGTTGGGAGTATAAACTCACCACTATCCCCTTCTACACCTAGCTGCGCACCATGTTTCAGCCTGCTCAGGTAGCAGAGTCCACAAAATGAAGAGGACTCCCATAAGAAGTTGACAGTACTTACTCTTTGACCAATGAGGCCTTGTTCTCCTGGGACCCCCAGTTGTCCTGGATCACCCTAAAAAACACAGACATAATCTGCTTGTTGACAGTATTAAATACATAGGGTGAGGGTGACTCCCTCCTCCCTCACTGCATACACTTATTTCTTATTGTGTTTTGACTTGTCCTTTATCTGATCCAGTTCAAATGTGATTGTCCAATCTTCGGGGGGGGGGGGGGCCCA